>NW_024510321.1:2929260-3529260 GCF_017590135.1 Pyrgilauda ruficollis
GCTGCACAACATCCGCCTGTCCCGGGAGGACTGCGGCTGCGACTGCCGCGAGGTCTGCGACCCCGAGACCTGCAGCTGCAGCTTGGCAGGCATTAAATGTCAGGTACAGCCTCACCTCTGGGCTTGGGGGATGCTGCGGCTCCAGCTGTGCGTTGGAGCAGGGGGGTGTGAGCAGGTTGGACAGAGCTGGAGCAGCCTGTAAATCCATCTGCTCCCACCTGCGCTTGGCGGTGAGGAAAGCTCTTGGAGCATCCCTCAGGCTGCAAGGCAGGCACTGCTTGAAAGTGTTCTCTTCCCAAATCACACACTCAGCCATCCCCACGCTGCAATGAGAATGTCCCCGCTGTACATCCCCACGAGATCCACACCTGCTCGATCTCCTGTTGGAGGGGGGCCACGTGGGAATGTCTGCAAGGAAGAGCTCTTTGCTCCTCACACGAGGCTGTGCTTTCTTCCCCTCCCCCAGGTTTTATTTTTAATTCCTTTTTCTTCTGGTGTGTGTCACAAATCCCAGTGTGCTCAGGCGAACGTGGGAGTGTCAGCTGAGCGTCAGCCCACAGTGGAGCTGTGCAGGCCACCTGCACAGCGGGATAATCCCCCTCTATTCAATTAGTGAGTTATATTTTTCAGGGTATTTTTTGCGGGTGCCTGCCCAGCTGTATTTAGGGAGCCTCATTCCCTATTCTGGGCACTGCTTTCTCCCTCGGTGCCGTGTTTGGAGGCTGGGGGTGGCGGAGGTGGGTGCACACGGGTGCTCCATGTGTGTGTCACAGCCCCCCTCTAGTGGCTGCTGCAGATCAGATAGTGAAATCATTAAATAGCAATAAAGAAAAAAACTCACTTTTGCTCCCTTAGTTCTCCTTTTGGAACATTTTATCTTGCTTTTTTTTTTAGAATCTTTTTTCTTCACTTGTACTGAAATCCAGCTTTCTATGACACCTCTTCAAAAGAGCAGGGTGTCTTTTTTTTTTTTTTTTTTTTTTTTTTTTTTTTTTTTTTTANACCCCCTTTTTTTACCCCCCCTTCAAAAAGGGCGGGGGTTTTTTTTTTTTTTTTTTTTTTTTTTTTTTACTGCTTTTAAACCCCTCAGCTGTTACTTAGTTTCTCAGGGCAGAGAAGTCACAGGCAGTTTTGGTTTTATGCCACTGGGTTCAATCCTAACCTTTCCCCTCTGCTTCTCCCTGTTGCCAGATGGATCACACCTCCTTCCCCTGTGGCTGCACCAAGGACGGCTGTGGCAACACCGAGGGCAGGATCGAGTTCAACCAGGCCCGCGTGCAGACGCATTTCATCCACACCATCATGAAGCTGGAGCTGGAGAAGCAGCAGCAGAGCAGCGAGAAGGTGGCGGAGGCCGAGCCCCCTTTCCGGGAGCGGCTCCCTGCGCTGGGATGCGCGGCAGGGAAGGGCTCGCTGGAGGAGCGTGCGGTGCCGCTGGCACCTGCCTTCCAGTTCAGCCCCGACCTGGAGGCCCTGGGGGAGAACAGCTGCAGCAGTGACATGACAGACTCCTCCATCTCCTCCCACCCCAGCGAGGACCTGGAGGAGCCCTACGAGAGCCTCCCCTCCGACAAATCCCAGTCGGACGTGGACGACGACGGCTTGGCGCGCATCCTCCACTTCAACGACTCGGACGCGGAGGAAGAGAGCAGGCGTGGCCAGGATGACCTTGGCTGCTTCCATCCCACTGACTTCTTCATTGAGGACCACGGCAGCGAGGCCAAGCCTGTCCCTGGCCACTTGTCCCACCTCTCGGAGTGCCTGGATGAGAATGCCAACCAGGACAGCGGGGGTTTGCTGGAGGATGCAGCCCATGGGAGGTGCGATGGGCTGTCCTGCTGCGCCTCCTCCTCCACTGAGCCCTGCTCCAAGAGCTACGCCGACCTCAGCCTTTCCTCTGATTCCTTGGATTTCTTCCAGTCCTTCTCGGACTATAACTTGGGACCTCTTTACAACTCCTTAAAGGAGTATGAGAACCTGGATAACTTCTCAGCGTTACAGTTTCAGTTGCCTAATTTCCCTGGCTTCCCACAAACTGGAGATCAGGGTTCCTGTTTCTTGGAGTCCCTCATTGGTTTGTCCGAATCTGTTCCTGAAACCCCAGCCCCTTTCACAGACAATCAACTTTTGGAGGATGCCATCAAGTCATCGCTGATGGAGACAGTGAAGGTGTGAAACACTGATGTGGCTCAGGCAAGGACTGATGCCAAAAGGAAAACGGAGGAACAGTTGGACCGGCAAACTTTCACTGAAGGGATGGTGTGCTACTCAAATATAAGGAGGAAAAAACAGCAACAGCAGAAGACTTTCTAAGCAAATTAACTATTTTTGGTCTTTATACAACATGGACGTTTTGACATACTGCAGCTACAATCAGTTCTCTCGCTGTTTGTGCAAAAATTTCTAAACCTTCATGACGGGGTGGGGAAGGGAGGGAGGGAGAAAGACTTTCACATGAGAATTTCCTTGTGTTTTGTACGAAAAGACTTGTTGAGAAAATCTCCTCGCTAACGTTGCCAGTCGTCCATACAGCCCCTTCTAGAAACGTTTCAGTGTTGCAGGAACTTCTTAAGGCAACTTTTTGAAGCTGTATTTATTGTGAAAATTTGTGGTTTGCGTAAGAGTTGGCCCAACACACTCTTACGTTTAAATCTGACAAAGTTTACAGAAGAGATCCATACACTATATACATAATCATTCTTCATCTATTTATTGCAAATTCCAGAATTTAACTAGCCACTGAAGCTTGAACTAGCATGAAACCTTATTTAAATTGGTAATACCTCAGATGTATTATGTGTACAATCATATTTTTTTGCATAATATATCTGTATTTATTTATTTTCTACCTGTAGTACGTGAATAGCACTGTGGTTTGTCGATGACCTGGAAGGGCAATAAGGTCTTCAAGAGGAAGATGACCCTGGTTTTTCTGAGTCTGAATGATGTTGGCTGTTTGGTCTTCTCTTCACATTTCTGAAAACTGAACAGAAGTGGTGTGAGAGGGGAGGGACGAGGGAGGAGTTCGTGCAACATCCCTTGGTTTCTCCCAGCCTTGTTGTAGACATGAGAATGGTGTTTGGTCTCCGTAATGTCACTGTGGAGAGCAAAGCAAGCAAAACCTTCAACTATTTAAGAAGTAACATTTAATACTAGCACGAAACAAAACCCAACCCCTTTTTGTAAATTATTTTATAATTTATTTGATTTCCTAGGGATTTGGCCATGAGATCTTTCCCTATCAGTTATGGTGCCTGAATATGCAGAGGAACTGTCAGCATCGGTAGGGAGGTGGAACCATAAGGACCTTGGCAGCCCTCGTGGGGGGCTTTGGGAGAGCAAAGCCAAAACAGCAACAGTGCTCAAGCTCCTCAGCAAGTGCTCCTTGGGACTCCCCAGCACCGAGGATGTCGCAGCTCCAAAATCCAGTGGGTCACACTGATTGTACTGTATTTTTATATAGGTGAATTGAGTAATTCAAGCAAAACAAAATGGATATGAATTTTTTTGGGTTATTTATCCTGTGAATACAGTTTTTGGAGACCTGAAGACCAAGCTGAAAAACTGAAGGCTTTTGGTTTTTAAAATGAAAGAAATCTTTGTGTTTAGGAAGGATACTGGAGGCTGCCTTGGCCTTTTGCTATTTAAGTCAGTCTGAGAGCATGACACTGTTTGGCCATGAGATGTAACTGGACAAAAAAATCTGTGCATCAGTGATACACTAAGTGCCTACACCAGTGGTATGGAAACAGCAAAATGGATTTAAAATCTACCTGCTTTAAATTCTCCCTTGGAAAATTCGGTGATGGGAATGATTCCTGGCATTACCAGCACAGAAGGAGGAGACAGTTCTGGTGTCCCCAGCCCTGTTGCCCTGGGAGCAGCTGGAGGGAACTTCTGAGGGTGCAGAGACACACAGACAAGGGAACCAACCCCGAAACATGGATTTGAGGATTTTTCCTTTGGCTGAACTGTTTCTAACCCCGACCACAGGGATGGTGCTCTTGGATACCTGCCCTTCGACAGGTGCCTCGCTGCAAACCTGCCGGCAATTTAGGGAACTTCTGGCGTACGAAACGTGGGCTGCTTGGGGTTTTTTAAATCATTATTATTGCTATTTAATTGTACATCTTCTCTGGTATTGAGCCAGTCAACTTGGAAGTGGAGCTGACTCCCCACGGCCGCGAGCGGGTCCTGAGCCCGCGCTCGCCGCCGCTTCCTCCCGCAAGGCATCGCCCCCGGGGCGACTGTAGGAATACTACTGGCAGATGGAGGATTTCCTGGATATATCTATTATTATTATTGTTATTATTATTATTATTATTATTTTTATTATTATTATTATTATTTTTCATTGTCGTCATTGTTTCTTTAGACTGAAAAATCCCCTTTTCAGTTATCTCCTAGGTGATAGTTCCTTATCCTTCAGACTGCATCAAAAATACTGACAGTTGAAAGTCTGGTAGCATTCTGTATTTATTGGCACTAATGTATTTTGTAACATTCCTAGGTTTCTCTGCAAATATATATTTATATATATAAAATATATACCTATATTTTATATATATATATATATATATATACACACACACATACTTTTTTTTTAATGAATTATTGGGATTGACTCCTGCCTTGTGGATTTTTTTCAGTAATTTATTCTTTTTATTTGTGTTGGTGCCAAAAAAGAAAAAAAATTATTATTATTTTTATTATTATTATTATTATTTTTCATTGTCGTCATTGTTTCTTTAGACTGAAAAATCCCCTTTTCAGTTATCTCCTAGGTGATAGTTCCTTATCCTTCAGACTGCATCAAAAATACTGACAGTTGAAAGTCTGGTAGCATTCTGTATTTATTGGCACTAATGTATTTTGTAACATTCCTAGGTTTCTCTGCAAATATATATTTATATATATAAAATATATACCTATATTTTATATATATATATATATATATATACACACACACATACTTTTTTTTTAATGAATTATTGGGATTGACTCCTGCCTTGTGGATTTTTTTCAGTAATTTATTCTTTTTATTTGTGTTGGTGCCAAAAAAGAAAAAAAATATTTTTTTTCTCTTTTTTTTTTTTTCCCCCAGGGCACTGAATTGTAAATATATAATTTTTTTTTCTTCTCGGTATCTGTGTAAAAAGTTGCCTGTTAAACAGTTTAAAAACTGGGTATTTATTGACACAATCTGTAATTATCTAATGTATTGGTTGAAACACTTTGGTTTCAACATAGCTTTATTTTAGCTTTCTTTGTGTATATATTGTGATTATGTTGCTTAAAGGTACAAGTTAAAAAAATGCTTTATTTTTACCTTATCCATTTGCATTTGTTTATAAAAAAAAGCATATTTGTCTACAGCTGCTGTCTCTCATTTCATCAAAGCAATATGAAGAAATTTCCATTACACTTTCAATAAAAGAATTTTGTTTGAATATGGCAGTGTCTTCACTAATGTCCTTTGTGTGACACAATAATCTTTTCTCTAAATAAAGTAAAAAAAAAGCAGTGCATGGGATGTGGTTTTCCCAAACTTCTTGGGCTTGTGGATGGTGGCTGCTTGTCTCTTAAGGGATGATGGAATAGACAACAGTCATGGCAGCATCCATATCACCAAGAAGAAATCTTGGAAAACCCTGGAAACCACTTTCCCTCCTGATTTACAAACCATTTCTGACTGCCCCATGGCTGCCCTGGGACCTGGAAGGATGCAGCTGGACAGAAGCATCACCGTGGTCCTGTGCCCCTGGGGAGAAACAGAAAAAATACTCTTGGTCACGGCAACAGCAGGGAAAGAAGAGAGTAGCATGTGAAGCAGCAGCCCATGGTACAAAGGAAAAAAGATGAATAAATCCCAGGAATCTAGATGGGGGAAAGCACACCTCTCCCATGGGTCTGTGGCTGTCAGCACAGGCATAAATCAGAACCACTGCCATTGACCTGAAAGCAAGGGAAATTGGCCAAAGAATGCCATTGTCTAGTTTTCCATTGGGAATCCATTTTTAAAGGTTGCCATCTGCCCCCAGAGCAGAGCTCAATTAATTGAATAAACTATTTGTTACAAATTATTTGCTGAGCTGTAAAAGCAGAAATACTGAAAAGAGGCTCATCCATGGAGTGAGCTTCACTCTGTAACACACAGTGAATCTCAGCCTGTTTACCCACCCAGAGGGATGTGTTTGGTTGTGGGGTTTTTTTTTTTCTTTTATGGGGTTTATCTCTGTAGTTCCCTCTTACATTACCGATTTTCTGACTGGGAGCAGAATAGTTCCCAACATACAGCTCCAGCTGCAGCACTGGTGAGTTTTTGGCTGACTGTGATGACTTTGTGTCATGCCCTGGCACAAGGCATCATCACCAGGGGACCCATCACCCCCAAAGGACAGTGCTGAAACAGCCCCAAGGTGCTGCATCCCATCACCCAGCCTCTGCCATGGGCATCCCCACAGGGAATCACAGTCTTGGAATGCTTTGGGTTGGAAGGGATTATATTAGAGACCACCTAGTTCAACCCCTCTCCTGATGCCTTTCACTTCACCACGTTGCTCTAAGCCTCATCCAGTGTGGTTTTGAGCACTTCCAGGGATGGGGCATTCACAGTTCTCTGGGAAACCTGTGCCAGAGCCTCACCACCCTCAGAATAATTAATTTCCTCCTAATATCTAATGTAAACTTGCCCTCTGTCACTTTAAAGCCAGCTTCCCTGTCCTATCACTCCGTGCCCTTGTCCAAAGTCCCATTCTCCACCAAACCTGTGTTTGTGTTTTGGATTGCCCTGACCCTGATGCAGGACCTTGGGGTTTTTTTTCCCATCCCATAGCAGTGACAGACTAAAACTCAAATGGGAACATGCCAATAATTGGCCATTCTGCAGTGCCCCTTCCCTGGGAATGCCAAGCTGACATCCAGGTCTGAGTTAAAGCCTCAGCTCTGGCAAACGTCTGCTGAATTCCATGGAAAATGCTCTTGGATGGGCAGAGGAAGTGCCTGTTGCAATGACAGGGGTCTGGAAGCCCTAGGAATGCATCACCTGGGATGCTTTCATTGCCTCTGCAGAAGGTCTAAGGCTCCCTTACCCACTGCAGTGTCACGCTGCTCAGACACACTTTACAAACCTGCCCTTTCCCTTCTATCAGCCAGACAAACGACAAAAAAAAAAAAAAAAAATAAATAAAAAAAAGAACATCTCCTGCCTCCAAGACAAGCACAAGACCCTATGGATGGCTTCAGTGTTGCAGAGCCAACACCCCTGCCCTCACCTTGCCCTGCAGCCCCTGGCTTGTTTGCTTTGTTTTGTTTTGTTGTGTTTTTTGGTTTTTTTTTTTTTTCAATTTTCCTCTGACGGAGTTAAAGTCCATCCTATCCGTCATTTTATGAGAAAAGCTCGGAACTCTTCATTCCCGCACGGCGCCAAGCCTGGAGTCACCGAGGCTGGCGTCACAGCCTGTTCCCGTCCCCGGCAGCCCCGGGTCGCCAAGTGACTCATCCCTTTTCCGGAGGCAGCTCCGCCAGCCCAAAGGGACAGAACGCTTCCGAGCCTGGTGGCTGCACGCACAGCCCGAGCCCTGCTGGCACCTCGGGACCCAGGAAAGCAGCGATGAGTAACGCTGTGCAGGGAAAGGAAAGGGAAATAAATGGAAATAAAGAGGGTGGTGAAGCCCGGAGCAAGGTGGGGAGCGCGCGGCCGGGTTTATTTGGGGTCAGTGAATCAGCGATTGCCGGCCATGGGAAGGAGCAGCGCTGCTTGGTGCCAAATGGGGCGGGAGTGCCAGCTGGGTGTCACCGGGCTGGGACAGGTCTGTGTGCAGGCAGCCGGCTGCTTGCAGCCCTGCCAAGGAAAATTGTGGGTTGCAGCTGGTTTAACCCCTCCCGAGGCGCAGCTCTGTGAAAGCAGAGTGGGCACGGCTTTAAGAGCAGCACCTCGCAGAGGGACCATCCCCAGCCAGCCCAGAAACTCCTCTGGCCTCACACTTCAAGGGAAAGGTAAACTCCTCTTGGCAGAGAAGCTGTCATAAACTGCTGCTTCCAGGCCATGAGGATGCTCTGAGAGCTGGAGGTGTTCACCTGGAGAAGGGAAGGCTCCAGGGTGACCTTAAAGCCCTTTCCAGAGCCTAAAGGTGTTACGGGAGAGGGACTTGGGACAAGAGCATGGAGTCAATGGTTTTAAAATGAAAAGGGAGAATGGCTTTCAAATGAAAGAGGGAAGGTTTGGATTAGATATTGGAAGGAATTCTTCCCTCTGAGGGTGGTGTGATGCTGCCCAGAGGAGTTCTGGACTCCCCATCCCTGGAATTGTCCAAGACCAGGATGGACAAAGGTCTGAGCAACCTGCTCTAGTGGAAGGTGTCCTTGCTCATGGCAGAGGGTGGGAACTGGATGATCTTTCAGGTCTCTTTCAACCCAAACCAGGAGATGACTCTATGATTCTCCTCCACAGTTAGGACCATTAGGAATTTTCAGGGCTGCTTAATCTACACACTTCCATCAGCTTGTTTTACCCCTCCCAGCCTGCTGCTGAATAAATGGCAGTATTGCCATCTACTGGGCAGCTGCCTCCTTCTCCCAGCCTCTCAGCTGGCCAAATTGCTCCTGGGCAAAGCTTGTCCTCCTCTGTGGGACCAGACACACCACATATCTCACTAAGATATCATAGTAAAAGAAAACAAAATGCAGTTTAAATGGCCCACTGGGGTTTGGAGGAGAGATGGGGGTGTCCTGGGGCTTGACTGGCCTGGCACACACATCCTCAGCTGAGTGAAACCATCTCCAGAAGGAAAATGCTCAAACACCCCCACCCCCCATGGATGCACCTCTATTTTGACCAGGAAAGCTGAGTGAGGACAAAATGTGCTGGACATGCCTGACTCCATTACATCAGTAGGTGCATGAAACCCACCAAAACCAGAATATCTGCAACCACAGAGCTGAAATATTCTGTCACAAACACACAGGCTTTTAGTCAGCCCAGCTGAAAAACTTGAGATTTCCTGCAGACCACATGAGCCACACACTGGGCTAAAACATTACAGAATTAATAACATTCAAGGTTCTCCCTCCAAAACAAACCTGCTCCCCTGAGATCCTCTGCAAAGGAAACTATTATCTATTACATTACCCTGGAAATAAATACTTGGCTACTACTTTGGAGTAAATAGAGATGGAAACTTAATGGTACCTAAGTGCTTTTCATAGTCAGAGCATCCCAAAGCACTCTCTGGTAATTAAGGCTGAATGGCTGTCAGGAGGCAACAGGGCCCCTTGTAGCCACACTCCCAAATATCCATCACTTTTGCCTGCGAGTGAGCAAGAACTGATTGGTGAAGTAGTGGTACAATTTCAGCTGCAGAGATTTTGAGGTTATCCTGATAAAGGACAGCAGTGCCAGGGTAGAATTTGGGTGAGGAGATGTCTGTAACCAGAACTTTTTTTGCAGCTGTGGTGTGGCTGAGGGCCCTGTTGCTGAGCTTAGCTTTGTGTGAGTTGAAAGCTCCCCAGCTCTGCTGTATTTTGGGCCAGCTGAGGTGCTCGAGGGTATGAAGACATCCCCACGGGATGTCAAACATGACAAGGGACCTCAGGAGAGCTGTGCCCCTTTGACACAGAAGGATGGGATGGATATAATGGGATAGAATATTCTCAGACATTTCTAATGGCACTGACCCCTATATATTTGATCTGTTTCACAGCATCTGCAGCCTCCCCTCCCAAAATATTTCAAAATGTTGCAGCCAGCCTTACACCTCACCAGAGCACCCTACACCTGGTAGAGCCAGCCCCCCAGGAGCTAATTCTCCTGTTGCCACAGTTATCTCCTTTTTCAGCTCTTCATAAACACGTGGGCAGCACCAGTTTTTCAAAATCTGGTTAATTCCCTGCTTCAGCTGCACCCTCACCACTCAATTTTGGGGAAAAAGATGTGGACATTCCCTATGAGCATTATAACACTGTGCCCAGCTGTGTTTCCCCAGTACCACTGGATATTATATTGCTGCTAAACCTATCATCCCCACACAGTAAATCCTCTGGAGCTCTGCATTTTCCACAGGCTTGCCAAGGTGGGCTCCTGAGATCAGAGTTTTGCCCAGCGGTGCCGAGGAACACGCAGCTCCAGCCAGGCACTTGGATGGTGAGAGGGAGAGGAGGCACAGGAGAGGCACACATGCCCTGACCATGTGCTGCCAGCTCCTGCCTCCCTCTTATCCTACACAATAAATCATGGCTGAGCAGCACAAGCTGTTCCTGTCAGCGAAACGCAGAAAGAAAACTCTGCTCTTGGCACTGGGGACGTGATAATGACCCTGAATTAGAGCTGTGTGTCTCCAGCACCTGATTCTCCTGCTCCTGTGGGTACAGCCTGAGGTTTCTCCTCCTGGCAGTTGTAGGAACAGGTCCAGGACTTGTTTATGTGGAGGAAGGATTTGAAGGAGCAATGTCCAGCCTGGATTTCAGGGCACCTTGTGACCAGAGCTTTCAAGCAGCTGATGCCCTGTGGACACCACAGAGGTCGTTGCACAACTGTGGGCAGAAGCAGGGACAGTCTGTCACTGCTGTCACCTCAGGGGACAAACAGGGGATGGCTGTGGTGGTTTGGGTTGTGGCAAGGCACGTCACACTCCCTAAATTCCTGGTGTGGTCCCAGCAGCAGCAACATCCCCAGTGATTCCCAGCTCTGCTCAGCCCTGGCCAGGGACAGAGGCTGATGAGAAATTGGGACCCTCTGGGACATCCCAAACCCCCCTTACACCAAGCACACAGGGTTAGACCCCCAGCCCAGGCGTCAGGCAGAGAAATACCTCACTTTCAGCATCTGAGTAATTTCTGGAAGTAGTTTGGGAGGCTCCCTTTGTAAGCTGTCATTTCTCAAAATCTTTGACCTTGTGTCTTTTTAATTCCTTATTTTTGAAGGAGAAACTTGAGTACAGCCAGGCAAGGTCTCAGGTGCCAGTGAGCTCCTGACATTTGGCTGCTGAGTGTTCTTACAAGAGACATTCCTGGGACAGAGCACACCCAGGCTCTTTCAGAAGTGTCCCTGTCCATGGCAGGGGGGCTGGAATTAGACAATAACTTTAAGATCCTTTCCAACCCAAACCATTCTGGGGTTCTATGGTGTAGCAGCAGAAATCACACATGCTGTCTTAAAAGGAGCAAGAGCCATTCAGCACTATTAAGGGGTGGGAAAAAATGAGATTCAGGGGTTTTTAATTTGTCAGAAGAGGAGAACTGCCAAACTACTGAGCACCCAGGAGACACTGCCAAGTGCAGTGTAATAAAGTTGAGAGCCAAGAATACAGCCAGGACTTTGCTCCTTCGCAAGCCTTACAGAAAACACCCCTGGTTTCATTTTCATTTGCCGTAACAAGGAAGATTTAACTGTTTGCAGAGCAAAGCTCTGGGAAACAGAGGTGAAAAGCAGCTCCTGTGTGTCATTGCTTATCTGTGGGTCTGCAAGCAAACACAGAGGGCAGAGTGCAAGGCTGAGACATGGCACGTTATCACTCTTGGCCCAAAAAACTCCTTTAGCAGTCGGTGATAACCGTGTGTGACATTCCCTTGGGTGGCCAATGCCCTCTAGTGGCTTCTGGAGAGGAGAACTGTGCATTCCCCAACGAAAGAGGATTTTGCTAAAATAATGATATGCCCCAGGTGTGTGCAGGTTTTAGGAGAGATAAGACATAGGTGGTTTAAAATTATTAAAGAGCTAAATCAAAATCCTTCATCCATAAATGTGCATCTCACACACAGCAAAAGGGAAGAGGGGAGGCTGTGGGATTCCCTGTGTTTTTCAAGAGGATGGTTTTGTAGCTTATAGAATCATTTGGGTTGGAAGACACCTTAAAGGTCACCTCATTCCTACCCCCTGCCATGGGCAGGGACACCTGCCACTATCTCAGGTTGCTCCAAGCCTCAGCCAACCTGGCCTTGAACTCTTGCAGGGATGGAGAAGGAATGGTTTTGCAGATCATCAAAAGACAAATCTTGCCTTATTGTTCACATACAGATCTTCCTTCGTCTTCCCCCTTCCCTCCCTTTACCAGCTCTGCTGTGTGTTTAATATTTGGAAATATGATTCACTGCAGACAGGCTTGCCCAGCTGACTGAATAAGGGCCTCTGCACACCTAGCAGCACAGGGGATTGTTTTACACAGAATTTATTGCTTCCTGCCTAGAAGAACATGCACCAGAAATGCCCTTTCCTATGTTCTCAGTCATAAAAAATCATCCTGTACAGAGTGAATTTAAGAACAAGCTGGATGGATTGTGCTTTCTATGGGTTGAGTTTGCCAATACACTTGAGGAAAATGCTCTCTTTAGGAGCATCTCAATGACTGAAGCTATTTGGGAATATGAAGAGGACCCAGTTCTGCAAGCAAAACCTCTGCTGGCTGCTGTGAGAACAGGTCAGGACAGGAGCATTTTACTGGTGCCAGCAGCATCACACACTGCTCTGCTCCCACTGACCTGGAAGCACTGCACTGACCACCCCTGACTCTGGTGGGGTTATCCCTAAGGAACCCCTGTCTTGGTTTGCAAAGCCAGGTGTCTGCTGAGGAAGGCAGGAGCCTCCCCTGAAATGGAAAATGTAAACCCCCTCCCTCCGAATTATTGTAATTTTGAAATTAAGGGGCTCTCAGGCAAAGATATGGGGATAGGAATAACAGTTCTTTACTAGGGAAGAAAACAAATAAATAAATAAATAAATAATGCAGTAATACAGAGCACCACAGCCAGAGTGAGAGCAGGAGCTGAGCCCTGTGGGTCAGGGTGGTGGCACAGTCCCATCCCATGGGGGCTCAGCCCTCCTGCAGTGCCAGCTGTGCTTCTGCTGGAGCAGGGATCCTGCACAAGGCTGGAGTTTTCCTCTGCAGCTCCAGGGCTGCTGGAGATGGGCCTGCTCTTCCTCTGGGAATGCAGGGCAGGAGAAAGCTGCTCCTCTGGGAATGCAGTGGGCAAAGGCTGCTGTGCTGTTCCAGGCTCAGATTGTATCCAGGTAGGAATGCTTGGCTCCTCCCCTGGGCGGAGCATCTCCCCATGGGATGCTGGAATTTGATCAGCCCTGCAGGGACACTCAGTGGCCATGGACAGCAGAGATCTCCTGGGGGAAGGATTGGCTGTGGGAGAGATAAAGAAAACTGCCCCATGAACAGAGGAGAACTGCCCCACCTCTGACAGATGGCAAGAGAATACACACACCCATTTCCAACCTAAGACAATCCTCAAGGAGAACAATCCATCATGACAATTTCTGCAGGTTTGGTGCCAAAATGACAGCCGTGCCCAGCCCCAGGTTTAGGGCACTGTCACAGGCTGGGAATTCCCTGAGCCTCCTTCCCTGCTGACGGCGTTGGACCCGGTGCCTAAGGCAGAGCAAACACACCACCAGGTCACTGGCTGCACTCACTGAGACTTTATTACACCAATATTAGCCAAATCTTGCTGTTAATAACCCAGAGAGGTGCAGAAGGGATGAGAGGAGGGTTAAAGAGCACAGGTACTTAGTTTTATTTCATATAATCATGCACCAAGTGATCCTTCTCTAGAAACCTCCATTATTCTGCATAGTCTGGAAATCAAAAAAGCAGATTAATTCAGCAGAGAGGCACCATAAGGCATGTCTCCATCCCAGGGAATGGTCTGAAGAGGGGTTTGTTCCCACCTGAGCCAGAGGAATGCTCTAACAACCTGTTCCCACCCAAAAAGGTTTATGGACAGCAGTGGCCTCCCTCTATCCCACAGTGATTTAAAATACTTGTCCCCACTTTTCTTTCCAGCAGAAACCACAATTTACAGAGGCTTTTCCACAAAACCATCCCCTGTGCCTGGGAAAAGGCTGCTCCTTGTGCCAGTCATTATTTACAGAGAAAAGAACTCGTGGTTCAATCCCAAATGTAAAGCTGAGTGTGGATAGTGCAGCACTGCAGGATTTGCACTTTCAGAGATGTTTTATGTTTGCTGCATTTGCCATCCAGCTAATTCCTCCCATGGCTTCCTGCAGCAAGGTTTTGTCTGGGTGAATGATAATTTTTTGGACACAGAGCCCAGTTCTTGCCTGGCTTGAATTTTGTCTGTGGCCCTCAGCAGAGCATTTCAGCTCTGAGGCAGCAGCTGCTTCCTTAAAATTGTTTGACGACACCAAAAGTAGCATCAAATATCCTGATTTTAGACCTCCCCAGATCTCCCTGTTCCACTCCTAATGGTTTAATAAACACAAAAAAAACCTACTCTGAATGAAAAATGAAAAATTCCTCTGGCCAGCTCCTTGCTTTCAGGGGGGATGCACAGGCATGAAGAAACTCCTGCTGTAGGTCCAGTCCATGTAGGCTGACACATGTGTGGAAACTGTGGGCTTCTGGTGGGTGTTAAAGTAGGGAACTAACCCAAAACTCACCATCCCTTGGACTTCCCAGTGATGATCCCTGTAGCAGTAAAGAGGACCCCCAGAGTCCCTCCGGATTGGAGGAAGGAAAGGAAATATTCAGCCAAATTATCTGGATAGGATTAAGGAGCACTAGAGACTTAAAATATGTGAGAAGATAAAGGCTCTTCCTGGGCTCACAACCTGCCACACACACAAAAAATTACACTGAATATCTACAGACCTATAATTATCTGTAACTGCATTGTGTATAATTGTACAACCTGCTTTATTTCTATATGTTTCTATATTATATTCTTATATTTACATAATCACACATAATGTATTTTTCCACAATTTTTTAAGGGCTTTGCCTGGCTGCTTTTATTAGAAGCCACCTTTGCAGTCAAGGGAATAGAGGAAGAGGTAACAAGTATTTCTTGACTTCACGTGCCAACCTCCTTGCCTTGATGCTGAGGCCACCTGGATCCTCTGGGATAATGGGAACCTCACAATATCTTCTTTTTCCACCTAAGCTGGGCCAGAGGGAGGTGTGGGACACAGCCCAAACTTGCAGCAAGCTCAGCTGTAAGCAGAGTGGATGGAAAGGAGGAGGGTGACAAGCAGGAGGCAGCAAAGCCTGGCTCAGGGTGCAGCAACACAGCAGCATTGGAAAAGAGGACAAACCCCCTTGTAGCTTCACCCTTTGGGTCAGGACAGAACCGAAATTTCACCCTTGTCCCCAGGATCTGGTCCTTGGGACATGCTGCTGAGAGACAGGGCCAATCTTCTCTCCAAAATCAGAGGGGAGAGGTGCATCCTGAGGGTCTGGAGGTTTTTTTCTCTGCTCACTGGTCTCTGGAGGAATGTGGAGAAGGCCTGGTTCAGAAGATATTCAGCAGAAAGCAGCAAAGGGGCCAGGATTTGCAGAACTATTGCAGGTGGAGAAATGGCAAAACCAGAACTCGAGTTCTGGTTTTCTTCTGGTTTTCTGGTTTTCAAAACCAGAACTTCAGTCGTGGCAAAACCAGAACTTGAGGCACAGCAAGGTGAGAGAGGAAGGAAAAAGAAGGAGGGCAGCTTGAAACCCCTCTGATTATAAGAGCTCTTAGGCTTCATCCTGCCCTCACACCACCTCCACCTGCAGAGAGCGTGGTGTCCTCTGCCTGGATCCCCTCCTGGGAGCAGATCTTGTGGTCCTCACTGGCAGCATCCCCTCCTGCAGCCTGTCTGTGCTGTGCCACCTCTGCACAGGAGAGGGGACACGAGAGAGGGGCACACCTTGGCCCAGCAGCTCCAGGGGCTGAGGGTGGCATTCACATTCTCTGATTCCTTTGCCCAGGGTTTTTCTCCTGGGAAGCTGAGAAGCCTCAGAGAAAGGAAAACAATTCTTATCTCATTTGCTTCTCTTGTGTTTTGCTCGTCTGGAATGTGTTTGGAGATTGTTTACCCACAGGTGATTGTTTCACTGGATTCTGGTGTGAGTTGTTTTGGCTCTTTTGCCAATCAGTGCCAAGCTGTGTCGGGACTCTGGAAAGACTCATGACTTTTCGTTATTATCTTTTTAGCATTCTGTAAGTATCCTCTCTGTATTCTTTAGTATAGTATAGTATTCTTTAATATAACATAGTATTATAAAGTAATAAATTAGCCTTCTGAGAACTTGGAGTCCCTGCCACAGGGGTCACCAGCAAATACAATGGTGCCATCCACCTCCAGGAGGTTGTGCTCACCCAGAGCCACCTGCTAGGATGCTCCTGGGGGCCTGCAAATGAATCACAGAGAAACTGGTGCAAAATCTACTCCCCACTGAGTGCTTTGCAGTGCAATTCCTGCACAATGCAGACCTTCCACCAGCGTCATCATTTCCAAAGCACCCTCCACCACAGGATTTTCAATACACTGTAGCCAAATTTGCTGTGAGAGGGTCTGGAGAAGGGCAAGGAAGCTGGTGAACTAGCAGCTGAGGGAGCAGGGGGTGTTCAGCCTGGAAAAAAGGAGGCTCAGAGGGGACCTTGTTGCTCTCTGCAACTGCATGAAAAGAGAGTTCTAGCAAGGCAGGAGTTGGTCTCTTCTCCCAGGTAACAAGTACAGAGTGAGAGGAAATGGCCAATGGATATTGGGAAAAATTTCTTCACTGAAAGGGTGGTCAGGCATTGGAACAGGCTGTCCAGGGCAGTGGTGGAGCCACCATCCCTGGAGGAATTAAAAGATGTGTACATGTGGAACTTGGGGACAGGGTTTAGTGGTAGGCTTGGCAGTGCTGGGTTCATGACTGGCCTCAATGATTTTAGAGGGCTTTTCAAACCTAAATTTTGTTTCTATGCAGCTTTATGAATCAGGCACATGCTGCCTGCAGTTTGCTGGTGAAGAAACCGAAGGTGCAGCATCAGCTACTGCAGTGCTGAGCTTGGTCTTGCACAAGAAGGTTCATTTTCCATTTCTGCACAATTCTGGAGCAGAGTGTGAAGGACCAGCTGGTTACACTTATTTTAAGTGCAATCACTAAAGGCAGGAGCAATTAAAGGGGAGTGTTGGTTTTCTGGTGTCTGGTGTCATGGCCTGAGAGTGAGCAAACACCTTTTTGTTCCATCTTTCCATCTCTGTGCAGGTCTGTCAGGATGCAAACCCATGAGGAATGCTCGCACTCATGCAAATGCACCTCCTCTTATGCAAATCAGCAATCAGCTTGATTTCCACTCCCAGGAAGTCAGCAATTAATATGTAAAATCAAGGCTGAAGCCAGCAGAGTTTTCCAGCTCCCCTGATTAAGCGAGCAGGGAGATGTCCAGCTGTGCAACGCAGGCACCAGTGGGGAGCTCTGAGGAGGAAAAGGGCCTGGCTCCCACCTGCAGCAAGAATGAGGAGCAGAACAGGAGTTTGAACAGTTTTTATCCTGCCCACACGCTGAGGCAGTGCTGCAGTCATGACCCATTGCTGCTGATGAGTGTTCCACCACAAATGTGGGTGTAGGACCCCAGGTCGTCGGGGTAGGAAATCTGAAGTGATACCTGGATCAAACAACAAGATATTTTACAGCCAAGCCATGCCATGCCTCTGCAGAAACTGTGTGGCTTTGGGCAGTGGAAGCTGCAATTTTCTCACTTCTTTTTTTTTTTTTTTTTTTTTTTTTTTTTTTTTTTTTTTTTTTTTTTTTTAATTTAAGCCTTTTTTTCAAGTATTAGACTCCAGCATTGCCTGCCACTTCCAGCTGTTTGGTTGGGCTCCAGTCACTCACCCTGCCAGCAAATCCCCCAGGGCAGTCCCAGAGATTGCTCCTAACACAATAAAGCAAGGAGAGCAGTTTGTTGTGCAGATTCCTAAAGAGCAAGAGTTACCAGAGACAGGTACCAGGTCTGGGAGATGGAGTGGTTGAGGCTTGCACGTGGTGACACTGTGGTCACTCTCCATCCTGGAGTGAGTTTTTCATCCTCCCTGAGTGAAAAAGACTATAAAAGGTCTTCAAGATACAAAGCTGTCATATAAATTGATTTGTTTCCCACACTCCAACCCCACCTTTTTGCACCACGCTACATCCCCTTTTTCTTTTGGGTTGCAGGTTTTTGCTCCCTCAGAAAACTCCCAAATCTTTCTCGTGGAGATAATGCTCCCACAACAGAGGAAAACCCTTCCACATTAGGCTTTGGCCTAGCACAGAAACTGAAGAGAAAAAAAATTCGATATGCTCCAATCTTCACCACTTGGAGGTTGAGAGCTTCACCCTTTCCCAGCTCAAATAAATTGCAACTTACCCAGGCAACTGAGAAGAACCAGAAACTGAAACATCTTTAATGAAATGGTTCCATTTTTTCCAAGAAAATGTCTTTTTATACTAAAATATCTGCCAAGAAGCTGTGTCTAAATCTGGGATCAATGCAGTTATCTATACCCATAACTCATTAAACTGATCAAAAATGTTCTCTCTGTGGAAAAAAACCCAACTGCTCAATGTAGAGCCCAAGGCTACACAAACACCTCCACACTGTATGGTTCCCACAGAGACACGAGGCAGAAAAATCCTGAGAAATTTGGAGCTCTCTCAGATCAAGTCAAAAAGAAGGCAGGGCAGCCCCAGGCTCGAGGCTGTGGGTGCACATGTTGTATTATTGTGCATGTGTTGTGTCATCTCTCTTGTAAGAGATTTCTTTGCCAGTCCAGCTTTCTGCTGCTTCATGTGACATGAACTGATCTTTGTCAGAAACCACAGGTTTTTTTCATGTCCCCATTAACTGCAGCCCCTTTTATTTTGTGCTTGTGGAATGTCATGATTTATATCCATGTAATGGTTAAAGGTGCAATCAGGGAGCATAGTGGAGGCATTAGTTCTTCAGTTAAATATAGATATAGATAGATATAAATACAGATATAGATATAAATAGAGATAATATAAATATATAAATATATACACAGCCCTACTTTTTGTTTCCAGAGAGGAAGGAAACAAGAAATGCCTGCAGCTGATGGAAATCCAGAGACTGGCTTCCATGGTCAAGGGAAATCCTGCTGGGATACAGAGGCCATCAGTGAGTGGGAAGTAAATCTCACCTTGAGCTGCAGTCAGAGAGCAGCTGTCAAGTAAAAAAAGGGAGTGTTAAGGAAATTAACTGGAGAAGACAGCAATGGTCACCTAGCCAGGTGTGCTAATGGGATCCACTCTCCATGGAATGCATGATCCAGGACCTTTCCCATACAGTCCCTACAGTCCTCTTTCACCAATCATTTTATTTTAGTGAGAGCCATAAAAAGTTCAGTGTGATATTTCAGCACTGAGACCCCTTTTTTAGTCCTTGAGCACATTTTCCCCCTTACATCACAGGTAATTTTTAGCTCCCAGTCAGTTTTGGTAGGTCAGAAAGTGGCCTCCTACCCAAGCTCTTTCTTCCCTCACCTTCACTGCATTCATCATCCCAGTTAGGCCTGGCCAACTCACTCATTTCCTACCACTAATCTATTTTACCAAAGGCTTTATGAGTTCCCTCCATGTTGAAGAATGCAGTTGTTTATTCTCCTTTTGGACATCAGGCATTTATCTTGAGCAGTTGTTTGTCCATAATCTGTCCTCCACAGCCATGCACACGCCATCCTCGCTGCGCCTTTGATGCTGGGCTGTGTTGTAATGCCCAAAGGAGAAATAAATTACACTGGGGATGATGAATTACAGCTGTTTTCAGAATTCCTCCTCTCCAGGCATTGTTTCAGTGCAGAGCTCTTGAGGGATGTCAGCATTTCCCCCGGGACCCCCAGCGATCATCGCGTCCAACTCCAACACCACAAAAGCAACTCAAGCAGCCCTCTTTGTGTCCATATGGCAAAACCCTTTTATCTCTGCAACAGAAAGGTCTCATCCACGTTGCCTGTGGGCCCTTGTCCACACTGGCTTTCCAAACCATGTGTAAAAGTTGCTATGAGGAGCATGGGCTGGTGCAAACCAGCGTTATGCCAGTGTGTTAACAGTTTTCTGTCCAGGAAAAGCAGAATATCTGAGTTGGTGCTCTAGCACTGCTTAGTTAATTGGAGCTTTGGAATTGTTTCAATAATTAGTGATCTAGTACTCTTTAATTACTGTACAGCCTTTTGTCCTCATTCACAGAGAATCAGGATTAAATATTTTGATGACAGAAGCATTGTCTAGGTGAGTAGAATATTTTAGGAGGGATAGGAAGCATAAGGGGGTTGTGGGGGATAGGAAGGGTCTTGGGGAAAGATTCCAGGACTGTATAAGCAAATGAGGATATTTGGGTGGACTTGATGAGATCCAGTGTGAGTCATTGAGCACAGAAATGACAACGAAATCATCTTTCAGGGAGGCCTTAAAGCACAAACTGAATTCCAGACATAAATATATATATATATATATATATATATAATTTTATTTAATTTAATGTTTAAAATGTTTATTAGATTTAAAATTGCTCTCATGAAACACAGACACTTAATCCATATTTATTGCTGTTTCACAAGGTGATGTCTGATGGAGAGGGCAATGGGCTGAGTAACACCCCAGTTCAGCACACCCTGGGCACACACATTCGTGAGAAATGCCACCTGATCAATTTATTGGGCAGCTGAGGTTCAGAAATGCTGCCTGATAAATTTATAGGGCAGCTGAGGTGCAGGGAAGTTCTAATGCACACAGACACTGCTCTGAGAGTGATTTTTTAAACAAGTTTGAGGGACAGACTGTCGAAGGCACATGGAACACGAGAGTGTCTGACTCGATGCAGTTACAAGATCAAGGCATTTTTAGTTCAAACAAGTAAAAGGGGAAGGGATAAACAGAACACAGGGACACAGGTCTGGCAGACAAGGGATGAACAGGGTGGGGATGAAGAACAAAAGTGTCTAAACCAGCAGTGATGGGCCAGTAAGGAACTAACTACAGGCAGAGCTTTGGAGGGAGCTAATTGGGAAGGTGCAACTGATTAAAAGAGTTAAAAAGAAGGTGAACTTGAGGATTTGGGGTACTCAAGGGAGCTATGCAGGACAAGTGGTTGGACTTGGGGATCTTAGAGATCTTTTCCAACCTTAATGATTCCGGGAATCTGTGACTTGGAGGCAAGGAGAGATCACCCAGCAGGTATGAGGGTCTGGGGGTTCCAGCAGCTGGGCAGGAGAAATCCCAGGTTCTGGGGGTTGCTGGATGTGTCAGGCATTATATAATGTTCTTAACAGGACCTGCTGCATATGGCAGAGTTACTGGTTCCATTTAAAGCCTTTCTGCACCATCTGGGGAGGTGATGGATTCAGGACTGCTTTGGCATATGTTCTACTCAGAGAGTAAAGCAGTGCCTAAGGCTCAGGGAGTGGGGAGATGAATAACAACTAACGCCCCACTTTTTCATCAGCAGCATCTGACAACACCCAGTGTACTTTTGCTAATTGTTTGAGTTGAATTCTGGCCTTGGAACTGTGTTTTAAGTATCACACAGACTTGGGTCACTGTGAAAATAATTGGAATGTTTTCTTTGCAAAAAAAGAGCAGCTTAGAGCACCTTCCAGCCCCTAAAGGAGCTACAAGTGAGCTGGAGAGGGACTTCTGACAAGGGCATGGAGTGTTGGGACAAGGGGAAATGGCTTCAAACTGACAGAGGGGAGGTTAGGATTAGATATTTAGGAAGAAATTCTTCCCTGTGAGGGTGGTGAGGCAGTGGCACAGCTGTGCACCTGAATTCCTACAGACAGAATCTCATAAAAATGAATTTATGTATTAAATATAAAATCTAGATATTAAATCTTTATATTAGGGGAACATATTATTGGCAAACTAGATGGAATAGATGAATCAAACATTCTTATCATTAAAACCCCACAAAAGATTTCAGCTTTTCTGAGACAAGAAGATACAAAAAGAAAACCATCTCCCCTGGTACAGGCAATGATACAATTTTCAGGAATAACATTTTACAGCTGGGTGCTGTATGAAGAATTAGGATGGTTAGACTCTTAATTATCCAAAACACTGCTCATCAAATCAAGGTCAAAGGGCTCCTTTAGGCAGCAAAACTTGCTACCTGCTTTAATATGTTTAATGATCGATGATTAATTTTGAGCATTCATAAAGCTCCATTGAAGTCATTAACTGTTCATTTGCAGCTCGTAATGAAATGTTTTGTTGGTTCAGACCAAGGTGCTCAGTTAGTTGTAATTTCACACTGTTATTTCTCAATATCGATTTGATTACATTGAAAATTCTAAGGAGAGGAGCAAAACATCAATAATTCAAATTATTTAAGCACCACACAGTACTGAGAGAAAAGTCTTGAGAAATAATGTCTTATTTATTTACTTCTAAAAGCAGAGTAGCTTGATCTTGCTCCAAATTCTGGAGAACCTTCAGTGTATAACTCAATCTCCCATTTCAGTATTGAAGTAACCATTGCACTAGAAAGCAGTTTATTGAAATCCACAGTTTTCATAACCCTTAAGAATTATGGGTGTGATTTTTCTACAAGCAAATAAATTGTAAGCTTTAGGAAAATTAGTCTGTGGAACATTATAAACAGTCCTAACTCCACTGAAATTAAAGGAAAAGTTTAGTATTTATGACATCAGAATCTCGCCCACTGTGCTTACTGGAAAAGCTCACTTTAAGTAAAGAGGAAAAAGTACAAGATAAACAGCTTACATTCTGTCTCTGAGTCCTTACTCAACATGGAAAAAGCAGTAAAAACATTAATGCATAGTATTTCAATATGCTTATTAATTTAATTTCTGTGCTTTTTGTTTAAAGGGAAAAAGCAAATGTTATTCACTGTGAATTAAAAAAGGTGGAAAAGCAAATCAGGAGCTTATGTGCAATGTGTAAAAGGAATGTGCATTAAAAGATCTAAAGACTATTTTAACTAATTTTTAAAAAAATTTCTACAAGTAGACTGAGAGCTTTTTCAACATCTCCTCTGTCTGTAGTAGCCATTACATAATATTCCTGTAATGTCTTTAGATGATATGAGCCCTCTTGCAAACAAGGACAAAACTCCTTTAATCACTTTTCTGCTGCTCTTACACCCTGTTGCCCCTCTTCCTTCTATTTATCTCAATTACAACAACATTAAATTCTCACTGGCATTTCCCAGTTTCTCAAATAGTGACTAATATAAAGCAAAATGCATTTTTTTGTCTATAAATCCTGACTTCCCCACGTGTAAACAGGGTGGTTACTCATTTACTTTTCTAATTATCTCATAAATCACACCTTGCCCCAGACTAGAAATTCATCACCTTAAAATGCTACAACCTGCTCTGTAGCAGATGCCATCCTAATCTTGCAGTATGGAGATTCTTACAAGTTCTGCAATTTCATTTTTTCTTAATGAAAAGATGTTTTTTTAAAAAAAGAATGTCTAGAAATTAATATTCTGTATCTAAGTGGGTTGTCAGTATGTACATTTGTGCTTTTCCTGAGTGTGTATTCATGCACTCAAGACTAACAAATTTTTATCTCAGTTGTATGCTCAGGGAATAGCATCAAGGCACCTTTCTCTTCCCTCCTTTCTTCTTTCTGACATCACATTTGCTGGTGTAAAAAAGAAAGGCACAATGTTGCCGTCATATTTTCTGAAAAACCTCTTTGTCCAGGATTCTTCTCCTGGGAAGCTGAGAGGCCTCAGAGAAAAAGGAAAACAATAATTATCTGATTTGCTTCTCCTGTGTTTTGCTGCTTTAGAATGTGTTTGGGCATTGTTTACCACCAGGTGATTGTTTCATTGGCTTCATGTGAATTGTTTTGACTCAATGGCCAATTACAGCCAAGCTATGTCAAGGCTCTGGAAAGAGACACGAGTTTTCATTAGTATCTTTTAGCCTTCTGTAGGTATCTTTTCTGTATTCTTTAGTATAGTTTAGTTTAGTATTCTTTAATATAATCTAGATCATAAAATAATAAATTAGCCTTCTTAGAACATGGAGTCAGATTAATCATTCTTTCCTGCCATGGGGCACCTCACAAATACAAGAGCACACACTCTGCCATACCTGTTCTTCTCAACATCAGAATTTCTGGAAAAAAAATCCAAACCAACTTGTGGCCTCAAAGCAATGGGTGGATGCAGGAATATACACACAAAAACGTATCTGAGACAACAGGATTTCAGCCAATAACAGGAAGATCAACATAAAGAGCAGAAAAAGGCTGAGTGCTTCCACGTGTGGATGTGGCTCAGTTGTCTCTGGCTGGAGTAGTTTAGCTGCAGTTTCTCTCTGTTTGCAGTGCCACATTTCCAGCCAAACCAACAAGAGCCCCTGAGAAGACTGCAGCTGAAGAACACGTGTACCTGGATGCACAGCAAAGTTATTTTTGCCTGAGAATCATGATTTCCCTTGCTGGGAATTCACAGAATGACCAGGTTGGAAGAGACCTTAAAGATCATCGAGTCCAACCCAGCCCCAACACCTCAACTGAACCCTGGCACCCAGTGCCACACCCAGGCTTTGTTAAACACACCCAGGGATGGGGACTGCACCACCTCCCCGGGCAGCCATTCCACAACTTTATCACTGCAGGTCCCCAGCTGGGTAATAATTAGCATTAACTCCATCATTCCAGAAGGCTGATCAATCACTTTATTACACTATACTTATTAAGAAACACATCGCCCTTACCAACAGTCACGACACAGGGGTACCCAATTGGTCCTTCAATCTAATGGGTTTGTGTTCCCAGCCCCTCTCCAGCCTCGTTGCCCCCTCTGGATGTGCTTGAGGAGGGAAGTTGCAGAGGTGCTCTCATCCAGCAGGAAAACCAACATCAGCACATTAAACAGGGATGGCAGAGCCAGGGATGGCAGGCCTGGCCTGAAACAAGTACAGGAACGTCTGGAAGAAAGGACAGGGCTCTTGGACTCACTAGGTACTTCCAAATCTGAAGATCCTTGGCCAGTCTAGGACCATTGAATCCCTGCTGGCAAACCCCACTTGGCAAGGGGCGTGTGTGCACCAGTGAGTGCTGCAGCCCTGCCCTCCCAGCCCTGGGCACTCAGCTGTCTGTGCTCAGGGCCAGCTCTGGTCCAGTGGAGCTGAGAGCTTGGATCAGACTGCTCTGGAAACTGCTCCGTTGGAGGAAATGCTAAATGAGAAGGAAAAGCACCTGAGGAACCTCATGTGGGGCTGTACCCTGGGAGAGCTGCTCTGGTCCTTGCACTTGGTCCTGCTTGAGCTGTGTTGTTTAGGGTGCAGATCCCCATCCCTTCTTCCCCCTTTCCCCCATTTCATGGCCAGCACTTTAATTCAGCACTTCCACTGGTGTCTTTGGAACTTGTGGAAAATGAGTTCCTTGCTGTTAAAGTGGATGGTAAGTGCTTGCTGGCAAAGGAGATGAGAACCTTGCAGTATCTATCTGTTGATGTCACAGCAGTGGGATTACCTGTTACTGTGTGGGGTTGATGGATTTTGTCTATGTAGGCGCTTGGGATATTCCCAAACATGACAAACTTTGAACTTTCAGATCACTGAAAGGGATGAGCCTTCCAACCAGGCAGAGAGGCAAACCTGACTGTTAACTAGAGCAGCAAAGATACATGAAAGGCATCCTGATAGATCCTTTCTCCATGTTTGCCATGGAGAAGTAAAAGCCCAGGACTTGGTACAAAGAGGGATATTCATGCTGATGAACTGATGAAGTGCGCAGGAGAGCTGGTGCACTGACCAGCTCCATGCTCAGCATTTTCAAGATCACCAATCCCAAACCAAATGTTTCATCCAGAGGTTTAGCTGGCTCCAAGGGAACTTTTCCACACATATCTTCAGAGTCAGATCTCTTTCTACACCGAAAACTAAACTGCACCAGAGCCCAAGGCTTGACATTTCCTTCTGCTGCCTCTTGTGAAACTGTTTGCACAGTTCCTGGTGTGGTTTTGCCCCATGTCAGCCACCACAGTCCCAGACAATGCTTGGTCACATTTTAGAGCATAATATGGGCCAGGAATGATTCCAGTGGGCAACTGGGCTGCCCACACTCTTGTTTAGAGATAAAAGTTTAACCACAGGGACGTGAGATGTGTGTTGCCAGCTGGACTCAGGAATAAATAATGTGTGCCACCCATTTGGTTACTAATAGACTTATAATTATTTATTCATCAGCTGAAACCCTGTTCAGATGCCTCCTTTGTAAGCCTGATGCTGATGCAAAGTGTTGCAATTAATCTTTTCACCCTCAAGTGTGTGATGAGCAATATCACGTTTTTAAAAAATCTGGATGCTGCAAAGCAGTTGAGCAACAGTTCTCTACTCATGGTCATGGTTCTGCCCCATGGTAAACAACATAATTCAATCTGACTGAGGCCAGAAGACAGTAAACCAATATCCTAATGAGGATTTTCAATGGCAAACTTTAATAACAGTGTTTGAATTACTGTGTTCAAGTTCCTTAAACCCTTAGTGGTTTCCCAGCTCCTCTATTCTTTAATAGTAGCAAACAGCTATGAGGAACTCTGCCCTTGAAATATTTTCAGATGGGTTTTGGTGTTTTAGGGTAAGTTGTTCACCTGCAGCAGTGGCAAGTACTGATTGGGATCTCCTTCCTGCCCTGAGAAATCCAAGGAAAAGGATTGCAGTACTGAACTGTGCAACTCCAGGGTAGGATGCTGAACACTTATGGTTCTGGGGTAACAGAGCTGACAGCTTTGCACTGAACATGTGCTGATGCACAAAGGTGGGAATGGAAAGGAAAGAGAAAATTGCTTTGACACCTGAAACACAAACTCAAAATGCCTGTTTTGGTGTTAAAGGCCATGCCAAGGTCCTCAAGCACAAAGCACAGGGTACTGTCAGTACTGCCAGGTTCATGCTGTTCTTGAAGAGCTCACAGTGACTGAAGCAAAGAGAACATTGCGAGTTTAAAGGAGCTGAGGACACAGTGGCACATTGTTCTCTCCCTGGAGAATAACAGGAGATAACTCCTTGGAAGTGGTGAACCAAATTAGTCCTTTTCAAAGGGCCAGAACTTGCTCCAAGCACTGAAAAAGGATTGGACAAATTAGTTCTGCACTTGAGAGTTAAATGAAAAGGCACAGGAAAACTTCAGGATAACAGCCAACCTTCCTTATAGACAGCCCTGCACGTACAAATGTTGGATTTGATAGAGACAAAGCTTGGGAATGGAGCCTTATCCCAAACAATGGAAGGAGTGGTGAAGTTCACCAGAGCAGAAAAATCACTTCCAGAAGTTATAAACAGTCTGTCAGAGAAGCTGTGGTCCTGTTCCACATGAAGAGCCAAAGCCCCAGAGGATCTGGGCAAATCTGAAGCACACTGTTCATAGCTCTCTGTCCTTTCCAGCTTCCTCAAATTATCCCAGAGCTTGATTAGATTGTCCATGAGGCTATTTGGAAAAAGCAGAGGCTGACCAATCTTCTCAACATGAAGTTTCCATATAAAGTTTCTATATAAAGCACCGTGAAAGAGAAAAGTTATTTTACAAAAAAGTGAATTTGGAAATATTTGCAGTAAGCATAGGTCTGCACATAAATTTATATACAATAAGTGCATGGTTTTCTTTCAGATATCTAACTAACTTTTTTACAATATCTTGATGAATGTACAGGTTTTCTCATACATATGCCATCCTTCACATGCCATTTATAGCTTCACAGTTCTTACAATTTTACAGATCATGTGCTTGCCAGTTCTGATGCACAGATTAATGGAAAATCAAGCACTTAGAAAAGAGACAAATCAGGCACTAAGCATATAAACTCTGCCAAGGAAGAAGTCAGCCTTGGAGGAAAATTAGTTTGTTTACTTTTCCCCAAGTACCACAACTCTTCCATCGAATCATGACAGCTTAAGTACCTTGTTTCTGATTATATGCTTAGACAAGGAGTGCTTCTGCAATTAATGAAGTACTTCTGTCAGGCACTAAATAAATTTAAACTCTGTCAATGGCATGTGTTGCTGGAAAGCTCCCAATCCAAATCTCTCCCTGGGACACAGATGCCTGCATTTCTCCAAACTTCTCCCTTGAATCTCCAAGCTGATGCTCCCACTCTCACCCTGAAATCGCAGCATAGCCCTGAGCTCTGCTAAGTGCACAAAGCCCCCTTTGTTGAGCTAAGGGATTTTATGGGTCATTCCAGGTGCTAACTGAGCTGTTTAACACCATCCACAAAGAGACACCTGCACGGCTGTGATGATGACAAACAAAACCCAGCTCGGTGTTAATAAAGAACAGCGTTTCCTTTAACCACTGGAAGGAGCAATCCCTTGGAGCAGCTGGGGAGGAGAATTTATTTATCAGAGGATCTTTAGGGCACTGGCTCGTGGCTCTCCATTTCCAGGTACTGACACAGCTCACAAGTGATGATCAGCTGTGCCAGGGGTGATGTTACAGGCACGGCTGAGCTGCTCCAACAGCTTGTTGCTGCAAAAAAGGAGTGATTTGTTATCACTCTATTCCTGGCAGCAGATCCCTCACTTGCCTTGAGCTCTGGAACCTGAACTCTCAGGAAGTGAAAGGATTTGATTCACTAAGCCAGGGAAAATGTATTCCTATTTTTGCTGGTTGTTTTAGAAAGCTGAATCAGGTGCAGAATTAGAGGCAGGTGAGAACCTGTGAGAGAATTAAGGCTGGAGGAGGAGCAGGACCTCCCCCATTGCAGCACAGCAAGTTCTTGAGGGGCTTTTTGGTTGGACATCAATGTTTACAGAAGTCAAAAAGATGTACATCTAGATAATGAACATTTTACTGTGCTTTTCATCCAGTGCTGCCAGTCCCATGCAGGATAAAAGATCTGTGCCATCCACTCTCACACAAATCCCAGCCTGCAGGGAGCTACCCCGGGCAAACACGAGGAAATCACTAAAGATGAGAACAGATTCCAGTTACAATCTGGGTTACAAACTGAGCCTTAGAGCCATCACACAAACTGCACAGAGGTGTAGCTCTGAAAATCCCAAATCCACAAACATTCCCTCACATGCCTTACCAGCAGTAGAGTCCTTTGAAGTAGTTATCGCCAGATTCCAAAATTTATTTTTTCTTCAACATTCCGAAGATTAAAAAAAAAAAATTAAATTCTTTTCTAGTTTTATAAAGGTTACTACTTCTCAGAAAATTTAATATTTCCAGGGCTGAAAAGTTACCTAAAAATTATATGGCATTAAAGCACATTTTATCACTACCTTACAATAACTCAGATTATATCAGATCTGGAAAAACTTAAATATTGACTTAAATCGTGCAGGCTTAATTTTGTTTTGTTCTGTGTCTGTAACTAATCAGATAGAGCAATACTTCTTTTCTCTTGGGAAAAGAGGAAGGTTTTTAAAAGAAATAATGGCAGAGCTACAGAGCCAAGAGGAATTTAAATGCTGCTGACATCTCCAGCTCCTAGAAGTGGAAAACTCTTCCAAAACTGTCAAATCTATTAATTCTCCATGTCACACTACAGAAATGCCTGTGAAATCCTGGATTTTACCCAGAAGGGGAAAATTTTTTAGGTGAAAGAAAGAAGAAGAAACTCTTCTTAGCTCTGTTAAGAAAACAGAGTTTTTATCTTTTAGTAAGTTTTTTTTTTTTTTTTTTTTTGTTTTTAAACTTGGAGTATAAATCTGACTAAAATCACAATCTTCAAGCTTATTTAATGTTATATATTTATGATTTCTATACAACATTCTGCTAAAGGGTTATTGCCTGTTCATATTTCTGTTTCTTAAACATGAGATCTCTCCTCATCTAGAATACAAAAACTTGTGAAAAGGAAAGGAGATGACCAAATAAAAAGCCCTACACATGCATTGCATGCGTACACATGCATTAAACATGCATTACACATGCATTAAACAATATTCCAAATTTGTTTACTTTAAATTCTATCAGAATAGATAATAAATGAACTAATATTACCATCCCAAAAAGTGTGTAGGACATTTCCCCTTTTTAGGAAGAGTTCCAAACCCATCTCAGGTGTCACACTGTAATGGATGGGTGGATCAGTGTCACCACTTTGGTGGCAATGACCTGCAAAACCCAAACGTTTCTTCTCTTTTTAGATGTGTGTCTTGAGTGAATATATTTTCTATCCTACAGAGACAGTATTTAGGGGATGCAGATCTCTCATTTTCATAATTTTATTTCTTTACTCATTTTCTATGACTTTCTCTGCAAAAAAATTAGTGATGCCAACCAATCTCATGGAGCAATTTCCTGCTTGGTGCTTTTATGGAAAAACAGTGTGCTGATGTGTAGACTGGAGAAACAGTTATTGCATCTTGACAATCAATCACCCAAATTAAAAATAAGGCAACTTCATTATTGTCTGAGAAAATAAGAAGTAATTAAAAATGAAGTATTTAGATAACAATTGTAATAGTATCAAGAGCCTCTTATTTTCTCTCTACTGAGTTCTATCATAAAAGACAGAAACAGAGCAGATCGATTTTTTTCCAAAACAATTTCAATCTAGTTTTATAATTAAATCAAAGATAGATTTCCCCATTAGCACAACTATTGCAGTATCAGAGTAATTATGAATAATCAGCCAAGGGTATTTTTTACTGATTTTCCTTGTGCATCATTAATTATCTGAAGTGACAGGCCTAACATAATTTCTATCATGAATAAACAAGTAGAGGAAACACAGAGGAAGTCAAGTACAAATAACAAGGAGATGGCCTCTCTTTGAAAATCAGAGCAATCCTGCAAAATGTTAATGGCTGTTCTATTTAAATGAAGCTGCAAGACATTAAAGCTTGTGATGTGTTGCATATCATTAATTCTCAGTAAAAGTGTAGATGGAATTCATACTTAATTCAATGCAATTTTCTGCCAGTTAATGGCCCTGAGAATCAAACATTCACAAATGTAAATGGGAGTTTTCCAAACCAATACTTTATGGGCTTTAAGAACTGGCTTTTACTGTGAGTAGAAAACTATACCAGAGCAATTTTCCCTTTTCTTGAGTGTGACCTGATTTTTATATTTGTAATATGATGCTCTCTTCTGATGATTTATTGTATTACATGTGAAGTTTAAAATATTTTTCAATTTTATACATTTTATTTAATGGATAAATAAATATGAAAATTGCTACTGTGGCTGAATTTCCTTTTTAAGTTCTTGTTCCTTTTTGGCTGTTATTCCATTTCAATGCCAGAAATACCATTTAAGAATGCCCTCATGATAATTCCATGGTTTTGAAAAAATTAGGCAATATTTCCTTTTTTATATTTTTGAGACACCAAAAGAACAATTTCTCTCACCTTGTATAGTGAGATGCTGATTGATATTTTTAAAAATACTTTCTTTACTATCTGTTGGAGTAGAGATTGATGCATCTTTACAGCTTTCAGCAGCTTGTACTCAGTCCTGGTGCTGATGATGCTGGACATTAATCGGCGGTGCCAAATTCTGGTGGAAAAAAAAAACGGTCCTGGCTGCTTTGAAAAGTCAAGGTTTTGTGTCCTCTGCTGTGTCTCAAAAACCTGCAGCAATGATGAAAAGTGCAAGAAAATGAAGCAACGACCACAACAATTCCTGAAAGTTTTTCAGAGCAGTTTCACTTGTGTCTGTGTGAAGGGAAGGGCGCTTTGAAATCTCCTTTTCCTGGTCCAAACCAGAGCACTCAGTTCAACAACTGGAAACTTCACTCCCAAAGCTCTGAGGTGACTTCTCCCACAATCCCAGTTATCCCAGTGTGCTGATGGCTGCATTACTGACTGCTGCCAACCCAGCTGAGCAGCTCCTGCATCCATCTGAAATGCTGGAACATTTCCAGGGGCTCTGTTTGCTCAGGAAATACCTTTGCCTACCAACTCAGGCAGCTCTGATAGCACCAGGACAGGGGTACAGTAAAGGAGACTAAAGAATAAGCTGGGGAGTCTCTGCAAGGCTTTGCCATAAGAAAAATCAGATGTTAAACTCATATAATGCTCTGTAAATCTGTAATGAATTTAGCTGCACTGCATTTGGAAGAACCACAACTTCCTTTACCATCTACATCTTATTTCTATGAAATGGAAATTCTCTTTTGTGAATACAGGAGGGAGCTTGAAACACACCAGAACAACAAAATCCACAAAACTGGACATGGCTGAGCCCTTGCCTCTGCCTGGCAACTCTTAAATGTAGAATTATCTTTCTTTATGCTTCTCCAAGGTTAAAAGATTCAATGCTTTACAAATTCTGAAGAGGTGATATTGTTAACGAGGTGATATTGTTAACAAGGTGATGATGATTTAAATTCTTTATGTATGATGCATATATGAAAATGTTGTCTAATCACTGTTAGAATTCCCATTTATGAGCATCCTGTGCGTGCCTTCCAAGAGGTATAAATAAGTATCATTGAAGATCATGACAGATTTATTAATATTTGCCTGTGAAGTGGATAATTCCATCAGATACATAATTGCTCAGGACAAAATTCACTTGTTCACATGATAAAGGTCCTGCAAATCATCTGCACAAGTGGAAGGTGAAATGAATCTCCTTAAGAAAATTCAGTTTAAACTGGTTTGCTCTACAAAGTGCTCTTCCTTTTAATTTTGAATAATGACTTTCTGTAAACATTAGTGTCCTCTGTAATGTTGAGTTCTTATTCCTACGTATTTTGACCACAACATTGTTTAGGGTCAACTTATTTCATAATCCTAAAATTTATTATAGGTGTATTGCTGCATAAATATTTTGCATTGATAATGAAGAACTAATATTCTATTAATATTTTTCATCATTCTTAACTAATGAAACTCATTCACAGAATTTTCTCTGTATTGCAAGCTTACTTCTGAAGCTCACTGATTTTAGTATATATTTGAAAATATTTGAAAACATGAATCCTTTGAGATTTTGAATGTTATTCGTTTATAATTTCTCATGAGTTCTACAGTAAAACAGTTCTGAAAGAAGCCAAAATCTTTCTACTACACAATCCTTCAGCCATACTGAAAAATTACTTGTACAATGGGCTTGAGAAATCTTTAATAACAGCTACAGTCAAGAATTGCCTGTTTTTCTTCACTGACTGAAAAAAGAAACCTACAACTAGCTCAGCTGCAGCTTTTTACACTGTATGTACAGATCTAAATGTAGAGCAGTCAGCACACATCTCACATTTACACAGGAACCTTTAGAAAAGATTGATATTGCAGGCAAGCTGTAAGTGCTAAGCACACAAAGAGCTTTGGAAAATAAGCATTTGAAGTGTGCAGGATCTGCCAGCTCTGTGTGACATTGTTTTAGTTCCATTGCCATGAATGATAAATGACATTTCTTTCAAAATTCAGTATCTGCAAAAGCAAAGACCTGATGCAGATATCATTGTGTGGAAATGCCACAACACTGAAGTATTTGTAGTGGCTTAAAGCCCTGTAACAACAACAATATATTTCTGGGTTCCTGCCAGTTGTTATGGATTTAACCTTGCATTATCAATTACCTGGTTTTTCATGGACTGATTTTATTATAAAAGGAAACTCATCCGTGGACAAACTGTTTTGGAGGATGCCTAAAATATTAATCTTATCTATTTATTACCAATAATACAATCCTATATTCACTGTCTAATACACAATTAACAGAATAAAATTTTAAAAAGTTGAATTTCAAAAAGTGTTTGCTAAGAAATTTGACAACAACTTTCACCCACCAGTTAGAGATTTACCCGTTTTTATGACATGAATGTGCCACCTTTGTTCAGTGTCACATGGGACCAAAAAGTCTCCTTTGCCTGCTTTCAGAACTCTTTTAGACGCAAAAAATTGAGCAGACTGTTTCCTGTACAAGACAACCAATGAGAAAATAATAATTACACACACACACAAACAAACAAACAAAAAAAAAAAAAAAAAAAAAAAAAAAAAAAAAAAGGGAAAAAAACACCCCCCAAAAAAAAAAAAAAAAAAAAAAAAAAAAAAAAAAAAAAAAAAAAAAAAAAAAAAAAAAAAAAAAAAAAAAAAAAGGGGAAAAAAAACCCCCCCAAAAAAACCAACAAAGAAACCACAGGGAGAAGAGGCCGAAAATCTTAAATTCCTTATACCTTTTTGTCACTAGGTCAGGATTTGCCTCTTAGTGGAACACTCACTAAGACCTGTTCAGAGAGTGCTTTAATTCCAGCTTCCTTGCCTCTGGCATATAATTACATCAAAGTAATTCTAAACTTACAACCAAATGTAAGTAGACACGATGAAACAGTGTTACCCCCAACCATTATTTTATTTTCCCCCATAGAAACAAATAAACTTTCTTCCCTGTCTGAAAAAGTTTTGGAATAATATAGAAATATTTACTAAAAAAAAAAAAAAAAATCCCAGATTTCATAGTAAACAAGAAATGTAATCTAGATAATTACAAACTAAGGTACAGTATGCATTAGATTTTGCATATTAACACTTATTTGTATTGGGCTAAAAGTCTAATGATCTCATTTTACTTTTTAAGTAGTGAGGCCTTCTGCCTTGCTATGGGTGAGATACCATTGATGCACTCCCTCTCAAGATCCAGGAGACATTTTCAGCCTTCTGTCAAGTCCTTCATTATTTTTATCTATTAGCTATAAAAACATTCTTGTATAATATAATTAATTAGTCCCCACATTCTTCCTGTTTCTTTGATTTCCCAGCTCTAAGCCAGCCTCAAAATCTAAAAACTGAAATATTCAAATTCCAAGACTAAACCAAAAATGTGCTAAATGTGTACAATTTTTTAAAAGTGATGAAACAGCAACAACACTCAAACAAACAAAGAAAATCCTCCTAATGCTTGAAACACACATGCAGGGCTTTCCAGATTCTGGTGCTGAAAGCAAAATTGTTCATAATTTTCCAGATTGCAAAGTAAAGCAGTAAGTTTTCTCCTTTAGGAAGTATATTTTAAAAAAATTAAATATTTTTTGCAAAAAAAGTCACACCAAATATACAACATATATATTCACACACATATTAAATATATTATATATATATATAATTCTCCACTGACAGATCTTTGTTTTCCTAAATTTCTTATTTCTAATTGAATAACTTTCTTCTCTAGTGTCTGAAACACTCTTGTGCTGATGTTCCAGAAACACCCATGCAGCCATTTAAAATAAATCCTTAGTGCAGCACAATCATCCTCGACAGAGCCACATGAAAATAAAACTTGATTTCTCTCTGTGAGAAGACACAATGTGTCACTAGAAATCCTGCTATGCCATGCTGCTCTTTAATAATTTATTGGAGGCTCTGGGCCCTGGCTAAGCTGACAAATTTAATATGGAAGTGCTGTTCAAGTGTTGAATAAACATGAGCTAAACTATTTTTCCAAACAAACAAAACTGCTGCAAAAGAGTGCCACGGGGCAGATTAGGTTCTTTTCACTAATTTTTTGACAGCAGCACTATTTTTGGTGCTAGTTTCTTTAGTAAATTAGATAAAATACTATTTAAAATATGCCTACATTTACCAAATCACCCCTAGATTTCTTTTGTTCTACAGCTCCTCATTTAACCTGCAGAGGTGGATGAAACACTGGACTAATGGATCATCAAATTTCAGACTGCTGGAACTTGTGACAAGCAAAATCTAAAAGCAGAAGTTAGGAAAAAAAAAAAAAAAAGACCACCATATCTAATTTTTTACACCTTTTGTCATCTCAGTGTGTATCTCTCTTTCCAGGCTTTTAGATTACGAGGAAAACCAGTGTTTGGGTTTTTTGATAATGCTTTGAATGATCTTTCAGTGATCATTCACTCTCACAATCTATTTATCTTTTAGCCACTCATTGATATAAACATAACTCAAAGTATTGCTGCTTAGTTTCCTTAAAAAAACTTTGGTAAAGCTTTGATGAGGGAGTTTTTGAAATCCAAGCTGGCAGACTGTTCCTTTCTGTGTATTTCCAGATGTGTGAGACTGGGTATTCCTTTATCAGAGCCATGTTGGCTCTTACCAAGAATATAATACTCAAGTACCCACTTAAAATATTAATTATTGGAGTTTCTCTTATGTTATTAAGGCTTGCAGACCTCCCCTTCAGATCTCTGCCAGAATTCCTGGTGTCTTAGGTTGGAAATGGATGAGGATCCCTGCTCCAGCAGAAGCACAGCTGGCACTGCAGGAGGGCTGAGCCCCCATGGGATGGGACTGTGCCACCACCCTGACCCACAGGGCTCAGCTCCTGCTCTCACTCTGGAAGCGTTGTTTTGTATCACTGAATTTTCAAAAAATGTATTTTCTTCCCTAATAAAGAACTGTTATTCCTGCTCCCATGTCTTTGCCCGAGAACCCCTTAATTTCAAAATTGCAATAATTCAGAGGGAGAAGGTTTACATTTTCCATTTCAGGGGAGGCTCCTGCCTTCCTCAGCAGACACCTGGCTTTGCAAACCAAGACACCTTGTTAAAAATTTGGATGTTTAGCACTTCCCAGTCCCCTGCAGCCCTTGTAGCAAGCAGTACAAAACACCTGCTTGCGGTGTGCCAGCTCATTCCCCTGCTCCTCCAGAAAGATGGGATAAGTACTACCTATTCCTGAAAATTTCCTGCTTATTTTCTCTCTTCATGGACTCTTTCACCTCCACCTTAAACACAAGACAATGCAAAGAAAGGCTGGGAATGGGAACCTCTTCACTGCCTTCTGTGATAAACACAAATGCAAAGAGTTCCTCTAGATTTTTTTTTTTTTTTATTATGGTCTTTTATCTCCTAAATACTAATTTAGAGAATTCCTCTAGATTTTTTTTTTTTAATGGTCTTTTATCTCCTAATTTAATGCTGGAATCAGACTCCCTCCTCTGGCACCTACTTTTGGTAAGTCTGAAGAAATATTTCTCATTTCTGTTTGTAAAAATGCAATTACATGGCCAACACTGCAGCTCCTCATTGGCTCACCTGTTACAAAAGACACTCTGGAAAAAAGCAGTTTAATACAAAATACTGTCATGATATAAGGCTCCCAAATATACACAGCATAAAAATCCCAAAGATAAACATTTGGCTTTTTTTTTTTTTTTTCTGAATACTTTTATTTCCCATCTGCTCAATGAATGTGATGCACAGATCTGCAGTCACAGCTTAGAGACAACTCCAGGGAAATGTTACTTAAAAAGGCCCCTGAGAATATCCTGTGCATTCTTTGGATAAATATGAACCAAAGTGTGTGGATTTTCAAGCATAAATAGCTCCTGAAGTGACAGGGAATGTAAGAATTTCACTTGGAAGCAAAGGCACAGAATGGAAAAAGTAGCTTTTTTTTATTATTTATCTTTTTTTTTTTTTTTCTGTTTTTATGTATCAGACTTGAACCACAGAGATTATGTGGATGGGTTCTTTGAAAAATGAGATCTTGGAGGTGACAGCAGTACTAGCAAGGAGTTTTAATGAAATTAGTACTTTTATACTGAAATGAAAATGTTCATGCAGGAAATACAACTAACATTTTAACAATATTAACAAAATAACACTTCCAATTAATTCTGCTGCTTTGAAATTTTTCAGAACGTTTCCATTCATGAGTTAAAGGCAGAATCAGAAGGATCCATCCTAAGTAGAACACAGTGGGGCAGACATGAAATTTCAGGGGGATGGAAACACCAGAACCTCTTAGAAACAGAAATACCACAGCCTACCACTCGTAAAACAGCAACATTGCACTATTGATTTAATAGCAATAATTAATGCTGAAAGTTGTCTCAGCTGGTAGAAACGCTGTTCTTGAGCACAATTCTCTGCTGATGGAGTGGAATAGAAACACAATATCGGTAAAAAAAATAGCAATAACATTTTTTTTTATTATACTAACGGGGATGATTTTTAAAGGCTGTTAGAACGGGAACAGTAGTGGGCGAGTTTGGGGTTTTTTCACAGTCTTAAGCCGTGCCAGGGGAGGTTTAGGTTGGACATCAGGAGGAATTTCTTCCCACAAAGGGTTGGTCACACACTGGAAGGGGCTGCCCAGGGAGGCGGTGGAGCCGCCGTGCCTGGAGGTTCTTGAGGGAAGATTGAAGTGCCATGGGCTGTCCCCACGGTGGTGGTCGTTGATAGGTTGGATTCAGTGACCTCAGAGCTTTTTCCCAACCTAAAAAATTCCGTCATTCCGCGATTTTGTGATTCTGGGAGTCCAGCACTGGCCCCGGCCCTCAGTTCTGGCCCCGCCCCTCAGCACAGACCCCGCCCCTCAGCAATAGCCACGCCCCTCAGCAATAGCCACGCCCCCTCTCCGCCCCCCGCAGCAACGCCTCGCTTCTCCCGCCCCGCCCCCGTCGCTAGGGGGCGTTCCCCTCCCGTCACGCGCCAGGTCGCTCAGTCGAGCCACGCTCCCGCATCGCTCCGCCGTGTCCCGGCGCTGCGCTCGGCGCTCGGTTGCTCGGGCCTGCGGGAGAGGCGTGAGGGCGATGCTCGGGGCCGCGGCCGCCTGAGGGCCGGCTCCGCTCGGGTCCCGGCGCGGTGGTGCCGGTGCGGCCGCCATGGGGCTGGGCTCCAGCTCCGAGGGCCCCGGCGGCGGCGCCGAGGGCTTCCACGTGCACGGGGTGAGGCGGCCGCGGGGAGACGCAGGGAGGGAGGTCGGGAGGGCCGCGAGGGGCGGCGGGCGCCGGGGCGGCTCCGGCGGGGTCGCGCTGCCGTTCCCCGCCCGTGCTGGCCGGGTGGGCCCGGCTCGCAGCTGGCGGCTCTTCCCGGAGCTGCCACGCCGGCAGGGGCGGGGCGGGGCGGCCGCGCCGCTCCCGGTACCTGCGGGTGCCCGACCCGGCGAGCTCGGGGCCGCGACCTGGCGGGACTTGGGTGCCGAAGAGCCTGGGGGAGCCCGTGCGGCTGCTCTCGGGGAGCTTCAAGTAGTTCGAGAGTAGAACAGCGCTTCTTCCTTCCCTGTTCCCCTCCTTTTCTCCCGGCTCCCCTCCATCTCTCCTCTCTGCTCTTCTCTTCTCTCTCCCTATTCGCCTCTTCCCTCCTTTCCCTGCTCCCTTCCCTGTGGATCTCCACACACCCTGTTAGGGCGTTAATTCCCCCTCCAGAGGTGTTTCCCCCGTGGCTGCCTCTCCCAGATGCAAGTCTGCTGTAACTCTCTCTTTAGCAGGTTGTCTGCACGTACAGTGGTGTAAATGCATATCTGAAAGTTTAAGAATGGGCAGACAGCAGCTGTTTGCATGAGTTATCGTTTCTTTTAGTGGTATTTTCCCTCCCTGGAATAAGAATGGGAGCGTTGCTGCCACGTGCTGTTTCCACTTCATCTGCATTCTGTGTTTCTCAGCATCAGTGTAAGCTGCCTGTTTGCTTTTGATGCAGTTCAGGGCTGTGATCAAAGTTAATGCTTTGATTCCAGCTGTGGTTACAGTGCTCAGTCTTGACTGCTTAAAAATAAAGCATGATTTTTGTTCTTATTTTTTGCTTTAGAAGCTTTTACTGAAGTAACTATGCTATTAAATATATTTTATAACTTTTATAGACAGTTCTGCCAGCGAAAGCCTCAATACCAGTACAACTTTATCTATTAAAAAATAGAGTAAAAAGTAAAAATATGTGTCTAGCATTTTGGTAACACCAGACCAAATATAAGACGTAGCAGTTTTAACTTTCCTAGCAATGAACTTCCCAGTTTAGATGATGCCTGGGTTTTAATTTTGTGCTTAAATTGTGAGGTGGCCCTCAGGAGTCAGATATATCTCAGGTTAAGGGCTGCTGAGGTAACAAAAAGTGAAGTCAAGAGCAAACTCAGTAGGTTTGCAGTGATTCCTTAACACCATCTTGCTTTGTCAGTGCACCTTGAAGTGGGTGGATTTAATGTAATTTCAAACTTGGTGGGGTTTTTCCTGGTATGAATGTGTTTTATGAGTATTCTCTCTAGTGATGGCATCTCTTCTATGACAGCTTTGGTTCTAATGAAACTGAGATGTCCTAACTCTTCTTAGGAATCTTTTGTAAGTGGTGGCAGTTTTCTTGACCACAACTTGTGGGCAGGTGTGTGCTTGTGTAAATATTCCTGTTCCAATGGGCTGGAAATGTGGGAACCCAGCTGTCACTTGTGTTCATGGAAAAATGGCTCTGGTGCCAGTGGAGACTCTCACTGTGCTCAGGTTGTTAGAACCATAGGAGAAAATCCTGCAGCAGCACGTTGAAAACCAAGCCTTTCTCCAAAGTGTTCAGTATTTAATAATTGCAGGCTGTGCACTCTGAATCGCAACATTTGTGTCTTGTATGGGGTTCAAAACCTGCTTTTTACAGCTTGATTTGGATATCTGTTCATAGTTACATAAAAGTAAGAGCCTGATTATGCACTGCTGCTTGAGAGTGGTCATTTGGTGCCTTATCTCTGGCTCACCTCAAAAGTAAATATTGAATCAAGTGTAAAGATTAACACTTTCACTTATGTAACTGGAGGTCAGTGTAGAATAACAATAAAATCTGTGTTCTGCAGGTTCAGGAGAACTCCCCAGCCCAACAAGGAGGACTGGAGCCTTTCTTTGATTTCATCATTGCCATAGGACACACGAGGCTTGTAAGTCTCAGATGATTTCAGTTGTTTTCCACCCTACATGAACTGTGGGCACTGTAGTCATGATGAAAAGCAAAACCATAAACTGTCACAAGCAGAGAAACTTTTCACATTGGACATTAAAAGTAAAGTAAAACTTGCAGGGGTTCAGTCTCTTTGGCTAGATCCAAGTTTGAAGGAAAGGTTTTGTTTATGCCTTTACCTTAACTTCTTAGCAGGTTAACACAATGTTTTTGTTATTGCTCATTTGTAATGTTTTCTACCACAAGGTGAATGCTGAACTGGTGAGTCAGTAGTCAGAGCTCAACATTTGTTTAAACAAACTTGTTTCAACATTTGATAAAACGTGGAAAAGAATCATTGTGTCTGCTTATACTTCTGAGGCCAAGAACACAGTTCCTGTGTGTTATGAGAGAAGAGCTGAGTTTTGGTTTGATGGGGTTTTTTTGGGTTTTGATTGGGGTTTTGTTAGTTTACTTAAAAGGCTCAGAGCTTTGCCTTGTATGCTCCACTCTAACCACATTCAAGCTGAAATAATGAAGTTTGTCTTTTGTTTTATGAGAGGAGATGTCTTTTTTGGAAGTGATCATTATAAGGGCAGGTTTTGGGGGTAGACCATTTAATCTTCTGATGTGACAAAAATGAAGCTATTCTTTCCCAGTCAGTGTGCAGTGACTTTGAAGGGCTGCTGAAGAGGGATGGGGCTCAGAGACACGAAGTGAAATGTTGCTGCTCTGTGTAGATTACAGTTGGCATCTGATACTGCTGGTATTATTAATAGCAGCTGTGAAGGACAGGAATGCCAGTGATGAAATGGCCTAACAGGAAGTATTTATGTAAAGGGATGTGTGTTGACAGTACTGACTGCCTTCTAGTAAAAGAAAATTGAATTGGATATTGCTGGGATTGTTTGTGAGCCACAGAGCCTAAACTTTGATAGTTTTGGTTCTTTGTATTCAAATTCTGCCACAGATGTTACAGGTGCAACTGGAAATAATGTTAATCTTGCATCTGCTTTACAGAACAAGGAAAACAATATGTTGAAAGACCTGCTGAAGGCAAATGCTGAGAAAGCAGTGAAGCTGGAGGTGTACAACATCAAAACAATGAAAATCCGAGAGGTGGAGGTGATCCCCAGTAACATGTGGGGAGGACAAGGCCTCCTTGGAGCCAGCGTGAGGTTCTGCAGCTTCCAGGGAGCCAATGAGCACGTCTGGCACGTTCTGGTGAGCAGCAGCTCTGGCTGGCTCGTTACTGTCTGTGTAGCCTTGTTTTACTGTGTGATGTTTAGCAGAAATGTGAAGTACAGTGATGCAGCCACACAGAGGAAGGGAACACAGTCCTGAAGGTTTGTCTGAGCTATCTGAGTAGGGACAAGGAGTGGGTGGCTGTCAGGGCTCCCAGTGACAAAAATAACTCCATCCCAACCAGACCAAACAGTATAGCTGGGAAGGGTTTTTTTCCTTTTATGCTGAAGAATCAATGGCAAAAGTAAAAGGATTCTGGCCTGACTGCTGTCTCTCTAAAGCTGGCTAAACTTCACTGAAGTAATATTAATGTTACAAAAAGCGCCACAAATTTATTTTAAAATTAAGAGGAAGAGATGAAAGAGTAGAACTGAACAGAAAATAATGTTTATCTTTCTGGTTGTTTAAGCAAATGCAATTTCTCAGCATCTTCAGAAGATGTAATTTTAAATTGGTAAGATTTTCTTACTCATTACATTCTACATCTTTCTTACCCAGCATGTTTTACAGGATGGCACAGGTAGATGTAGACTATTCGAGAACTGATTTTTTATCCCATTAACAAATTGTTCTTTCCTTCCTTGCTCTGGGAGTTAGTTCTTTTTGATCCTGGGAGTTTATCCTGCTGGGGGTGCAGATGACTCGTGTCATTCTTTCACAGGACGTGGAGCCTTCCTCTCCTGCGGCTCTGGCTGGGCTGCAGCCGTACACTGACTACGTTGTGGGATCTGATCAGATTCTGCAGGAGGTAGGGTGCACGTTCCTTCCAGCAGGCACCGATTGTCTTTGTGCCTGCCAAGTGTTTATTGTAGGATTTGGGTTTTGTATAAATCTCATCAAGCACATGGCGGGTGGCATTGAGGGATTTTGGAGGGTTGATGTTTATGACAGAAGCTTTATTGTTGAGGTAAACATCTTTCTTTTAATCTGACAATAAAAGAAATTTGCCACTAAAGATCAAACTACATTGGTGATTTTTCTCTCTCTGGGTCTTTAATATCTCACACCAAGTAAATAACTATGTAAAATGTTGACTTGCACATATGGATTTATTAACTACTACCTTCTATCTTTTTTTTTCCTAGTCAGAGGATTTCTTTTCCCTGATTGAATCCCACGAGGGGAAGCCGCTGAAGCTGATGGTTTATAACACTGAGGCAGATTCCATCCGAGAGGTAGTTGTGACTCCCAATGGAGCTTGGGGTGGAGAAGGAAGGTACTGATCTCTCTTGATGACAGGTTTTATACTTGCTGTAAATGAGCTCCTGTTAGGAGTATTACTGCTATCAGTTATTGGTGTTTCCAAGTTAAGCCTTGTTTCCTCACACTTGTCACCCAAAACTGTTAATCTTTATGTTAAAAAAAATCAGCTTAGAATTAAGAACTGGGCACATTCAGAATCTAATCCTGCTCAATTTGAATCAAATGGCAGAGCTCCTGTCTTGAGTTCCCCATTAGCAGGTTCATTATCTGCATTCTCATAGTCAAAACATTCAGCTAAAGCAAGAACAAAATTTACATCAGGTCAGATTAAATATTTTGTAAAGATATAAAATAATTCACTGAAAGCTAAGCTGTCAGCATTTCTCAAAGTTGATTGCAGAGTGTTCCTTGAGTACTCTTAATTCTTGCAGGTAGGTATTTCCTGGTATAGATAGAAGACACAAACTATTCTTGTTTTAAAAAGTCAAAATTTAAAATACTAGCTTTGTTAAGAGCATCTTTTTTGTGTCTTGATTTTTTTTCTCATGTACAGTTTAGGATGTGGTATTGGATATGGTTATTTGCACAGAATTCCAACACAGTCCATGACATCAAAGAAAAAGCCAGAAAACAAATCACCTTCACCCTCACCAGAGGCTGGAACTCCTCTGCCATCCACTAATGGTTACACAGAGGTAGGAAAAAAATAGATTCCAATCTCTGCCACATTCTCTGGAGTTTCAAAATTTTCTGCTGTTTGGGACAGTGGTAATACAGAATGTTTGAGACCAGTATTCGATTTTTCTGAATGAAATGGAGCTGGGTGAAGGGAAGGGGAGAGCTGATGCTGCTGAGCAGGTGCAATATCACCAGTGTCAGCTGATAGAAATTCTTGCCAGGTATTTTTTCCCTGCTTTCAAGTCTTGCATCGTACAGCTGTGCCAGTCAATGAGGATCATGTTGGAACACCTACTTCACTAGGAGAAAGATACACCTCCAAGAACCAAGTTCAGAGAACAGACTGGCTTTAAAAGGCTGAGCTGGAATATGTCCTAAGTGGTGTTTGTCTTTCAGTTTCAGCATCACAGCTTCTCTCTGAACTGGTGCATGTGGAGACAGGCAGCATGCTGTCATGGGAGGTTTGGCTACAGGTAAAGCTTTTGATGTAAAACAATGTTTTTACTTCTTGCTGTCTTATTCCAGACTCCATTGTTGGCACCTACATCTCAGAATGACAGCTCTGAAACAGTTATGAACTTGGATCATTCCACAGAGCAGGAAATGAGTGGTTACTCACCAGAAAGTTCCCTTTCTCCTCCTCCCCCTCTCCAGAGAGTTATGGATCCAGGTATGTTTTCTTGGGTGCTTTTTTTCACCAATTCTTTAGAGTACATCTAAATAAACTAATATGGTTTAAACAAGCTAGAGGCTTAAATTCAGAACTGTGAGCACTGGTGGTGCTTTCCCTTGAGGGTTTTTACTTTCCTGGATTTCAGAGCTGTAGAATTTGGGTACCAGGGAAGTTAAATTCATTTGCATTTAGTAGGAAGGGGGTTTCACTGACTTCAGTCTGGATAGGACATGTCTTTTTCAATCTAGAATTTTGTGTTGCATCTAACTAATACTTGCTTTCTCCTTCAGGATTTCTGGATATGTCTGGAATTTCAGTTTCTGAGTTCACAAGCTTAACAGAAACGTCCAGCCTGCCCCCATCTGCCTCCTTCAACGTGCCAGCAGCAGGGGCTTCTGTAGGCTCTGAAACAATGCCAAATAGTGAAGCCTCTGCTTATTTTGGTAAGTGCAGTCAAGATTTCCTTTGGGTCTTATTTCTGGAATGGCACCAACTCACGTTCACTTAACATCATCACAGTTTTTAGAAATAGGCAAATTTTAATACAAAGCAGCAAGAATGGCAAAAATGGGATGGAAAAAGTAGCAGAAATCAGGTTTAGAAATGGAAAAATCTAATGTTCTTTTCCTTAAGTTTATAGCATGTAGGTCTCTTTCTTGAAATGAAAATGCTGAGGCACTGTCTGTTAGCCTGATATGTTCTGTTTTTTTTACAAACTCTCTCAATTTCCCAGAAAATGCCTCAGCTTTGGACCCTGACGGTTTAACCCCGTATCATGAAGGATCAGGCAAGCAGCCCACACTGGATGACCTCCTGCCTTCAATTCCATCTTTACCTTCTCTTGATCTTCCTCATGACATTTCTTCAAAACCAACACTAGGAACTGATGCTGATAACCAGGAGTCCAAGCTGCTTGTGAACAGCATTGAGAGCTCATTAACCACTGCTCCAGAGACACCAGAGCACAAAGCAGCAAGTGAGCAGAAAGGAGAAGCAGCTGCACAAGATCCTGAGTGAAATGGACCCTGCTGCTGTTTACAGACTGCTGAATGCTGCAGTGCTACAGCTTGGAATATTTTTCTGATCTTGAAAGAATTACAGTTACTCTATTTTGTTAGTGTAGACAATACTAGAAAAGAAATCACATGAAGTACATATCCTGTTGTCTTTTCCAATCACTGTTTAATGGATTGATCTATGCTCAGAATTTGAATGCTGTCCAAAATCACCCAATCAATAGAGAAATTGATGCAGAAACAAGTTGGACACTGGCAGAAAGTCAAGTTCTGGAATTCACATTTGCCTAGAAGTGCTCCTGAATGTATTTACAAAGGCACTGTGCCTGAACAGTGAGACTTAGTGATGACTTTTATCAATATGTTTGATGGCATTAAAAAAATATTTATAGTTTTAAATTGTTAGAAAGCTTTTCTAATGGTACATCTTGGTTAGACTGTTCTTGTGACTTGCAAGGCATTTCTTACACTAAGATACTTTTACTTACTGCTCTAGTACTCTTACTAGACTCTTATTTTTCTTGGTTTAATTCCCTTCTCTGCAACAGTCCTTTATGTACATTCTTTATCCCTACTTGGGCAGGAGAGAAATACAATGGGGTTTGAAATTGCAGCCTCAGATGGGACAAAGCCATGGTGGTGGGTCCTGTCATTCACTTCTGCTCTTGAGTGGACCAGGTGCTGGCCTTGCAGTTAAATAAACAGTGAGGGGGGAGGGAACGATGGTGGTTACTTGAAATAAACTGAAGATGAATTTAAAGTAGGGGTGATGAATCTTTTTGGTGAAGATTGAATGTCTTGGCTCATGTAGAGACCAAGAAATAGCTTGCCTTCACTTGTGCTTTTCTATTTACTCATTACTATTTTTATACAAATTAAGTATAAAACAGGGCTTTTGTGCAGCACCAGCAATTAGTTTTTGTAGCTTTTTTTTTTGCTTGCATTTGTCTCCAAATCACTTCTGAATGTAATGGAAAGCATGATAAACAACGGAAGACATGGATGGTTTTATAATCCTCAGGGCAGTGATTTATCATGGAATTTCAAAGCTGCTGATAGGCAGTAATAGAGATACTGCAGTGCAAACCCTTGGTAAATGAAGAGAATGGGGTACAAGGTTATAAACTAAAGTACAATTAGCACAATATTGCCTGATTTCCTTTGCCCTGGCTCCTGCTCTGTTTCTGCACTAAGTGACAGCTGACTGGGCTGAAATCTGGTACTGATGCAGTGGGGGACTCAGGGTCCCACAGGTTTGCCTGTGAAGCTCAGCTTCAGCCAAAGGGTGCAGGCAAAGTCACAGCACATGAGGGCTTCAGAGTCCACCCTGGCAAAGAAATCTGTCCTTGATCTGTTGTTAGTCTGAAATACTGCAAGTACAGTAGTTCTGAAGAGGATTGTCAAAGCACCTGTTGCTTTAAAGAATGTATTGAACTCTAACTAAAGGCAGTAGAATTGACAGTGGATTCTAGTCTGCTAAAGGGTCTGTTAATTGTGGGCCTGTTTTATTTCCTATGTTGCTGAAATCAATTTCCTATTTTGTTCCCCCAGCTGACTGTTACAAGGGAGAACAGCCAAACACTAAAACTAAATGTAATTTAAACTATTCCTAGGTTTGTTAGGTCTTGGAGCCTGATGCCTGAAGACACCTAGGTAGTGTTTTATTCATGTTGTTTATTTAAGACTGTTTCTAGTCCTTTACCTTTCTCAAAAATGGCCATGAGAGGGTAATTTAAGTGACTCTGTACCACAAACACCTTTTAGAAATCTTAAGAGCAGGGAATGTCAAAACTCATGTTAGATTTCAAATGTCACCATAATAAATGGGTTAAATTTACTTCAGTCTGTGTCCAGCCTGTGTGTTATGTTAACTGGCTCTGGGAAGGGGTTTGGAAAGCCAAGTAGTTAAACCTTGAGCCAGAGAATGTTGTGTTCTCCAAACCTGAAACCTGATCATTCAAGTGTTAAATGAGGTGAAGAGTTGGACCTCCTCATCAAATTTCTTTTCTTACCAACTTGGATCTCCCTCACAGCTGCAGCCCAGCAAGTGGAGAGTACTCCTGTTTGTGGGTGCAAAGTGAGAAAAGTGACTGGAACTTCAGTTTCAAAATAAAACCTAAAAAGAGTGAGAGAAGCACCTGAGGGTGGGATTCAGAGCCAATACCAAACAGCCACTCAGCCTGCTGCTGTCCCAAACATGTTTCCAGGTAAGCAGCAGCTGGATGTGACCTTTCTCCACTCTAAACCTGAGAGCAGCAGCTCTGCAGACACAAGCAGGATTATCTGGGCAGCATCAGAAGGGTAGAACAAAGGCAGGAGGAGGAGAAGGAGGTCACCTCAGATGTTAGAACAGCAGGGTGATTTGTATGGCCAGACACAAGAGGATGAGCTGCCAGACCTGAGCTGCTCCCTAGAATTACCAGTTGAGCCTGAGGACACAGGTCTGGCAGATGTTCAATCCACAGAGGCTCCCAGCAGCTCAAGCATTAGAGTGAGGATTGGGCAAAGCCCATCTCCACCGAGCCCTGCTCCTGCCAATGCCACAGCAGCCAGGGCTGCTGGGGCTGAGCCAGGAGAGCCCTCTGAGCCACGGCACCTCCTCCCACCTGGCTGCTCAAACCTCAGCTCAACAAAGGCCACAGAAAAGGTGGCCAAGCCCTGCCCCAACCAAGGGTAGCTTGTTCCATGGGAACTTTCTATACAGCATAACCCTGTACTAGGAATGATGGTAAACCCCCAAGATCATGATAAGGAAATAGAGATAAACATGCAAATCTCATTATTATCATCAATATGGATACTGAACTAATTCTGGCTGAACTTGAATGAATGAATGTGGATGTATTTATTGTCTTTAAGTTAAGCACCTACTAGCAGAGCTATTTTAACACCAGATTCAGGCAGTGATGATTTAATTTTCCCTCTTAAACTTCCACAGCAGGCCTGACAATCTAATGAAGTGCCTGCTGTACTGCTCTAGGTTCTGAGCAGAGGCTGCTCAGCCACACTTGGCTGCAGAAATGCTGCAGGAAAATGGATCTCTGCTGAGCAGAGATCACACCACTCACGCACACTGGTGGGCTCATGTACTTCCACATGCATTCTCCATCTTCCCCCAAAACTGGGCAAGTATTTTCACCTCCAAGCAGTAACACAAGAACAGGCTCTTAAGAGAAAGCAGCTACAGGTCACTCAGTGCATTGATTAGCATGTTCCATTTCCTGGCCACTGCCCACACAACCTTCTTGGCTTTTGCCTTAATGAAACACTTAACTGGCATTGCTTCTGCTGTAGCAAAATTTCAACTGTTTGCTCAAAGTTACATTTCTAAGCTACAATATGTAATTAATATGTCATTATTACATACATATTACATGTGTAATATATAATTAAACATTCAGAGTCCCCTGAAAAAGACATTTAGAATAATGTCACAATATCCTCAGAGAGATCAGACATGTCCCACCCAGGCTCTAGTCAGCACCTCTGCTCTGCATGGTGTTTGCACAGCTCTGCACAGAAAAACCTCCACTGCAGTACAGGGAACTCTTTCAATCAACCACTTTCCTGTTAAGTGTGTGTGTGTGCTCCCAACAGCTCTGTTATCCAGCTGGGAGGTGACTCTACCTGGCTCTGTTCAGGAGCCAGCACCACATGCACAGTGCAAGATCATGTGCTTAAAGATTGATTCTAAATGTCAAATTCAATAAATTTCTAGGGATAAAGTTTGAATCAAACAGGACCTCTGTGAAAGGAAAAATCTTACCTTGGTGTGATGTCTCTATACCAGTAACTGCCCTGCCAGTCCTTGGCTGCCCCTCTCCTAGGGAATACCTGCACAATCCAACTAATAAATCCCAAGGCCAAGAGGTAGAATTACACTAAGGTCCCTTCCAACCCAAACCATTTATTATTCTGTAATAAAGCTCATCCAGTTCCAATCCCCTGCCATGGGCAGGGACACCTTACACTAGAACAGGATGCTCAGAGCCCCATCTAGCCTGGCCTAGAACACTTCCAGGGAAGGGGAGTCCACCACCTTTCTGCCTAGAGCTTATTTTGAATATTCAGTGTTTCTTAAAGTTACTGGTAAATCCTTCAAGCAGTTCTCCTCATCCTAAAATGATACTTACACTTCAGCTACAAGTTCTGAGCCAAGCTCTCCTGTTCTCAGCCCCATCCCATCTAAAGAGAATAAAAAATTACCTGTCACACAAAATTTAAATGTTTTTCTGGAAGACAGGCTGCACTACTAAACATCAGATTTACAACTCCTTCCCATTATGAACTTTAAGTAACTTTGCCAGAATCATGGAGAAGGCTGCAGATTTGCTAATCTTAAACTCTCTGCTCACAATGTTCCCAGGGGATGTGACTCTCATATTAACTCAATGCTCTCCTCCTTCTGCCTTCAGGACTCTTACAGAAAGCACAACTCCAGAAAAGGTGACAGAATTTAAAAGGTAGTAGCAAAAAACTCCTTCTCTCACTTTATACACCATGTAAGTCAGAGCTGGGAATGTGGGAGCACACCTGGGCACTGAATTACTGTGTGCTCAGAGAGAGCAGCTCAGCTGACAATTCCCACGGCAAAAGCTCTGAGCATTCTGTCCTGGCATTTTCAACATCAGGAAACCCAGCTTGGTTTCCCATGTGCATCTTACAACCTTTCCACACCCAGACAGCTCAGAAGCAACTGGCACAAGTCACTTGTTACCACAAAATACTTTCATGGTACAAAAGCAGCACTGCCCATGTGACGCTCTCCCCTCAACAGGACTCAAAGCTCACATCTGAAGGTCTGCTCACCTCAGAAATTCTTACATCCAACCACATTACAAGATTATCTTCACAGGATTCTGCTAAGGCATTGCCATTTCTTCAGCCATTGCATTACTCAAGTCTTCAAAGCACTCTGAAGCCCTTTGTTAAATTCAAGCTCCAAAATTGCACAATTTATCTAGTACACAAAACAACTTGAAAATATTTTAACTAAAGCCTTTTATTCTATACAACTGAAACATCATTTACCCTTCTGGCATTGCAGACTCTTCCATTAATCTTTCCTGTTACTGTGTTTCGGGATGGTTAGAAAGAAAAAACAGAAGGAGAGTTACAACCTTGGGCTGATTTCAAACAAAAAATTACTGTGAGCAACTCCAATGTATACAATAGGACAGGAAGACAACCAGGAAACAAAACATAACCCAAACAGTGCCTATTGGAACAGACAAAGACCCTTGCTAGTAATAAATACAAGTCAGGACAGATTACCAATAAAAGTTACAGTTCTGTTTAACCATTTAATTCACAAACAGCACTAAAAATGTGCAGTTAAAGCACAATTGTGTCAAACGAAGCATACACAGAAGTGGGGATAGAAAACTGAACCTGATTCTCAAAAGATGGGAAAAGACATGCTAGCTGAATTTTGAACCATGGTTTTGTCTAAGCAATGAACTTGTTTTGCTGGGTTTAAAGTGCAGAAGGGAATGACTATTTTGACTATATTTTGACTATTTTTTCAAATAAAACATGATGAAAAATACTTTACTTTTTGTCTGACCAATACAATCCCAGTAATATAATTTATTGGGACTTTTCTTAGGCCTCAACCTACATCTTGATCACAAGATACAGGAAGGGCTAGAGCATGTGTCTCCTGAAGAAACTCCAATAATATACTGCCCCTTGAAGGCACTTGTGCTTCTGCTTCAGACAAGAGTAATTTTTAAACCATTTCTCTACAAGGATTTCTAATTTGCTCTGGCTACAAATGGTTTTCTGGGATATCCCCACATTTTCCTCACAAAAAGCTGAAAGGCCCTTACCCTCCCTCCCCCCAATAAGTTAAACTTCTATAAAAGATTACCATGAGCCTAGGACAGTCACAGATTTTTAGAAATAGCAGTGAAAACAAGATCTGCATAAATCTCTAACAAAAGAACAATTGCATATAAAACCTCAGAAAAGAAGAATCAGTATTTTTATGCCATGAATATGAAATCTGCTGAGAAGTTTTTTAAGTTTAACATTAAACACATGAATTTATAATCAGAATGGTTTGAAGTTTTAACAAGATGTCAACATACTTTTGGAGCACAGTTACCAAAAATTAGACTGGTGTGTCTTTAGAACGCCTAGGACACAGTGCAGGAAAAAGTTATATATATTTAGAAAAAAAAATCTCTAAGTTGCTGCAAAGCACGTTCACTCTATTATGATGCACAGCATCACTGGACTCACATTGCTCTGATATCTTTCTAGTGTTCTTTTCTTGCATGTCAACAGCTCTCTAAAGCAATTAAAACAATTCTCATGTTAATCCTTGGTTTGCAATTCAATGGGCCCATTGATTCAAGTATTCAATAACTATTTTCTGGTGTCTTCTTTTCCAAATTTCTTTTAGTGGTAGAAATGCTTGAGTAACCTGTGAGAAATCATTGCTGGAACTTTATGAATGGAATGTACTAAAGATACCTTGTGTGCAGTTCTTAATTACATTGTGAGCAGTGACTAATATGGCCAAACCTGTCTGATACCGAGCATGAGCAGATGAGGGGATTATGTTCTGGAAAAAAACCAAAAGCAAAAAGGAGGAAGCAAAAGTCTGCACTGGGTTATCATCCACTCTCTGTACACCTCACACAACACAAACCACTCAGGGACCTCCCATCTCATTGACTGAGACTAGGACAGACTTAAACTAAAGTCATATAGATTTTTTTTTTTCCTCTATATTACAGGTCTATTAGTCACTTCCATTAAATGTTTACTTCCTGTCCATACTGAGGCATTAGAAGTCTCATCTACCTTAGGGGTTCAGGGCTGCTCTAGAACTACTCTTGGAACCAGCACAGCAAGGTCAAGTCAGTAGTGACCGCTCCGGGTCCGCGCTGCCCTCACGTCGATTTCTGGCGGTAGTGAAGCGTCAGGTCCCCGCCACTCTTCCAGATGAAGTGCTTTACAGTTCGAAGGTCCATGTTGGGGTCCAAAACCTACACAGCAAAAAGGCAGCTTTTAATCCACAAGTCTGCCAGGCTGGCAGATATTTAAAAAAACCCAAAAAATTTAAAACAACCAAACCGAAAACTGATACCAAGAGGAGCCATGCAAAGGCTCAGATTTTTCAATTGGCAACTGAGCCTGATGCATTACTGAAGGATTTTAGCAGAGTAGCATGTAACTTCAGGTTACGACCACCTCCTCAGTGGTGGAGCCTCATCTCCATTACACTTATTAGGCAATTAATGGTTTTGGACCGATTTTGAAAACTGCCAAAAAGCAGAACTCAAAACATTCCAGAAATGCTAAAAATACAACTCTGTGGAATTGTATTAAGCTCATTTGTTGACTATGAAAGGCCCCATGCCAGACCAAATTAAACAGGCTGATGAAGGAATTTTCATAATAAACCTATCTGCAACTGTCAGAAACTTCTGTCAGCACTAAGTTAACAACATCAAAACATTTACTTAGTTTTAAAGGTAACAGGTAATCTACAGTATAGTTGAAGCTCAGAAATGAAAAATTCACAACCAATTCACTGCTAGAGCCTGGTTTTGATCACAGGGAACTTACCTGGTCCTGGCACAGAAGTTCAATCTTCTCCTCTGCTAGCACAGCAATGTCCTCCTCCTTTTCTTGTTCTCCTGCTTTTTCATTGTTGGAGGAGCTCGTTGTCTGAGACTCATTGTCCAAATTGATGATTTTCTCATAGACGTGTTCCATCACCTTCCTCACCTGAAGCATGTCACTGGCTGACAGCCGGTCTCTGCAGGAGTTAGAGAAGTTTATCAGGAAAACACTTGAGAAAGAAACTGCATTTCTTATCTTCACAACACCTTCCTTAGCTGTAGCAAACTATGCAACTACTAGTAGACAATATAGATCATCTCTATATTGTCTAGTAGTAAATTATCAGGATCATCCAGAAAGCCATGATCATAACAGCAATTTATCCAAAGAGTCACACAGCAAAAAACTCAGAAAATAAGCTGAGACATTCAAAAGACTAGATAAAAATCTACATTGATTTCTAACCAACTCAGCTCCCAGTTACAGCTCATGTGACTGGCAAACTAGTTTGCATTCCCTACTTGTCCCTTTTCCTTTCAAAAAGCAATTATTCATCTCTGTTGGCAACAGGAAACAAAGCTGTGGTTCTGAATAGAGTAACAATCTATAAATTCATCTCCTTTCTGATTAAACACCAAAAAAGACAAAGTCCCATTTCACTAGTTAGTTCTTAGACATTTCTTAGCATAAACTTGTACTACAACTGCCTGTTGAACCCAAATCCACAGTTCTTTTAAGTATTCTGATATAACTTGTTGCTTCAGAGCAATGCTGCTAAATGACTAAGAGCTTCTACAAATTCAAGCACAAAAATTCTCTGGAAAAATCAGTGAATTGCTTTGATGTTTTTGGGGGTTTTTTATTTTTTTTCCTGCAAGTTGGACATTCAATGTTGATAGTCATATTTGCATTACTTACTTTTTTAGAGTTTTTGCCCCTGATGATGAATGAGGTTGGAGGTAGAAGGGAATCTTATTGAACTTGGGCATATTTTTCTAGAAGAAAACAAGTTTCAGAAGTGTTAATTTCAGATGAACCATTATCAGCTCCTATTTGCAGCAGCTGCTATGTGAAGTATATTCAGCTCCTAATTATCAAAACTCATGAGAGATTCCTAATCAGCATTCCCACCACAGCCAACTTCCAAATTACTCATACTCCTGAGACACTTCAATTTACATGATGCACAGATCATCTAGCTTTTGAATATAAATTATCATTTATTTCAAAGGCAATTAGATAGTATCAAAAGACAGCAGCAATATGAAGTGTGTTCTCTATTCCTGAGTTCCTCACTAGGAAAGGATATCAATTATGCACAGGACTTTGAATTCTTTATCTAAGACAGTCTGTCAAAAGAAATTGAGCAAGAAGTACTTTAACTAGACACATCAAAAAATGATGCATCTCAAAGGGTCTTGATTACAGACCTTTAAACCACTTATGTTAAATACAAACACAGCAAAAATTTAAAATGTCATTCCAGATACTGTGAAGTTAATTGTAATATATCTTAAAAAAACTAAAGAGCCAAACTTATACACCCAATACTCACATCCACAGTGATGTCAATTACCCATTGTGGCACTGTTTCATTAAGAAGCATGGATTCAGTTTCACCACCTGAATCCCGACATAACAACCTGAGACACAAAGAAATAACCTTTACTGTAATAACAATTATTGCCAACTGCATTAAAAAGCTTTCAGGAGAGCTTTTAATGAACAGGAAGCTGAACTCTGTTAGGATTATGAACTTACTGGGAAAAAGATTACCTATTTTCTGTAAAGAGCAGAAGGAGCTCTAGGAAGACAGATCCCAGAAACAGAGAGTAGGATCTCAGGAGACTACAGCTTTGACACAGAAAATATATAAAAGTGCTTTGCTCTGGATTGTGTTATGTTTGTGTTGAAATACAGAACTGTCAGGAGAAGGTGCAAGGCACCTGGCATAAAGCAATTCTCTCCTTGAGAAAAATGAGCTTTGCATGTAAAGTATCTGCTAAGCCCTCACTTGAAGGAAAGAATAAAACCAGTTTTAGGAAATGTGCCCATGCAATGATGCAAAAAAGCCACATCTCATTTTATAAATTGCAATGAGGTATTTTGTCAGAGTCCTGCAAGCCACCTTTTTGGTCCCATAAACATGGCTTGCTCCTTTCAGTGGGGTCTCTCCAGTGTACTCTTGGGGAGCAGCTGCATAAGAGGGAAGATCCACCAGAACAGAATGCAGGCAAATATTAAGCCCCAAGTACAACATAAATACATGGCTACTGTAGGAGAAAGCCAATTTTCCCAGCTGAAAATGGTTTCCTGTTTCACTGACCAAAAGTTACAGCATTTTGGGGCCTTTTCAGCCTGGGAAACAAAACAAACAAATCAAACATGCCCCACACCTTAAATTTAAAATCCACTATGTCAGTAAATATCAAACAATTCAGAGTGTTTGCAAGCTCAGCACCTGTTTTGCAGCACTATTAAAGTGCCTCTGATGTATCACATATCACAGTTGGGTTCTTCAATGTAGCATGAGAAGACATAGAAGGGTAACCATACACACATTGCAATACAGAACCTGTATGGCAGGGATTGGGACCTTCTCCTGGATTTATCAACTAATTCTGGGAGCAGAAGCCAATTCTCTAGTGAGTAGCAGCTCTTGAGTAATTCATTCTCAGAGGTCAGCACAACACACAAGAGTCTGAAGTAGCACAATTTCATTCTAAAACCGTTTAATTTATCAGTTTGCAGAAAGAGGGCACCCAGAAATATCACGCACAACTAAGGACTATACACAACTCCTACTGCTTTAAAACCCCACACTTGGCTATGCTCAAACTCACACGCTCGGTTGGACAAATAATCATCAACAGCTGCTTATTTTGCCTTTCAAGGGCATGTCTTAAATGCACAGAACAGATCCAAAGAACATTTCTGATAACATTCCTTCTAGCACTACGAAAGGGATTGTTCATCCACTGAACTTGTATTTTTAAGTTTTTATACCTGAACAAAGTGCGTCCTCCAGCCTCACCAAAAATAACTGGTGTATGTGGTGGCACTTGGAAGTATCCATTTCCTTTCTGGACTCTGTTCTCCTGCTCCCCATTCACTGTTGGAAAAAACACATAACAGCAGTGAGACTGCACTAGGCCTTCAAACTGGGCACACATTCCACCTACAGCAGATACATTTTGTAAATTAATAAGATCATAAGCCTCATGAAAACCAAGAAAATCCCCATTTCCAAGATACAGCAAGTATATAAAAAACCACTGGAGAGTAACAAGATCAATAGAGGTTTGTGGAAGGCCTATTTCAAAAGCCTGTGAAAAAAGGAAAATAAAGCCCAGGAGTCAAAACTCAATTATGAGTTTTATTCCCCATTTCTTTTGTCAAACTGAACAATACTAAAACTAGAAATCAACTAAATAGACTCTGCTGAGACAAGACTATTCTTCCCTCTAGAGTGACAGTACAGAACTCTGAAGGGATGCTTGCACTGCTCTTCTGCCTGGATTTGCTAGATGTCAAAACAACGTACCAGGAAAGCTCAGACTCACTGTGACTTGAGCTTCCCGTTTTATAAATTCAATTTATTATAGCTAATTACAGCAGTATGGTCTTCAAAGGCTGAAGAACTTGATTCCATATAGCATAAGATTAAAGAAAAATCAGCATTATTTATACACCTCTTGAACAGTGCAGCTTCTAATCAGTAGGTGTCTTGAAACAATCTAGAAGAATTTGGATGCCTGACTTGCACTTGGGAAAAATCATCTCCATTACACTGTAGCACCTCATTACTGTGTTTGAGGAGATGTTGAATTCAAGCAACGTTAAGAAATTTAAATGGCACAGACTGATGAGATTAATGATTGCTCAGCTTTCTAACCAGAAACATATGTAGGCAAAGAAAGGTCAGAAATTGTAGCAAACAAAGAAATAAAAAAAGAAAATCTATATTGGAAGGGGTAAACATGATACTAGAGTTACAGCAAGTGAAAAATCCTGTAGTTTGAAACATTTTTTCATAACACTTCTCTGAACAATTGAAAGAAACAACACTGCACATAATTTGTGTTTATTTAAATTTGTATCTCTACAAAAATGCCAGTGTCCAACAGGTACATTTCACCTTCTCAAGTCACTGCTCAGTGCCAGTCTCCTAATTTTTTACTCTTGGAAGGGCAATGAAAACATTCTGTTGGGAATACTCCAACATTTCACTAATCCACAACTCTACACAGGAATAAGGAGTGTAGTATCAATAATCCAACAGCACGAAAGCCTCTGAGTGACACTTCTCAAACCTTGTCTGGCTCTAAGCTGTAAAATGCCAATACACAACAGTCTGAGAATCAGCAGCTGGATCCAGAAAAGTCTGCCAAGAGCTCTAAACCTCCTTGGAGGCCAGTTTTCAAAGAAGAAAGCAACTAATTCTTGGCACAGTCTTGTCACAAAGCAGTGAGATATGCTGAATGTACAGTTTTCTTAATTGCATCATCTAGCTATAGAAAGTAATTTCTTAATCACCAAAAATGAGACTTCAGTTAACTCTGACCTGGGTTGAATTGATTTCCCACTCAGGAGTTAGACTCTCTTCTTTGCCAAATTCAGCCTCTACTTTACATTTCACATGGCTTTCATCTAAGGCCTGATTAGCCTTAGCATTATTACCTTAAACACCACTTTAAGGAGTTTCCTATAGAACTACTTCATGCATTATTACACTGAATGTATTTGTTCCAATAAAGCTTTTATTTTGTTCATAATACCTAGAAGAAAACTGGAAGTATGTCAAGAGAATACTTGCTAATGTTGGATAACTGAATTATTGCTATTTGCTGTCATTATCTACTGCTTCTTTTCCAAGTCAAGCCTCAGTTTGCCAGTAATTGTTTTTCATCATTATTTTTCATCATGTTTCTGTAACTTCAGAATATTCAGAATCATTTATTCACCTACTTTTTTTTACAGGCAGACCTAAGATTTTTGCTGATACTTTTGGAAGTACAACACACTTCCTGATGTAAAGCAAATGTAGAAGTTCTAGAAAACATGAAGTCTATAATGCACAGAGGGACAGGTGTAAGACAACAAATATATCTGTTTAAGAAACACATAAACAAACAATACATGGACAAGTAATAAAAAAGGAAAATATTAAAATACTAACCATGGTTTATCTCATTTTCTTCTTCATCCATTGGATTGATATGTGTTCTAGGCCAATACTCCAGAAGTGCTTGCAGCAGAAGCCCTCCAAGGTTTACTGTCAACACACAGTGAGGCAGAACTTCAATCACACAAAAAACCTTGGGCAATGTAATATTGTCCATTTGATCCACAGCTGAAAATTCCCCACAAGTTTGAGCAGGTCTGTTCCCAAAGCAAACTATTTATGGGCACAGAAATCTGCTTGTCACAATCTGAGAGCTGCATGTTACAATCATTCAGGAAAAGCTGATTTTAGAATCCCTGCTGTTGGATCACTCTTGTGCTTTAGCATTCTCTACATTAGGTTATAATTACTTATTCACTTTTTCATCTTAAAGGTTTAAAACAAAATTAAATGTAAACCCTGAACATGACTGTTTCAGAAAAAAAAAAGGAAATACTTTCTTTGGAGAATATGCTACAGAATTTAGTACTAAGAAAATAAGCCTCAAAATCCAACCAGACACTGACATAGGTGGCACTGGAATACTTCAAAACATATATACTGGAATTTACTCTGATTTCTTTGTTAAAATAAAACACTACTATTAGTTAAAACTTACATTTTGGATCAGAACCATCAGGACTGCTAAATCCAGCATCTTTTGCTGAAACCCAGGCTGCAAAGCAGTCACTTTCATCCAAAGTAATTGTCAACATCTGTTGGCAAAAGACCATGATGAATGTAATAGTTATTTGGGATTAACTAAGTCCATAAATTTCTACATAATAAATTCTACATTCTAAATTTGCTCCTACAAATAAAAGAATTTCTGAAAGCATGACAGAACACTTTGTTTACCAAGCTGTATTAATTCATAATTGGTATTGGTGGACTATACCACAAGCAAAATTTAATTAAAAAATCTGTTATTCAGATTATTAAGAAGAGGAAAAATTTGCTGTTTTACTTGAAAATTAATTTAATCCATCAGATAAGCAATGAACGTTCTTCTGAAGTTAACAAACTAAACCTTTTTTGAACAAACAATATATGAAAAAATGTGAAATATGACATTAAAGCAACAGATGTAGGAGTTGTATCTCACCCCGGTTTTCAAGTCCACTGAGAACCAGTTTGGCACATAAACCATTTTAAATCTCTTCTTAATTTCTTCTTCAAAATCTACTTTCCCAAGGTCTTCAACTTTACATGCCTGCTCACCAAAAGAAACGTACAAGTAGAGTCATATCAACACCTCACTTTTCCTTGATTTTCAAACACACTTGGAATGATTGTGACTTAGGATCTCTCCCTGAGCACTGCAGTCCAAAAACATCCAAGTTAAAGGTTAAATCTTTTATAAAAAGTCAAACAGTGATTTATTTGGGAAGTAATTTTTATTCTTCATTTATCTCTGAGGTAGTGGCATCAAGCCAGTAGAGAAGTCTGGAAATATTATTTCAGATTGATAGAAAATATCTTCCCTACACAGAGTATACTGCTGTCTTCTAATACCCCCTTATCATTTCTCTCCCCATCAGTACCAATATTTCAGTACTCCATCAAACACCAGTATTTCCAGCACATCAAGCAACAAATTCAGTTCAACTACTGCAATAGGAACAGCATTGAGTGAATTTCTGTGCAGATGCTTTATTTCTGGTTTTTTCATACTTTTACTTTAAAAGTCCTTTAAGTAATTCTGTTAAAATCCAAATTATTATAATCCACTTGCAGAGTCATTCTGAAATACTTGTTTTAGGCAAACACTAAGGACTGCAACCTTGGAATTTATTCCCTCAAAATCCAGGAAAAGTTACAGGAAGCAAACACTGAAGAGTGCAGCTTCAGGAAAACCTCCCTCAATTCTTCCAGCATTCTCAATAAAGTCTCAGCTTTCAAGTGCAGGGAGCAACACTCTGACCTGACAAAGCATCTCACCTCTACAGTGAGTATTTATTTAAACATATATCAAGTGACACTTCTCACAGCCTTACTAAGGAAAAAAAACCTGAATGAAAGTAAAAATTACCATTAGCATTTGACTTTGGCCCTGAGATCTAACACTGCACACTTAAATACAGACTGAAATAAAGAAAACTCTTCCAAAAATAATCTAGATAATTTTTAGTATAAATCTGTATTCTCCAACTTAATTTATTTTTCGCTTCATTCAACAACTCAGTAAGTTGGCTGAGCATGCTTTACCTCATTACTGATCTTGGCTGCTGCACTCCATAGCTCAAGAAGAAAATATTTAGAATTTAAACAGGCTTTTGCCAGAGAAGAATTTGCTGACCATCTCACTGATGTGGGATTTGAGTCCTCTCTCTCTGCACTCTTTCCCCTCTCCTCTGAGCAATCATTGGGTAAACCAACACAAAGAAATGTCACACCAAGTCTCCCCAGGCAACACCAGGCAAGAGCCAGGCTTCCTTCTGTTCATTTTCCTGCCTTCCTGACTTAACAGCAAACACAATCCCTCCTTACAACAAAACCCCATCAAAACACACATTACTATTTCCTGGAAAAAATTCAAGGGTCTGAACATCAGGAGAATGCAGATGTCAATACTGGATGGAATTCAGATGAATGCAGATATCAACCTCACATCAGGGAAAGCTACAGAAAAGCTCACAAATGTCCCCTCCTTTTTCTAAAGGCAAACCTTGCATGATATCCTGAGACACAAAGATGATTGACTTTCTACCACAGAAATCTCAAACATTAAAAATTTATATATAAGAAAGTGGCACAAAATAATTAATCAACCAACAGTAGAAAATCTGAAATTATATCCTTACCTTCAAGACATCCCAGTATGCCACATTATTATTTGTGTCTTTGGTTAATATGTGCCTCTTGTCATTAAGAATGTGGCACTGAATAATACTAGCACCCCCTGGGAAACAAACAAGAATTAAGGTTACTACTGTCATTATTTTTTTCTAATATCACATTAAATTGAATTGCAGGACATATGCTGCTCTTTGGTTTCACTTTTTTGTGTAAACCTTGGATACCACCAAGGTTTAAACATGATTTTAACTATAACCAACAGTGGATAGACAATAATCACATTGTTCTGGTTGAAATCATAGTATCAAGTTTTTAAAAAACTGATTCAATCTTAAAGCTCTATCACTTGTGCTAAAGATAACAGATTTTACAAGGTCCTCTGCAAAACAGCTGCTTACCTTTTATAACTTGGTCAGGCTGTGTACACAGGGGTGGTATGGGATTGGTACAATCATTATCATAATCTCCTGATGCTCTAAAATTATGGATTCCCTTCAAAGTCTAAAGAAATAAAGAAATGACACATTCATAATTATCTATAAACTTTGCTTTTATTTGTAACAACTGCCAGTTCATGCTGCTATTTAGATGTTAACTATCCAGTTCCAAGGAATAGAATTTCTTAAACTTTGCTTTTATTTGTAACAACTGCCAGTTCATGCTGCTATTTAGATGTTAGATGTTAACCATCCAGTTCCAAGGAACAGAATTTCGAAATGCATCATAAATAGAGCAAAGACAGTAATTCAAAGCTTCACACATTTTGAGCAATTTAATATTAGTATTTTATGATTTGTTCTAAGGAAAGCTTACAAATCACAGCACATCCCAGTCAAATTGAAAGCAACAGCCCAACAGTTCTGACACCAAGACTGCAAATCCCATGACTACTCAATTGTATTCACAGACTGTAAAATGTACCACTTACCCATTTATTCACAGAGGATTTAGTTGTTGCTACCCAAAGTGCTGGAGGAGGATCAGCTGATCTATCCAGTTCCATCTAAATAATGAAACAAAATTTCAGTCATGCTTAACTTTGTTTCCCTTTGATAATTACCCACTCCTATAATTGCAAGCATCTCAGAAACAGCACTAATTTCAGTTTGCTGTAGAAACACAAAGTTTAAATGAAAAGTAGCTAAGATGAAACTTCTGAAAATTCACAGGAATTGTTACAAATATTCAACAAATGACTTCTAGACATGGGCAATAATAGATGCAGTGTGTATTAGCACAGTAGTTAGAATTACTTCCAGCATGATGCAATCTTGCCTAATGGACAGTTTCCTAAGTACACTATTTTCCCAATTACTTTGTATTCAGACACTTCCTATGGTTAATATGAAAATGTATGAAGTTCTATACCAATGAAAAAGCAGAATTCTATACATTTGGCTCTGACATTACATTTCTCAGATCACTCTAGCCAAGATTAGTAGCTCCTCCTGACCTCTGTACAGCTGACCAGCACGTTCTTTTTCCATTTTGAACTGAAATCTCACATCCTGACTTTTCCAGAACTAAATTAACATACCCAGGATTTTATCTTAACACTCTAAGCTAGAATTCACTCCCAAGGAAACCCAGGCTGCTCATATCTATTAATATATGTTTCAATTGCACACTCCTTATACACCTGCAGGTTCCAAAGTCATGTCATTAGAGACAGCAAAAACATTCAAAAAACAGCCTCTTTGAAAGAGTCAGACTTGTGCATACAAATATCATGTTTAGGTGTTCAAAAAAACCCACAAACAACTTTACTCCTGGTTCCCATGAGTATGTAACAGATTCTAAAACAGTCCTGTGCACATATGCTGCTGCTAAGAAAAATCCACTTTTGCACAAAACCCTGGCAATGCCAGCTCAGTTTCTTAAAACTGTACTAGAGCCTGATAAACCCAACTTATTGCATGTGAAGCATTTTCAATTTCAGTAATATTCAAATCTGCACATTTTCAGTAGCTGCCAGGCATCCATCTTCTTCACGCAATTAAACCTTAAGTGTAATTTAGGAGACAGAGCCAATCTGCTGAAGGTGTGGTACCGCAAACACTTGTTAGCCAAATGTGAATTCTTCAATTTATACCTCAAGCCACCGTTTCCTGAGAAAACATGCAATTATCTTTGTATACTGTGAGGGTGACAGAACCCTGGCACAAATCGTGGATTCTCCATTCTTGGAGATACTCAAAACCCATCTTGACGTGGTTCCAAGTTCCAGTGCTCTTGAGCAAGGAAGAGGGTGGACCAGATGATCTTCAGACATCACTCCTAACCTCAGACATTGTACGATTCTCTGAATTAAACTCAATTACCTTAAGAACTGGTGCTTTTTCTTCACAGATCAGCACCCGGATATCCGGATTTCGTAGATCTGTGCAATAAATCTTCCTGTCTCTTCCTCCTGAATAAACATGAGTGAAGGCTTCATTGACCTGCAGAGCCCAAACACCCTCATCGTGGACTCGGTACGTGGCTATGCACCTCTGCTGCCCAAGGGACCACAGGCGGATCGTCCCGTCAGAGCTGCCTGAAAGACACTGAGCAACGACCAGCACGCTTCAATCAAACAGCTACTGAAGCATTTCAAAATATTTTTCCCCATAAATATTTGATTATTTATATATTTATATTTTTCTTCTAAAATGGTGCTAAACAGGTACCAACTCTAGTCATGATTTCCAGTATTTTATGTAAACCCACTGCACACCTAGATGAACATGTAATTAAAGTTTGCACCCATCAGCTTCCCTCCCTTAACCACTAAATATCTGTAATCTATGACATTAAATAATTACATTGAAATGGATTGAAATTTCTGCTCTCTGTAAACTGCCTTTGTCTCAGGTTAAAGCACATACCTGGGTGCCATCTCTGTTCAACAACAAAGCTTTGACATTGTCTGTGTGCCCTTTGAGTTTCATTAGTTTTGCACAAGTCCTTGGATCCCACACCCTTAGAACCTATGGAAACAGACAGTGAAAGATAAATGACATTAACACCATTCTTCCCACCAAGGTGCTACCTCCGCAGAAAGAAATTAAGCCTTTCCAAATGAATCAATCCTTATTGCAAACATGTGGACATTCATCACTGAAAATATATGTTTGAACAAGACAGATATAGTTATATCTCATGCAGCTCTAAAAATCAGATGTGATCTTCTCCTGATTTTAATTTAATTTGCTCTAGCTTTTTCTGTCTTAAAGAAATTAAAGAATGGAAGTGACTGGAAACAGGACAGTGTGACATGGGCATAAAATGTGCTTCTGAGAATCCTCTCAGATGCTTCATTGGTGTATCCTCTTTTCTGTTTTACATTGTCTTGGAAATAAAATTCTCTGAAGGTTAGATTAGGCAAAAGAAACCAACTCAGAGACTTAAGCCTCTTTTACCTTCCTTAACAAAGAGCAGGGGCTGTCTCTTGGGAACACTTGAGCTTCATTAGCTCACTTCATTTGCCACCTCCTGCAGGGATTTTGCAAATTGCTGGCACCTTCTCTCCTACCTGCAGCAACTGCTTCAGTTTTGATAATCATCTGAGTCATGTGCCCTCAAAATCAGAGCTCTTGCGGGGAAATGTAATGATCCCTGACAAAGAGGGTTACACAAGATGATCTGATTGTCTCCCCTATGTATTAAAGCTCTATGGATACATCACATCTTCAGACTGAGGCAGGATTTGTATCCTACACTTGCACTCCCACTTAAGAGAAGTGTCTGCCCTCACTATTGAAAACACAAAAGCTGCTACAGACATGACATTGAAAATGAATAAAATTGTCTCTTTATACTGAAATCAAACTGAAGTGAAATGAACCCCAAATTTCGCTTACCTTTTCAGTGGACCCTGATACAATAACTGTTCCCATTTGATTCATTGCAAGGCTGTAGATTGAGTCTTTGTTCCCACTCAGGGAAGAAGCTATTTCAAAATAAAATTCACATTTTAATGCTGTTATTTGAAAAACATACTTATTGACTCAAAACTGGTATTTCAATACTCCTTGACCCATATATAGAGTTGCTTTAAGAAAGACTATAGTCAGCATAGTGCTGGGAAAACCCCATTCCAATTCTTAATCTACTACTGCATAAAAACAAAGTAACCCCTCAGATTTATGGTGATTACAATTTTAGTGACCATTGGCACCACAGTTCTGTGCCAGGGCCATCAACCTACTCTTGCTCAACTGTGTAATTGGAATATGACACTTCTTTGTGATCTTGTAAAACACAGCATTTGGATTTAAATGCAGAGATTTTTTTTCCAAGCCGAATAACAGTAAAATTCTACATTTTGTATTAAAGGCTCTTCTAGTTCAGCAGAAATGCAGAGAAGTTACATTGCAGCACTGAAATGTGTTATTTGAGCAGGGATGCTACCTCTGCACTTGTGAAGACCATATGGCAGCTCCTTAGCATCACACCTACCATCAGAGCTGAGGAATTCTATACCAACCAGCCTAACCCTCTTTCAGAGATTAAAGTACCAGTCCCTCAACTCAGAAAAGCACAGACACAGCAAATGAAAATCATCTATTTGGAGAGCACAATCAGGCATTTCATCAAGCCTCAAATCCATACCATTAGTATGCCAAGAAAGCTGAGAACAGCAACAAACTGCATGGCCAGGAAAAATGTGAAACTTCACACAATGATTTATTTGTATGATGGAGCTAAGTTTCCAACACAGGATTTGTAACCTAATATTAGAATTTAATATCACATTTTGTCACAAAGGAGAAACCTGTGTCAGGGGGGTTTAGGCTGGAAATCATGAAGAGGTTCTTCCCTCAGAGGGTGGTGGGACACTGAACAGGCTCCCCAGGGCAGTGTCACAATCCCAAGGCTGACAGAGCCCCCAGGACCATTTGGACAACACTCTCAGGCACAGGGTGACATTTTTGGCATTGTCCCATGTAGGGCCAGGAACTGGACTCAATGATCCTTGAGAGTCCTTCACAATTCAGGATATTCTGTAACCCTATTATAGAATTATGCAGCTTTACTTCAGAGTCCTCTTAGCCACTGGTTATAGCATCCAAATGTAAACTGTCAAATGAAATCTATTATTGGGAGCTAAAATAAAGTGAGAGTTTTCCACTGTCCCTAGGGAACAGCTAAAAGCAAAATACAGAACTGAAAACTCTTGAAGGTCGGCACACTGCTCAACAATCACAACAATTTAGGAAAGGATAATTTAGGAAAGGAAGCTGGATAGCAGGAATAGGAGAATCTTAAATGTACAGAAGCAGAATTTATGCCAGAACAACAACAAAGCTCAACTCCACTCCCTTCTGGAAGGGACTACCTCTCAAAAGATAAATCTCTTCCTTTAATTTGAATTACATCTCTGCTGACTGAGAGACTCTTTAAAAACAGACTTCCTCTTGATGCTGGTTTGTGTACACTGCTTCCAGGTAATCAGATAGAAAACTAATGCACAGACACAATATTCATTTGTACCCTGAAAAATCCATACTGCTTGAAAGGACTCAGGAAAACAGATTCTGTGAGGACATATGTTGTGTTCTTTCCAACAGAAAAGAGTTACTGGGAGCACTAAAATGAAAGAAAAAACTCCTCTGCTCCCTCTTCCTCCCACTTACGAAGTATTTGTATTCCTACTCCAGAAATGCAAATTTCTCCCTGTCACCTTAAAGGAAATGTCTCCACTTCCATTTGATCTTGGGTTCAAAACAAGCACCAGCTCCTCAGTACTCCCCATCTCCCATTTCTGATTCACTTCAACCATTTAGGTTCTGTATCGCTGTTACAATGCACAAGAAATGTTTTTATGTTTCTTTATTATCACACAACTGAGTTTTCCTGTGAGCTCACAAATAAATTTTTCCTTCAAAAACACTTTGTTGAGGTAGGAGACAGCAAAATTTACAGTGATCAGCAAAGTTTGGCTATAAAATAATTCTACTTCCACTGGAAAAAAAGGAAGAAATAGAAGAATTTTTTATTTCTGGGAAATACGAAGTAAATCTCTTTAGTCACGTGCTATCCCAATAGAATTCTGCAGCACAACACAGCTCTCTAAAGCTATGTCTCCTCCAAAGGCTACTCAGACATGTCAGCACAAGGCTATGCTTGAATTAAAAAGTTCTTTAGACAACAAATGCAAAACTGACAGTTCTGCCCAGCAGATGCACCTCTGGCTTTAGAAGATACCAAATCTATAATATTAAACACACCTTTTGAAATCAGCCCAATACAGTAAATAAAAGCCCCCACACCAACTGCCTCTTAATCACAGAATCACATATTCCTGAAATGTCTTAGGAATGTGTGTCAATTCCAAGGTTTAGTTTTGCAGATTTTCCTTGAGTCATTACTAACCCATGACTGAGGAAGCAATAGGCTTATTTAGAAAATTAACATGTGGCAGTGTGCGAAATGGTTCTGTTCTTTCCCAGTGCTATTGTTTAAATATCCATTAAACTAACTAAAAAATGAAAGATCAATCATTGGGAACATAACTTTTCCAACCTACCTAACAAGCAGCAATGTACACTGTGATCACACTAGACTTTTTCTCAAAAAATCAACTGTAAAACAGCCAATACAAACCAGGATGCCACAACCCAGATCTATGTTATTCACTTAAATCCAACTGAACCTAAAGACTGGTGTGACACTTGCCAGAAGTGCAATTTAACCAACTCTACCCTGAGCATTTAAAAAAAGGCAGTGTTAGAATTGCTGTATAAAGGAAAGGTCTCACAATTTATGTAATGCCTTTCTGGGAGAGAGGAGCAGGACAGGTGACTTCATAAAAGATGAGGGTGACATTGAGAATTAACCCTGATGAGTAGAATCTCCAGTTTCTCCTTGCCTTCCAATCTCTGGTCAGTCAGATCTCACCAGTCTGTTATCCTTATCAGTGATAAGGATAAGAAGTGCAATTTAACCAACTCTACCCTGAGCATTTAAAAAAAGGCAGTGTTAGAATTGCTGTATAAAGGAAAGGTCTCACAATTTATGTAATGCCTTTCTGGGAGAGAAAAGCAGGACAGGTGACTTCCTAAAAGATGAGGGTGACATTGAGAATTAACCCTGATGAGTAGAATCTCCAGTTTCTCCTTGCCTTCCAATCTCTGGTCAGTCAGATCTCACCAGTCTGTTATCCTTATATGTAATCAGTGCTTTGTGTTACTCTGTGTGCTTTTTAGTCTAGTTTATCTAGTAACTATTCTTCTGACAGATTTGACAAATGCATCAAATCCTGCTTTAGAAGCTGTACTTCCTTTTTTTCAGCATCTATACAAACAAAAAACCAACCCCAAAGCACAGAAAATGTAGGAACAAACAAGCTAACAGAACATTTCGATAAGGGGCTGGTTGAGAGGTTAAAATCTTCTCAAGTTAAAGTTCTGTCAAGTTTCAGAGAAACCAGTATGTCACAGTTCAGGAGAAAGAGTTCAAAAGAGACTTGTCCTCTATTCTAAATGCCATGACTGTTGGCTGCTCTAGATTGCCAGCTATTACACAACACAACACATGGACTGAATGCATACAAACTCCCCCTTCAAATTTCTTGTCCATTTTTTATGTACAGATAGAAAAAGGCACCCATAGTTTTAAACTGACCTCACAGATTATGCTACTCAATAAAATGCATTTAATTTGTCTCCCCTCTCCAGGTACCTACTTGTGACAGTATTATTTGAGGCAGTCAGTGCTGTGAGAGTATTTACATCCCAGAGGAATATCTGTCTGTCCAGCCCAGCAGATGCTACCAGCTCCTTATCTTTTGCATATGCTAAGGCTTTCACATAGTCCTACAATAAAAGAAATGGAACAATATGAATCAATATTACCCTTTTGAAGTCTACATCTTAATAATTTTAAGAAGGGCACTGATCACACACAGTATTTACAGATAATGTTTTTCACCTTATGCGTCCTTAGTGTTGACATGCAAAATCCCTTATGTGCATTCCACACTTTAACAGTAGTATCTGAAGAAGCAGATATCACTAAATTGGAAAGAATAAAGACTAAATTTTAATGGCTTATATATTACTTCAGAGCATATTTGTACTACTCTAATTTGTTTTTCAAAAGAGATGAAAACAATTAATATAACATTTCAATTTTCATTAAAACAGCTGCTTACACTATTTACCAAAATTAAAATATACATCACAAATTAATTTTACATGCTAAGAAAAGATGCAAAATAATTAAAGCAGCAGATAATTTACTTGTATGCAGTTTCTGAATACTGCAGTTCTGAAACTTTTAAGTACTTACATGTTTTGCCATTGCAGCAGAGCACAATGTCATTTACCCAATCTGTGTGATGTTCCATAGAAGCTATATAAGGGTCTTGCTGCAAATTAAGAAAAAATAAGCTCATCACCAATGGAGAAGATTGTGACTACCAAATCCTTCTTTAACCTGCATATGGATTCAAAGTTGCCTAGTGCAGAGTTGTTTGAAATCACTCTCCCAGAACCCTTTTTGTGAGAGCTACACAGTTACGTACAATTATTGTATTTGCAGAGATCCCCGTGGCAGGGAGGAATGATGCATTTGACTCCATGTCCTCAGAAGGCTAATTTATTACTTTATAATACTATATTATATTAAAGAATACTATACTAAATTATACTAAAGAATACAGAAAGCACACTTACTGAATGCTAAAAAGACACAGCTTGGCACTGATTGGCCAAAGAGTGAAAACAACTCACACCAGAATGCAATGAAACAATCACCTGTGGGTAAACAATCTCCAAACACATTCCAGACGAGCACAACACAGGAGAAGCAGATAAGAATTTCCTTTTCTCTGAGGCATCTCAGCTTCCCAGGAGAAAAATCCTGGGCTAAGGGATTTTTCAGAGAGTGTGAATGCCACATAAAATACCACAGTACAAGCAAGAGAAAAAGGATTCTGTGATCACAATAATTGGCAGCTGTTAAAAAACAGCATCAGGTATAACCCTGTAGGCAGCTTACTAGCAGGATAACTTGGAAAAAAGTAGGTTTAGAGCCAGGAAGGCTGTTGTGACTGACCTTGTGCTGATTGACACTCCATATCCTTATGATGGAGTCCCGCCCTGCTGTGAAGAGTCTGTTTAATGCTGGGTCCAGCTGAAGTGCATTTACCCCATTCCGGTTGTACTTTTCCACTTCATCTCTAATCACATAGGAAACCTAAAACACATTTGCACAAATCCAATTATGGTATGAAGATATTGACATGGCCATAAAATCTGAACATCTAATTTCATCTTTGTAAGGCTCTAGAGTAGAAAATATGAAGAGTTTTACAAGCATTGTTTTGTCAGTTTGAGAGTTATCAGCACCACCAAAGTCATTTTTGTCCCCAAAAATGGGGAAGAGTCACAGAGAAGATTCAGCAGTGATAGAACTGGAGCCCAGAAGATTCTTTTAATCATTGCAACTTCAGCTGAGTTAGACACAGAGAATCCTCAGATCAATTCCCTGCTGTGTGTGCACATTCTGGGTGATCTCTGATAACACACTGAGTCTGTGTGTCACTTCCCGAGTGAGTTCCACAGTTTCCATAGCTGCAATGCCAGTACTTTCAGCCTCACAAAGGGGAGGATATGTTCACCATGGCTTACAAAGTACTGAAAGACTGCAGATTCAAATTCAACAAGTGTCACTATTATTTTTAAACCAATTTTTTAAGAACTACCTACCTACCAATATAATAAGAAACTCAAACTCTTAGTGCTCTTTCAGATAAATTATTCCATTAGTTTCTTTCCTTCCATGTTTGACAGTATTGTGTGTAAAGGTTATTTCATGTATTTGTTCAGAAAAACTAAGAGGAAATTTCAGGAGAACCTGAAAAGCCACAGCAGTCGCCATTATTAGTGTTCAGTAAATACAATTCTAAGACACTGCAGTTTCTTCAGAGCTACTGCACTCACTTTCCTGATCCATGGATTTACACACTACTCTGAGGAAAGCCCTCAAAAAAAAAGCTCAAAGCTGAGGGAAAATGAGGGGAAGATGCTAGATATGCATCTTCCCAGATTCTATAAAATATAATCAGAACAAGGTAAAATTTCATGCTTGGTGCAATCAAACCTGCTCAAAACAGGAATCTTCTGGATACACAAGCACCCGTGTTTTGAAAATACTTATAAGGAACAGTCTTGGTCTAGAGATCTGAAAGCAATTTTTCACCCCAGTAACTGTGTTAAAGTAGTATAAAGAAAATGTTTTCCAGATCAGGTCTCAGTGACACAAAATAAATCCAACAAATTAAGATGCTCAGTGGTCCTTATCACAGAAGAAGTATTCTATGGAAGTATATTTACAGCTCAGATTCTGTACCATGAGAGCTGCAAGGTCCATTTGTGAACGTGGGAAACACCTCCATCAAATTACCCCATCCTCAGGCAGCAGAGCCAGAGCACTGATGCTTCCAGAAAACACATGTCCAGTGCTATTCTCTGGTTGAGAAATGGCTGCAGCAGCTCTACAGACCAACACCGAAGGATCACAATTAAGAGTCTCTTGAAGCTTTCTGTCTCAACATTCCCAATTATCATTCCACAAGTCCTTCACTACACTTATTAATGTGATGTACATAAAACACAATTGTATATGTACAATACACATACATAAGTGTATTATTATATTCCAAATGCTCTTAAAGACCTTCTGTCAGCCACTCTCAGCCCTTTTACTACCACAGCTCTTCCTCCCAGTTTTAGATAGTGTTGGAAATGAGGACACATTCAGCTTCTCTCACCCATTCCAGACTCATCCTTAACATTCCCACTATCCATGCTCAAGTTTCCACCTACACACAGCTCCAGAGACGCTGCTGAAAGGAGACACCATCAACCACGCAGAAGTGTCATGTTAAAGCACTTCAAGCACTCGAGGTATTATTTCCTTGTGAGATGCAGGGAGTAAGATGTATGTGCCACTCCTTACCTGGGCTTAGTCATATCATGGCTGTATTGCTGAAAGACCCACACAGCTTATGTGTACAAAAGTCAAGGTTTAACATGATTCAAACACAAGGCAAAGGGATGCCCATCAAATTCACGTCGCTGTCAAATTCTCTGAATAAAACCAATGAAAACACTCAGTTAAAAAGACTGAATGTGAGCACAAACCTAGAGATCAGTAGATCAAATTGAATGTTATTCATTAGAGAGAAAAATATTTTCCTGACACAGTATTAGGCTCAAGATCAGCAGGGCATTTCACCTCTTGTTTTCCCAAATGCCACCAGGATATTCTTTGAGAAATCCTCAATTTTCGGATTTGTTCCTCCTCTGTCAGTCACCTCCCATATTTGTTATATTTTCAGGTATAATTTAAGAGCTCTTCATTCCACTCATAAGTTAGAATGTCAAACTACATTAGTCACCTAAGCATGATAACGCTGATTCTTTTTGCACATAATGATGTTACTTCTTTTTAGTTTAAAGGAAATCAAGAAAAACACAGCCATAAATATTTAAAAGTGCAAAAAAAATCCCCAAATGATGGCTTACTTTAGTAAATAAGGTACTTTTCATATATGATTAAAACTTTCACAGGACTTTGGAAATTGAGTCATATTTCTACATTAATCTTGATGAAATTAAAGTCAGCTCAACCAAATGCTGTTTTTTCCTCACAAAAAGACATGATCAGAGGAGACTGACAAACATTTCTCATTATCACCAGTACTGAAATAGTCAAAGTTAATTTGCCCTTCATTGCCTTTAATGACTTCCACATATTAATTCAGTCAAACATCTCTTGGCAAGTATTGTTTTTATTTTAAAAGAACTGGGATAAAGAGAGGGGTTATATTGTTCCAGTGTTATTGTTCTCTGGTAGATCTGAACTGGATCTCAGCAGAAGTTGAACAGGAAAGCCAACATCATCCTTCTTTCTCCCTGTGACAAACTTGAGAAAACAACTCTGCTGTAACAACTGAGTCAAACAAGATTAAAACCTTGTGTTCCTCTTTTTGGTATAAATACAGGAGATCTTTGTTGTAAAAAAAAAAAATATGGCAAAACAACAAAAAGAGCTTGATACAAGATTTCCCATCAGCGACTGCTACTGTGCACAGAATTCAACCAGCTACTTTTGTCTCCCCTCAGAATTTTAGGAAGTGTTATTTACTGTCCACAGAAGGAATAGTATACTTGTCCTGATAAACTATCTTAAAAATTGAAGGAGTAGCAGTAAGAAGAAAAAGAAATCCTTATTTTATTAGGTAATGATAGCTTCCTCCATGTGACGTGGAAAAACCATGACAGATATTTTTCAATCATAAAAGTAACTCTAGTCCAAATTAAACATGTACTCCTTAATTTTTTAAAATTTCTAATACTACAAGAACAAACAAAATTAAAATGAGAGAAGAATTATTCTGTGGTGAGCAACTTGATGGGACACAACACCAACACTTCAAATGAGCACTGCAATTTGAGCAGCTGGCTAAGGACAAAGAAAACCATCTGTCCTGAAAACAGTATGAGCTGAAAAGGACTACAGCAAAAAATGGATTCTCCAACTCGTTTTGGAAATCTGATGATATCCAAGTAACTGTCAGCTGTTTACACTGAAAATACCTAATAAATTTATTTACTCAGCCAAAATAAAAAATATTGACTGGTCCACTCCTGCTAACCAGGGATTGGGGCTGGAATAAACATCTTGTATATTAACAAAACTAGAACAAGACACAGCACATGTGGCTGAACTAAAAACAACCCCATGAGACATTTGTTGCACATCACACAGAACCCTCTGGAAAGGGAGGTATAACACCAGAAGCATCCAGGCTTGTACTTAAATGCATTTATTCCATATTAACATGGAGGGGAAAATTAAGGGCTCCACAAAATCTTTTTAAAGGCAGTTGAAATGCATGCAGAACTTAAAATGTATCAATAAAAGCAACAGCAAGTTGGCTAAAAGAGATGAAATTTGTGTAAGAGTGGTGGACATGCAGCCAAGTCCACAAAACCAAAACATTCACTAATAAGAACAGAGGAAGGTTGCTGATAACCCACAGGTGGTTCTCCATTTTGTTCTTATTTGGGGGGAAAAAAGTGAGAAAGTGCTTTTTTGTTTGGTTGGGTTTTTGAGTGACATTTAGCATAGACTTAAGAAATATTAGAAGATTTAATAAGCACACAAAACAAATACAAAAACAAAATACATTTTCAAGCCTGCATGTACACAAACATATCTAAACAACATAAATGCAGTGAAGTTCTGGTTGAGAAGAAACTGCTGTGATAAAATTCACCTCTGCTCCTGAAGCACACAGATCTATCACTGAAGATAAAGCACTGGGTTCTGTCTGGAAAGGGGTGTGGAGACCCCCAGAAGTGAGGGCTCCGAGACCTCAGTGCCATTTGCTCCATGCAGGACAGGCTGGAGCACATCCCTGCTGTGCCCTTTCCAGCAGAGCACAGAGCCAGGGTAAAGCACAGCCACAAAAATTGGGATATAGATGAGCATGGCTTTACTGCCACATGGGCTGGGAGGAGCAGGGCTTGTGGCATGAGAAGTATTTTACTAACAACCAAAGCTTTGCCATGGACACTGCTGCAGCTTTTATAAGCTCCCAGAATGAGTAAGAATCTTGCACAGCAGCAGTGGAACAGCACAAACATCCACTCTTTATAAAGAGTTTATGGGCTTCAGGAGCCTAAATGGATCAGGAGTAATTATTTTAATGACTACCTAAGAGCTCCAGACATAAAGCTACTGCCCACAGATACATTTTGGCACACAAAGCCAAATGAATTTCTTGCAGGACTTACAAGTGTTTCCTGCATGGATAAGTGTATCAGCTGACGTGGGATCACGTTACCCTTGTTACATTACATGCATTATAACAGGCTTTATCTTCACAGATGGGTAAAATGTGCTTTTAAAACATCCCACCAAACCACATGGAGGAAATAGTAACCAGCTGAGCTCTGAGAACACTCATTCCTTGTTTCTAAGTGAGCAATTAAAAACAAAACAAAAAAAGAAAGTTTCTCAAAATCATGGGAGGGTTCTATGAGATCTGAATTGCACCAAGAATGAGATAAGCAGCAGTGAAATACCAAGGAAAAAACATCAACATTGCTTTACTATCTTTTGGGATATGTATCCCTAAAACATGGCTTTTAATTAAGAAGATTATTTGAATTTTTATCTAGGCTCCAGAATAAAAGTAATGGAAGGAATTAAGAAGCTCGTTTTATCCTTTTACAATGGAATCAACATACTGGCTATTTGTTTGCTTAAGCATTATATCTGTAATAAATATATTTGTAATGATAATTCTTACATTTATTATATACAAAATATAAAAATAACATATCACATCTAGTAAGCTGCAAAAATTAGTGCACAAATATGACAAAATCAGTTCAAAAAGATCACAATGGTTTGGGTTGGACGGGACCTTCAAGACTATTTCATTCCAACCAGTGCCACAGGCAGAGACACCTTCCACTAGACCAAGTGCTCAAACCCCCATCCAGCCTGGCCTTGAACACTCCCAGGGATGGAGAATGAGATTTTCTTATTCTGTACAAGACTTAATGATAAAAAGTGCTTAAAATTCATCCAATCATATTATAAGGATGCTGATCCTTATATGGCAAAATTCTCACATGTTGTTTTGAGTTTGGGGGTAAATTTATTCTGGCCAGGGAGGAAGTTTGGGAGAGCAGCTACAATGCAACCCCTGCAGGGCAGCTCCTTCAAAGCACCTGCTGGGAAAGCTTCACCTTGACTTGACTGCCAGGACAACATCTGAAAGCTGCAGCACACGGCCAACAGCAGTGTCTGACACACCCCTGCATCCTCCCTGCTTCCCAAATCAGTGTCTGACACACCCCTGCATCCTCACTGCCCCCCCCAAATCAGTGTCTGACACACCCCTGCATCCTCCCTGCTTCCCAAATCAGGGTCTGACACACCCCTGCAGCCTCCCTCCCTTCCCAAATCACTCAACCTCACTCCTGCAGCCTTCTGAAAGGCAGGGCTAAGCTTCACAAACACCTGCCACTGGACACTTCAAACGCCTGACTCCCATTTAAAGAATTTAAATTCTTTTCTTTTTCTATAGAACTTATTTTGAGGCCTAAAACTCTGATTAAACCATTAGAAACTAAAATTATATGCAGAAGCACCCTAAACTGACTATTTTGGATGGCTTTGCTTACCAGTAGAACAGGTGCATCCAAGCTAATAATAGTTCTGATTTCCATAAACTTCAACCAGCTCTTCTGCCATGTAAGGAATCAAGTTCCTTCATGCCTGAGAGGTGTCTTTTGTAAAACCCTCTTCTCCCATCCTCAAAGGTTTGGAACAAATTTCTCCAACTCTGTGTCTCTGTCAAAAACTATCTATAGATGCACCCTAAATGCTCAGCCATTGGGAATTAAAATAAATCATGAGTGGTTTTATTTTTTCATTTGCAGCAGATGGATAAAACAGCCACTTAAAACTCCTTTACTGGAACAAAGTCCTGCCACTAACCAAGCAGGTGAAACAATAAGTCAAGAAAAAAAATCCAGTTTCTAGTCAAGCTTTATAAATGTTTACTTCTTTTCTTTTTCTATGCATAGAACTTATTTTGAGGCCTAAAACTCTGATTAAACCATTAGAAGCTAAAAATTATATGCAGAAGCACCCTAAACTGACTATTTTGGATGGCTTTGCTTACCAGTAGAACAGGTGCATCCAAGCTAATAATAGTTCTGATTTCCATAAACTTCAACCAGCTCTTCTGCCATGTAAGGAATCAAGTTCCTTCATGCCTGAGAGGTGTCTTTTGTAAAACCCTCTTCTCCCATCCTCAAAGGTTTGGAACAAATTTCTCCAACTCTGTGTCTCTGTCAAAAACTATCTATAGATGCACCCTAAATGCTCAGCCATTGGGAATTAAAATAAATCATGAGTGGTTTTATTTTTTCATTTGCAGCTTAAAACTCCTTTACTCGAACAAAGTGCTGCCACTAACCAAGCAGGTGAAAAAATAAGAGTGAAGAAAAAAATCCAGCTTCTAGTCAAGCTTTATAAATGTTTATCATGGAATGGTTCAGGTTGGAAGGGACCTTCACAGATGCTCTCATTCCACCCTCTGCAATGGGCAGGGACACCTCCCACAATGCCAGGCTGCTCCAAGCCCCATCCAGCCTGGTCTTGAACACTTCCAGGGCTGGGAAGCTTCTCTGGGAAACACAACCAGTCTGGCTCTAAACTCACAGTGCACTGCTGAGACACAGAGCAGCGTCATGTACATCAAGTGTCATCAGTACATGAGGTGAAAAAATACCACACAGCACAATGAGAACAGACAAAACACCAAAAAACAGCACAAAATCACCCGTAAAAACCAACTTTTGAGCTAAGCAATGCTTGGAGAACAAAAAGTAGTAGTGACAAAAGGAAACATTGAGCTCTTTGAGCATGCTGCTGTCAGGGAAATAGTTCATAAATAGGAGTGCATCAAACAAATATCAAGGTATAATAAAATCCCCCTCCTTAGGGGTGTAACCTGCAAAAACTTGTTCACAGCAGAGGCATTCCTTATATTTTAAAGCATATCCAATTTTTTTCTGTCAAGACAAGGGAATTCTTTATATAGAATTGAAAGAGTGCTTCCCTTAACCACAGAAAACACTAAATGCTCTGTAAGATGCCCATTTCCTCTGTGTGATAAATGATGTGTCCAAAAGCCAAACCCACCTCTGTTTTTAAAGCTCCTAATGCTATTTCAAGCCTAATTAATATTTCATTTGATCCCACTGGATAGGTACAGCTGAAACTGGCACTTGCCACTAGGCAGCTTTGCACATTGATAAAGCATTAAATCTTTTTCCATAGTGAAAGCTGTAAAAACATCCAAAAGGCAGGCAGTATCACAAACAAGAAGAAAAGCATTGAGAGCCATAAAATAAAACCATTTCTATTACTTTAAATGTTAAAAAGTCTTGACTTTTTATACACACTTTGGTAACTCCAGAGTTACCAAGGCTACCACAATCCACTTGTAGGGACATGTGAGCCCAAACCACAGGGTTTAATTCTTCCTCAAGTGTGTTGAGAAAGTCTACACCCACCTGACTGCCTGTGCCATGGTTTTCCTTCAACAAAGCTGCCTGGAGGTGGCAAGGAACACTTCTGAAATTTGAGAAGAAAAAACCCTGCTCCTCGCTCACGTGTGCAAAGGCACAGAGTGTTTTACAGAAACTAAGCAGAAATACGATGCAAAGCAGATCACAGAACCATGGAATGGTTTGGGTAAGAAGGGACCTTGAACATCATCCAGTTCCAACCCCTGCCCAGGGCAGGGACAGCTTCCTCTGGACCAGGTTGCTCAGAGCCCCGTCCAACCCGGGCTTGAAATCAATTCCAGAGATGGAGCATCCACAGCTTCACTGGGAAAATTATTTCAGTGTCTCACCACGCTCGCAGCAAAGAATATCTTCCCAATATCTAATCTAAACCTGCTCTGGCACCGGACACAGCCGAGACAGGAACCTGCAGCTCTGTCGCTGCTGGGAATTCCCGTTCCACCACAGCGGGTCCGGGGGCACCGTTCCCCCGGTCTCAGCTTCCCTCCCGCCGTGCTCCGCCGCTTTCGATGTGAGCTGCTCCAGCTCTGCCTCCGGCGGGCTGCAGAACCCGATCCCGTTCGGCAGCGGGAGCAGCTCACTCCCCCCCGCTGCCTCAGGCGGCCGCTCGCCCCCGCCACGGCGGCCAGCGGAGCTGGGAGAGACCCCGGGGGCGTGCGGCGCTGCCTCCCCTCAGCGCAGCGCGGCTGTGGGGGATCAGGCGACTGCGCTGCCATAGAAACCCCCAAAGGCTGACACCCTGCAGCCGCTGGCGTGGCCCGCGAGGCTCCGGGCCCCACCATGAGCCGTGCCGGCCCCGCCGCGCCCTCACCTGCACTTTCCGCCGCCCCGCCGTGTTCTGCCGGTGATGCGCCGCCATCTTGCATGTTGACACTGTGGCGTCATGTCCGACCGGAAGTACCGGCCCCTCACCCTGCCCGCGCGAGGCTTTTATACTGGAGCGGCACGGGTGGGCGTGGTCAAAGGGGCGCGGCCAATGGGGGCGTGCCCATCGTCCCCGCCCTCACGGGGTGCCCGCCATGTTGCCGCCTCATGAGGCGCCGCCTCAGCCCGGCCCCGGGGCGGGTCACGTCTGTCCTGTTCCCGGTCCTGCTGCTCTTGCTTCTTTCCTGTCTGCTTTCTGGTGCTCCTGTGGTGTGTTTGTCCCGCTTTGCTTCGTCTCGAGTGGCGGTGAAAGGCATATGTTGAAATAAAGGGCCCACTCGAATAAACAAAATCATTGGTTTTAGCTGCCAATAATAATCAGACAGTTCTGTACTTCATTAATAATAACCAGAGATTTCTCTGTGTGGGATATTCTTGTCGATTAAGAGGTAGGGATGTTGGTTAGAGCATGGTGCTGATCAATCGCCATGGGTTTGTGGGTCTCTGCCGACTCAGAATATTTTGTATCTCCTTCTGTATCTTCTGGGTGAGGAGCTGTATGAAGTTGTGTGCAAGACTATTCTCAGCATACCATTTTTTTAGACCAGCTACTTCTTTGTGGTAGATCAGTAAAGGTGCTAATAGTTAATCAGTGAAAGAAGAACGCTGTGAGAGATGAAATGTAAGGGGTTAGGGAGGAAATTATGCATTCGGGTATTCCTATTCTTCAATGCTGGCTGCAAGGCTAAGTAGAAGATAAGGGAATTTATTACTTCTGCTGATTGAAACTTTGCTTATTTTTATACAGATGAGTTTTTCTAGCAGTGAAGAATGTATGTCCTCATTGTAATGTCCTCATCGCAGTTGCAAGTGGAGTATGTGGTTTTTGAAATGAGATCTGCCTTGGCCAAAATCCTTCCTTCACTGCAGTATTTCACAGAATCATGGAATGGTTTGGGTTGGAAAAGACCTCGTCCAGTACCATCCCAGGTTGCTCCAAGCCCCATCCAGCCTGACCTTGGACAATTCCAGGGATAGCCACAGCTTCTCTGGGCACCCTGTGCCAGGGCCCTCCCACCCTCACAGGGAAGAATTTATTTCTAATGACTGAACTAGAATCCAGTATTTACTGGTTAGATTAAGCAAATTTAAGACAAAATTAATGCTGCAATAGTAATTTATCTCCTTTAATCCAGCAGCAACAGTTGCTGCTGATTACAGACACACCACTTCCAGAGAACCACTGCCAGCACTGGGCTCATTGTACATTGTTATGTGAATGTATTTTTGTGGCTTTTACAGCAGATTTTGGACATGATGGAGTCTAAAACTGTGGAGTTTTTTACTCAAATGCCTTGCTTATGCAGACATAGAATATGATATCTCAGGAGATTTTAGTCACACAAAACATTTAAATTGTATTTTAGATCACCAAGTTTCACATCCCATAAAGCACAGCCTAAATACAGTATTTTCAAACAGTTGCATCTGAGTCATGCCAGAAATTATATATAACCTACAACACTTTTGGTTTCAAGCTATGTAGAATCTACCATTCCTTTGGGTAATTTTCCATGATTATCTGACCTTAAAATGCATGTCTTTATATCTTGAATTTGTGTAGCTCTTGTCCCAAGTAGAGAACCTATTACAACTTGTCCTGGAGGATTTGAGAGGCCTTTTTTTATACAAAATATTTTCTGCTTGTTGTTGTATAGTTATATCTTTTAAAAATGGGTTTGGGAGTGATGTCCTAAAACCAGTTAGTTCATTTATCCCAAAACAGCATCAACTCCACTGATGTAATTCCTGGAGATATCTGTTTAGTCCCTAGTTGCAACAGATGGTGATTCCAATACCTTCATCTGCATATTCTATTCCTTCACTGTTCTCACTGCCAAAAAAGGGTTTTCTTGTGCTTCATCTGAATTTCCTGAGCTGCAGTCTCATCCTGTTACTGCTTGGCTCACTCCTCATGGACATGAAGATGAGTTTGTTCCACATTTCTTAACTATTTGTCATGCTGTCGTGTTTCCTTCCATCTTCTCTCCACTGGACAAAATCATGCTTCTCAGGCTCCAAATTATTCTTACAGTGTATTTCTAAAATCTTTTAACATTTTAGTTCTGTGACTGTCAAGCCTTATGAGAGAGAATGCAGCAGCACACAGAGGAAGCTGGGGAATTCCACAACATTCTAGAAATCACTGTTATTAAGGAAATATAATCTCTCCACTCTTACTTACGTTACTTGCTCTTCATTACAATGTTTATTCACTCAGTGCTTACATTCTGGGCATTTCCATTCTTCCTTCTCTCCTTATCTCAACATCCTGGCTTCACTCCTGAGACCTGTTTGGCTCTTCACCACTTCCTTTTTGACTCAGCAGCAGTTTGCTCACTGCAGTGTTCTGAGAAATTCACAATCTAGCTTAAGAAGATCAGATTTTCATGGAAATTGAAAAATAATCCCTAGACTCATATAAACATCATATTCTTTCTCTTCCAAAACCTAAAGCAAACTGTTAATGTTATAGACCAGCACATCTTACCACTTTCCTACTAGGAAATGACACAAACATGATGAAAGGCTGGAAGGTTTCCTGCATAACAAAAAAAATCATTACCCACCATGTTTTTAATGTAATATTGCCTTTAGTTCAGGTTTGGTAAAAATACACACAGAAACCAGAAAATTATCACTATTATGATATTCATATTTTTAGCTGCCCTCAGTAAATGTGATCTTTGTTGGACCAGGCACTCTCCAGAGATCTCCTCTGACCACAGTGGTTCTGTGATACACAGGCATCACTGTACATTTTTTTCACCTTAAATTTAATGGCCCGACAAGTTGAACAAACACTGCATTATATGCACTAATAGCAGCCATAATATACTTAAAGTTCCTTGATGCACCAAAAAAAAAAAAAAAAAGGAAACCCCGTTTTTAAATTGCATAGAAATGTAAAAAGCAAACTTCTCTGTCTATAAACAAAGTCAATTTCAAACCAAATGTACAAAAGATGCTGACTGCTCTTAAAGACACAGTATTAAATGAATAATCCATTGGTGATTATGGATAATGAAGTTATGGTTGGGGTTTATGAGTTAAATTAGTGCTTCATTTTATCAAAGAATAGCACAAAATCATCATCAGAATTTCCTTTAACCTACCTTTAACACAAGACTAGAAGTCACTTAAGTGTATGCATGAAAATGACTGTGTTATGAGAAGTAATCTGCTTCTTAATGGACTAATGTATAGTGAAATGTAGTCAGGCACTTTGCTCACTATTTACTTACAGGGAAAACTTCACTTTGCCTCATTCTTTTCCAACCCAGAATCCAATAAATCTCCATACTTTGTGCATGACAGCATCTGAAACTCTTTGGCAATTACCATTAGCCTGAACGCAGCGCACGTCTAAACTGAAAAAAAACAAGCCTTCATTTTATATTAAAAAAACCCAAAAAACAATAAGCATATTTCAGATTTATCTTAGGAAATACCTTAAATCATAATCTTCCCACTGCTGTGACAAAAATGCTTCCCAGAGTGAGTAACAATCAGGTTCATGACACCTGAATGTACGTAATTCTAAGGAACCTGATGGGATACATCCCAAAGACTGAGGGGCTTGTCTGTAGTTGCCAAGCCTCTCTCTAAGTATTTGAAAACTCTGGGCATACAGGGGAAGTCCCAGGTAACTGGGAAAAGGGAAACATTTTTGCCCATCTTTAAAGAGGGTGGAAAGGAGGCTGCTGGAACTCCCCTCCTGTCAGCCTTCCCTCTGTGCCTGGGGAGGTCACAGAACAGATCCTCCTGGAAGCTGCAATGAGGCACACAGAGGACAGGGAGGTGACTCAAGACAGCCAGCACGGCTTCACCAAAGGCAAGTCCTGCCTGACCAACCCAGTGGCTTCCTGTGATGGAGTGACCAAGGGAAAGGTTCTGGATGTAATTTCTATAAAGTCCTTGACATGGTCCTCACAACATCTTTCTCTCTGTTATGCCTCAGATTTTAGCTTTTTTATTTTTCAGATTCTCTACTGCTTTAGTGTGTAGTTCTGAGCCTCATATATGGGGATGGTGAGCTCTCTGCACAGAGTAGGGAGACAAAACAATTCCTTCTCTAGCGGGGACCAAGGACAAATGATCCAAATCTCAGCCCAAGAGCACAAACAGCGTGGGCTGAATAGAGAAAAACAAGAAGGATGGGACTGCATGGGCTAAAGCTGGAATTGGACAATGAACTGCAATCTGCACATGGAACAGAACTTATAAAAGTGAGACATCCTGTGACTGGTGGTCCATTTTGTGACCATTTTGGTTCATCTTGAGTGTAGCCCTGGCTGGGCTCTTGCACTGCCCAAGGTGGATCCATGGAGGCCTTCTAATAAATCCCTGCTTTATTCTTTAGCTCCATCCAGCCTCTGTTCTAGGTCAGCCTTCACAAGGCATCATCTGAACTGGAGAGAAGTGGGTGAAGTGTTTGGTGAATAAGGAATTGTGGTTTCACCCCAGCCAACAGCCAAAGCCCCTCAGAGCCACTCGTTCGCTCCCCTACCAGTGGGATCAGGGAGAGAATCAGAAGGCAAAATCTGGAAAACTCTAGGGTTGAGTTAAAGACAGTCTAACAGGGAAAGCAAAAGCCATGCACACAAGCAAGGAAAACCAAAGCATTTAATTCCCTGCTTCCCATGGTTGGGCAATTGTTAAGCCATCTCCAAGAGAGAGGAGCCCCATCATGTGGAACAGTGACTTGGGAAGACAAATGCTAACACTGTGAATGTTCCCCCTTCCTCCTTCTTCCCTCCGCTTTTTCCTGAGCATGATGTCACATGGGCTGGAGTATTCCTTCAGTCATTTTGGGTCACCTGTCCTGGCTGTGTCTCCTCACAATCTCCCGTGCACCCCCAGCCTCTTTGGCCAGTGTGGCAGCAGGAAAAGCAGGCTCTATGCACAGCAATCACAAAAACATCTCCACATTAGTTTTTTTTACGAGTTGCATTCTTGACATGTTGGAGTTTAAACTTTAATCATCAGGGAGGTACAGTAAGAAATAGGTGTGAAACCAAATATCTCAACCTTTGCTGGGCTCTTGGCATTTCTCATTTCATGGTTGTGTTTGGAGGCCCATGCCATGGAAGGGGAGACTTCATAAACTGTGTTAACGAGACTGCATCAGAAATGCTGGAAACCTTTCAGAGGTTGTAACAGCAGTATTTTGCTCTTAGCATCTGACTCTGGAGAAATGTAAAATGTTTCAAAAATACTAATACTGTTTTTCAGACCACTAAGAAGAAACAGATGGAATAACTTGAACTTAAGGCACTGAGATCATTTTCAGGCTTCTTCAGTGTACATTAGGTCATTAGGCAGAAAGCTATTTTGTGTAACAATGCCTTTAATGTGTGCTTACCATAAAAGCTATTTCCTGTTGTTCTGTAAAGTCAATTAGCTATTTACCAAATACCAAATTTCATGTCTGTCAATTTCTTATTTCATTGTGCAGCATGAAAAAAGGGAAATGGCAATCATGCAAATTATTGTCTTGATAAATACAGCATGTCCTTTACACTCTTAAATTATTTTCTAAGAAAGATTGAGTTGAACATTTTGTTTATCTCACAGATAATTTGCCAAATCCCCTCCTTTTTTCTGGACTTGTGCCTTTGGAGATTTTGTATATTACTTTCTCTGTGTATTGTTTTGGTTTTACTGTGTATGTAATATTTAGTTATTCTGTGTTCAAGTGTAACAAAGCAGATGTATTTCTGTATTTTCCCACCCCCTTTTGTTTTTTTCTGATGTCCCCTCTTACTTTTGCTCTTGTTTCAGGGTTTCAGGGTTGTGATGTTTTATAAGACATTCCAGGAATCTCCTCTACGTCTTGAAATTAGTCACCCCTGAAATTAAAGGGAATCCTGAAGCTTCTGGCCAGCAGCTGAATTAGTTCAGCCCACGAAGGATGCATTTGAGTTTGCATTGTAATAAATGTGTGTGCATTACTTAGAGATCACTCGTAATGTGGTATTTCAGAGGTTATAGTGCTTCCCAAATTGTGGGCACTGCATTCCCTGTGTGCCAGTTTTGGCTACGGACAGGAAGGAGGATTGCAAATTCTCTGAAGCTGCAGCCAGAGTAAACAGAAATCTCTGCAGATAATTTTCATTGCAAGTCTCTCCAATGCACTCTCTCTTTCATATTCCTTGAATTACCAAGGAGTATGAAATTTTATCGCTGAGCAGTGAAGGACCTTTTAAATATAAATTTGTAAGAAATATAATTTATGAGCTGTTAGCATCAGAGTTAGCAACTGTTACACTTGATGCCTAAAGAGGCATCAAACGATACCTAGAACAGAGGCTAGACAGAGTTAAAGGAATAAAGTAGAGATTTATTAAAAGGCCTTCAAAGGCTACACCTTGGGCAGTACACGAGCCAGGCCATGGCTCTACCTAAGATGGACCCAAGATGGACTCTGAGTCATAAATTTTTACACTTTTATAAGTTTTGGTCCATTTCCATATTGGGGTTAATTGTCCAATTACAGCTTCAGGTTATGCAGTCCCATCCTCCCAGTTTGCTCTCCTCAATTCACTGTTGTTTATAGCTTTTGGGCCTGAAGCTGCAGTGGTGTCCTTGGTTCTGGGGCTGGAAAAGGATTGTTTTGTCTGACTAAACTGTGAAGAGGACTTGCTAGCACTTTATATGAAATTCAGAGTTATATACTAATGCAGTACAGAATGTGGAAAATATTAAAGCTAAAACTTAAGGTGTCACACTGCTCAAGATCTGTGTTATAATGAATTATTGCCCTACGAAAATCTGCTGTGAATTCCTTGTGTACGTAAAGCAAGGTGGGGATGCAAAAACAAAGGTCTACTGACACTATCAGACACCAATGATTTTGAGTATTTGAGAAGGCCACAGATGCTTACAAGCTGTTTCCATAGAGAATGATCTATGCAGTTAAATACTGGTGCCATTTTATTGGTCTGCATTTGACTATTTTGAACTTCAACTTGAAGAGCCATCCTGTATAAAAGCTCTCATTCATCTGCAAGTCTTTATGATTTTCTGTTGAGAAATTCTTTCTGTCATGCAATCACTTGTTCAGGTTTACCACATTTAAACAGTTCCTCCTCTTTAATGCAACTTTCTGATTTTTACCTCTAAAGTTACTTGGGAAGCTTTTTTCCTTGGATTTTTAAGGAGACAAAAATAACATCTGATTTTTGTTAATAAAAGCTTTTTGCTGTGATTATGATTTGTGTTTATTTTCATTATGCCCAAAAGAGACAACCTCTGTTCCTGTGGTGGATCTGTCTTTAACAAAACTCAAAACCTGCCTGTGCTCCCTCTTGATTTCCATTCCCTGCTCTCCAGAGTCTGAGATTTTGCTTTCAGGAGACTGTTTTGGTGTCTGTGTTCACACCTCTTTGCTGTTATGTGCACAGCTGAAATTTTTGTGTTTTGTGGGGTTTTCTGTGTGAAAGGTGATTTGCATTTGCTGATTCTAATGGAGATCAGTGGCATCGTTGTGTTTGTCTCAGACTCACTTGTGGTTGGTGCTGGCTAATGGACAGTGAACCATAACTATAAACTCTGTAATTAACAGTTGTGATTTGCCTCTGTGTGAATCTTGACCTAAATTAAAACACTCAAATTGATACTTTATATCAAATTCAATAGCATTCTTTGTCAGTGGATGACATGATCTAGTTATGGATTGTATGGTTTTGTTTTGCAGGAGCCGTTTCTTGAAAATATGAAATATCTTTCTCACCCTCAAGTAATTTTCCTTCCAACTGTTATGGTCAAAGTTACTGGATGTTTTTAACTGGTAAGTAAAGGAATGTTGATTTCTCAATTAAATTTTTGGTAAATGTATTTATTTTGTCTCTGTAAAACACTTTACTCAAACTTTCTGTGCTCGTATGAATCATACAAAGAGACTATTGGAGAGGTCAGTGCACAGATTTGAGGATTGGATTTACAGATACATCAACTGATGGTAATGACTTGTTTGTTTGAAATTCTTGTTCCATTCCCTCTTGTATCCATCTGGAATCTTGTGTCCAGCTTGTCATTTTAGCCAGTTTGAGATGCAGCATCTTAATAGTACAGGTGTGTCTTGGAGAATAATGTTGTGAGAAAGAGATTTTTGATGATCTTAATTTCAGGTGTCCCACAGCAGGGGTTCCATGGTTGGCAAGTGGCTGAGGGAAAGTCTCAGTCACACAGGAAAAGGATGGAGGTAGCTGGATGGAACCTGAGGATGAGAGGGTCATGCAGTGTGCATGAAATCTTGAAAATCTTTCATGACTGCATTTCTGATCCATAATTTAAAGCAGCAACTAATGTTTAGAGTTATGGCACAGTTACAAGACACATTTAATTATGCAAAAATCTGTTTTTTTCAGCTCTTGACATCTGTACACTCTTAGTCATTAAGCTAATGGTGGTGTGCTAATGCTACCAACAAGAAATATTTGTCTTGTGCTCTGGCAATAAAAAGGAAAAAGAAAAGTGCTGTACTTTGCAGTTAATGGAGAAAACAGATCCACGTCAAGAGCATGGTGAATAAATTAACAGTAATTTCTGTAATGAATTTAATTTTAGTAACTTATATAACAAACATTATCCTTTTCTTGTTAAACGTCAGCTTTTATATTTCCTCAATTTTCCTCCTCCTATTTCCACAGGAATAATGAATGAAAAAGGGAAGAAGAGAGTGTTGTTATTCTGAGGCTGGTTTTCTGCCCCCTTCCCGCTGTAAGAAACTGTCTTCCTAATGGGAGAAAGGAAATTTTCCAATGTAGCACAAGAGAAGTAACTTGTCTGAGTGTTCTGTGGTTAGCTGGAAGTCCTAAGCTGCTGCAGATAAAAAAAATCTTGTTCTCTGAGCTCTTGCTTTTTGGATTTTAAACATTACAGTGTCCAGAAGGAGTGCAATTCTTTTTTTTTTTCTGTGTTGAGGTCTGTGTTGATCCCCTGTGCCCCATTTTTCACAGGGACAGATGGATGGAGAAGATACAGCAGAATAAATACATGCAGGTAGGGATCTTTATTGCATTTAGTGGTATTAGCTGGTACAGCATTGTAAATGTAGCAGCTATAGTGCCTTTATAGAGTGATGCTTGAGTGATCTTTCAAATTCTGCTCTCTTAATTGAACTTGTCTTGAGAACATAATCTTGCTTTCTAGAAAAATAACTTACACTGGATCTTAAAATGTCCTTTTTGCTGCTTGCACCACAGAACACTTAGAGTTTTATTTCTTTTAAAACCATCTGCAGTTGTACCTAGCCAGAAAAATGTTTAATCACTGTTTGTTTCTTTGTGTGCATTAGTGCTGCCTGGCTTTTAAGGACAGCATAGTTCCTTCAGTAGAATTCTTCCAGCAAAACCCAGAGTAACTCTCTTATCATCAGGAAAGATGATAGGAAAGATTTATATTCTACTTAATAAAGAAGAAAAGAAATTTCAGACAGTAATGGGTTCTGTTGATGTAATTAAGAGAAATAACTGTACTTAGCATTAGGGCTTACCATGAATGTGGGTGTGTGTTACTGTCCAGTACCTGTTGCTTGCAGGCTTTATACATCACTTTTTAAAAAATAAGTAATTTCAGATATGAGGATAAATGCTGTGATTTTCATTTTGCTCAAACAAGATTTGTATGTTTTATTGGAGGTTATGACATGATATTGAATGTATTTTGGGCTCTGGTCTTGTGTATGACAGTATGTTTGAATTTCAGATTTGCATAAGATATAATGAACATACATCAGAGCCTGGGAATAATAAAAAGCATAAATTAATGAATGAAAAATTGCAATATATACTCTAATTTCTAACAAAAAGCTTTTAATGAAAGGCAAATTTTGTGCCAATATTTAATGCATGTCTGCATGGTTAAAAGCTTGGAAGGAAATGTGAAATAGGAAACCTTTTGCTTTCTTACCATTTTACAGATATATTTTATATTTCTTGAACGCAAAAAAATCTTTGCTTTTAATAAATGTAGCTATGATTTCAGCAGAAATAAAATAATTGATTAATATTTAGGTGATTATTCTTCAAAAGTATCACCCAAGCACTTTTCCCTTTCTTACAGCATTATCAGTGAGAGCACAAAATTTCCTTTACTGTTTTCAGAAATGCAAGCAAGCTCCTCCCTCCATCCCTCCCACAGGCCTCCCACTACAAAGAAAACTTTCTGCATGGGAGCTGGCTCAGGAGAAATGATGTTGTTGGGAATGGAAAGGTGAAGGTGACAAAACCAAGACTCTGTCTCTTTTGAGATAACAACCAGCCAGCTTTACCTTCAGAAATCTGTGTGAAGGCTTTTGTATTTTGAAAGGGATATTGTAAGTATTTTGGTTTTGCTAAATATTTGTATACTAGAGAAAACTCAGTTGCTGATTATCTTAATTTAATTCTATGTCTGTTTGAACAAAATATTTGGGGGTATATGTATACAAGTGTGTCTGTATATAAATAAAATATGTGCAGATGTGTTTCCAAGTATTAGATGTGGTTTAATTTTAGGTACAGGGAGCATCTATGTAAGAAAATCTGTCATTAATGTAAAACCACTACATTGCTATAAACATGTAGCTCTTCCTATAATTTACATGTGTCAATGAAACATTTTACTGAACATTGATATACTTGTCATTTTAATTACTGTTTTGTTATATCACCTCATGCAGAATATTCCTCAATTTTGCTTTAGTATTATCTAATCTTAGTTATACTGAACTTGACATACTAAAATTTCTTTACTACACAAGTCTGGAATGTTTCTCTAACAAAAATACTGGTGAGTGATTTTTTTCAGGATGTTTTAGTAATGCACAGTCTAGCCCATTGCATACATTTCTGAATTTGGAGGTAATGAGTGAGTATATAAATTATATTGTATTATATTATATTATATTGATATTGTGAATAACTTTGTCTATTACATGCGTTAAAAAATCAAACCAAACATCACCAAATAAAAACCAAACAAACCCCCCAAAAAACAAAACAAAACAAAAAAAAAAAAACACTGAAAAACTGCTCTGGTAGGAAAACAAACTCCCAGAAAACTGCTACTGGTTTATCCAACCCATCCAAACACAAACTCTTCCTTGAGACAAGTGAGAAGTGGAGAATGGGGGACAAAGTGCTGGATGGAAGAAATGGCCTTTTATTTTAGAAACAGCAGTAGTCCTCTAAAATGTCCAAGTTGGATTTTACTAAGGACTAAAATCTGTTAGATCTGTTCACCATCACTGGCAGTTAAATAGAAGAAAATGGTGATCAGAAACAGAAATATTTTCTGCTTATTGAAACTGAGTAGGTGATAGCAGAAGCTTTTGGCAAGGTACAGAACAGAAAACAGGGAATTCCTGTCCTGTTTCATAAGGTGTTGCTGTGAGCTGCTTTCTTTTTTTTTTTTTTTTCTTGTTTCAGGTGAAGAGGTGAACACATCTTTATTCTTTATTCCCGTGTGAAAGACTATAATAAATGCACACTAAAACCAAACTACAGTTAGTTTACCCTTTATTTTTTTCCAGATCCAAGTGCTCACAGGAAATATTCAGCTGGTGGCCCTTGACAAGGGAATTGGTTACAATCCATGCTAAAACTAGATTGAAACACAAATAAGGACATTTTTATATTTACGTTCCTACTAGTATTCCTATTTTGAGAAACATCTCGTAAATGCCCCTTACTAACTTTTATAGTATTTTACTGAGCAATTTTATCAGTTTCAATTCTACTTTTGTGGATTGTTGATATCTTATGGTCAATAGTTTAATGGCTGTATTTAAAAGGAGCTCTGTGCTTTTAGGCAGCTGAATAGAGTTCTGAAATTCGTACAAATGGAGCCAAAGCAAGGAGTTGTATGTAAGGCTTGAATTTGTATTTTGCTTTTCAATCCAAAAGTCTGAATTTGTTATTTATCGTCTCTACTGATTAGGCAGTACCCCAGCAAGTATTTTGTAATTCATGTCTCTGAAACATTGTATTAATAGACTCATTTTTGGCATTGCTCTGCTATTCTAGAAAAGCCCTTTATCTTAAGAAATTTTAGTAGCAAATTGTTTTCTAGTAGTGCCCAGTGTCCATTTCACTTAATAACTCTTTGTTCATCCCCTTCTAGTACCTTGCAGGTCATTTGTTCAGTAAATTTCATCAGTATATCTGGAATTCCTTGGGTTTTGACATAAAAATATTGTGTGTCATTTTTGCAGCACTTTAAGCCAACTAGACTAACCTCAAACAATGCCTAGCTTTGTACACTCTCAAGATGAGAAAACCAAGTCATTTCCACTTTAATTTAAAACAAAAATGTGTTAATGCATCCCTGATCCTGTGAGTTAATGCATCCCTGATCCTGTAGGAAGTGGTACTTTAATAACTGAAGGTACCAGTGCTTTTGTATCTGTTACTGATGGACTGGTCTCTACTACAGGATCAGAGATATCAAAACCTGTTGTAGGATTTTCAACTCTTAATTGAATTTAAATGCAAATTTCTTTCATTTGCCATACTGGAAATTAACAGATCTGAACATTAATCTTGCATCTGCCTCAGCAGCATATTGACATAATACATACTGACCTACTATTTCTTTGCACTAACTTGTAGTCACACACCCAAGTTTCTTCTCTCAGTTTCTAGAATTAATCTTGTGCTTAGCCTACTACTAAGAAAACTTGTTCTGTATCTTCCCTCCCAGAACTGGTTACTGGGGAAGCTTTTGTGTCCCATGCAAAAATTGAAATTATTTCTCAGGATAACACTTTACCTCTGTGTCTTGCCTTAAAAATTCAACTAATTCAGCAGTATATGGTAGGTGGCTGAGTTTAGCTGAGCTTCAGGAATTCCAAATAGTCACTCTGTCTTTTTAATATAGTTTTAGTCCTTTGTATTAGAAGTTAAAAATTCAACTAATTCAGCAGTATATGGTAGGTGGCTGAGTTTAGCTTTAGAAATTCCAAGTAGTCACTCTGTCTTTTTAATATAATTTTAGTCCTTTGTATTAGAAGGATTTTTCAGTCACATATTCTTAGCTTCCTTTTTCCTAACCCAAGTCACAATCTAGAAATACTTGGTAGTTGATCAAAGGCTAGGAAGTCTATTGTTCCATGTGAGCACAGTGCATTTCTGGTACAGGTCTGCTGAAGAAATCCTCTCAGAAATATCCATGAAAGTTTGTCCAGTTATGACTACTGGTCACAGTTGCTGAAGGGAATGTGTTGCATCTTTTATGCTCTTATCTCTTGATCAATACTTCTGTCTCATTATTTTTTTTTAATTCAGCTCTGAAATCCTTAACACAAAAACGATATTTGTATTTGCTAAAAGCATTTTCTTTGCTTAATTTATTTCAGTTGACGTAGTTCTCTAAAAGCTGAGTTTCTTCGTTGTCCTTAAAACTGCTTTGAAGATAAAATTGATCATCTTAGAAGTATTGCAAATTTAAAAAAAAAAATCTTGATTTTCAATTTATCTTTTGTGCTTTCGATTGGAAATGGGTCTGTGTGGTTTGGCAAAGTAACAGTTCTTTGGTTATATACTTCCATTTTGTTACCATAGTAAATTCTGATCTCTGAGTTGCGGTTCCTGATCAGATCTCAACATGCTTGGAAAGTCCCAGAGGAGAAAAAACTGCTCCCAAGTCCCATATACCCCAACAAAATCATTGCACAATCATTCTTGCTTTCATATTCTTTTAAAATAAATATATTTGCATCTCATGTCTAAAGATGAGAGCTGTAATTGCAAGAGAGTATTGATTCTCTAACATAGTCCATATGTGAGCTCACAAGAAGCACAGCTGGACCTCAGCAATCAAAAATGCGGAGTGTTTTAAAGACTTGGCAGTGACCAAAACTGTTTATTAAATGGAAGTAATTGGTTTTGATGTAATTTACAAAGGACAAATCATTCTGTAATGGGTCAAAATGTTCTTCATCTGTGGATGAGGACTGGTGTCATGTAAATTGCTGTCATCTACAGTAGTGTGGTAGATTTGAGTATTAGTAACTGAATACTTACAGTATTTGTCTTGTCACCTCAGTGCTTCTCATTGCCACCCTTCCCCTTTTCAGGGATTTAAACCTCAAGCAGAATAATTGAAAATGCAACTGATGAAGGCTTGAACTGAATTTGGTGTTGGCCTTGCTCTGTGGAGGGGATGGATCTGATGAGCCTTAGAGATGGGACATGTGGAACTAAATTCTGTTTTCAGGAAGTACAGAGGGGCAGTAGCTGAGGTGCAAGGCTGCTGATACTTTAATGTACAGTGAGAAACAATTAGATGATTGTCAGAGTTGTGATAGAGGTGTGATTTTGATGCTTCCAAGCTGGAAAGGCAAAGGAAAAAAGTATTTCTTCTGTAACCTGAATCACACAGGTGGATCCAGATTAAGTAGTTGATTTTATTTGGTCTGTTTTTCATTACTCATTCTTCTAAATCCATGTACTTCTACTTGGTTTTGCCTTACATCCTGAGTGCCTCAAACACAGCAGGACCAGCTGGTCAGAAGAGGTGATTGTCCTGCTATGTCCAGTGTTGGTGTGGCCTCATCTGGAGTGCTATGGGCAGTTCTGGGCCCTGCTATTTAAGAAGGATGAGAAGGTCCTTGAGTGTGTCCAGTGTTGTGTGGCCTCATCTGCAGCACTGTGGGCAGTTCTGGGCCCTGCTATTGAATAAGGATGAGAAGGTCCTTGAGTGTGTCCAGAGGAGGGCACCAAAGCTGGTGGAAGGGCTGGAAGGAATGCCCTGACAGGACCTGCTGGGGGCTTTGGGCTTATCTACTTTTGGGAAAAGGAGGCTGAGGGGTGACCTCATGGCTGTCAGTGACCTCATCTACAGCTTCCGGAGGAGGAGAAGTGGAGAATTAGGTGCTGAGCTCTTCTGCCTGGGATCCAGTGATAGGACACGTGGGAATGGTCCAGAGCCACACTGCAGGGGGTTTACATGGGACATGAGGAGGCATTTCTTTGCCAAAAGGGTGGTCAAACACTGGAACAGGCTTCCTAGATGGATGGTTGATGCCCCAAGCTTGTCAGTGTTTAAGAAGCACTTGGGCAGTGCCCAAGGCCTTACAATGGTCAGCCCTGAACTGGTCAGGCAGTTGGGCTGCATGGTCATTGTAGATTCTTTTCAATTGAAACAGTCTATTCATATTCTACTCTGTTTTAATCTATTTTATTCTGACACAGAGTTTCAGAGAAGTAAAAAATCATGTATATAATATATATTGAAGCTGTGTGTAATTTCTGGTATTCTGTAACTGTCAAGAGCTTTCTTTCTTAAGTTACCTCTAGTGCTGGAAACAAACACTCAGAAGGAAAAATGAATCCCTTGTTTTGGCCATCAGAAGCTCACAGATTTCGACGATTCACCCCTGAGTCCTTGGCAGCAATCGAGGAAAGGATTGCCAACAAAAAAAAGGAGCAAGTCAAAGTTAAAGAGAACAAAGGAGTTAAAGAGAACAAAGTTAAAGAACAAGGAGCTGAAGAAGATAAACTTACTCCTCAGCTTGACCTGAAAATCTGCAAAACTTTGCCATCTCTGTATGGGGATATTCCTGCAGAGCTGGTTGGGGAACCCCTGGAGGATTTTGATCCATACTACAGTGATCACAAGGTTAAAACTTCCCAAGCTTGTATTTTTTTTTTTTTTTTATTTTTTCCTGCTGAGCTCTTAAGGGATAGTAAAAGCTCTTTTCAGGAGGTGCTGGGGTTTGATTGCTCTGTAGATAGAGCTTTTAACATTATTGACAACTTTTGTGTGGGAGTTCTAAGGTATGCTCTTCATTATGAAATGAAGAGGTATTTTAAGTTCCAGTCAAGAATCAAAATGAATTCTGAAAATACGATATGTGTTTTGTGCACTTTATTAGTAAATATATTCTGGGATGAGTGATGCTTTGTTTTCCAGAGCAGTTTCTCTGATGCCTGTGGGGCTGAGATCTCTGTTGTATAAACAGTGCCTGCCCAACAGTTGGTTATGCTGGAATTGCAGATGCTTTCACTGAATTACAAATACTATACAAATTAAAGGAGGCACATTTGAGATATTTGCATTACTTTGTGTAGCAAACCTATTTATTTTCATTGTCTTAAATTAATTTTTTGTAACTTTATGTCTCACTGGCTTTTTTTATTGTTCCATATTTATATTGCACATACATCATGCTATTCCAAAGTGGTTGGTAATGTTGATTATAACAGTGTATAAAGTAGATAGTCTAGGAATCCCTTCTAAATTAAATACTTAAATTAAATTATTACTACTATCAAGGAAGACTTGATCTCAAGAGCAGAAGGTTCCATCCAGTCCTTGTTGCTGTTTCAGTGTGTGCCAGTGAGGTATTGGAATTTAATAATTTTATCAGAGAGCATGCTTTAGACTATGATCTTCCAGATACTTTTTTCTCAAAGTAATCAAAGTGATACTATTGATGAAGAAGAACTAAGGTTGATTGAGTTGAAGAAATTTATATTAAAGTCAGGAAGCTGTGTTTTTATTCAAGAGATTTCATTTTTACTGTATGGCAAATGTGCTGAGCTGCATGGACCTTAAGGTAGCTTAGAGGGAATTTACAGTGTTATGTGACAATATAGAGTTATTTCAAAATTAAAATTTTTGCTTTGACTGTCCAGGATTTTGGCAGTGCTACACAATCTGCATCTTGTAAATAATCTCTTGTAGCATGTAACACTGTCTGAGAGTAAGATATTAAGACCATTGTTAGTCCCAGAGTAGTAATTTAATTACTTTGACCAAATGAATATGATTACTTGCTCTTCATATTCATTCCCTTTATGGCTTCTTCCTATCAGGCAATAATGAACTTCAGTAGAGCTGCTTTCTTTCAAAATGTGTACAATCAGGTCACAGCTCCAAGTAAGAATAAAGGAAAGCTCTGCTCCTAACTGCAGTTAGATACAGCTCTAGATGCAGACTTGAAAAACTGAACATGTTTTTTGCACAAATTTTTAATTCATTTAAATGTTTCATGTAATATGAATTTTTTTTTTTAATAGACTTTTATGGTGCTAAATAAAAGGAGGACTATTTTCCGGTTTACTGCCACACCTGCCTTGTTTATATTTGGTCCTTTTAATCCAGTCAGAAAAAAAGCAATTAAAATTCTGATCCATTCATATCCTTTCATTGGTTACCCTGATTTGAATCTTAAAATATTCTGGGCCATTTTCTGTTATTCTGTTCCTCTGTTTCTGTTTTTTCTGCTTTTATTTGGAATTATTAATTAGTGGATTTAGGTGAATATCTCTGAACGTGTCAAACATGTTATGTCCCACTAGTGTCCTAACTTCCAAAACCCTCTCCACATGCAGATAATTAATTTTTATATTTAAAACATGAATTTTCCCCAGTTGAGAAGATTTGATCTTGGTGGGAGGTTCTTGGGATGGTCCTTAGCAAGGATAGGAATTAGATTTTGTTGATCCTTGTGGGTCCCTTCCAACTCAGGAAAATTTGTGATTCTGAGCATATTCAAATGAAAAGTTATTATTTGAATGCTTGTGAGGTTTTTGTGTGTGGAAATCAGCAACTTGCATGAACCTCATTTTGTATAACATAGATGTTTTTTCCTTGACTTACTATTCACAGTTTTTCTTGGCATTATTACATGCACTGTGTTACTCAATTGTATGGCTATGACTATCCCTAACCTTCTTGCAGAAGCCTACTGGACTGAGTAAGTACCTCAGTGGCCATCTGCTCACTATTTTTCCAAAGATACTAACATGCAGGACTGAAAAAATTAAATAAATTATGTGGTGGTCTAATTCTGGGGCTTGAAAATTCTCAGATAGACCCCTGAGGAAGGCTGAGGATTGTTATTATATCACCCAGTCTTTTGTGGAGATTCAGTGCCTTTTCTCAGAGGCTCTCACCATATGCCCTTTTTTCTGTCTTGCCTAATTTTGCCATCTGGTGTAACATAGGAGGTTGGCCCATTTTTCCTTTTGAGGATTGTGCAGCAGAGAGAGATTGTGCAGCAGGATTTTAACTTAATATCTCTCATTCTGCAGCAATAACCTGAATGTCTGTTGTAGTTGCCTCATGCAAAAGCTATAAAGGAATAAATATTCATTCTTTTCTTTCCTCTGTTTTCTGGTGTCTCTCCTAAGTCAGTTGTTCCCTTTAGGAAGCCATTTATTTGTAATGTCTTGCTTCTTTTGGTACTTGTGCACTGTATCCAGTGTAACTTGAGTTCATATTCCAGAATTAAATCTGGAAAATGTGCCTGGAGCCTCAGAAGTTCTGTAATTTTAATTCCTTTTATTTTGGTGTAAGCATGGTGATAACTTAATTTTCTGTAGGATTTGTTTCAGTTATAGTGTATTTGTCAGAACAAATATATAAAATGTGCAAACTTTACAGGCTGAAATAAATCTTTGTTGTTGTTGTTGTTCTGCCAGAATGGTGAGGCTTTGAAATTTTCTAGTCTGCTTTAGAACATAAACACAGTCTTGAAAATGTTTTCTAAGGAAACGTTAGCTATCTTTCATCCAGAAATATCATCATATGCTTATGTGAGTGTTTGTGTTTGTAGATTTAGATGGAAAATTTACTAAAATTCAAGAGGACATCTTGTCCCCACGACGCTTCTGAAAGTAATGCAACCTGTTCTATTTTGCTTCACATTTTCTACCTTTATCTCTATGAAGGGACTAAATCAGAGAAAAGATAGAAATGTGCCTGAATATGTATCAGTCTTATTGATATTTTTATTTCTGTAACTTTAATATACACTTTCCTCCTCAGACATGTTTTCACTGCTGTATATACTACTGAAATATTGATTAAAGTAGTAGCAAGAGGATTTGTTTGGAATGAATTTACTTTTCTTCGAGATCCATGGAACTGCTTGGATTTTTCTATTATTATTGTAATGTAAGTAAAACTCAGTTTTTCTTTTACACTCAGGGGACAAATAAGAAAAAGTAACATTTGGTGTTGCTGAAAGTCCTTACAGTTGTTGGCATCCTCCCTGCTAAACTGCGCTTGAATCACATTTTGCATGTCTGCAATGAGAAAAACAGACTTTAAAATAAGACCTAAATTAAAAGCTCATCTTAGAACTGTGTTATTGCTCTCAATTTAGTCTTTATTTGAATTTTGACAAGAGGTAATTGCATAAACAGCCCAAACCAAGCCTGCCTCTTTATGCTGTCTTAGCTGTACTCTGGATCAGATGAAGCTTATTTGAGAAGGGTCCAAAATGGGTCACAAGGTGTTGAATTACTTGGTAAATAACTGAAGAAATTCCAGGGTCAAATGATGCTCAAGGAAGAACACACCTTGTTTTACATACAAATTCATGGGCTCTGGAATAGCCTCCACTTGTTGGGAAGATGATGTTGGAGTTTAAACAGACAGTTTTGTAAAAGCACCACTCCAGCACGCAGTCATGGTCAGAGAAGGAGGTAGAAAATGAAGACATTGTGGGTAAGAAGTGGAGAAGCAGAACACACATTATTTCTCTGTGTAGCCTGTGTTTAAATTCAGGACCTTGTGTAGTTTTGCACCTCACATGTCAAAATATGTCAGAATTAAAAAAGCTGCAGTGAATATGCATATCTGTAATTCCACATACCAAAAAACTAAATAGAGTAAAACTCTCATGAAAAGACAGTTGCAGAGCAGGAACACAGTTGAAGTGTACAGCACAGAGACAAAAAGAGAACAAAAAATTATTTTTCTTCCTACAATGAGAGCTAAAGGCACCAAATGAAGTTGTCAGGTGGCAGAATAAAAAAGAAGGGAGTAGTTTCTAACACTACATGTAGGTTTTTCCTCATTTGTAAATAATAGGTTATATGTACACAGGTGTCATCACACACATCTGTATGTATATGAACAATTATTCTTATGGGTAATAATGAACTACTAAGGAGCTTGAATACTGTTGATCATCAGCATCTATTACCAGATAGTTACAACTATCACAAGACAGTCCAAGAGCTGCATGAAAAATTTAATTTATGGTCCTTTTTCCCTGCCTGCTCCCCTAATTAATTAAAGTTCAACTTTACAATATACTGCCTCTGTTTTTTTCCATGTCTTATAGTACAACAACAAAAAAAAAAAAAACCTATTTAGAAATTAGCTCAGCTGCTAACTCAAGTTTAATTATTACTTAAGGTACTTGATAATTATTCAGTCTTACAGACCAGGCAAAGCCCATGTGCTCTGATCTGCTGCTGACAAAGTCATGCTTTGAGGGGGAGGTTGCCTTTTCAACCATTGTTGTCTTGGATTTTTTTATTGAGACTTTATTTTTTAAGGAATTTTGTTACCAGTTATGAGCTTGTCATGAGATGAGTCACAATTCGTGTCCTTTCTCACATGAAAGAAGTCTTAGAAAATTTGGGGTAACCTGTTAAATCTGTATAGACTATGCAATGCTTTAAAATACTGATTTGATGAAATTTTCTAATTGCTAAAATGTTAAAATTGAACAAGTTGCAATACTCAAGTTCTCACTGACTGTTCAAGGTTAGGAAGACCCATGTGGTGCAGAATAATCACATTATAAATCTACTGTTGTCCAACTTCCTTCTCCTGAAGTGTGTATTTTGTTTTGAGACAGCTGCAACATGTACTTTCATGAGAGAAGTCTCAGTGTAAGAGTGTGGTTATGACATTGGAAGTTTTATATTTATTTGACATTTTGATGGATAAACTCTTTCAAAAAGTTAAAGCCTCCAAATCCACACTAAGTAGGAGTTTCCTGTATTTCTTTTCAGTGGCACTGCTGCAAAGCCCCTTTACATTACATCCATGCCTATAAATGGACTTTAATTCCTAATTTTAGGCATGTATCTTAGGATATATTTTCTGCAGTGTATTCATTACTGCCTGCTCCATAAGCAAATGCTTTGAAAAGCTCCATCTTTGTCATTCAGCTGAGTGTGGGTTAATTTTCCAGGTACATTACTGCATTTCATAGCGTGGGCAATGTTTCAGTTCTTCGAACTTTCAGAGTACTGAGGACTTTGAAAGCTATTTCAGTAATACCAGGTAAGGAACAACACATCTTACTGATTTTCTCTCTGCTTCACCAGAATGTAAATTCTAGTTCCACTCCTGTTCTTGTCTTCCAGTTCTCTGGTCACTTTTTGTGATCCCAAGGTGTGACTGTTGTGCACCTTCAGCGGCGCAATAACACAGTTTTTAAAAAGCATCTTTCCTTCAAATGGTTTTGACAAAAACAAATTTGTATTATGGTTTTTGTTTGGTTTTTTTTTTTTGTCTCATCACTGATGTACATTTTTATTTAGCCCAGTGCCTTTGTCTCTTTAATTTGTCTTCCTGGAACAGCCCACTGTATGTAATATGTTTTCTTAACGTAATATATCTGAACCACCATATTTCTGGTTTCATGTTCTACCTCATTAGCTAATCCTTGTCTGGTTTATTTCCCAGAATGCTGATTTCACAATTTGAGAGACTTTCTTTTGTTTCCTTACTGACCACAGCCACTGTCTGGATTGTGTGTAACACTTTCAACAGTATGTTGCATATACCATCCAGATATTCAATATTTTTGTAAGTTGTGTCCTTAATTAGGGTACCAAAGAATGATTTCAGAGTCCAACTGCAAAAATTGACTTGAAAATCCATAAATTACTATATATCTCATGGTCATAATATATATTAATATATAATAATTATATATGTAATTGCAAATATATTTTGATTTTTTGATGAAACTATAGCATCAATGAAACATTGAAGGTGTTTAATTTTAGTGTAAAAGCCACACATCAATACTTTTCCTTTGTCTTTAACAAACTTGTAGCTGTCATATCTTGTCATATAGGAACATCATTACATTCCTTTTCTCACTTTCCATGTTATTGGATCTTATTTTCCTAGGTCTGAAAGTCATTGTAAATTCACTTGTTGAGTCTGTTAAGAAGCTCTTGGATGTGCTGATCCTGACTGTGTTTTGCTTGAGTGTATTTGCACTCATAGGCCTCCAGCTCTTTATGGGCAATTTAAAATCCAAATGTGTCCTCAATAATACTCTGTACAATGACTCATTATGTAAGGATCCCAAGATATATGTACCAAATAATGAAGGTAAATGTTTTTCTTTTCTCCCTTTACATAATCTTCCTATGTATGTATTGATTTTTCACAGGGATATTAAGGTATAGTTTGCATGTATTTCTGCCAAGAAGGTTTGTCCCCCCATTTGCACAAGTAGTAGTATGAAGTCTCTGGGACAACTGAATATGAGATTAGAGAATCTTGGATTTGGAGAAAGATCAGCAGTCTGTGGGATAGAAGGGACTGAGTTTTCTATAAGCATTTTCTTCTTTATCTCTGCATTGCACAGGGATATTAATTTTAGGGGTACTGCACAGGGAATGATTTTTTCCATCACTTACTCTGTATTTCATGGATTTTGTCTACTTCTCATAGAGATTCTCATTTTTACCAAAGATCAAATAAAATCTTACATTGTTAGTTGTGCAGCAAATTGTTACTATTTATTTTAAATTGCCAGAGAGAGAGATCTGCTGAGAATCAGTCCTTTGTTGGGAAAGGATCTTTCACAGAGGTTTGATCCATCAGAGTATTTATAAAGTGCAGTAATGTTTGGCTTACTGACAGAAAGCTACAGAAACTGAAAACTTCTGATTTTATGATTATTTGATTTTTTTTTTTTCATTAGAACAATGCTACAGATTGAAAGACTCTTCTGAAATATTGCTGTGTGGGTACAGTGCAGATCCCTAGTAAGTGGACAAAGCAGTTTTAGTACTTTCTTAATTTTTTCCTCCAGATGAACTGTGGTTTTATTTCTGGTCTAAAGGAATGGTGACGATTATTCAGGAGGGAGAAATGGATCTGTGGGTGTGTTATTAAATTAAAAACCACAAATTTCACACCAGAAAAGGAATGAAGTACAAGAATGCAGCCAATTTTATATGTACTTTGCTGCTAACTACTGGGAGTATAATGATAAAGGAGAATGATATAAATGAGAAGTGGAACAGATCACTAAAGACTTTTTAGATATTAATAAATTCTCCTCTCCTCGTCTTGGTGAATTATTAAAAAATAAAGGTGTTTTCATTTTTCACCACTCTCTGTATTTGTTAGGACATATCCACATCAGTGAAAGTTTTTGTCTAGTCTCGAACTAAGGTTTCTGTCTAGTTTTCTTTACTAGACAAATGGATTTCTGGAATGGTGAGATATGAATCAGCCCTTCTGACAGGAATATTTTGTGGAATAAAAAAATGAAACCTCTTTTCAGACAAACTGAATGAATCTTTATTTGTCACTGTGTATTGGATGCTTTCAGATTCAACTGAATCTCCACATAAGTATTATTTAACATTTCTTTTGTGGTTTGAAGTGAGTGTCCAGAAAACTACACCTGTGAGAAGATTGGGAACAATCCTGATTTTGGTTATACAAGTTTTGATCATTTTGGCTGGGCCTTCCTCTCTGTGTTCCGGCTGATGACCCAGGACTACTGGGAGCGTCTCTACAGACAAGTGGGTACTTTTTTACCTCTTGGAGTGACTTAGGTGTGCAATTCAGAGCTTTATGTCCAATAGAAAAGTCTGTATTAGTTTTAACATTATTGACACCAATTTTCTTCTAAAATTAATGTAAATATTAAGGAAGTAGAGTCAAGTGACTGAACTGTAGCACCTTCTACAAGTGATGTTAGGTGGGCGCAACCCTGCTGTGGATGCTCATAGTTTTGTTGGTGAACACACTCAGGTCAGTGGTTAAGAGCTAAATAATAGTTAAATATTTGTATGTAACCACCCAAGGATTGGGATATGGAGCAGATCCAGCCAGGGAGCTCCCTGCTACTGTAGGGAATGTGAGGATTTGTCACATTCTCTGTTCGTCTTCCTTTTAAGTGCTGACACCTCACCAAACCTTTTGGCTCAACGTACACACTTTCGTTTTTGACAACATGGCACTAAAAAAATTGGGGAACTTTATGCTTTGATTCTGAGAGTTGAATGTAACTTCTCAATTCTGTGATTTTAAGAAAAAAAATGATGTAAAAATACCCATAGAGAACTTCCTGGATCCCTTACATCTCTACAGTGCCTTTTCCACAGAGGAACAATATTCTCTGCCTTGTTCTGTACCTTTCATAGTGGCCCATTTGAAATCTTTTTTCCATCAGCCTTTATTCACTCTAACTTTTTTTAAATGGAGGCAACGTCTTGTGCTATTTGAACATCATGTGACTTTTAGTTTTTAATGTCTCAGAGCTTAATTTTGAACCATCTCTTCTGCTACTATTTAAAAAAATAAAGAATAAGATGATCAGTCTAAATGTTGTCTCTGATTCTGTAATTAAAACATCTTTCATAATTGTATAGATAATCCTAGCTTTCATCTTTATTGCTGAGTTTCATTAATTTCTTCCACAGTCACCTGTTTATGTCTTAGCAGATGAATTTGTCTTCTCATAGCTTAAACTCTGATGATCATTTGCCTGATTTGCTGGAAGAAATTTGATTTATTTTAAGAATGTGATTTGTTAATTCTTTTCTGCAGTATGTGACATTATTATGTATAACTTAGACCAGAAGCAGATCCTGCTGTTGTACATTGAAAACACTGCAGTGCATTAAACTTTTGTATTGCATAGAAAAATAAATTGTTTAAAGGTATTTTGAAATTGCTTTGTAAATATTAGTTTGTTTGGAATTTATTACCACTTTTACCTTTTCCTCACAGACCATCCGTACCTCTGGAGTGTCCTGCATCTTTTTTTTTATGGCAGTCATCTTCTTCTGCTCATTTTATCTCTTCAATCTGATCTTGGCTGTGGTAACCATGGCATATGAAGAGGAAAACAGAGCAACCCGTGCTGAAACAGAGGCAAAGGAAAAACTGCTTCAGGATGCCAGACAAATTATAGAGAAGGAACAGGTTTGTAAATTATCATACATAATCTGTAGATCCGTTTTGTTTTCTGCTGTTTGTGAATTAGGGAAATAATGTTTGGAATTAAACATGGGCTTGTTACAATACTTCCTGACACTTCATTTCTCTTTATGTCTTTACAAATGCACATATACATGTATATATATGTTAAAATACATAAATGTTCCTGTGATACAAAAACCCATCACGAATCCAAGTTACAACTTACCAAGTTCTAGGATTTGCAGACCTGACATTGTACAGGAATGGCTTTCTGGCAAGAAAGTAACTTTCATGGTATTGTATGAATGCTGCACTCCATAGTTTGCCCTGTTCTTGTACAGTACCATTAGTGCTATGCCCAAAAATTCCTTTCTCTGGGTACCCTTTCCTGATATTACTGCAGGGAGGAAGCATGAGTGGATACATTTTATCTTCTACCTTAAATAAAAAATATCTCTGATTTACTCCTAGCAGTCAGAAAAGTCAGACTTGTAAGAAGACAAACAAATTCTCTAGCAACTATCAAATTTCATGTTTAAAGTGTTAGGCATCACCATTTTACCAAGTTCCTCCTCTACAGTTGTTGACAGCTCAGTAATGTTTCTGTGCCTGACATTCCACCTAGCCAGGCTTTGCTTAGGCTTTTCTTCCTTCTGTTTTTCTTTTTTCTTCTTTCTATTTTTCTTTCAACAGGATTAGGATTTAGGAAAATTTAACATTTTAGGATTAGTTTGAGCCCTTGGTCTTCTGCTGTCTTGGACTCAAGTTCCTTTTCAAATCAAGAAAAGGAAAGTGAAAAGATAAGCCATAATACTTTGTAAATCAGATATAAAATACAATATTTAGAGTGACAAGGGCAGACTTTAATGAGAGTAGCTCACAGATAACCCTTCTTTGTCTTTCAGAATTGTGAATAGCATTTTGTACTCCTGTCTGATGGCAGTTTAAATTTGAAACCTAGGAATTGTCAGTGCAAATAATTCAGATAGCATAATAATTACCTGTATATGATCCTCATCCATGCATTGCTATTTGCCTTGAATTAACAGACAGATGTTCTGCTTTTCCTACAGATGTTGGCTGTGGAAGAAAGCAGTAAGGCCTTGCATGCTAGATCTGAAATGTCAGTTGCTGACTTGAAAAATTCAGAAGGAAAAGAAAGCAATAAAGAAACACCTACTTCAAGGCAAAACTTAATTTCAGATGACCAGGAAAATGAGGAGCAAATATTTCGTTCACAGCCTGATCGCTGCCACAAGAAGCTTGTAAGTATTTGAAATAGAAAATACATTCACTAGATTTGCATGTGATGTGACAATTCAAGGATGAGGTTTTGGGAGCAGAGGGAGCCAGCATTACCTGCACCTGAAAGGGAAGTTGGAAGTGGCTCTCAGTGGTACACTTATGGCACACCACAGACCTGTGCTCTGAGAGCTGTGGTAAGATCTGTCAACATCTCTGTACAGCAGAAAAAAATATAAAATTCTTAACTTTAAGAGTTTTCCTAAAGACTTAACTATTTTTTTTTAAATTTTATTTTTTAATTATTATTATTTTCTACACACAGCTCATTCTCTGACCTAAATATTTAGGATAGGGCCTAGTTCAGTATGATTTCTGATGTTAGGGGTGTGATTCACTTGCTGACTTTAAGCATCTGTTGCCAGTTTAGATGCTCTTGCATATGGTGGATGTTCTAGATATCTTTAATATTTGTGGCACACCTTCCAGCACTTTGTGGGTATCTCATAAACCTTACAGCACCTCAAATATTGCTAAATTCCTACATTTAGGCAACTAGATTGTGTCCAAGGTTTGGATTTTTTGGGGTTTTTAAAGTTTCTATATGTGTTTTATGTTCTAAACTCCCAGAGTCAAGTGGAGATTTAATTTTTCAGGTCACAGATTGGTACCTAGTGACATTAGAGCTTTTCTAGTGTCTTGGCTTTCACCTCCTCTATGGAAGGGCACGGATGTTACGTGCCATGTCTGCTACTGTGGATGTCTCAACTACCAAATGTCTCAGTAGACCATCTCAAATTTATTTATGTGAACCAAACTTATCAGAAACATATTGGGATTTTAAATGCATTGCACAGATGGATAAATTAAACATGGATATCTAAAATGTTAGGCTGAATCTCACACATATTGTTTCACATCTTGTTTACAGCAGTAATTTCTGGCTCCTCTGCTGAACACTCATTTTTAAGTCCATTAAGAAACTTCTACTAAGACTCATTATTCTTTCTTTGCTTAATTTTGGAGATTTTTTTTTCCCACAGTACCTTTGCCACTGACAAAATACTGTACCTTCTAGAAGACCATCCCAACTTTAATCTTTCTCTGTCTCTTTGTCAACACCTTCATTTAGATACCTATATTTAGATATTTTAACCTTGAGCTGAATCTTTCAAAATAATTCTCAGGCAATTATCCTTATTACTTAATTATTTTCAACAATATCTAAAAAGAAAGCTTCTCATGCCCTTATACTGGTTTCATCCCATGACAGATTCTCTTTTGCTTCTGAGAGAACACCAGAATTGTTCCACCCATCTCACTGAAAATGAAAATTTTCCCATAGCAGAACTAAGAGAAATAATGTTCCAACTTGTGTCTGTTTAAAAAGTATCCTTGAAGGGGAGTTTTTCTCAGACATATAATCCCAGCTAAAATTGATTAAATGATTAAATTCTCATTCTGACAGTCATCATGGTCAGAATTTCTTCTAAATTCTGTAATCCTAGCTATAATAAATTCTGTATTCGAGCTGAAGGAATCCAAATCACCCACTTGGCAGCCACCTGTCATCTCCTTTAGTAAAGCATTTGCTTCTTGTAGTGTCAGTAATGTTTTCCCTGCTGTGTTAAGAATATAATTCAATTTTGTGACCTAGTTTGGTTCTGCTGCACTTATAGGAAATGCTGTGACACAGCCCATGGTAGTGTTTTATTGTACCTTTTCAGAAAAAAAAAGTCTTTTCATAAGAAGTGTCATTTTTTTATGGCTGTTTATTCCTATTTAACTTTATTCTTCTATGTCTGTGACTGTGCTGCAGGAGATGTATGAGACAGGAGATAAATTTGGATTATTTGCCAGACTTACTTCTGCAAGGCTACAAAGTCTGCAGTGGTGGATGCCAAATGTAATCTGGATTTTTATATCTCAGAAATAACATCTTCAGACCTTTCCAAGGTCCCTTCCCCTCTCTGTGTCCAAGGAAAGACAAAGTTCTGAAGATCTCTAGGACAATCTATAGCATGATCCAAGCAGTGTGAGCTTCTCCAATGCAGATTTTGACCTTTAGTCAAATAAGAATAATCTGCAACAAATGTGGCAGTTTATTCCATGTTCTGACGACTACTGGTAGTGCAAACTCTGCTGTTTGAGGACTCCCCAAACAATGTCCTCTCTACTTTCATCACAAAAAGAGGCTAAAGGTGCTAAGTCAAAGAGAAAAGCATATTGGGTAGAAGCTTTTTGGTAGGACAGAATGAGTTTATAAAGATAACTTCTCTAGTGTACATCCCTATTTTAAATCCCAATTTGTCAGACGACTTCTCATGCCCAGTTATTTCCTTCAGCAGAAGATCTGTGAGCAGCAGTGACCAGTTCAGTGTGGGTGAATGACCTTGTCCTTTCCAAAAGCACAACTCTGAAGGTTCCCTAACAGCTGTGAATTTCAGCAAGAAGTCTGAGAGCTTTAGTCAGGCTGGAACACAAATTATTCAGGGTTTTCTGAAACACCAGATCTTAGAGAAAAGAATGAAGGGTGACTTGCACTGGCCATGATTACAAGTCTTTGGAGCCTTTTGGATTCAGAAAAAAAACAGAGGGGAAAATGAACATTTTAGCACTGTGGTATCAATTCATTTTATAGGTTTGTTCTTTGACAGCTCTATCAGCTAAGTTTTGCTTAGATTTTCATTAAAATATCAGAGTGACAAAGAGAAATAATTGTTATTAAACTTTTAAGGACAAGGATATCAGTTTCACTCCCTGAATAACAGTTTTACAGAATAAGTTTATAAAAATCCTAATATCATAAGAGTTTGAGGTAACATTATGATATATTTTTGTTCATTTATCCCTCCCAAAAAAAGAAAATTATGCAAATCCAGTTTTGCTGAGAGGGAATACTAAAGTACAGTGCATTGTGGTGTGGTCAGTCTGTCCACTCCCAGTCTGTCAGGTTCCTTGTCATCTGGTAGTTCTAATGAAAACAAAAGTAGTGCCATTCCTGGTTTTAGGCAGTTCAATATTAGTTAGATCTTGATAGGATTAATAGGGATAAAAATCCCAATAATTTGTATTAACTATGTGACTATTTTTCATATTAATACATGATTATTTATTAATAATTAGGAATTCATAGTTAAATAGCCAGTAGTTTATTCAAACTGATGGTCAGTGTTCTTTTTATCTGTTGTTTTTGTCATTCACTGGAAAGACAGATTGATTCATTTCACTTGCCCCCTGTTGATGTTTTTATCATTCTTTTATAATTGAAATATAACTGCTAATTAAATATCTTGAGAAAGAAAAAAAATTCTTGAAATATTGTACTGATTTTGATGAAATGTTCTTTGTCTTCAAACACCTGATTTTTTTTTTGGTTTGTTTGTTTTATGCTCTCTCAGCAAGTTAAAGCTTCACTATAATGTATATTTGAAAAGACATTATTTATCACATGCTGGATGTAATTTTTGTATTGCAAGTATTGTAATATTTGTATTGCAATTATTATATCTTCATGTTCCCCTGTTATATTATCTTCTGCTGTCTTTCTAACAAAGAGACAGATCCTGCTGGACTATGAGGTCTCAATGGATGCTATCAATGATCCTGTCCGAAGACAGAGGTTAATGAGTGCAGCCACAATTCTTACAGATAATTCAAGTAAGCCATTCTTTCCTCTTTTTCCTGTGGTGCTTGTGTGACTCCACCTGAGAGATCAAACTGTCACAAGCACCATTATTTTAAAAGGGGAAATTATGCTGCCAAATGTAAATTTCAGTAAAATAAATATTCTCATATCTCCTGCAACTCGCAATTACCAAGGGTAAATTTTGCCTGACCTTTATTAGTCTGTGATTAGTTTGTGCAGAATGAGCTAAATAATTTTTTTCCATGGTGCCATTCTGCTCATGTGAGATTGACTTTTCAATCTTTTCAATGAATTATTGTCTTTTTCTTCATTCTGTGATATTCTACAAAGGATTATTCACATATCACTTTCCCTCTTTGTCTGACAGAGTCAAAACTGAACTGTCCTACATTTTGGAAAAATTTCCCTCAAAAGTATCTAATTTGGAATTGTTGTCCATTCTGGAGAGCAGTCAAAGAGAAGATGAAATTGGTGATTTTGAATCCATTTGTTGATCTCTTAATCATGGTTTGCATTATCTTGAATACCTTGTTCCTGGCTATGGAGTACCCTGGCATGCAATCAGTATACCAACGACTGATTTCTCTAAGTGACCAGGTAAGTTAAGCCTATATAAGATTAAAAATTGAGTTATAACCCTGTATTTATACTGGGACACTTCCATAAGGAGACAGACTTTTTCAGTGACTTTTTTTCTGAATTTCATGTTTATCTTTCCAGATCTTCACCCTGATTTTTACTGTAGAAATGATCTTGAAAATCATTGCTCTAGATCCTTACTACTATTTCCAGGAAAAGTGGAATATTTTTGATAGCTTGGTTGTTTTGATTGGCCTAGCAAGCTTTGGAACAAATCTGTCACCTTTCAGGCTGGTAATTATTTATTAAAATTAAAAAATCACTTATTTTTTTTTTTAAAGTGCATGTGTTGTACAGTGAAATACCCTCATATGATTTTGCTGATGAGTATGTTAAATCTGTTTTCTTTATTGATAAGTAGTAAGACAACATGAGCTTTTAATTGGAGTGATTTTAATTGCATCAAAACAATTAGAAGGCTTTCTTTGGGGAAAAAATAGTGATATTACTGCAGTAAAGATAAATGTAGAAAATGTGGGGTCTGGCTTTTTTGTGTGCTGTGCTATCTGGGCTGTTTTAACTTTTTTCTTTTCCTTGTGTTTTATTTACAGCTCAGGATCTTCAAATTGGCAAAGTCCTGGCCAGCCTTAAATACTCTTATGAAAATAATTCTACATTCATTTGGTGCACTGAGTAACCTCACTCTGGTTTTGGCAATCACTGTATTTATTTTTGCTGTAGTAGGAATGCAGATTTTGGGCAGTGATTATAGCACAAATTCCACTAAAATAAGCCCCAATGGCAAATTACGCTGGCACATGAAAGATTTTAGTCATTCAATCCTCATTATATTCCGAATATTATGTGGAGAATGGATTGAAACTATGTGGGAATGCATGGAAGTGGCTGGAAAAAGGAAATGTCTCACCATTTTCTTGCTTGTCCTGGTGCTAGGAAACCTGGTGGTGAGTTTCAAGTCAGTTTTCGGTCCCTACTAAATGCATCCAGTTACTTTTTTCTTTGGAGGAAAACTCAACTGTTTGAAAAGTATTCACTTTATTATCTTTTCTGGGTGTCACTTGACATACGGTTTTGTTCTGTCTCCGTTTTTCCCTTTTCCCCTTTCTTTCTCTTTCTCACACAAGACATAGAAGCAAAATAAAATTATTCCTTCTATCCAGAGTATAAAAGTGCAGAGCTTATCATAATTGGGTGTCAGATATCTTAATCTTTTGTATTGATGGGATCAAATCACCAAACTGTTGAGTGCTTTTAATGCATTACACATTGCCTCTGTGCTATCAAAAGTTTACAGAACCCAGATTTTTGGGTTTATACTAGATCTAATGTAAATTTACTGGCAGACAAAATATTTTTGATCTGCTTGGTTTGTTGGTCTATACCAGATCCTTTTTGATGGTGATGTAATTAAAATTCATCTTTGCATACTGTTTTTCTACGTCTGCCTCCTCATACACTATGGACATCAAAGCATGTGAAAATATATTTGATATACCCAAACTCTCACCTCCCTCCTTTTTTCTCCTGCCAGTCCATCCAGAAGGAGCCATATCATGCCATAACAACATTCCAGAGTAATAGTAAAGAATTTCATTATTTAGTAGTAGTTAATGAAAGCGAGTTTGAGGGTCTCTGAAGTGTCTCTTCTGTTAGCAATAGTGTCTCCAACTTACTTTATTTTAAGGTCCTCAACCTGTTCATTGCTTTGCTGCTGAGTTCATTCAACATTGATGGCCCAGAGGGACAAGAGGAGCCTCGAGAAGGGACTAAATACCAGATTGCCATTGCACAGATTCACGAGAGCCTGAAGGCTGTCAAAGACAGAATTTGGGATCACTGCTGCAAAAGAATGAGGGGAAGCCTCAGAAGAACAGACAAAAAGAAGACTTTGGCAGAAGTTTCTGGGAAGGGCATAGAGGTTACTAATTATGCCATGACACATGTCAGGAAATACATAGACAACAGCTCCTTCGATATAGAGTGTTGCCATGTGGAAGAGAATTCCTCCATAGCAAGGAAATATGAAGAAATTTTGACCAGCCACAGTACCTGTGTTCCCATTACAGCAGCAGAGGCTTACCCCAAGGAAGGTGATGATGGGCACATTTTGCACACAGCTGTAGAATACAGGAAACAGGTAAGGAATATTGGTATTTGAAAAATTATTGTGACTTGCATCTGTAAATGCAATCTCAAAGACTCAACAGTAAATATTATCCTTTCTGTCATTTCTCCCATTTTACTTTCTTCTTCTAGTACAAGGGCTACCAAATATTCTTGGTTATTCAGTGTTGAATATATGTTGAATATTCACTTTTTCATCATTCTCCTCAATGACAGCCAAAATTCTGCTTCTGATTGTTTTGTTTCCATTTATTTCTGTCAATTGATAAAGTTCAATTAAGACATTCTTTCTTTTTGTCTGCTTTGCCTTACACCTGGATTTTTTGGAAGGCAGGCCTCTTGTGTTGATTATACGTTGCTTCTCAATTGCATGGAATCCAAAGGGAATGTAAACAAAAGCTACACCTTAAAAAATAAATTCTTAGTATTTTTTGGGGTTTTTTAAAATCACCTGTTCACCTCCATGGTACTTTTGACTCCCCTTTACTTTTGACTCCACAATATCTCTTGATTTTGTTGTGTTGGGCAAGATAAGTTTTTCTGCATGTGATTTTTACTGCCATGACAGCGGTACAGAGGCATTTAGGGATACTGGAGATATTTCAGGTATCTGTCACATCCACTCAGGATTGTCATATATGGAGCAGGAGCTATAGGAACTCTTTTCACAGCATCACAGAATTGTTAGGGTTGGAGGGATCTTTTTTTGGATGGATTAGCACATGGTCAGTGTCTAGGTGGACTGCCAGGATCCATTTTGTATGGTTTTGGTCATAGTAGGAAGCATTATCAGTGCAGTCTCTTAGGACAAATTCTCAAAGAAGCAGAAATTGCTGATCACCTTAGAATCATCCATGGCTGTTTCAAATGTCTTGCCCATAAGCATTTGATGTCAGAAATTCATTCCCTGCTGCAGTGGAATCTGGTATTTCTTGGAATTTGTAGTGTCAGAAGGACTGAGGACTGATTCTGATCACTTAGATCTTCTGCCTATAACTGGAAGCATAAATCTTTTACAAGCATTTTAGGAAAACTATTTAATTATTCGTAAAAAGATAAACTTGCTAGTGAAAGATTCTCTTCTCATTGAACCTACATGATCTTTAAGGTCCCTTCCAAACCAAACACCCAAATCATTCTGTGATTATATGAGTCTAAACTTCATGGATGTTTTACATTCTGTTAAATCATTTTGCCTTTCAAGAATGACTGTCAGGAAAAAAAATAAATGGAAAATCAACTGATTTGCATCATTTCGTGCAGGGAGACAAATTAAGACACAGAGAACAGTGGCAGAATTCAAACAGCTTCAATCAGAGTTCTGGGACTTCTGAAACTGCAAATGCTTTCACAGTAACACACCCAAAGAAAGATCAAAAAGAGGTAATTATAAATTTTATCATTTTGTATTAATATGCTGGGCCTTCCTTCCCCTCTTCAAGCCTTTTGAGACATGATTTGTATCTCTAAAAATGGACTGGCCTGAAGAAATCAGAGTTTTCTCTACAACTGTAGCATAATACAATATTTTCTAAACATTTCCCTTCCTTCAAGTCCACTGTAGATAACTAAAAGAAACCAAGAAACTTGTCAAAATAAAGTGATAGAAACAAAAAGCAGGGATTGGCTAGTTCTGTCCTATTATTTATAATTTATTTTGGTAGTTCAGCAACAGAAAGATAATTTATACACTGCAAATTTCTTTTGGGGAGGGAGAGGAGATGATAGTTTTCATTTATTTTAGGTTTGTTACCCTTATTAATGAAAAGCAAATCTATTATTTTCTTAAATTCCTAAATTCTTTAATTCTTAAATTCTTCTCCTTTGCAGAAATATCATTCTGTTCGTAGCTTTTCTGAAGGCAGCACTGTGGATCCAGTGGTTCTTCTGGAGATGTTCTCCCAGACTAAAAACTCCCAGCTGCCTAAGGACTGCTTTGTAGAAAGTAGGAATCCTTTTTTTTTTTTTTTCTTTTGGTACTGCACTAATGCCAAATGAACCAGTGTTCAAAAATATCCAATATCCATTTGGAGCATGTCCAGATTAGCAGGAACTGTTTGCCTGCTCATCCCAGTTTGGATATCTGCCTTTGATCACCTCAACTTCTTCTTAGACTCTGTTGGTTCAATCCTGCTGCCTTTACAGATTAATGAAGAGTGTTTCTGGCACAGGGCAGTGAACAGAGTACAGATGTTATGTCTCTGCAGTGCAATAAAGTTAAATAATTAGTAAAAATAATAATTTACTGACATGATAGTAAGGCAACATCTCTTTTTAAAATTGAAAAAAAAAAAAAGATAAAAAATGCAGAAAATAAACACATTTTTAGATAGAAGTAAAGGCTTCTTTTGTGCCCACAAGCCTTTCTGCAGAAGGACATAAAAAGATGTTATTCCATCTTTTATAAGTTATAAAAGTCTGTTATTCCATGTATGTGTTGCTTTATTAAAAGAGATTTTTTTTGGCATAAAAACTTTTCTTTAGCTTCAGATCATTTCAATAACAGCATCATTTCATAGATAAAAGAGCACATTGTTCCTATAATATGCAAAAGGCCTTTTTTAGATGTTTCATACTTTTTAAATTCATATCTCAACATTTTCCTTTGAACCAAAATGCTGTTCTCTCTCTTTTCAGGTTGTGTTGAGTGTTTCCCATGTTGTGTAGTGGATATCACAAAGTTTCCAGGCAGAACTTGGTGGAACTTTAGAAAAACCTGCTACAGAATCGTGAACCATAGTGGGTTTGAATATTTTATGGTTTTTATGATTGTATTGAGCAGCGCAGCACTGGTAAATTTCATTTAATTTCTCCACTTTTGAATTAATTGTTCTCAGTAAAGGAATTTATTTATTGAATTGCTTTCTTCTGCTCTGACATTCCTTTCCCCAGGAAGAGACAAGTGTGTAATAAATATAACCTTTAGAAGTTATAATGCTTTCCTCCACTTGGATAAGATATTTAAATAGGTGGATTTAAACATATGGACTCATAGTTCTTAATTGAACATAGTTCTTTATTCTTTTTTTGTTAATTACAAAGCTAAACCAGAGCCTGATATTACTTGGGAAAGCTTGAAAAAAAAATAGCACTTCTAAATTAGTAAAGCAAACTAGCTACTCAGTAAAAATGTAGATTGAAAATTATCCAAACATTATGATCAGAAGCTAAAAGTGAAGGTGGCTGTAAATTGGTAGGTGAGATAATGTTTCATTGTTACTCTAATCATATTCCATTTCTACTGAAGAATAAGGGAAGAATTATTTTATTTGAAAGTATATTCACTGTCTACTGAGAATAACTTATTAAATAAAATATTATATAATGCAGAAGGAACATAACCAAATAGTCTGAAGGTGATCTATGTGGCAGATGTCAGAATTGCCAACTAAAGTCTGCTCTCTGTACGTTAAATTCAGGTTGTTCCCTGAACTGTAGATTTTAACTGTCTGCTTTAAAATTCTCCTGACAAAACCTCCAGGGGAACTCCCTGGTGCCTTGGTTGGAAAAGACAGATGTTTGAAGGAAGGAAGGAAGGAAGGAAGGAAGGAAGGAAGGAAGGAAGGAAGGAAGGAAGGAAGGAAGGAAGGAAGGAAGGAAGGAAGGAAGGAAGGAAGGAAGGAAGGAAACTGAGTTATTTTTAATGTTGAACAAAAAGTTAGTTGGTACCCAGGTTCAATATAACAGAACAATAAAAATTACTTGCCATCAAAGATGATTTGCAGTGTTGAGAACTTTCCCATTTCTAAGATACTTATCCTCTTGCAAAAAGGGACTTGTCCATTGTTTGCTTGTTTATATAGTTTAGTGATATGAAATTTTCTGAATGAGTATGAATGAGCACCAGACCACCACACACGTCCATGGCTTGTAGTGAAATTAAATGAGATGGTGATCACAGAAAGAATGCTCAGAAAACCAGGGGAGAAGTGGATGAAAGAAAAATTGCAGACATTGCCAAAGACTTGGGGAGGAAATAATGCAAGGTGTTAAAAGCAATTGGGAATAGATTGGCAACATGAAAAAAAATTAAAATAAATTAGCAAGGCAGCAAATATTTTAAACATGAGCAAACACTGATGTGAATGACAGCAATCAGAGAAACATTTCCCTAAAACCTCAAGGTCAAGGTTTAGCTGAAAAAACATGCAACTTCAGGAGTGAGCAGTTCCAGATGAGGTGTTTGTCACATTTTTCCATGTCTGTATTACAACTCTGCAGGATGACTCAAGATGACTCATTTGGAAGGTCAGAGTCTGACAGACACTGGTTAATTCTTAATTCACTGGTTAATATATTCAATTCAGGCTTTCTTGTGAAGAATTTTTGATCAACCCCTTCAAAATTGTCAACTAGATTGAGAAGCCAAAATTTTTTAGCCACAACTGACCTGGTCAGACATTTTTTGAAGTGTTGAACATAAAAACTTGAAAGTATGAGATTTTTCAATCAGTGTGAAAATTGTGTGAAAATTAACTTAATTTTTTGAAGTGTTGAACATAAAAACTTGAAAGTATGAGATTTTTCAGTGAGTGAGAAAATTGTGTGATTGTACTTTTTTTAAAATTTACCTTTTTACTTTTAAGTATAAAAATAAGTGGTGGTTGTCCTTAATTTAATATGGAATGGTTATAATAAGCCAAACTATTTATTCTTGTGCAATTCAAAAATAATATTCTGTGAAACTATTGACCTGTTTTAAAACTGAATTCTGAAATTCCAGGCATTTGAAGATGTTCACCTGCAGAAGAGGGAAAAAGTGAAAATTATCCTAGATTATGCTGATATCATATTTACCTACACCTTTTTTACGGAGATGCTTCTGAAATGGGTAGCTTTTGGTCTGCACAGTTATTTCACAAATTCTTGGTGTTTGCTTGACTTCATCATTGTGTGCGTAAGTATTATACTCAGCTTGTCATACATTTTAATTTTTGATATTTTCTATATAGAGAACTACCTGTAAATTGTGATTATGAATTAATACAAGTCTTAAAGACAGTTTCCAAAAGCTAAAAACCTTCAATCTAAAAGCGGCTTTAGGACTTTAAATGGAAATTGTCACTAATAATCAAGAAGTTGCTGAAGGAAATTTTATTAGGTATCACCATCATTGAAGACCATGATGGTTCTAAAAACTTTTTCAATTGTAGGGAGGGAGTTCAATTAGTGATCAGAAATAAAATTAAAATAAAAGTAGAAAATGTGAAGATACTGACAGTTCTGGACTAGGTGATCTTAAAGGCTCCAAACCAAATCTTTGATTTTGGCATTTAGAAAGAGAAAAAAAGACAGAATTCCTTCCTTGAAGGAGAAGAAATTTAAATGGCAAAGACAGTTGAAAAGCATGGTTGGAAAAATAATTTACCAGGGAATTAAAGATAGGGAAGTATCTTTTGCTTTGCACAGCCTTAAAGAGCAATGCTGGAACCACCAAGAGTGAGATAAGTGCAGTGTTCAATACATACCCATTTGCTCTGAATGTAGAAAATGTTAAATATTATAATCATGCTGTATAAAAAATTAAACATATTTTTTTGTCAACATCACACTGGGACTGTTCTGAAGTTAAATATTTTAAAATAAGGATGTCTAAACTGCTGACTTGTGACATCAGAGTAGCTTTTGATAGACTCAGGATAGTCAGCATTGAAAGTCATGAAGCACTAGGAAATTTCAACAGAAAGATCTAATATTATGACTATTTGTAAAGAATACTTGAGCAGTTACAGTTTTCTAATGTAAACAGCAGTCCCAGCCAGAGGATAAGCATGGAAATATCCAATGGCTGAACAATGAGGCAGCAAATTCAAATAAGAAGGAAAGCACAAATCATGAACAGTGAAAAAAACCTAATTATTTAAATTATCTAAAATGAACCAGATGCACATTCCCATCCTCAGTTATGATAACAAATTCCTGTATACACTTTTGAGAATAACTATGTAGAAATGGGAGTATTTAATCTGAATAAACCTTTCTGGTCTGGTACTGTATGGAAGTATCATAGTTACCAGTTTGATTGTTATACTAACATTAAACAAAATTATATTAACTGTTTAAAAAATCAAATTAAAATTAACTCCATTTTTTTCATATGTTAGAAAAGAATGAAGTAAGATTATATTGTAATGACTTTAAATGTGTATTTTCTTCATTTGACTTAGTGGTGAAATATACTGTAACTTTCATCTTAGGATTGTCTACTAATATAGATAAAATAAAATTTTGTATGCCATTTAATGATCCCAGTTCCAATTCAATGAACACAGCTGTCCTTTGTTTCCTGGGGACAAAATTCTGTTTCTGAAGATTCCTCACCTTGTTCCTCTGGGACCAGCCTGAAATCTCTCAGGACTTTCAGAGCACTGCGGCCTCTACGAGCTTTGTCAAGATTTGAAGGGATAAAGGTAAAGATCTAGGGAGGGTCTGGGTTTTTATATGGATGAGAGATTTCAATAGATAAAGAAGAAGTAAAAATCAGTGCCTTTCTGGGAAAAGTGATCTATTGAATTCAATTAATGAATCATTTTCATTAATTTCATTCAGGTTGTTGTGAATGCACTCTTTGGAGCCATCCCCTCCATCTTCAACGTTCTGCTCGTCTGTGTTGTCTTTTGGCTCCTCTTTAATGTTCTAGGAGTCAAATGGCTTGGAAGCAGATTTTGGAAATGCACACTCAAAAAAAATAGTACTGATTTCATTAATGGCAAAAGAGATTGTATTTCCAACAATGGGACATGGACAAATAGTGCTGTAAATTTTGACAATGTTGGCATGGGATACTTGGCTCTTCTCCAAGTGGTAAGTTCTATAAAAACATGCTCATCTTTGTTTTCCTCAAGGACTGGGTTGAGCAGCCCAACCAAGCCACACCACTATGCTCCTGTTTATCTCACTGAAACTGGGGATTTTTTAGCTTCCATTAATATTTTCTTCTTCTAAAAGCTGCTCACCTCCTCCTAAAGAACACTTGGGCACATGCATGCAGTCTTTTGCTACAATCAATAACTCTTTCACAGCTTTTCAATTTTGTTTTAAATTTCATTTCTGTTTTAATTTTGATTAACAAACGAAGCTTGAAATAGTCTGCCTGTTACTGTATTTAAAGTTATTCTTGTTTTCTCTAGTTCAGAGTGGATAAGAAAGAAAACTCATGGACCAATTTATTTAGAATTCTGTGTCCTCTTTTGTTGTAAAAATCCTGAAGTGTTGGGGTGCTAATTCACTGAGCTTCCTAATACCACAACAAAGGAGAGAAAGGCATTTTTAAAAAGTCTCTGTTATCTTTGTATATTTTCTAGATGTTCTTTGCTCTGGATCCTCCAGAATGTTCTATGATAAAAATTGCAGGATGAAGCTGTCTGCTGTTTTGTTAGAAATTGGTTTTTTTCCTTTTAAGTTGTATTTGCTAGTTAAGCTGAAACTTTTAGTGTTCTTTTGTTTTTACAAAAATTTCAAGTTAACAAGAGTTAGCCTTAAAGCATTTGACATGAATCATGACTTTTCATTTCAGGATAATTTTTTCTCTGTAATAAACTCCAGTGAATCATACTTCCAAGCATATCTTAGAATTTATGCATATTTTTTACAGCATGCTTTTCTTTTTTTCCACAACTATTAACACATTTATATTAGCAATAGCTATTTTTTCTCTTAGTTGTAAAAACAATGCATTTTCTTTCAGGCAACTTTTAAAGGTTGGATGGATATTATGTATGCAGCAGTAGATTCACGTGAGGTATGTCACTGAAATGAAATTTTAGTTATTTTCCCTTTCCTTCTTCCCTTTTCTATCTATAAATTTAATTTTTCAGCTTTGTTTGCAACACCAGGTCAAAAATGCAAGTGGAAGAGTGCATCCAGCTACACAGTGAAACAATAATCCTTGGAGTAACAAATATCTGAAACTTAGATAAAAGAAACAGGTCACAATAGAGTGATACCACACAAAAAGAGGACAAGCTAATATATAATTTTGTACAAGTCTGATTTGGAAACAGAATATGACTGTGCCTCTGAAGCAAATTCTCTTCCTTTTTAAACATGTGCAGTAGAAATGAAACAGCCTGCAGCTTTATCAGTGATTTGAGAAAGTTTTCTTCCCTACATTTGACACCCTCGCTATTTCTTCCCCATTTGCATGTCATGTTTCTCACTCTCATACTAGCAGTGAGTTTTAACTTTTCTGTATTTAGCTGACTTTGCATTTTTTCTTGCTCATTCCATCACTGTACTCTTGACTGTAGTTACAGAGCTGCTAAATAACAATATTGTTCCTTGTATGGCTGGTTTAAATTGCTTCTTGCCTGGGATAGCATCCCAAAGGAGGGAATTCACCATTAGGTTTAATCTGAGCAGTTTTTCTAATCAGGGCATTCACAAGATCCCTTCTAATTGGACCTGTTTGTTTGTTACTAAAAAAAAAATTGCTAGAGCAGGATTTGGGTTTGTTTTTCATTATCTTTACAAACAGTAACAAGATAGAGCAAGACAGTTGTACTTGTACATCTAGATAAAGGTATAAATGTGCAGAAATAATTTATCCCTCATGACAATAAAAATATTTGCTATAATAAATTGGAAATGCTAAAGCTGAGATTATCTCATTTTTACCAATATTATTTTTCTGGTTTGATTTTTTTTTTTTAAACAGATTGATCAACAGCCCGAGTTTGAAGCACGCTTACACATGTATGCGTTCTTTGTGGTTTTCATTATTTTTGGATCTTTCTTCATGCTGAACCTTTTCATTGGAGTGGTTATCAGCAATTTTAACCAGCAAAGGAAAAAGATAAGTACTACATGAGCTAACCTTCAGTCTCCTGTAATCCCAGTTTGATTAAGTGAATGCTGGTTGACATCTAGAGGTCTGACATTTTGAAATAAATGTTTAACTAGATACATTTAAAATAACAACATTTCAAACCAAGTTTTGAAAACAGGAATCCCCTCTTCCTTAAGGTTTTTACCTGTGAATTCTATTTTCCTGCCAAGTCCTGAATTTGCTCTGAGTAGAGGACGAGGAAGAAGGAGTGAGTAGCATTAGAAATGAGAAGTCAAAAAGTTACCTAGACTTTGCTACAGGAGAGTGGAATTCTTCTGAAGATTTGCTTTGGGTAACAGAAAAACCCTTTTTGCTGAGAGTAAACACCTCACAAATGTGAGCAGGGTAGTCAGTCATGGACGAAAGTCATGGAAGGAGTAACCTCTGCTTTCCTGGTAAAGAACCTTGAAAAGGTCTTGTCAACAGAACTTCTAAAACTAGCTGCACATTAAAAAGTCATTCATCTACAAAATAAACCTACAGATTAATTTAGTGAGGTTTTAAAAAAATTCTGCACTGGGATCCAAGCCATGACCCCAGGAGGAAGCTGTGTAGAAATTTAAAGGCTGCTTAAAGCCCATGAAGCAATGACTGCTTCCACTTTTCTCCTCCTAGTTGTTATATTCCCTGTTGTTATTCAGTAAGAAATGGAAGGCAAAATCTCAGAATGGAAAATGCAGCAAAGAAAAGCAACAGTCATCTCTCCCTGGAATACTTCACCTTCCTGGTGCCAAGATTGTTTATCAATTGAGTTCTGTCCTGATTTATTTAAGGGTTTAAAGTGTCCAGAATATAGAGGAAAATTGGGCCAATCAATCCACTTGGAAGTCTTACAACAAATAAGTATCTTGCTCATTGAAAAAATACCAGAAAATCAGATCCCAACAGGAGGTTTACAATTTCAAGGTTCCCATTTGGAAGGCAGAATTTCTACTGGAATAGTTTATTATTTCCATAGGCTGACTTACACACCAAGTGTCAAAGCACTACTGCCTTTGGTAGAGAAAAATAGAAATAAAATCCACAAGAAATTCTTCTGTTCTCTGAATTTGCACAGAGAAAAGATGTGTAGGGATTGAGGAACAGCAGTCCAACTTCACTGTAAGAATTTTCTTTTATAACAAAGTCCATGTTACAATAATCCAAATAGATAAAAAGGTTAAGCAGTTTATATGCTTGAACATTTGATAGAAGTTTATGTGGATGTAACACTTTTTTACTTTTCTTAGTACATGCTGTAACTGACATTTTTTTTATTTTTCATTTTTGTCTTTTATTTCTTTTCTTTTTCTTTGGGTGTTTCACTGAGATTCCAAGTAGTGAAGTTAAGCAGAGTTTTGCTGGAGTGATTCCAATTGCAGGTGCCCTGCTGAACATTGTTATTTGTTTGTTGTACAAAATGCTGATCACTCGGTGCTTTTATGATGAGTGATTTCTGATTACTGGGTTCCAAGTGGTTGCTCAGTAATACAGGTGGTGTGGATGATAATAAGAAATTCATTTCCAGGAACTTCCCATAGAACTTGGTCCCAAAATTCTTATTCATCATCCTCTATTTACTTGCTAGTCCAGCAATCTACTTCTGCTTCTGCCTTTCCCAAAAATATAAAATATTCTACTTCTTGATCAATCTTATGTAATTTTAAAACTAGGAAATAAATTTGCAAAACTCTGAAAAGGCTCTCACACTTGAGGGAACTGACTTGGGATCACTGCCTGGGCTTGTCTTTCATGATCAACCCAGATCAAGGGGAAAAGGAGAAATGGTGAAGATACATTTGGTCTCTGTGCTCTCTTAGGTCCCACTGATGACAACTGTCACTTGCTGTCTTTAACATAAATTTGTTGGTATTTATTTGACTTCATCTGAACAACAATGGTTTTGTTTTTTCTTTACTTAGGTGGGAAAGATCTATTTTTGACTGAGGAACAGAAAAAGTACTATAATGCCCTAAAAAAACTTGGATCCAAGAAACCTCAAAAACCCATCCCAAGACCATCGGTGAGATCACCTTAAGAAGAATATGACAGAGGATATAAATAAGATGATATTTAAACTCAGTAGCCAGGAATTGGGAAATAAACTTTGCATTAGAGCCCCTCATTTTCCGCAGTCAATACAGTATTTAGATTTCACTCTCTTTTATTTAAAAATTCTATCCAACACACTTATCTTTGAGGGTATTAATTAAGGAAATTTACCTCTTACTTATCACCTACTCAAATGTACAAACTTTTTAAACCAGTTCATATTAAGTATTTGATATTCATAACATGATCTTGGTTATTTAATTTGCATGATGTTGCTTCTGCAACTAGATTGGATTATTGCAGGTTAGAATGAATAGAGAGCAGTACATGCCCCATGGCTGTTATTTGCTTTTAAATAATCTTGTGCTTTATTTCTTACATTTTCTTAAATTAAATTCCAGGCCTGTCTTTGCACAGTAACTACTCAGAGTTTTTCCTGCTTATGACATTTTAATTAGAATTGCTTATCCTGAAATATCTGCTTCAATAAGTATTTCTATTAAAAGAGCAATCACAATGTATTCTGAATGTTTTCCTGCCGTATATTTTTTCTAAGCCAATGTGCTTGCACAATGCCTGAAAATATTGAAAATACGGTGAGTTTTCTTTGAGAGTCTAAAAAAAATCACCAAAAAATGCTTCTAGTAGCTTGTTATTAATTTATGTTATCTTAAATTTCTTTTCTAAGCACAAATTACTGATTAATATTTGAATGCAGGCTGGGTCCCAGAAGTGGCATTAAGTAGTTCTTCTTCTCTCCACAGAATGCATTCCTAGGATTGCTGTTTGACATCGTATCTCACAAAGCTTTTGACATCACCATTGTGATTTTCATCTGTCTAAATATGATTGTTATGATGGCAGAAAGCAACCACAAAGGCACCAAAGATGTTCTTAATAAAATCAACTACTTTTTTGTGGCTGTATTCACTGCAGAATGTGTCTTAAAAATACTGGCCTTAAGGCACTACTACTTTGGAAGTGGCTGGAACGTGTTTGATTTCAGTGTTGTGATCCTTTCAATAGTGAGTAAGTATCAATCACTAGGTCAGGTAATGTGTCTTACCAATATTAAGCCAAATTCCAGTTTGAAGTAACCACCTAGATATGCTTTATAAACAAATTCCAGATCCATTGTACTATTTCAAACTATCTGCTAAGTGATTCCTTCTAAAAGGATGCATTTTTGTTTTCCCTTATATTCTTGCAGAGTACTAAAAGGTAAACAGAGTTTTCAATTTTTTAAGTATCATTTTTATTGAGGAATTAACAGAATATTATTTTAATTCAGTAACATCTTTCTAAAGTTATTGTACTTTAACTCTTGTCTAACATTTTATGCTTTCAATTTACATGTTGTCACGTTAGCTGTTGTTTTCACAGGAAGAGAAAATTCAGGTTGAAAATACATTTGCCTCAAAAATGGGGATTAATTTAATTTTCCAGGACTTCCCCTTAAGAAGGCAGAGCCCAGTTGTAGATTTGGAAAGCTCAGGAAAACTTGGTTGCTCAACAACATACTAAACCTGGACCACTATTTGTGACTGAGAAAAATTATTAAAACTGGCTTGTATTTTTTTTGGCTCTTTAAATAAGACCAGATACTTATCATTTAGTCTGCAAAGGGTCATATACAGCTCTAGTTTCTTGTAAAGTTTATTTTGTCTGTTCTTCCTACTCAGGCTCAGGTCATAGCATATAATAAAGGATGGGAAAAAAAACCTGCTGAGTTCTCTGCTTCTTGCCTAAGCATAGCAGCCTTTTGCCATCCTGTACAACCCAGAAAAATTATTACTTCTTCATTCTTCTGTTTGTAATCATTTGCATTGCTACTGTGTCATTACTGTGATAGCAGGGTCATAGAATGAGGTGTTATGAGGGATACACACTGAGAGACAATTTTCCTTTATTTCCTTCTTGCTCTTCTCTGATCTCATTTGAGTGCCAGGCATTAGTCAAAGTCTCACATTTAAGCTTTGGCCTAAAGAAGAAGCAGCACTCAGACAGTGGCTCAGAGGCAATCCCAGAGCTTCCAGCATAAGACCTGAATGGATTTTAAAGGATTTTTTAGGTACTTGAGCAATGAATGCATATATTCACTCTCTAAATTAGAGAAACTTGGAAGAATGCAGCTTCCAAACTATGCAGAAATCTTGATGCCTCTTTTATATTGAAACATATTACAATTTTTCTTTCTTTACCTAAGCTTTTACCTGAGCAGTTTCAGAATTGATGATGTTTATATTGAGACCAGTGTAATGTGATCAGTGTTACTGCCGACACCTAAACACAGAATATTACAAAACAGACATTAATTTGACTAACTTGACCTGACAGCACTTTGTTTTCTTTTTCCTTTCAAAGGTCTTGGAGTCTCTGAAGTGTTTCAATCTTTCTTCTCCCCCACGGTTTTGAGAACCCTTCGTTTGGCGCGGGTTGGCCGAATCCTGAGAATAGTTCGCAAAGCCAGAGGGATTCGAACTCTTCTTTTTGCACTGCTGATGTCCCTTCCTGCCCTGGTCAACATTGGCCTTTTGCTTTTCCTGATTATGTTCATTTATGCCATCGTGGGCATGGCAAACTTTGCCTGTCTCCCCTTGGGGGGTGGGATTGATGATATTTTCAACTTCCAAACATTTTGTGGTAGCATTCTCTGCCTCTTCCAGATTACCACATCAGCTGGCTGGGATGCTCTTCTGGCCCCTGTGCTAAAGGAATCTGATAAATGTGCTCTCCAATTAAATGTAACAGGGACAGAGAAAAATAATTGTGTAAATAAGGGCTTTGGTATTTTATATTTTGTAAGCTATATCATTATATCTTTTCTCATTGTTGTAAATATGTACATAGCAGTCATTTTAGAGAACTTCAGTGTTGCCACTGAGGAGAGCACAGATCCTCTTTGTGAGGATGACTTTGATATGTTTTATGAGACATGGGGAAAGTTTGACCCTCTGGCAACGCAGTTTATAGATTATTCTGCTCTCTCAGACTTTGCAGATGCACTGGATGACCCCTTGCGCATCCCAAAGCCCAACAAAATCCAGCTCATAGCCATGGACATCCCTATAGTCAGTGGAGATAAGATCCACTGCTTGGATATCTTGCTGGCTTTCACTAAAAGGGTCTTGGGAGAATATGGAGATCTGGGGAGTCTTGAATTAAACATGGAAGAAAAGATTACAGCTGTCAATCCATCTAAAAGTTGTTACAGCCCAATTTCTTCGACCCTTAAAAGAAAACGAGAGGAAGTGTCAGCTCTTGTTATTCAAAGGGCCTTCAGGAGGTACTTGACACAACGTTCTCTTCAAAATATGTCCTTATACCACTGTAAACATAACAGTGCTGTCTTTGAACGAGACATACAGGACAAGCAAAGTCTTCTTGAATCACTGCTTAATGAAAATCATGGTAGGAAGGCAGATAAATTACGTCCTGCTTCTTCCATATCCCTCCCTTTAGTTTGTGATGGCTTTGCTGAGACAAACAGCAATAAGCTTGACACATGAGGTCACCCCTGGCTGCAGCATTTCCAATTAAACCAATGTCACTTATTTTCAGATGGAGACCATATTTTGATCCCACAAATACCCTACATTTAGAACAATACTGGCAGCCTTCAAGTATTGTAATTGTTCAGATTTGCAACTGCTCCTTAAAGCACTTAAACTTTGAACAATTATGTCTTAAATATTAGAGGAAAATCTCAAACCACAGAATTTTTTTTTCATCAGCTACTGGATCTGGTGAGTTAATTTTTTCAGCTGTCATTTTTATATTAGTTCAAGTGCTTACAGAAGAAGTCTGTAAAAGATCAGTTGTAAGCACTTATTTATAAACACACAAGGATATAGAATAAGGTATATGTTTTTAGGGAAAACCAATTTTTCCAAAAAGGCTTTATTGTAGCAAAATTAAGTAAGAACTGCACTTCTGTAAAAGAGCTCACTCAAGACACTTGGGTATAATCAGCCTCTAATTTTGATGGTTTTGGGACCATCATCTTCCTAATATCTTTGAATGGATTTGTTTATGTCTAAGAATTTTTGAGGTGTCTTTACACAAACACCTTAAGGGATTTAACAGATCATCCTCAGGTACCTGTGCCTGAAAGTTGTACATGATTTGTTCTTTGTATCATTCAGTATATGAAAATTGTTGTAATCATAATTAAAATCAAATAACATTGTGCAGGAGCTATTGTTTCCAGAAAGGAATAATTGCACATAAAATTCCATCATTATACTTTATCTCTAGAAAGCACTAAAGAAGTTCATGGTGTATCTTGTGAGGTAGCATTTATTAAATTTAGAGAAAGCATTTATTTCATTGATTCTGAAAAACAATGTATGAACAATGTGTAATAATATTTTACTGGGTTTTTTTTATTTTGCAGTTTGGAATATGACTGGTTTAGATTCTTCAATAAAGACTTCAGATGCTTAACATGCTTTTGTCTATTTTCTAAGTATCTTCAATTTAATTTATAACAAGACAATCTATTATTGAGGGGTAGAACAACAGCAATATAATTTTCCCAAAGTAGCTACCTATTAGCACAAGAAAACTGAAAATATTTTGCTATTCACAGGGAGGCAGAAAAGATTTAGCATTTTCAGGCCAAGAATATAAAGAAAAATAAGGTAATGAATTTTTACTGTAATTTACCTTCTTAAATACTATTAAAATAGAACAGATTTAGTCAAAACAAAGCTATTTTTGGGACAAATAAAGGCACAGGCAAGCTAAGAGTTAAAGAGCTCAGATACAGTATAACCTGAATTAGATTTATTTTGGTCCAACATTGGAACAGCCTCCCCAGGGAAGTGGTGGAGTCGCTGTCCCTGGAAGAGTTCAAAAAATGAGTGAATGTGGCACTTGGTGGGCATGGAGGTGTTCAATCAAAGGGTGGACTTGATGATCTTGGGGGTCTTTTCCAACCTTAATGATTCTGTGATTGCTTTCAGAACCAGCTTCTGTTCATATAAAAAGATCTGCAGAGCTCTCAGGAGAACTCGGGGCTCCGTGGGATGCAGAGACACCGGGCGGGTCTGTCTCCTGTCCAGCCTGGATTGTTCCATGCACAGTGATGCTGCTCAGGTGAAACGATAAATTTTATTCAGTGTGAGCTGGAGTGAGCTCCGGAGTGAGCCAGCAGCTTTTGTTCAGCGATCAGGCTCCATTAGATGGCAGCATTTACTGTGGTTTAGGATGTGGCCACTCTTCAGTGGAACAGGTGAAACTCGCCCACTTCAGCACACAGGTACTACCTTCATTCTAAATTGTTCACAAGTCTCTTTTTTTCCAGTCCTGGGCTTTCAAGTTAGCCACAGGTCTCAGTAAGTGGTTGTTTGCTGACTGTTCTGGTGTCTGATAGACCTTAATTGTTGTGAAAAAAAAAAAAAAAAAATTGTTCTCCTGTGCTTGGAGTTTCCAGAGGGGTAGTTCAAGTATTCCTCTATAGCACTGTAAAAGGAAATGTTTTTTAGAGAAGAGGTAAGACTGCTTTGGTCTTGCAAAAGAAAATATATTGGAATAGAATAATTGGAAATAGGAGGAAAATTAAAATATATTAATAATAATAATAGAAAATATATTAATAATAATAATAAAATATATTGGAAAATAAGGAAAGACTGGAAAAGCCATGTAAGAGAATTTTAAACATTAATCACTCTGATCTTTCCAATTAAAAAATATTTGTTTGAATGAAACACCGGGTTCTCTGTCCTTACCTAGAAATACTTCAAAGATGAACACTTCATTTCTGTTGCAGGGGCAGAAATTTTGACAAAATCACACCTGGCCTGAACACATCCTTAGTGATTATGTCACCTCAGCAACATACAAAACCACCTGAATTCTCCATGGGGATAATTTAAAAGTCTGACTAATTCTTTAGTATTTCTTAAGCATTAAAATTGCCTTAGCAGGCTGTTGCAGGGTTGGAAGGAGAAGGGTGATATCCAGCTGCTGCAGCTTCTTCCTGCTGGATTTGTCCAAGAGCCATTTCAGCTCCTGAAGGAATGTAGAGTTTCTTTAATAAGTCTGTAAATGGTGATGAGTTAAAGCAGTGAACAGGTGGGAGCTTTTAACAATCCTGTTAATCTGGAACTGTGCGTTCCTCCAGGTAAAACTGCCTGGATTTCTGTCAACTCTGTGAGAAATTCAGGAATGCTTGGAACACAGAGTAAGAATATTCCTTTCTGTTTGTCACGTTTGATACTTAAATCAGAGAACAGCAGAAACAAAGGAATATTGGATTCCTCCAGTGAGGAAATACTGTGAATGTGGAGCTCCCAGGGAATTTCTGAGGGTCAGCAGTAGAGTACCAACCAGCACTGCCTCCTAGTGCTGGTGCAGTCTGTGTTTTACATTTCCATGTGTCACTGTCCCCATGTGGAAATAGAATTAAACAAACCCCTGGGAAATAAGAGTTTTTTTCCACTTTTGTGGTAGCACTGAATCCCTCTGAGCAGGATCCCCAAAGGTTTTGTGGAAATTGTCCTTTTACTTTTTGGAGTTCCTCAGTTACTGCTCACCTTGCAATGTTTGCACTACCCACTGTTTCCTCAGGACTCAAAAGAGACCCCATGTGTAAATAAATAAGTTATTTGAAAAGAAAGAACCTCTAGTGAAAAGTTCCCTGCCCATGGCAGGGAGGTGGGAACTGGATGATCTTTAAAGTCCCTTTCAACCCAAATCATTCTGTGATTCTATGAAAGGTACCAGAAAGAGAATCTCATCATTTCATCTTATCCCTGAACCTAACAGAGGTTTTTGTGCTTGACAAGTGTGTCATCTACAATGTCACTGCCCAAAGCCATCAGGGAGCTAAACATTCTCTCAAAATATGAGAAATCTTCACAACTTAGGTGGTGCAGGAAGACATCCCAAAATATGCTTTTCTAATTCATGTTTAGAGTGAATATTCCCATAAGAAGAGAATGCCAAACAAGTGGAGAGCTTTAGGCAGAGGTCAGGGTCATGGCTAGAAGTGGATCTGTTGTGTTGGAACCAATTATTCAATATTTATGGTAAAAGTTTCAAAGATGCAGGAACTGTGTTTAAATACTTTCATTAGCTACCACCAGCTAAAAGCACACCTGACAGCAGCCAGATGCTTTTCAAACTTAAATATTATGGCTAAATAGATGATTTAATCAACAACCTGGGAGTCCATCAATTGATACTATTTGGACATGCACTTCTAGTCTCTAGTCCAAGGCAAATTACCAAGAGATTTCTCACCTGCCCACCGCTGGAAACTAAATTATGAGTCCTCTGTGACGTGCACAACGTATCAGATTTCTTTCTGCAAGTTTCTTCAGTACCCTCATCCATTAAATATATTTGGATGAAGGTACTGAGCAGTGTCAGAGCTGAATGTGGTGGCACAAGTTGTGACTCTTTTCTCTGCCAGTTCCAGGGAAAATGTGTGAAGGCATCAACTTAGTAAGTGGTTTTATTGATCTTCAGAGACTTTTGAAAGAGCAATAGAGATGTTTTGGCAACTCCTCAGGAAAAAATAGCTGTTTGGGCAAATCTGTTGCAGTTATCTGCTTTGTGGTTCCATGGAGTTAAGGTAAGACAGGCCAAGCTGATTTTAATGACAGTCCTTACCTTAATGCAGAGCTGTTCTAATTCTGGGCAGACTGAGAGCAATTGAAGTTTCCTCTCCAGTTTCCAGGGAAGTTGGGTTTCTGCAGGAGCATTCCAAAGTTAGATATCCATAGGTTAGATTACAGACAACAGCCACCCTACCTTGCTGCCCAAACATTGGACGGAATTTGTCCTCAGGAACAATTTAAAGTGGTCACCAGAAAGAGCAGCTCTTTTCTAAGTTTTCCTTTATATATCCATACCTTTCTGGAAATGAAGAGGGTAGAACTGGAGGCAGTGTTTTAGTAATGCTACCAGTCTCAGCAGTCTCTGCAGAATTCATCAGCAAAGACTTCATACCCTAACTCCAATTATCTCTTTTTTGTGCTTGTGGCTGAAGTAATAACACAGACATGATGAGGAAAATAAAAAGCCATCTTTGTGTTCTTCACCTGGGATATTTTTTGCTGCTGCTACCAGTGAAGCCTGTAACTGCTGTAGCCAGAAATCTGTGTTTGCATGAGAAAGATTCTCCAACATCTGTGCACAGAAATTCACCAAAATATTTCCTGCTGTTCCTTCCCCCAACCCCATCCTGAACAGAGAGTACAGAAAACTTCTCCCCCTTTCAGTGAGGTAACAGTAAGCTTCAATAAAAACAGCAACAGGATTCTACCACAGCATCTTCAGAGATGGACATTTCCTTCCTAAACATCCCTGGTGCCCATCACTCATTTCTCAGGCTCTCTGACATCCCATTCAATAAAACACTTGTGCTTCTGTCCATTATGTCCACTGCACTTATCTTCAGCTTCCTCCTATGAATTGTTTTGTCTGCTAGCTCTGCACAAGACAAATCCCATGGCTGCCAGAACATCAAATAAGATGGGTAGTAGTTAATGTCCCTTACTCTTGTGAATGGGGGGCTCACCCCTTAACAAGCAGCCAATAATACAGACCCCCGATAAAAAATCCAGATAGGAAAGAGAGAATTAATGCACACGATTGGGTAAAATCAGCACAAGCTGCACTTTCTAATGCACCTGGGAATCCACCAACAAGAGAGCAATGGAGATCACATAGGTATTGTGATTGAAATCTTATGTTGCTGTATTTTGCTAAGTGTGACCTTATATTTGTATTGTGATTTTGCCATGAATGAGTGTTTTAGGCTGCTCAAAGAATCACTGGCAAAAGCAGGTTCAATGTGAAAGTGAAAACATGATGAAGTTCATTAGCAAGGTTCTCTCTGCTATGTAGTAGGTGGTTAAAGCACACAGAGAAAAAACAGGCTAAAATCTAAAATCAACCAGTCTAAAACTAAAATCAGTCTAAAATGACCTGTGTGAAGGCTGGGGATAGAAGAGAGTGAGGCTGGGAAAGCATAAGGATAAAAAGGAATAAGGGCAATCCTCCTATGGAATCACAAGGTTCACAGTGGCTGATCCTGCCAAACTCAGCCCAGGACTTGACCAAGAGTTTAGGCCTAAAGGTTTCAACAATATTTGAATTTAGCAGGGTTTAACTGATAACCTAATGTAAACATTTTAACAAAAGACTCTATAGAATTTGCTTCAAGCACAACAGTATCTCACGGGCATACTCAGGACTCTAATGGATCCAAGAGAGCTCCATTCCTGGTTCATTTCTGTATCATATTCACACTCACACACACACACAAACCTAAAGCAGTCTGTACAAGCTGAAAATTCCCACTCTGGTTCAGTGAAGTGCTCAGGGCAGAAGCCTTTGCATCTTCTCAGAGGATGAAATGTTGAGCTTTGAGGAGTGGGGATGTCAGCCCAGGCTCCATCATCAGCTTTCAGCAGCGATCCTCTGAGCACAGCAACCTTGAGACTCCACAAGCTGCAGGGGCAGATTCTGGTCACAGCCCTCTGTGACCAGGAGAGCCCAAAGGGTCTCACTCTGGATGCTGCTTAGAGGGTTGCAAGAGTTTTGCCTTCAGTCATAATGTTTTTTTTTGTCCTGGACAAAATTTGGGTAGATAACTTTCTTGGAAAGTTGAATAGCAAACATGTTGTTCCACTTGGGCTGTTATCCAGGCAAGGTAAATAAGTTTCCAAGGCTGTTGGTTAAAAAGCAGGAGCTCATTAGACAGCCCAAGTTCTGGGAGCCCAACAGTGTTCCTGACAAGCTCAGCCCAGGAGCTCTTCATCAAGGCTGAGCCCTAATGAGCATTTCTGAGATCTCAGTGCAGCCTGAGGGAGTGGGAGGGGAACAGATTTCAGCATATTATGTATCATTCAGCTGAATCAAAATCCCAAGTAAAATCAAATATATTGAAATAAATAAATTTGACATTAAACATCTCATGCTCTATGCTTGGAACAGCTGAAAGAATCTGTTTGGATTATTGGACTCTGAGAACCAGGCATGGCTGTTCTTCTTTCTGAAATTATCCAGGGTCAAGAGTACAAATGAACAAACATTTAGAGAAAAGCTTTTCTATTTGTTAAAGACAGAAATTATTATTTTAGAACCTATTTATTTCCTCATCTCAATGCTTATAGAAACAGTGACAACAACCATCTTCATTTAAGATTTTAAATTTTGCATGTTTACTTATGTACACAGAAACAGGTATTTTAATTGCAGTGCAATTAAATTAACTCCATAACATTTCATAGCACGCCATGAATAATAGATAAGAAGTAAATTGAAATCTGTCTCCACATTTCCAGGTTTGATGATGAGAATTAATGGATTTGAATGCCACACTCAGCTGTAATAAAGGGGAAACAATGGGCTGGGTTGGCTGAGGCTTTTATTTCCTGGTGCCACCTCATTGCCCCACTCATCTCATGCCAGTGCTCAGTGCCCAGTGGGCCATTCCTCCCTGGAAAATGCACATTTTCAAACCTGGCTTTGTGGCCACAGTGCCCATCTCTCATGAGTTAAAGCAGAGGATGTCTGTAAATGGTCAGTGAGGAGTAAAAGCCATTTTCTCACAAAACACTTTCTGGTTTTCTGCAGGTGATTTAGAAAACCTGCTTCCCTAAATAATCAAGTGTTAGTCCATCCTGCTTGCAAGGCTTTTGTCTAATTCCATCTTTCTATGGTGTGGAAGAGCATAGAGGAATTTATAAGGCTGGTGGCCTTTTTCTAGTGCCAGTTCTGATAAATTCAAAGTTGAATTTTCATGTCCTTTACCCCAGTAGAAAGTAAAGGCTTTGACTGGCCTCAGACTCCAGGCAGCAAAGTAAATCCCCAGGAATCTTGTCAAGTCTGTCCTTCCCAAGCACTTAGGAATCACAAGATTATATATCATATACCCCAAAAATGAATAAAGAGAGTCCTTAAGTTACCCAGCACTGTAAGTTAAAGGTGGGAGCATGCTTGCATGTTCCCATAAATCCCAATAATTTTGAGACTTTTGGATGTGATCAAACCCAGCTATTAAGACCATACTTTTAGCTTTTGCTTGAATTTTACACCAAAGACTATTGATGGCCCCAACATCTCACAAATAAAAGTATTTATGTACTAACATTGCTGTAAGGATTCCTATGGATCCTTTGTGTGTGTGTGTGAAAACCATCAGATTTTACTATCTTAAAAAGCAATCCCTGATGCACCAGCTCTGTATTGTGAACAATACCAGCTCTGGTATTGTGAACTGATGATTTTTTTTTGCAAAGGAAGATCCTTTACGTCAAAAGTCGACCTCACACCCAGAGAAAAAGAAACTGAATCCAGTTTCAGCAGAACTGAGTAGGCTCAGTACCTGCCTGGGATGTTGTATGAAGCTTGTGGATAAATACAGACATTTCCTTCCCTTTTCCTTTCCTTCTCCCTCTCATCTTTTTCCATCTATTTTCCTTTTCCAACCTGTCACATTCATATTTTCCGAAAATTCCCTTCACCCGGGATTTTTCTCCTGGGAAGCTGAGAAGCCTCAGAGAAAAGGAAAACAATTCTTATCTCATTTGCTTCTCCTGTGTTTTGCTCCTTTGGAATGTGTTTGGAGATTGTTTACCCACAGGTGATTGTTTCATTGCATTCTGCTGTGAGTTTTCACTCTTTGGCCAATCAGTGCCAAGCTGTGTCAGGACTCTTTCCAGAGTCATAAGTTTTCATTATTATCTTTTTAGCATTCTGTAAGTATACTTTCTGTATACTTTAGTATAGTTTAGTATAGTATTCTTTAATATAATATAATATCATAAAATAATGAATTAACCTTCTGAGAACATGGAGTCAGATTCAACATTTCTTCCTTCATCGTGGCACCCTGCAAATACAATACCAACCTTTATTTCTTTATATTTTATGTGTTGCAAGAAATTGCATGATGAAAATCTGATGGACAAGATATGAGAATTAAACCAACCTCTACAAATCTTTTGTTGAATGTGTTTCATGTCTGGCAGCCAGCAAATGCACGTATATAAGAATAAAAATATTGATAACATAAAAGTGTGCCCACAACTACAGAGCCTTTGATTTATTTGGGAAGAAAACACCCAGTTTTGGCATTTATAAGTGTAAGTAGGCTCATGTGTCCATAGTATGTTATACCAGGTACTGACAACAGGAGCCTTGAACTTTCTCTTCTTCAAATCTTGAAGAAATTTTAGGATGACTTACACAGCTGAGACACTGCTGCTATTTCAGATTATTGCTTCCTCCTGCTTTTATATTATTTTGACACAAAACCACTTGTGGCAGGCGATGTGAACATTACACATTTCATAGCAGGAGAAAATCCCTTTGACCCTCAAGCTGTGTGTTCCTGTTGCCACAGACTCAAAGCTCCAGTTTCAGCTTGAAAAGGTGAGAGTGAGATGAGTGATGGAACAAATTCCAGACATTTTTTCCCACTCTGTTTGCTGAATTTGCTAGACTTTTAAAGCCTGGCTTCTGAGAGGCAATTTCAGACACTTCTCTTAGCATCATCCAATTATGCATTGGCTGCAGCTCACTGCATCTATCAAAGTGTCACAGATGCTTTCATGTAGGCAATATATTGCTTTTTCAGACCCAAGAGAGGGGAAAAATCAGGCACCCCAGCATCTTCTCCTTAAGTAGGTGTTGAGCAAATTAGCCCCATTACAATCCAGCCTGCATTAGTCCATTAAAGAGCTGGAGGAAGATTCCTTTGTGCAAATGACTGGATGGTTTCACTGTATATTTGTATTAGTCATTTCCTGCTGTTCTTTAAAGAAAGTTCTTGATCACTGGTGTTTAAAAGGTCTTCATTTCCATATAAGCATAACTTCAAAAAAACAAAAAAAAAAAAAAGAAAAAACAAAGATAGAAAGCATTCTCATATATTTTAAAAGGCAATTAATTATTTTTTAATATCGTAAATTAAACTTTGTGGCTCAAAGGACATAACAGAGTGCAGACAACCAGGGAATTATCCTTTGATTAGGGTGGCTTCTTGTACACAAAACTTTTCTCCTTTCCCAAGCCATTTATGCTGCTGCTCCCAGATTTAATGGTAGATTATGCACAGCAGGTATTTGGGCTCTGATTTAGAGGATTTACACATCCCACCTGGAATGAACCTGCTGAATTCAAACCAGCAGCACTGGCTGGGGCTCTTCAGCTGTTTTGAGACATTGGAAAGATTTGTGGTAATGAATTGATGCCTCGGACATGAATTTGACCTCTTTTCACATTCCTGTTACACAAGAAGTTTAAAGACAGACTGAAAATGTACAAAAATGGGGGGGAAAACCCCTTTAAAAATATATATACACTCACTTCTGTTGTACCACAGACTACAAGAGCCAGCGAAGTCACAATTGGACAAGAAACCACAAAACCAGAGGTGGAGATGCTGAAAAAAAAAAGACCTCACAGAAACATGTCATAGGTGCAGAATTACAATATCAAGATTACTAAGGAAAAAGTGAAAATTCCTGCAGAAAACTGTTGAAAAGAGCAGGCAGGGAGAAATTCCTCTGTCCCAGGTAAGGTGGAAAGAATAAAGGGTGATCTGTTGGGGGTTGTGCAGTTTAGATCTTCCTTTACAATTATTCTGTGTTATAAAAGAGGAGACCTCTTTTCTAGACAGTGCTTGACACTCAGGTTTTTTTCAGCTCTTCCTGTCTAATAAATAATACAGTCTCTAAAAAACCACACTCTGCCAAACAGATGCTTTAGTCAATCATCTTATTATGTATTAAATAGCTCATCCACTGCTCTCTGTGTTTAGGTCCTTAAAATCTGCCTCTCCTGAAGGCTGTGGTTTATTCTCACCCATCTGGACCTTAATTCCAGGGTGTGATGTCTTCAAGTACCTAAAGCTGCCTCTGGTTTACCTCAGATAATCAAATTTTTGTGTTTTGCGTCTTCATTAAAAAAAAGAAAAAGAAAAAAAAAGAAAAAAATATATATTTGGGTATAAAAAAAAAGAAGGTTTTTCAACATGTACATATCCAATGCAATGTCTGGGACATTGAGGGAAATTTCCAGATACACCGAATGCTCCTTGATGAAGCAATATTAGGAATATTGATATTACAACTTTATTTCCTTCACTACTCTAATTCTCTTTGTGTTATTCTGATAGGTCTCTGAGGAGAGAGAGAAGAGCAATCCATATTTTTCCATCTGAGTAGGTGATAAGCAAATTTTCCTGATGGAAACGTGCATCGGACCATTTAGCAAGCTGGAGATTACTGTGTGTAAGAGAATGATTTTAATACACACTTACAGAGAAAGCAATTTCCTGTTACTCTGTAATAACAATTATCCATACAAAAGAGTCTGAATTTTACATCATCATGAATTTTTTTTTTTTAATATAATTTCATCCTCTGACAAAAGGAAATGAGATTCCTTTATCCTAGGTCTTTTATTTTGACAAAAATGCCAATTAGCTACTTTATACCATTTAAGTCTTCACTATTATGCGAGTCAGAAAATGGCTTCAGCTATTCTTTTAAAGCAAAATAGCAATGGAATGTATGATAAAAGCTATTCTAATCTCTGTGCAGTAAACAGCCTTCATAAATCACTGGAAGCTCTCTGCAGCATCATTCCCTCCGTTCTCACTGGGCCACAAATCCCACATATGTTAATACTCATCCCATAAACAGCAATTTATGGGGATTTCCCCTCTTGGCCAGGAGGTTCCAGTTTCTCTTGTGCTATAAAAAATCTCAAAACACTGAAAAACTTCAACATGCACAGGTGACCATAACTCCTGAGCTGACAGGCAGCATTTGGGAGTTGAGTTTTCATACCATGATTTCATTAACCAAATAAAATCAACAATACATCTCCAAAAAATGGGAAATTTATCATAACCAACACCAACACCAACACCAACAGAGCCAGGCTGCTCTACACCCACTCCTCAATACCCAACTGCAGCAGCCACGCCAGAGCCAGCCTGGACCTCAAACCCCTCTGAGGAGCCAATGCCAGCAGAACCTCTCTTTCCCACTCCACATCCGTACCAGATACTGGAGCAATTCTTAATGCAGGTGCACCAGATGCTGCAGAGCCTCATGGGAAAAAAGGCAGGAGGAGCAGGATGAACAGGATCCAGCGCAGGCTGCAGTGGACCATGCCCCCTTCGTACTGGGGCAGTGCCTGCTCATCCAAAGGCAGCCCCAGGGTCAAAGGTGTCCTCTGTCCTGCCCATCTTCCTCCTCTGCATGCACACAAATGCTAAAATTGATTTAGTTGTGGAAATAAAGTTGCCTATTGCCACTGTTAGCACGTGTTTGCAGTCCAGGCCAGTCTCCTGTGCAAAGCAAGGAGTCCCAAGCCAGGCACCAGCAAAAGCAAGCTGTGATGGGAGAAGGGAACACAGGTCACAGGGAGCTACAGCTCTTGAGGACAGCAGTTGGGAACACTCTTTTCTGCTGCCCATCAAGGGGATCCCTGGGTGTGGGACTTGAAACTGGGCTCTCTCGTGTCTCAGGAGATGTGGCATTCACATTCTCTGAAAAAATCCCTTCACCCAGGATTTTTCTCCTGCGAAGCTGAGAAGCCTCAGAGAAAAAGAAAAAAATTCTTACCTCATTTGCTTCTCTTATATTTTGCTCCTTTGGAATGTGTTTGGAGATTGTTTACCCACGGGTGATTGTTTCATTGCATTCTGCTGTGAGTTTTCTCTCTTTGGCCAATCAGTGCCAAGCTGTGTCAGGACTCTTTCCAGAGTCATAAGTTTTCATTATTATCTTTTTAGCATTCTGTAAGTATACTTTCTGTATACTTTAGTATAGTTTAGTATAGTATTCTTTAATATAATATAATATCATAAAATAATGAATTAACCTTCTGAGAACATGGAGTCAGATTCAACATTTCTTCCTTCATCGTGGCACCCTGCAAATACAATACCAACCTTTATTTCTTTATATTTTATGTGTTGCAAGAAATTGCATGATGAAAATCTGATGGACAAGATATGAGAATTAAACCAACCTCCTTCTGAGAACATGGAGTCAGATTCAACATTTCTTCCTTCATCGTGGCACCCTGCAAATACAATACCAACCTTTATTTCTTTATATTTTATGTGTTGCAAGAAATTGCATGATGAAAATCTGATGGACAAGATATGAGAATTAAACCAACCTCTACAAATCTTTTGTTGAATGTGTTTCATGTCTGGCAGCCAGCAAATGCACGTATATAAGAATAAAAATATTGATAACATAAAAGTGTGCCCACAACTACAGAGCCTTTGATTTATTTGGGAAGAAAACACCCAGTTTTGGCATTTATAAGTGTAAGTAGGCTCATGTGTCCATAGTATGTTATACCAGGTACTGACAACAGGAGCCTTGAACTTTCTCTTCTTCAAATCTTGAAGAAATTTTAGGATGACTTACACAGCTGAGACACTGCTGCTATTTCAGATTATTGCTTCCTCCTGCTTTTATATTATTTTGACACAAAACCACTTGTGGCAGGTGATTTGAACATTACACATTTCATAGCAGGAGAAAATCCCTTTGACCCTCAAGCTGTGTGTTCCTGTTGCCACAGACTCAAAGCTCCAGTTTCAGCTTGAAAAGGTGAGAGTGAGATGAGTGATGGAACAAATTCCAGACATTTTTTCCCACTCTGTTTGCTGAATTTGCTAGACTTTTAAAGCCTGGCTTCTGAGAGGCAATTTCAGACACTTCTCTTAGCATCATCCAATTATGCATTGGCTGCAGCTCACTGCATCTATCAAAGTGTCACAGATGCTTTCATGTAGGCAATATATTGCTTTTTCAGACCCAAGAGAGGGGAAAAATCAGGCACCCCAGCATCTTCTCCTTAAGTAGGTGTTGAGCAAATTAGCCCCATTACAATCCAGCCTGCATTAGTCCATTAAAGAGCTGGAGGAAGATTCCTTTGTGCAAATGACTGGATGGTTTCACTGTATATTTGTATTAGTCATTTCCTGCTGTTCTTTAAAGAAAGTTCTTGATCACTGGTGTTTAAAAGGTCTTCATTTCCATATAAGCATAACTTCAAAAAAACAAAAAAAAAAAAAAGAAAAAACAAAGATAGAAAGCATTCTCATATATTTTAAAAGGCAATTAATTATTTTTTAATATCGTAAATTAAACTTTGTGGCTCAAAGGACATAACAGAGTGCAGACAACCAGGGAATTATCCTTTGATTAGGGTGGCTTCTTGTACACAAAACTTTTCTCCTTTCCCAAGCCATTTATGCTGCTGCTCCCAGATTTAATGGTAGATTATGCACAGCAGGTATTTGGGCTCTGATTTAGAGGATTTACACATCCCACCTGGAATGAACCTGCTGAATTCAAACCAGCAGCACTGGCTGGGGCTCTTCAGCTGTTTTGAGACATTGGAAAGATTTGTGGTAATGAATTGATGCCTCGGACATGAATTTGACCTCTTTTCACATTCCTGTTACACAAGAAGTTTAAAGACAGACTGAAAATGTACAAAAATGGGGGGGAAAACCCCTTTAAAAATATATATACACTCACTTCTGTTGTACCACAGACTACAAGAGCCAGCGAAGTCACAATTGGACAAGAAACCACAAAACCAGAGGTGGAGATGCTGAAAAAAAAAAGACCTCACAGAAACATGTCATAGGTGCAGAATTACAATATCAAGATTACTAAGGAAAAAGTGAAAATTCCTGCAGAAAACTGTTGAAAAGAGCAGGCAGGGAGAAATTCCTCTGTCCCAGGTAAGGTGGAAAGAATAAAGGGTGATCTGTTGGGGGTTGTGCAGTTTAGATCTTCCTTTACAATTATTCTGTGTTATAAAAGAGGAGACCTCTTTTCTAGACAGTGCTTGACACTCAGGTTTTTTTCAGCTCTTCCTGTCTAATAAATAATACAGTCTCTAAAAAACCACACTCTGCCAAACAGATGCTTTAGTCAATCATCTTATTATGTATTAAATAGCTCATCCACTGCTCTCTGTGTTTAGGTCCTTAAAATCTGCCTCTCCTGAAGGCTGTGGTTTATTCTCACCCATCTGGACCTTAATTCCAGGGTGTGATGTCTTCAAGTACCTAAAGCTGCCTCTGGTTTACCTCAGATAATCAAATTTTTGTGTTTTGCGTCTTCATTAAAAAAAAGAAAAAGAAAAAAAAAGAAAAAAATATATATTTGGGTATAAAAAAAAATCTTCATTAAAAAAAAGAAAAATATATATATATACATATATATATATTTGGGTATAAAAAAAAAAGGAAGGTTTTTCAACATGTACATATCCAATGCAATGTCTGGGACATTGAGGGAAATTTCCAGATACACCGAATGCTCCTTGATGAAGCAATATTAGGAATATTAATATTACAACTTTATTTCCTTCACTACTCTAATTCTCTTTGTGTTATTCTGATAGGTCTCTGAGGAGAGAGAGAAGAGCAATCCATATTTTTCCATCTGAGTAGGTGATAAGCAAATTTTCCTGATGGAAACGTGCATCGGACCATTTAGCAAGCTGGAGATTACTGTGTGTAAGAGAATGATTTTAATACACACTTACAGAGAAAGCAATTTCCTGTTACTCTGTAATAACAATTATCCATACAAAAGAGTCTGAATTTTACATCATCATGAATTTTTTTTTTTTAATATAATTTCATCCTCTGACAAAAGGAAATGAGATTCCTTTATCCTAGGTCTTTTATTTTGACAAAAATGCCAATTAGCTACTTTATACCATTTAAGTCTTCACTATTATGCGAGTCAGAAAATGGCTTCAGCTATTCTTTTAAAGCAAAATAGCAATGGAATGTATGATAAAAGCTATTCTAATCTCTGTGCAGTAAACAGCCTTCATAAATCACTGGAAGCTCTCTGCAGCATCATTCCCTCCGTTCTCACTGGGCCACAAATCCCACATATGTTAATACTCATCCCATAAACAGCAATTTATGGGGATTTCCCCTCTTGGCCAGGAGGTTCCAGTTTCTCTTGTGCTATAAAAAATCTCAAAACACTGAAAAACTTCAACATGCACAGGTGACCATAACTCCTGAGCTGACAGGCAGCATTTGGGAGTTGAGTTTTCATACCATGATTTCATTAACCAAATAAAATCAACAATACATCTCCAAAAAATGGGAAATTTATCATAAAAATCTCATCCTAATAAGGGAAAAAAAAAAGCATAAGGTGATCATAAGGTTCTTTATCTTATCTGTGTAAAACTGTGTCAGTCAAGCAATTCTAAATTTACCATAATTTTTATACTTGCACCAAAGCTGCAAAATAATTTGTTCCAGTCTGTGCTGGTTGGCACTGGAAATTACAATGCTTTCAGTTAAAAAGCTAAAATTTATTATTTTAGTTAGAAGGATGCTGTTCAGAATGTGAAAGATTCCTCTTGATTAAGGAGTATATAATTTGGCATTGCATATCCCAAATAGCCAGCAGTGAAGGAAAGACATCACAACACTGATATTTTTCCTTTTCCAGATGATCTGAATTCAGGTCTGTTTTTACAAACTAGACATTAACAGTTCCTATTTGTTTTTCATCTCCTTTCTCCCACATCATGCAATTGAAATGGTTCTGATTGATGAATCCTTATGCCATGAAAAATGAGGATCAGTTACCAAACAAAACCCCACACTGTATCCTTACAAGAAGGGGACTGTGAAATGTAAAAGGATTTTACAGCTGAGATTTCCAAATCATGTCTAACTTCTCAGGAAAAGCCAGAAATTAATCTTTACCAAATCTGGTGATGTTGTGAGAGTTCAGAAATAAATTAAAAATGGATTGCACTCATGAAATTTATCCTCTTTCTCCCAATTAAAGCTGCCATTGTATTCACCATTGTGTTTCTGTTACTATAGTGATGAAATCTCTGTAGAAACCTGGAGAGATAATGATTGCTGCATTTCATGTATAATTTTTCACAATCTACCTTCCATTCCTTACTTCCTAAATGGCCACAAAACAGCATCATTTATCATAAGAGATGGGTGTGTACACACATATCAATTACAGCATTGTCAGGAATCACACAGAAATAAGTTGGCAGTTATTTTTAAAAGAACCAAGAAATGAAATAATTTTGTGCTGGTTTCAAGTAACCATTCCCTACCTCAGAGTTATTGCTAAGCTGTGGAGGGTAAAACTGAAGGACAATTTGACTCTCACTTGAAGCTGAGCAGCTTTATTTTAGTTTAAACTTCTTTACACTTAATGAATATTCTTTTCTAATAGCAAGCACACACCACATGAATGTTTCACTTGTCTTTAAGTATTATTTTTCTTAAGTTCAAATATCCATTACTATCAAATATTTGTCCCATTCCATTAAGCCATTTCTGTATCATTTGTGAATGCAGATATCTCAGCTCTTTAAATACCTTTCCATATTTTCCCTCTAAACACCTTATTTTTAATGGACTATTTCCATGTTTATTCTTCACAAATGGGGAATGCATTTTGGTTTTTTTCTTCATTTAGCAAGGTTTAGATTTTGTGATGGCAGCATTCACATTTCTACTTTTTAAAGTTTCTTTTAGCTTGAGGTTTATTTCCCTCCAGCTGCTCTCTGGACTTGAAGTTGCTGGGGGTGGAGATTCTTCCCTTTTCCTATTAATGGGGTAGAGGGGACTCAAACAGCTTTGCCCTGAGTCCAGTGGGGAAAAAAATAAGGATTTAATTTTGGACAGGGAAGGAAAAGTCAATGCCAAAGGTTCCTCACCCTTCCCTCTCCAGCAGGGATTGTCTATTTTCTCTCCACACATTTAAGAGGAGATGGGACACTTCTAAATTCCAGTTTATTCCCAAGGCAGATTTCATCAACACAGCCAGGGGAGTCCAGAATTCTGCTTCTCTCACCTTCAACTAAATTTTTTTCAGCTCCTGCAATTCAACAACTCTCCATTTTTCATGCATTTTCTGCCTTTTGCAGGGAGCTGTGACCCAGAGCTACTTTGCCTGACAGAGAACATGAAAGACCTGCAGCCCCTGGGATAAACCCTGGGATAAACCAAGCAGCCCCTGGGATAAACCAGGCTGACTGGCAGAGAGGATTTAGTGACCTCCTCACCACGAGCAGTCAGTGGGCTTGGACAGCTCAGTGCACACACGGATGCACCTGGAAAGGAACCTGAAAAAGAAAGTTCAGTTCAGAAACACCCTGGGATGTTTTTAATTACTGAGAGCTAATCTTATCTCTGATTCAGTCTGGGCCATCTCGAGGTTGGCACAAGGACCTGGGGAAGCCAGACATAAACATGAGATGCCTTCCTGCTTTCTTCACCCGTGGGTGACAATAATTATTTCTTGCCTATTGGAAGTGCAGGTTCTATTTCCCCATCAAGTACAGGAGATTAACTCACAGGGAGGAGGCCAAGTCCAGCTGCTGCTTAAAGTCTGCTATTCATCTCTAACTTTGGATGAAATGTATCAAGTACAGGAGATTAACTCACAGGGAGGAGGCCAAGTCCAGCTGCTGCTGGACTCTAACTTTGGATGAAATGCAAGGAACTTTGGGTGAAATCTCTAAATTTATGTTAAATGTAATTTGAAATTAGCACTGGAGATGGAAAGGAAAGCTGTCTATGTTACTGGTGCCAGAGACCCTTTATGGTGTCATTCTCAAAAGTGTTTAGGAGCTTAAGTCACATTATTGCAATGCCATTCTCACTGAAAATCCAGTTTGGCATCTATGTATTTCTTTGGGGAGCATAAATATATTTTTAAATATACCCTTATTAGTTCTTTTCCTGTGAATGGAAGATGCAGATATTTGTACAAAGGAGGTGAAATTTACCCACCTTCATTTATATCTAAGCTTCAAAGAGCTCACACTTCATAAAATTAACGTCAGATGGTTTAAAAGCTATATTAGAGCTATGACAGACAGCTTGGAGGGAACAAGAGATGATATGAATTGAAATTGTTCTGTACCTGATATCCCACTTTGAAGTGGAATAGTGGTGACAATTCAGAAGTCAGAAGAAGGATTAATAAGTGTTTTATCTCTTTAACCTGCCATGAAATTTCCTAATTTCATTTGTGGATAGTCTTCCTCTTCATTTCACACGTGCATCTTCCAATGAACTCAAACTTTCTGTGCAGTGCCCTGCCCAAAGCCTCCAAAACAGGGTTTAACTTTCTACAACAACACTCATTAAATTTAGAGCCTAATGAAGCAAAGCTCTGCACAAAAGACAGCAATTTTCCACAGCACATTAAAGGTAGAGATCTGGTGTTCCACCATGAGTTCTTTCCCCCCTTCCTCACAGCCCTGAGTGTTTTGAAAGAAGGTAACTTTAAAGATTTAGCAGCAAGCCAAAAATTCAACAGAAAAAAAAATAGAATTTTTCTCAGGATATTGCAGGACTACTTCTTCCTTTGAAAGTTTCTCTTCTACCTCAACCTCTACTTCAAAGCTGCCAAGGATTAAATAAGAAAGAATTAGCAAATTATTTTATTGATCCTGAGAATGTTTGTTATAGGGAAGGATCCAGCACCATGATCTTTGTCAGAGCTGTGCTCACATTTTTAATGCATTCTCTTGCTGGAGAGGCACCATCACAAATTCCACCCAGAGGTCAGTTGGCTTTCCTTGGATTCACCTCATTTTAACTAGTGCTGACATCCTGAAAGGGAAGTACTATCTGTAATGATTGTATCATTCTTAGCTTCTCTCTTTAGTGTCTAATAATTAATCCTTTTCTTGTGCAGCCAATGCTTAATGCAGAGACAATATCTTTCTGTCTTAAAAGTTCATCAGCCAGGGTAATTCAGAAATACTGATCCTTTGGACCAGACTAACCATGAGATCACACTCTCTGTCCCTAAGCAAACCACATGGAGAAACAAGAAGAGAAACCCTGGTTCCCCTGCAGGAGAGGGAGGATCCTCTAAAATTGCTGGAGTTCCTCCTTAGAGAGGTGGGCTCTTGCTTTCCCTCTCTGTTTTTGAAGGATAAGAAAACTTAGTTTTATGGGCAGAAGTTTACTGTGCTATTAACTCCAGGGCCAGGGAATGAGCCCTGTTCCATTTTTCTAGGAGTGCAGATGCAGCCATAAAGACAAAGATCTCTCCCATCCTACACAACAGGGCCTTCAGCCAGGGAGGAGCTGCAGGTCTCAGGAGTGAGTGAATTTCCCCAGGCTTCTGTCCTACTTCTTGTTAATGTCATCATCTGTATAAAATTAACATGAATCTCAGAATCATAGTATGGTTTAACCAGGTTGCTAAGAGCCCCATCCAGCTGACCTTGAACACTTCCAGGGATGGGGCAGCCACAGCTTCTCTGGATAATCTTTTCCACTTCCTTATCACCCTCACAGTAAAGAATTTTATCCTCATATCTCACCTACACCTGCCCCTTCTCAGTGTGAAGCCATTTCCCCTTGTCCCATCTCTCCATGCCCTTGTTCCAAGTCCCTCTCCTGCTCTCTTTAGGCACTGGGAGAGGCTCTAAATCTTCCTGGAGTCTTCTCTTCTCCAGGCTGAGCAACCCCAGAACAACCATATACACTGAACAACCCATATATGAATCTTACATATACACTGACATTTTCATTATATATGTGTAAATGTTCATGCACACACACATAAATTTACACACACACACAGAAAGGTAACAGCCACCAGTTTTCCCAGTCTTCCACTCAGCTTCAGTCAGAGTTTTTAAATTCACTTTATAGATCCACCCTTGCATTTTTTTTGGACTGCACTAAAGCAGTGAATTGAAACAGAGATAATCAAAGAAAAGATAAAGGCCAACACCTTTTACAGACAATGTGTTAGAGTGCAGACATCCCACACTGTGAGGTTGACAAACACATCTTCCTCCGTGTTTCCCACCCACTCTGTCCAGCCTCACTCCTGATTTTCTGCGAAAGACTCTCAGAAACCCAGGGATGAGACAAGAGCATGGGGAAACGCTCAGCTTGGAGCCTCCCCAGCTGAGGCTTCTGCCTCTCCCAGGAGACCCTGTGTAATCACTTCAGCTCCTTCCCTGGCTCACACAGACACCTCCCTCAACACCCCCATGTACAAATAGCACGGTTCCTGGAGGAACAGCATCTCCAGAGTGGGGAGGGATCACTGCAAGGGGACACAGGGATGCCAAAGGCAGTGGGGAGGCTTTTCCAGCTGGGCTGAGATCATGCTCCTCCTGCACAGAAAGAAGTGACTCCTTGAACCTTCACTTAGAGGGATGGAAAATAATGTAAGTCCTGTGGTTTACTGCACTTTCTCTTCTTAGGAAAAAAAAAAAAAAAAAAAGGTGGTTTGTGGTAGACTCTTCTATAGGATTCAGTCACCTTTTGTTTGCCTAAAAATCATTAAAAAACCTGAGCAGCAAATTTTTCTTCCTGAGTGGCATGAAAAAAAGTGGAACTGGGGAGGAGTGAGTATTTATTTATTCCTTTACACAGGAGTTTCCCCAGTGTTTTTGACTTGTTATTTTGCTGAAATAAGTTAACTAGGGTCAAAAGTAGAACCCTAGAAAAGTGAATAGGCATATAAGAAAGTTTTTTTTCTGAGCATGAAAATTGCAGATCTGTATATTTAATCTACAAACATCAGATTTTCTAGTTATGATATTTATTTCAAAGCAAAGACAGAAGAATTTCAATAACCTTAAGTTTTATACCATTATTCTCTCTTACATAGGTTTATGCTTATTATTGTTCTGATACAGACTAACACGTGGTTTTTTTGAGACTTAAGAATGAGAGACTTATTTTAAGACTTTTTGAGACTTATTTTAAATAGATTTTTTTTGTGTGTGTTTGAATAAGGCAGAATTGCATCTGTTTTATTTGTGGAATATGCTGTACTGTGCCTGGTGAATGCTTTTATCATGATAAACTGTGGGGCAAAATAAACTAATAAATGAGACCAGGGAAAACTAGATGCTCTGGAGGTTCCTCCTGTGGTACAGGTGCTGCTCCTTTTCCATGTCTCAAAGGTTTTAATTGTTTTATTGTATTACATTTTGGGTTTCTTTGTAATCATTTGACTTGATCAGATATATTTTCCATATCCACAAAAAAAGTTTTTTTGAAATTCGAGTTTCAAAATTTGAAAAGGGCAAATAATGAATTTAATAAAGAAAAGTGAGGAACCTAATGACATTATGTATGTCCTTAGTAAGTGAGACTATTAAATGACACACCTAATGCAAATGGTTTGTTCAGAACTTCTGATTAGATATATTTTAATATATTTAGAAAACTGTCAGACAAAAGACCATGTAAATTGAATATTTCATTTGATTATGGAACTACTAAACCTTTGTCAATCCAAGTTAAAATTGAGATTGTGGATTCAAATTAGTTTTTTTTTAAAACTTATAGTTAAAAGCTTTCTCAGTGTGTTTTGATGATAGATGAGGGGGTGTCTTTCAGGTTTCCTTTCATGGACCAGCTAAATTTTGTTATGGTCTTGGAAGAAATATTTCTCTTGCATTTAGTTTTTTCCTCCATATATTTAGCTACTGAGAGACCTTTTTGTATCAAAATGTACACAATTGAAGGAATCTTCAGAATGACAAAATGGCAAGTCTGAGATACTTTTGGTGCATTTACTACTTTCTCTTAATGGTGACAGTCCAAAATCCAAACCATGACTTTCTACAGCTTTTGTTTGTTGTAACCAAGTCATGTTAATATGAGTTATAAGTTTGTAGAACCATTAATCACTTTTGAAGCACTGCTTACATGTGGAAAGACAAAAAATCTGACTTATTGTCAGCCTGACCTATAAAAACCTAAATCTCAAAAGCAAAAAAACTTAACAACTGCAATTCTCACATGGACGTGCCTTAGCTCTTGGATGTTAGAGGCAGCAAGAGCATAGCTCTCATTCCTTAGTGGTGAAGACAACTCAGATTCCTCCTGTTTGCTTCAAAGCCTGAGTATCCATAAAATCTGCAGATGGTTCAGAACAGCATTGTAGAAAATACATGGTTAAAAATCAGAGCTTGCCCCTCTCCTGGCAGCCAAGTGTAACCTGCTGCACGTTCTCTTCCTTCCTCCCACTGTCATCCTTGGGCAGGACCCTGCCTGCCAAGCTTGGTGAAATGAGTGAATTCCCCTTTCTCCTGCTCCTGCTCCTCTTCCCCACTTCAGAGTGATGAAAGTGAGTGATTCACACTCTCTGGTCACACTTCTAAAACCTGCCCCCAGGCCTGCTGATGTTTCTTGGTATGGCACTTCTAAATCAAGATATATTCCATTTCTTACTCAAGTTAGGAGAGGGCTGGGTCCTGACCTGTTTCTTCTCTTTGTTCTGTAAAACCTCACACCTGAGGTTTACTTCCCTGCCATCTGACCAGCACCTGACCAGTTTCCTTGATAACAGCAGAGGAAAGAGACTATCTCAATTAATCTCAGTAAGAGATTATCTCAATTCTTTGTGCAGTTGCCGCCATACAAAGCCACAGTGTGGAGGATCAGTGGATTCAGATATTATCACACTTTAACCACAAATACATGCAATTTTATAAATTAACTTTCCTCTAGGACAGCTCCAACCATAGCCCTGAGCTGTGGGGGTTCCTTGGGGTCTTCTCTACTCCCTGGGCTCCTCAGAGGTTGGAGAGATAATTCCGGATCCTGTTGTTGGCTCATGGACTTTCCAACCAATCTTTCCTTGCCTTCTGGTTACACCCACTATCCTTAGGGACAGGGATGGCCAGGGAATGCCTGGATGATGATGACTCAGAGTGCAAACCACATTGTCACATTTGCTGTTGGCTTTTACCATCTTGTTATTGCCACTTTTGGAGGCTTTTGTGCTTCTTGATGACCAACAGGTTGTTTCCATGCTTTGGTTATTTCCTTGGGGACACCAAGGATACCAGTTAGAGTTCATGGGCTGATGTTAATGGCCAGGTGATTACACCTAACTCATCCCAACTCCAGCAGCAATGGACTCATCCATGGTCATTAACAGCTTTTCAGCTCTTTTCTCTCAGGTTCACTCCTGTGCTGCCACTGAGTTTCTCTGCTTCCTCACTGCTTGCAACTGGCCTTTTGACAACTTGTCAATTGACTGCTCAAGCACTTACAGAAAGTGATCTCTGCACAGATTTAAATTATTTATGATGGCAAAGTAGCTGAAAATTAGTGCCCCCTTACCAGGCAAAAGAAAATGTGACTTAACGCTTCACTAATTGCTAAGAAGGCTTGTGCTGGAAGTAATCATTAATGAGACAATTCAATATTAGGCAATCATAGAATTTTTATGTGTTCACAGTCTTCTGGTGACTAATGATGTTTGCCCAGTCCCACCACTGACTGTAGAATCACCAATCTTTGGAAGTTTAGCAGGTGTCCATTAGTAGGGGCAGTGAGAAGAGTTGGTGTAATGGATGCAAAGAGTTGAATTTATCTTGTCTCACTTGAGACATCTCAGATCATCAATTGTAGTCAACTGGCATTTCTTTCCTGAAATAAATGTGAAAGGGGTCTCAGCAGGCAGCTTGGGAGCTCGTGGAGCTGCAGCTGTGTAGCTCCAAGATGGAGGAACTCCAGCTTCACTGAGGTGAAATGAATCCCACCCAGAGGGGCTTTCTGGATGAATGCCAACTAGCTTTATCAGGTGAATTGTTTTGTCAATCTCTGCACTGTTTGCTGCCTTCATTCCCCAGCCTAGAACACTAAACTGTAAATCCCAGTTTAAAGAGTGGGAATTTATCTGACACTAGTGAGAAAAATCTGTTGCTTTTTTTTTTTTTTTGTACTGTCCATGTGTCTATGTTAATCTCTGTGTTTAGTCATCATTAGCTGCTCTGAATTCACAGTTTTGCTGATTTCAAGGAGGGTGTAGGGTCTGCCTCCCTTGGCAATCTCAGTGGAGCTGCACAGGATGGTGGAAATCAGACCTGGGAGAAGTTCCTTGCAGGCTGCAATGGAGGAGTAACTAAATGGGCTGAAGAAGTAATGTGTGCTCTCCTTATGGAGAAGCATTTTGGGGGCTGCCTTTTACCTTTTAAATAAGAGACAGACTTAGAGAGCTGAGGCTGTTCAGCCTGGAGAAGAGAAGGCTCCAGGGAGACCTTAGAGTTCCTTCCAGTGCCTAAAGGGGCTCCAGGAGAGCTGAGAGGGACTGGGGACAAGAGAATGGTGTGACAGGACAATGGATTTAAACTGACAGAGATTTAAACTGGATATTAGGGAAAAATTCTTTCCTGTGAGGGTGGTGAGGCCCTGGCACAGGGTGCCCAGAGAAGCTGTGGCTGCCCAAGTGTCCAAGGCCAGGCTGGATGGGGCTTGGAGCAATCTGGGATAGTGGAAGGTGTCCCTGCCTGTTGAGGCAAACACCTCATGTGTGGAGACACGAGGCTTGACTCCATTTTCTCAGAAGGCTGATTTATTATCTTATATATTATATTAAAATACTACATTAAAACTATACTAAAAGAACAGAGAGAAAAGAAGAAGGATTAGAAGGCTACAAAGAACAGGAATGGAATAGAATGCATAACAAAATCCTGTGACTGCTCACAGCCTCACAGGATTTTTGTGAGGCACAGGTGGCTGTGATGGGTCATCAATTGAAAACAATTCACATGGACCAATGGAAGATGCACCTGTTGCATTCCACAGCAGCAGACAGTTATTATTTACATTTTTTTTCTTGGGACTACCAGCTCCCAGGAGGGAAAAAATCCTAGGAAAGGATTTTTCATAAAATAGTTCATAGTGACACCTGCCCATGGCAGGGGATTGGAACTGGATGATCTTAAGGATCCCTTCCAACCCAAACTATTAAGTTTTTCTATTAATGCGATATTTTCTTTCCTTTTTATTGTGACAGTTTTGTATATTGGGAAGACAAGAGGCAAGAGGCATAAATTAAAACAAGGGGGATCCAAATGGGTTGAGACAGTCAAGTTTTGGAACAGCTTACTCAAAGAGGTTGTGCCAACTCTGTTCCTGGAGATTTGTCTGGGTAAAGCCCTGACCTCACGATTTACCCATTTTGAGGAACCTCCTAAGTTCCCTTTCAACCCAAATTATTCTCTGATTAAAAAGTTACACGTGTTAAGATACAAGTGTACTTTAATATGTATCTTAAGAGCTATTAAGAAAATGTCAGCTTGGTTTGATTAAATCATCTGCCTCAAAACACAGAAACGTTTTTGGGGAAAGAGTAGAACAGTTCTACAGAAACTTTGATCTCCTATTACTTGCATTTTTTATTTATTTAGTTCTAGAAAAATTTGACTTCTCCTCTAGAAATTCAGGTGTAGAAAGATGAAACACAGCCCAAGTGAAGCATAGTAACAATCTGCCAAGTAAAAAAAAACCAAACAAACTAGAAGAAATAGGGTTATCTTGGCCACTCTGATCATACTAACTATTTTGGTCATGCTGAACATAGAATAATCAACATTTTTCAACTCTTTTTATAACAGATGATGAAGCCGTAAAAGCAAATAGTTGAGAACAATTTTGTTCATTAACTGGGATTGAATTGGGGTGATTGTTATCACAATTAAAGGAGAGAAAACATCTTTGACAATAACCATGTTTCCCAGTCTGTTCACAGAGTATTCCTAAAGAGGAAAACAAATTTGGAAGAAGGTATCTTTACTTACTTTGGAAATATATCCAGCTACACATTTTGGTATTTGAGAATGAATTAATAGAAAGTATGTTTGACAGCTGAGAGAAAAAATTATTAAAATTTTTTTTGTTTGTTTCTTTGCGGTTTTTAATTTAAATAATTATTCTTTGATCATGGTGATTTCATTATGGTTTGGACTTAAGGAATTCCAAGGATAAGAAAAATTTTAATTTTCAAGAGATATTAAATGTAACACTGCTTTGTAGGTATTTCAAGTCTTGAGAAAAGGCCAAAATGGTACTTTGTTTCTTCTGTGACATGAAAGAGAAAAATGGTCATGAATTAACATTTTTTTCTACTTTAGGTCAAATTGCTCCATTGATATCTGCTCACATAAAAATTAAATACATCTCAACTGTCTTTTGTGTGCCACCCTCCCTGAGACTATGAGTAACAGAAATTATTTTGGGGGTATTTTTAAAGATGCTTGAATGAATCAGGGACATTTTTTCCCCAATTACTCAATTTCTAACAATTGTTAGATTTTATTCAGCATTAGGCTGATTTGTTCAGAATTGCCCATGGATGAAAAGTGTAGTTTTAGCCTTTTGCTCCATGGCTTGCAGCTGTTCTCATGGAAATTTTGCTGCTGACATGTGAGACAACAAGCTCAAGGCTTGATTTCCTTCCCTTAATGTCTGAAAAATTAATTTTTTCATAATTGTTTGAAGCAATTTATAAAACCACCAGGAAAGATCTCCCTGCCTGCTCTCCAGCTCTGGCAGAGGACTCCAGGCTCTATGTGCCCTTGTGCTTCCTTCTAATTCCCCATCCTTGGTTTTAGCCAGCAACCTTTTGTTTTCCTAGAATCTCCTCTGCCCTGGAATAGTCTTGAGGGAAAATGGTGTGAGAATCAAAGTTTATTTTCTGGAAGGATACAAGATGGTTTCTTGGGAGGGAAGACATAAAACCACAATGAAATCTGCAACAAACACAGAATTTTAATGGTGAACTTTTGAGAGCAGGTAAACTTTTATGGAAGTGGAGGGATGGGTTTTGGAAAATTTGGCACAAAGCCTAACAAAGTAATTATTGTATTCCCTCTGTGCATTGCACAGAAATTGCATCTTTTCATGCATCATTCACAGCTCCCATTACTGATACCACAACATCTGAATTACTTTGAACATCAACAAAACAAACACTGCTTTGTCCAGATGAAGGCTTGAAATCTTGTCAGTGGATGTTGTAGTTCTTGTTTTTGCTGTAATACTACACACAACTTTCAGACTGTTAACCTGATATTGAAAGTATGGAATAATGAGTATTCTTGACTGTCCTATTTCTCTTCCAGAAATGATGTTAATTTGTGCTGGGAGCAAGGCTTACTTCTCATATTCACAATTTCTTGTGCTGCTTCAATGGGAGAGGCAGGCAGACTGCAAAAATGGAGCAATTTCACTGCAGTTAGTTTGTCACTGGCCTCTAGCTGTTCTCACAGCAGTGGTTTCCTACATCTCAGCAATGTGGGGTCAGCTGAAATCATGTTGTATCTGGGGATAAATGAAAAGGCACTGCACGACAGGGGAAGACATAGGCAGTCAGCACACACAGAAAAATGTTTACAAAGTAAAACAAAAGCCCCTTGGTTCAGGCAGGGTTTTCTTGGGGTTTTCCATGTAGTGTCTGGAAAGGAAAGGTGGAAGAACAGGTTGGTTGGCAGGAGAACTTAAATTTCAAGATTAAGCTCTCACTGCTGTCATGGAGTGAAATTTGAAGCACACTTGAAGGGGTGGTGGCAGCTTCTGAATGAAAAATGCTGACTGTGTGCCTCTAAGGTGATCTGTGCCTGCTGAGCACAGGGAGAGCCCTTGTCCAGGTGGGATCATTGCCCAGGGTGCAGGTGGGGCTGCACTGGCTCAGGAGTTCCCTGACCCCTTACTGAATTAACAATGTCCTCCCAGAGGTCGTAACCAAAGAAAATATTTTGGAGAAATCTCCTTGCAGAGCATGCACTCAGGTTGTGTTTAGTGGATGGATTCTATCCAAAACCTGGCCAGATTTCTTCATCAAAAATACAAAGTGTTTTTCTAGCTTATTCTCAATATTTTTGTTCTGAGAGGAAGGCATACAACATAAACTTTGCTAGATCAAGCACTTCTGTGCTCCATGCTCTGTGGGTCACAAATTAAATCCTCTTGGATGCTGCTCATTCCTGTGCTGGCTCCACCAGGATGGACTTTCCATCTGAGTATTCCCATCTGCATTAGTTAATTCAATACTTGATCCTCCTGTTGCTGACAACTTCCACACATTTGATGTTGCAGTTGGATGAATTTTACTGTGCCATTTCCAAATATTGGGCTGAACCAGAAGAGTAGGTTTTTTTTTGGTTTTTTTTTTTTCCTGAGCAGCTGAAGGGCATTTAGGATAATGTGTATCTTATGTGAAGTGCTCCAAATACACTCTTAAGTTTATAGAGGTTTGCTCACATCCTATCTGTGCATGTAATTAAAAAAATACAGAGAAGACATCTCACTGCAAAAAGTATTTATCATATATTTTCTTCTTTTTTAATTTTTTTTTTTTTGTAGAAGCTGATGGCTTAGAAAGTTCTTAGCTATGCATGAGCTAACAGTTGTTCCATTTTTTTTTTTTGGAGAAGCTGATGGCTTAGAAAGTTGATGTTCTTAGCTGTGCATGAGCTAACAGTTGTTCCATTTCCACAACTCACCTGTTTTGGAGTTACTTGACTTCCTTTCTACTTGTTTCTATTGTTTGGACAGAATTAGTGACAGGAAGAGAAGCATGAAAAATGGCTGAATTCTTGCTACCTGGAACCAACAACTTCCGCAGGTTCACCCAGGAATCCTTGGCAGCGATCAAGAAGAGAATTGCTGCCAAAAAGAATTGTCAAAAAAATACCACAGAGCAGAAACCTGAGGAGAAAACACGTCCTCAGCTTGACCTAAAAGCTTTCCAGAAGTTGCCAGCTCTCTATGGAAATCCTCCTCCAGAGCTCATTGGGGAACCACTGGAGGATCTCGACCCCTACTACAAAGATCATAAGGTTAGAGCCAACCAAGATACTTGGATTTTATTTTTAATTAATTTAATTTAATTTATTGCATTGCCAAAAGTTTATGTGGGCAGTTTTTTCAAAGAGTTTTGCTTACATCTCTTTATACAAACCCTCATCCCTTTCTAGGTTAAACAATGCGTGCAGTTGGCAGAGCTGAGGGATGTGCTGTAATCTTTTTAAAAAAAGCTTAACTCTAAATTTTAAGAATGAAATCATATGAAATCAATTAAGATTTGAATCAGAATAGAAGCAGAAAAAATAAACTGGATAAAGGAAGGGGAGTTTAAAAAGAAATTAATTAATTAGGAGTTATAGTAATTTTGTACATTTTGTACATAATTTTGTACATTTTCGTAAATTCCATAGTTTTGAACAATGTGCTTCACTCCATCTCAATGCTTTTGTTCCACTTACACATGCAATAAATGATACTTAATTATAAAGATTATTTTAAAATGATTGCTGATGAATCCTTACAGCCTCCTAACTCAAGCTCCATATTCCAGTTGTGACATATTGAAGAACACGATTTTCAATAACAAACAGAGAAATGGAAACTAATCCATTGGGAATTATGTTTTTTGCTTGAGAGGAGGTTAGACATGTGAACTAATTTCTACAGTCTAAGAGCTAGAGGATCACTGTCAACAACAGCAAATAAAGGAAAAGGCTGCAGTTCTTCCTTGCACCTTTTGTATATCTTGACTCAGTGAGGGGTTCATTCTATTTTAGGAGAATAATCATAGGCAAGATTATTTTGCAAATCACAGGGTTGAAAAAAGATGTTTGTGCTAAGGAATATTTTGCAGCCTGAGAGTTAAAGTTTCTGATGAAAGGATAGAAAATGTATTCAGCCTTTCCAGTTAACCAGGCTAAAGTGAAATTCAAGCTCTTGCTCATGACTGACACAACAGGATATAGCACAAAAATAAGTTTTGTGTTCAACTTCCTGACAAATCCTTGTTTGTTTATTTTTAAAAGATTTTCATAGTGCTAAACAAGCAGAAAACAATCTACAGATTTACTGCTACACGTGCCCTGTGGATCTTCAGTCCTTTCCACCCAATACGAAGAAGTGCAATTAAAATTTTGGTACATTCATATCCTTTTATCAGCTTTATTCACTCTTTTTGATTAAAAAACCCTACATAATCCTGTGCTTTTGTGTTTTATAGCTCTGAGTTAGTCTGGTCTTTTCTTCACTACAGACAGATTCTAATTATGAATCATCTTAGATATTATTAGTGTTTTGGTGCTCTTGTGATATTTGGAAATAAGTTTTGTGAGTATTTTGCTTATTAAGCCTGATTTTCTACAGATTTGTATTTTGAGCTCTGATATTGATTTCTTGATGTGTCATAAACAAGTATCTCATTCTGAAGCCTTTCCCAGTGAGAAGATTGATAAGATCTCTATCCTCTTTTTCATCTTCTGCTTACCCAAATGTGGGAATTAAATTCAACTCATATGCCAAAGCTGATCAACCATTGGCCAGTTTTGAGAGAAAGGTTGAGACAGGCAAGCATACACAGGAAAACACATAGAAAAAAAACCCGTGTAAACTTAGTTTCTCTGGGAAATAACATTCAAAAAGTGTACACAAGGTATACAAAAGTAAATATTTTCAGGAATTCTGTTGCAGGGAATGCCTTAAGAATACAAAGGTAATATAGATCCCACCTCATATATCAAATCTAGGGGGTGGGAATCACAAGTGTATTGCTCCAGTTTGGCACTGAGGAAGGACACCTGAGCTGTGGCTTCAGACTGAATCAGACCCAGAGTGGAGTCTGTGATGTCCCTGTGTGGATTTCAGATTTCCAGCCATCTCCTGGCTCTGTGGTGTGAGGTACTTCAATGGCTTGATGAAGGTTGTCATCACAGCAGTGTGCATTTTTTTTTTTTTTTTTTTTTTGTGAGGATGGAGAGGATGGATAATAGCAAAGATAGATGTCCTTCCCAAACTCCTCTACCCTATGGATTGCCCACATGTCTGGTACAACAAGGCATGAGATCCAGTTCCAGAGTCATGTGCTTGAGCTTTGGTGTCATCCCATGACGTAGCTGCCCAAGCTCCTCTTCTCTGGGCCAGCAGGTCCCAGGCAGCACCTGGGAAGCCCCTAGAGTTGGCTAAACAAGGGCATCACAATATAAAAAAAACCATTAATCTATTAGAGAGCAGCCAAAGGAGGTCTGTGCAGATGGTGAATGGTCTGGAGGGGAAAGCACATGAGGAGTGGCTGAGGGCACTTGGTCTGTTCAGCCTGGGGAAGAGGAGATTAGGGGGAGACTCACTGTGGTCTTCAGCTTCATTGTGAGGCACAGTGGAGGGGCAGACCCTGATCTCTTTGCTTTGGTGACCAGTGACAGGACTTGAGGAAGCAGCTGGAGCCAAGCCAGAGGAGTTTAGGTTGGATATCAGGAAAAGGTTCTTCAGCCAGGGGTGGCTGGGCACTGAACAGGCTCCCCAAGAGAGTGGCCACAGCACCAGCCTGAAGCAATGCTCTCCAGCACTTGATGTCATGTTTGGGATGTCCTGAAAAGGGCCAGGAGCTGGCCCTGATGGGTCCCCTCAAACTCAGTATATCCTATGATTCTATGGTCTAGAGTTGTTTGAGACTCCTGCAATCACCTTGTCAGATTTTGTGCTGTCCTTTGGAAGAGAAGAGCTTTGCCAGGTCAGAGGTAGGTTTGGGCTCCACCTGTGTGATTTGGGCAAGTGTTTAACTTGTATGCCATAAAATGAAACTAAAATTGCATCCTTCCACCCAATCCTAAAGTGGTTGAGGGGCCTTTTTCCAGGCTGGAAGCGCTTTGAGCAGCAGATCTGTAATCAATACAGAAGTCCCTGAATAACAGCAGTAGTGTGTTGTCATCTAGCATGGCTCAAAATCACTGAATACCTGTGCATGCTGTTCTTGCATGTGCTTTAAAGAAAAAGCCAGATAATATCAGCCAGTGACTGATGCAATGTTTAGTTACATTTCTGAATCCATGTCATATTCTTTGCCTTCACTCCCATGCCTTACATTGTTCACCTGGTTTATCATGTGCACCATTATAACCAATTGTGTATTCATGGCTCTGACTGAGTCATCTAAGTCTTCATCACCTTCGTGGAACACATATGTTGAGTAAGTATCTGTGGGTATGTATATTTTTTATTTATGTGGTTGTATTGAGTTATTGAGACTTGCCACTTTCACTTGAGATAGTTTGTGGGAGATTTAAAAGGAAAGTTGCTGGTCTTAAGGGGGTTTTTAAATTTAGATTTTATTTGAGGAAGTTTTGTCTTTAAGCCCAATATATACAATAATTTTGATGGTATAGGAGACAGTAAGTGCAGATTCAGTTCCACTGTTGAACTGGCTTCATGTCTGTTCTGCTGCTCCAGTTTTCCCACTTTCTGAAGTTCCTCAGTAATTATTAGCTCTCTATCAAGATGTATTTCCTATTGTTACTGATGCTGATTTAGCACATGGGAGTTGCTGTCTTTCAAAATTCTGGCTAATTATATTGAAATGCTGAGTTTTGCCCTAATAAATTGTTCTGTCAGAAGTACTTGGCCTGCAGAGTGCTGTTAGAAAGGAGAGCTTTTATCTTCAGTGCTGCCAACACCTGCAATGTTAAATCACAATAAATCCATGTTTTTCAGTCAGTCTTGAAACATATAATGCCATGGATTTGTTGGTTTGGGGTTTTTTAAAGAGACTATTTCAGCTGTCACTTTTTAACTTTGGCAAAAATGCTAGAGTATGAATACTGATAATTCTAACACCTAACACAAAGGAGAAGATTCCTAAATACTGAGTATTAAAAACAATATTTAAAAGTATTTTAATATATCCTGTTAAATGACATTGAAACAGCTTGGAATGGCAAATGTCATGCAAGCAGGAACAAGACTCTGCATGGTATTAAAACACCAGAAGATGCTGAGGTGCTTCTCTACCTATGAGAGAGTTAAAGGTTGGATGAGAGCTGTATCTGCTGTTGACATCAGCTACCATTCAAATGCATTTCAAGAATAATTTCAGAATATTTCTTTCCAAATAAAAAGGGAAGAATTACATCCATATAATTTCTTAGTGCATTTGCTGACTACCGAATGAAAGCCTTTTGAATTCTGCAGGGATATCGCTGCCTCCTTGAAATTATAAGTGCACTCAGTTAAGTCCAGAAGGGCTTTTACTGAGCATTTTCCACTAATAAGAATAATTGCCATCTTAAATTGAAAACCCTCTACTGTTGTATTCCTCTAAGTGTTTTAAATATTCTACACAGAAATGGTTGCTGTGTGCTCAAAGGAAATAACACAACACATCACACGTTCACTAGGCCAGTTGAAACTGGAGGAAGACAGAGATTTGGATCTTTATTTTAGCTAGTAACTGGGAGTCTGGTGTTTCTGAAATTATGGGGTCTCACATGAAAGAATTGGGAAAAAATTGTGAAATTCCAACAAGTGTGCCATGGGTTGCACATTAATAGCCATGTCCAGGTTGCAGTCAGCTGCTGTCTCTGCAGCTCCATGTGAACCAGATACTGATGGAATACACTGAAATCCAGCAGAAATCTGTTTGTTCTCTCCAGCATTGTCTCAGTTTGCTGGCCCAGACATTAAATAGTCTGACTGTGCCTCTTCCACTGAGTGCTAACACTGCTCTTTCCCTTTGGCTCTTTTCTCCCCTCCTTAGATTTACTTTCACTGGCATTTACACTTTTGAATCATTGATAAAAATATTGGCAACAGGATTCTGTCTAAATGAATTCACTTTCCTTCGGGATCCCTGGAACTGGTTGGATTTCACCGTTATTGTCATGGCGTAAGTGGGAACAAATAAAATATGGATTACCTGCCTCCTTTCTCTGTGCTAGAAATTCTCAATGTTGTGGTGCAAAAGGCTGTCTGTGGTTTAAAAACCAGCCCATGGCTCCTAATTGCACTTGAAACTATCTAGAACATTGACTTTTCCCCTCGTTTAGCACTCCCTGTATTAGGATAATGTTTTAGTCTTTCAAGAAGGGAACAGAGCTGTGCAGAGCAAGATATTCCCAGTGGTGTGTATCTGTGAATGGATGTGTTGAGACTGGTGAAATGTAAGAGCTGGGTGTAAATACAGACTTGCTGACCCCATGAATGAAAGTATAATTTTGCAGTTAGGGTGATGGGTATAGACACCAGGAGAGTGGATTAAAATCCACCTCCATCTCCAAAAATTGTAGTTAAAGCCTGATTTTCTGGTAATTAGCAAGTTTCTATATACTGGTTAAATGCAGCTACAGAAGGGAGATCAAAACAGCTCAGCCAGCCTTTGTAAATTCATAATATTGAGTGGTACCTTTGTATTTTAAATGAATAATGTTTAAAGATGCTCACAGAAAAGCAGCTGTGCACAAGCCAGGAGCCACCTCAGAGGGAAACTCTAACAATGAAGAAATGCATTTCTATTTTATTCAGACAAATCCTTGCTATGTAGCTTTATCATGCTTAAAATATGCTTGGAAAGATTGACATCCAAGAATGACCACTGTAAGTAATGCCCTGTTAACTCTGTTCGAGCACTTGGTATTTCACATCTGCCCTTCACAGGTATGTGGGAGCATTCAGTGACTTGGGGAGTGTGTCAGTCCTCCGGACTTTCAGGGTTCTCAGGGCTTTGAAAACCATTTCAGTAGTCCCAGGTGAGAAATCTTACTTGCTGAGTACTTTCTCCCACTTACAACTCATTATTTGCTTCATTCAAAAAGGCTTTTGCCTTTTTTTTTTTTCCCTGTGTCTTTCACAAGTTGCAGACACAGCTGAATTTGTGCACACAAAAAGTGTCACAGTTCATCTGTCCCAGTCAGAATGAATCAAGTGTTAGAAAGAATATTGAACATAGTTTGTTTTTATTGTGCTTTTCAAGATACTTCAGAGTTTATAATGTCAGTTTTACAGAATGTGCTTTTAGCTGATGTGTGTGTTATGGGTCCACAGAAATAATTCTGGATATTCAAAGGACCTTACCACTAATGATTTTACATCATCAATCCCTGCCAGGAGAGGTTCAGATTGGATATTATCTTCACAAATTACAAGTGCTGGAAGTATCATTGGAATTATGCATGGATAAAGAAAACTAGACTATCTCTGGTTTGTCACATTTGCATGAATATTTTTCAGAGATTAAAGGAACATCCTAAAATGTAGGGTCAAAGAAAGGAGGAAAAAACATTTCTCTCTTATTAGTCACACTCACCATAAATACACTTGCATTGCAAATATATTTGCCATATACTATCCTGTAATTCTTATACTTTGGCTTTTATACATTGTTTTAGCTCTAATCAAGTATGATATTTGAATCTCAGTTTTTCATCCCGTTTTTCCTTTTTGTATTGTCTTTTTAGGGCTCAAGATCATTGTAGGGGCCCTTATCCAGTCTGTTAAGAAGCTTGCTGATGTGATGATCCTGACTGTTTTCTGCCTGAGTGTTTTTGCCCTCATAGGCCTCCAGCTTTTTAAGGGCAATCTCAGGCAAAAGTGTATCAGGAACACTACAGAATTTTGTAATAAAACATGGGAAAGTTATGAAAAGTTTGCTAATGATTCAGGTAATTTTTTCCTCAATAATTCTTCTTTAGATGATGCCATAGACACCCATGCACACATGTACAACCACTGCTGTGAATTAGGATGTTTTGATTTGTGTTTTGATGAGTAACTACCTGATAATGGCCTTCTGATTGCCAGAGCAGCTCACAGGCATCCAGGAATGCTCTCCTTCCTTTCATTATAAGAAAAAGCACTCCCAAATTTTCCAGTAACATCCAGATCTGTTTCCCTGAATGATATGACAATAACTGAAACATGCATTAGCTCGTTCTCTGTTGTAATTCCCCAAAGTTCACCTTTTACTACAGGCTGAAGAGCCCATGCATCTTCATTTTCCTGCTCAGTGAGAACTGCTTCTCAGCTTAAAACAGAGGAATTTTTTGAAAAGACAAATTACTTACTTCTTGACATCAACTATATCTTATTTTATGTCTTACATTAAGATATCTACAATACATGTTTCATGTTTACACCTTGGCTGAGACTGGTGATGGAAACATGGAGCAGAGATCTGAAAATGCATCAAAGCATTCTCAGAGGAGCAACTGTAAGATGCAGTTCAGAATAGTCCTTGTGTTAAAGGAGAAGACTCAATATATGCGAAAAAACCAGACTCAAAATAATCAATGTCTGAGCCAGAAATATGAAGAAAACTTCATCACTGAAGAAAATCTCTCCCACTGAGTTCAGACACACTGCAGTTGCACAGGGAGAGAAGAATTTTCCCAGGGGAGCTCTAGAAATACATGAAAAGTCACCCAGAATTGCTGTTTGTCCACACTCTGTGTTGGAGATTTGTTCAGACAGGATTTCTTCAATAACTTCACAGTCCAGGGGAAAAAAGTATAAAAAAGATTTTTGAGCAAAACCTTTTTTTTTTTTTTTTTGCTTCTTACCAAAAGACCACACATAAAAACCAAATAATTTACATGTACAGAATGCTGTAAAAATTGTAATTGAAAGCAAACTTGAACAGGAATCAATCAGTGACCAGAACACCATAGCAGAGACCTTGGATAAGACAAAGTTGGGCTAAAAATGCCGATTTTCTGTGCTGAAGAACAAGAAGCAAAAGGATCTATATTTAGTATATGCAGAACATTGAAGCTGTACAAAGGCAATGGTATGGAGAAAACATACCTCAAGAAATATAAAATCTGTGCTGCTTCACAACCTTTGTGTTGTTCAAATCCTATGCCAAAATGAACAGGAGAGCCCAGACAGGTATAATGCTTGGTAGATGACTTTCTTATAGGATTTAGGATGTGCAGCCCTATAAGCTCAGTTTTCTATAAAACTATTTTTATCTATTTTTTATGGACTGCTTTCTTCCTGATTTCATGGGAAGTTCCCATCTCCCACATGGAGAACTATAAGTTATTGTGGTTCTCTGAAGTTCAATCACTGCATCTTTTTTAAAAAACTTTTTTTCAGTTTGCAGGAGTGGAGCTGAGCAAAATTCCAGTGGAAAGTAGCCCAGATAGGGATTAATTCCTTTCTGGGGTATGTACATGGTATGGCAGAGCTGATATCAAAGGTTCCTGGTGGCTCTGAATCATGCTGACTTATCTGATGAGCACAGAAGAGGCTTGAGAAGCACCAGGGAGATGTGAGACCTCCCTTACATCTGGGATAATAAATCCAGACCTTAATGGAGATAATTAGCTATTAGCTAAAGCTTTTACTTTGATTCTGCTGATAACAGAGTAACTAATGCTAAGAGAAATAGGGGAAGAGTTCAGAAAGGGCACAGCTCCAGCAACCTAATGGATAAATCTGCATTTCTCAGCTAGGTGGGGTTAGGCTCAGCAGTGGTGGATATTCACACAACCAAATACTCTTTCTTGCCCCTCAGAACTGGACTTTTTTATTGCTCATTGGAAACAGAACTGGTCTATTCTACTCCTAGCAATGTTTGCACACATTCAGAGGAGTAATTGTTACTGGCCAGAACTCTGCCAGTTTGTGCCAACATTTTTAAATATTGGAAAATATTTTAGCAAATATTGGATTGGTTTAACATTTCAATTAGATGTTAGAGAGAAATTCTTTATTCAGAGAGTGGTGAGGCCCTGGCACAGGGTGCCCAGAAAAGCTGTGGCTGCCCCTGGATCCCTGGAAGTGTCCCAGGCTGGGCTGGATGTGGCTTGGGGCAGCCTGGGACAGTGGAAGGTGTCCCTGCCCATGGCAGGGGTGGAATGAGATGAGTTTTACAGTCCCTTCCAACCTGTACCACTCTGGGATTCTGTGACTCTCTTTGAACCAATGTCTTCCAATTCTTCATTTCCTTTATACAGACGTAGCCAAAGTGATCATAACTGTAAGAATTCTGCATTAAAGGAGTGCCTTCAGTCTGAAATTCGTGCATACACATATGCATGTTTATAAATGAGGCCAGGGCATCCTGCAATCTGGCGCACTTAATGTGAGCATGGGAAACCTGTGCACTCAATCTTACAGGTCACTGGTTACTCATCACTACTAATATTAAATGATAGAGGATTCAGGCTAGAAAGTGCTCTGGGTTTAATTTTTTTCCTTTTTTTTTTTTTTTTTTTTTTTAATAGATGACTTTGCTAGGAAAAATGGTACTGTGGACATTTTGCTGTGTGGTCCTGGTGCTGGGTGAGTGACTTAAGATTATTTCTTCCTTGGAAGTTTTCTCTGCCTCAGTGCTCCTATATTTGCTCAGTCATGTGAGACAAAAGCAGAAAATCCAAGCTTTCCTTGAATGCAGAAATAGGAACACAGAAAACAAAGTATAGCAAACAGTCAGATAATTTAAGTCTTGCAGGGAATGGAGTATGAACTTGCAGTTGGCTTATTCGGATCTAATTAGTCTTTTAGACTCTCCTGAAGTGTTGTCTTCCTTTTCTCCATGGACATATGAGAGAACTAAAAATGTGAAAGATCTGAGGTATAGCACAGGACAGACACTCCTCTCTGTGAAGGGTCAGGAGCATTAAACTGAAAAAACAAAACAGGGATTTCGGAGGGCAGGTTTGGGCAAGGAGGGAGATGTGGCTGCTTTGCATGAGGGGCAGGGGATGAGGATTGGTGATGAGGGGGCTGTGTTGGGATGGTGGTCTACTCCAGCCTGTCTTGCTCCTTTGTTTCTGGATTGTGGGTGCTGCTTTTTCCATCCCTCCTTCCAGCCAGTACTACCTGGAGTAGAAAATTTTTTGCGCTCTGATGAACTGCAGACCTGAAACATAATCAGAACTCTTACATAAAGCTGAAGTTTTCCTTGAAATCTGCACATTTATAAGAGCTCCACTTTTTGTTATTAATTCTAGGGACTGTCCTCCTGGCTATAAATGCTGTAAAATTGGGCCAAATCCTGATTATGGTTTCACCAGTTTTGATACATTTGGCTGGGCTTTTCTCTCCTTATTCCGCCTGATGACCCAGGACTACTGGGAGCGTCTGTACCAACAGGTACCAGTTTTGTGCATGGCTCAGAACTGATCTTCATTAGTTGAAGCAGAAAATGTGTAAAGAGAACAAGAAACATCAAATAAAAGCAATAGCTACAAGTCATCAAGCCCACGTCTTCCCTTCTACCTGTGACTCCTGAAAAAGGGATGCTGAAGTGCTTCCCAGCCCTTTTGCCCTGCTCTTGGAAAAGAGTCCTAGAAGGGTTCTGTAATGTCCTAAAATGTAAAAACGTAAAAAATACCATGTTCAAATAAAAGCAATAGCTACAAGTCATCAAGCCCACGTCTTCCCTTCTACCTGTGACTCCTGAAAAAGGGATGCTGAAGTGCTTCCCAGCCCTTTTGCCCTGCTCTTGGAAAAGACTCCTAGAAGGGTTCTGTACTGTCCATCTAAAATGTAAAAATGTAAAAAATCCCATGTTTAATGGGATGTACAATCAATGATTCATCCATGAGGGTGTTGCTGGATGAACCCTCATTGCTGGCGGCAGGCGCAATCCCAGGAGCGGGTCGGCTGGGAGTGTGGCAGTAACTAAAACAGGGACAGGTACAACAGGAGTGCTCAAAAATCAAAGTTTAGTAAAGGAAAATAAAAGATGTGCTAACAATAACTCCACAACAAAAACAGAAGCTGTACACTATAGGAAGCTACTCCAGAAGACCATGAAATGAGGCAAACAAACTTATATAGAGGGCAGGGAACCAAAGAACAAAGAGAAACAGAAACCATACCTTATACAGAACACAAGACTAACCAATCAGAAAGCAGGGTTCATAACATCACCTTATATGGAATAACTTAATCTGCATAGCTGCTCCCATCATTCCTTTCTTCTCACCCTAACTTAGGAATGTCCAGAACCTATGGTGTACTCTTCCAGGGCATGGTCCTGGTAGGCTCACGGGCCTTCCTTCTGCCTGTAAGTCCTGGAAAAGGGATGCTGAAGTGCTTCCCAGCTCTTTCACTCTACTCTTGGAAAAAAGTCTTCAAAGGGTTCTGTATTGTCCTTCAAAAACTTAAAAATGCCTCCTCCATTGCCTTCATAGGATTGACAATTTGAGGGTATCAGAGGAGGAAGGAAGACAGGGAAGAATAGCAAAGAAATTTTTAATTCCATTTAAGCTTCCTTAAACATTGTGTCTAGGAAGCTTAGTGCTTTTGAAGAATTTCAGAGACACATTGAGAGCCTACCTGGTGCTTTTTGTGGTAATGCTTATCTCTGGGGTGTGTTGCTTGCAGACCCTCAGAGCTTCTGGGAAGGTGTATGTAGTCTTCTTCATGATGGTCATCTTTCTGGGCTCATTTTATCTAGTCAACTTGATTCTGGCTGTAGTAACAATGGCATACGAGGACCAGAACAAGGCCACCATTGCTGAAACCGAGGCAAAGGAAAGGAAATTTCGGGAAGCTATGGAATTACTGCAGAAGGAGCAAGAGGTATGTAAATTATTCACTGCAAGTGTTTGTCTCATTGTTCTGTTTTTGGTCAGGTTTAGGATGGAAGGGCAGGTTTAGGTTTGGAGGACACAGTCTCAAGCTGCACCAAGGGAAATATAGGTTGGATATTAGGAAAAAGTTTTTCACAGAAAGAGTGATAAAGTTGTGGAATGGCTGCCCAGGGAGGTGGTGCAGTCCCCATCCCTGGGTGTGTTTAACAAAGCCTGGATGTGGCACTGGGGGCCAGGGTTCAGTTGAGCTGTTGGGGCTGGGTTGGACTCGATGATCTTCAAGGTGCCTTCAACCTGGTCATTCTGGGAATTCTGTGGAAGGGACCTTAAAGATCATCTCACTCCAAGCCCCTGCCATGGCCAGGGACACCTTCCACTAGACCAGGTTGCCCAGACCTAAGAAAAAGCATTGCTCCCTGTGCACAGCTGTATATAAAAACCACTCATGGAAAGAGGAGCAAGTGATAATTTACTGAAATTAGTGATTCCTGGAGCAGCAGAACCACTCATTGTTCAGCTGTGTATGTTTCCTGTGAAACAATGACTCTTATTCTGGATAAAAAGTGTTAAAGGTTGATGTTACTTTAAGAAAATCAGTATTTTTAAATCTGGAAAACATAAAATTCCATCAACCAGCAGCTTCCAAAAGAAAATTTAGCTTTTTTAAAATTAATTTTTATTCTGTTTTGTCGTTTGGGCTCCTGAGCAAAGAAACATACAGTAATTCTGCTGCAATAACATCTGAGCCAAAACCTATTGTGGTTGAATGAAAAGCCTCTTGGTAACTTATATAGCATAGGAGCTTCTGGAACAAGATACTCCTGTGTTTTAAAAATATTACTCTAAATTCAGCATGGGAAGAAAAATCATCCATGCCGTGAATGTAGTCCCAAGGATCCCCAGTGAAAAGAAAGACTTTTATTACAGTTTGAACATTTATTTTGGGGAAAGGAAATATTCTACTGCATTATTTTCAAACTGAGCATTTTTATTGTAAGTAAATTTGCCATATGGAGGAGTAGGAGCTATAATGCGATTATTTTGCCTCTGGCAGGCCCAGTACTTATAATCATATAACACACTGCAAATAGCAAATTGTTCAGTGCTCCATATGCTGGGGAAGTTCTCTCCTCTTTCTTTTAGCATTATCACATATTTGAAGATTTTTAATGAGTTTTGTAAAACACAAATTGTTATCAGGAAATAGTAATATAGAGCACAGAAGTGTTTTCTTTCTGCTTTTTCTCAAAGCACCCAGCGAAATTATCATCCATGTTTGGTTTTTTTAATTTCAGTCATTGGGTATTAAAGGGATTGATATCCTGTCACTTAGCTCCTTTGAAGCCTCTTCTCTGTCACCCAAAGAAATCAAAGAAAGGAGCAATAGGAAAAAGAGAAATAAGTCATTGGGGAGAGAAGAAAATGAAGAAGAAGAAGAACTTCCCAAGTCACAGCTCCCAGACAGTCAACGAAAGTTGGTAATCTATTATCTGAATCTGAGATCCTTACAGCTTTTCTAATTTTAATTTAAAATTAATGGCTTGAAAGCATAAACAAAATCCCATTACAAACACAGATCACTCTTAAGTCTTTAAAATAAACAAATGTTGGGATAAAGAAGAATTAGATGAAAAAACTTATTTGAAAAGGAAGTGTTATAAATGAAGGATGAAAGCTAAGTTAAAATAGTTAAATAAATTTTCTATAACATAAAGAAATAAAAATAAGTGAATGACTACTGGAACTTAGCTTTTATACCATCATTCTCTGTGAAAAATTTCATACTTAAAATATAAGTATAAATGTAAGTATAAAATTTCATATTTAAAACGTAAGTACAAAATGTAAGTATTATCTCAAAAATACTTACATAAATACTTACTTACTTTATGAGCTGTACCAGCTATCTCAAAAATAGCTGGTACAGCTCATAAAGTTTTATTATCTGCCGTTGAGAATCTAAACATAATCCTTCCTGGAAAATCTAAAACAAATAAGAGTTTTGGACTTGCAGTGGTCGACAGTAAACGTTACGAAGCTTTAATAACTTATGGCTCCCCCAGATTTTCTCTGTGATGTTACTCCGCTCTCTCTGTCTTGCTTTTCCTGGGCTTCCAGTCTCTCCTGGGCCTGGTGTACGGCCCCAGCTCCAGCCAGGCCAAGCGCCGGCTGAGCCACGGGAGCGTCTTCAACTTCCAAACGCCCGCGGTGGAGGTGGCCTCCAGAGCGGATCTCGGCGACGAGGACACCCCGGGAGCCGGGGGACACAAGCCCCGCTGCCGGTCCCTGTCGGGGGCGCAGATGGGACGACGGCCCAGCCTGCAAAGCCAACGGGGCCACAGCTCGCACCCCGCCACCCCGAACTGCGCGCGGAGCAGCAAGGGGGGCAGCCTGGACGACCACCTCGGGCTGGGTTCGGGGCTGGGAGGAGGGAGCAGCAGGGTGCACAGCCAAGATCCTGTGTCCTCTGAAGGAGCCGTGCTTCCACCAGTCATGGAAGATGCGGGAAAGGGGAATCTGGTGAGGAAAAATATAGTATTTTAAATATATGCTTTATATGGTGCTTTATCGATCAGTGGCAGGGTTGGGGTTTTTTGTTGTTTTAAGGGTTTCACCTTAATGGCAAACAGTGATGTGAACTCAAGCATGCTGATGTGGGAATTTTTCAGTTGTCTGTAGAAACTGGTTTTTAATTAGTCTGATGCTTCCTGAAAATTAGATTTTGGCCTTCCTGTTGTAAACCTTGTTTCTGCTATTCATTAATTGTACTAACATAGTTTGAAAGATTCCTAGTGCTGAAATTACAAGTCACCCTTTTCATCCCAAATGCTGCTCAGGGGTGTAATTTTGAATAATACCCATGATTTTTAAAATTTTTTTTGTTCATAGCCCCTTTAGCATCATGCAGCAGCTTTGCCTGTAAGTTCCCAAATTTCCCCTATTTATCCTTCACCTCTCTCATATTCCATTAGTTTCTTGAATAATTCCTAGGCCTATTTCCCCTCATACACTCATTTCCAAGGCTGTGCTTGTCCCGTGTCACATGCTTGCAGGATCCATTCATTGCAGCCCCATAAGAGAGTAGGACCTTCAATCTCACCATCTATTACATCTTGTAAAAATGTACATTTATTTGGCTGCCTGTCATTGTTCCTATTAACTCTCACAGTTACCCATCATCACATCCTGGCTCATTTCACCCCCGTGGTATCTCCCTAATCGTGTTTACTTCTCTGAACAGCCAGCTGTGCATGATGAGAGCAGCATGATGCATTTACCTCCTCATCTGTCAGTGGAGTACTTTAATGAGGCTCTTCAGAGACAAAGGGCAGCAAGTGTAGTCAGCATAATTACCAGTGTCTTGGAGGGTAAGTGGTTCCTCATTAAGTTTATTTCAACCCTAAAGTAATGCTGCCATGAAAGGAAAAAACATATTTCTTAAAGGTTAGCAGAGATTTGTGGGTGTGTAGTTAGGAATTTCATTGTTAATTTGGACTTCTTTTACAAAAAGAGGTGTTACACAGTCTCTGTACTGGAACACGTTCTTTGCCTATTGTAAAAGCTCATTTTGTAGGACAGAGAGTGGAGGGGGTTGAGGTGAGAGTGGATGGAAGATATTTCTGATCATCTGACCTGCAGGACTGGGATACTTTTCTTCTGATTTCTGTTGTGTCAGTGGCAGAATTCAGAGGATTCACAGTTCAACAATTAATAAGATTATGCAACTAAAATTAGTTGTGGCAATTCTTGTATATTGAATACTTCTAATTTACCTTCCCAAGGGAATTTTTGGTGGGAGTTAATCAGTGACAGTTATTTTGATGGCTGATAGTTTTGTTGCAGATCTTGCTGAAAAATTTCAATCCAAGTTATTCAGGATGAGGAACTTTTGCTTTCTTTTGGCCCATTTGAGGAGCTCCGCCACCAGTTCTTGGACCACAAGTATGGGATTGAACAGGGGGGTACCTGTGGCAGGAAGGTCCCTTTTCTTAATTTTTTTAAAAGATTTCTTTTCCTAGGAGAATCACAATTGCAACACATCCAATTTAGCTTTGCATTGCGGTGTAATTCACCAGAGATCTGGGTTTTGTTGCACAGTTTCAGCTGTGAACTGGGGGGGAACAGGACTTGTAGCTCTAGTGGAAGACAAGAGCTAGACCTGGAGTGAGGACTGAGTCAAAGTGATCACTCTGGAATAAGTGGTGTGGGGTACAGATGTAGGTATTGAGCCCAGGGGAGAAGAAATGAAAATTAAACAGAGGGAAGAAATAAGAGTAGGTCCAATTAAGAAAAGGATATGAGTCAGACCAAGCTCATCTATTTCTGAAAAACTTCCAGGTCCCTGAAAACCAGATGAGTAATTCTTACTTTGCTTGTATTTAAAGCCAGTTCCAGTTAGTCAATGAATTTGCACAGGACATAAGCTGGGTCAAAACTATTTTGAAGGGCTAATTAATTATTAATGATGAAGAAAGAAAAGCTATGAGATTTAGATTTGATTAAAAAGATGAAAATGACAAAGACAAAACAGCTTCTGTCCCAAGTTCTACTTGAGGACAATGGAGATGTGTTCAACTTGCATCAGGTGGGAATTGGTGGGTGTGACCTTTCCCATAGGAAAGACCAAAGGCCAAATTTCAGGAAATTTGGATTTGCCAGAGTCAGAATTCTCATGTCTACCATTGATTCTTTAAACTGCCTTGAGGGTCAAGGGAGACAAAAAGTTGTTGAGTGTGACCCAGTCGTTGTCCCAGACAATGTGAGGACAAGGTGGGAAGTGCTGTGGCTGCTCTGTTGTCCTGCAGGAGCATGAGAAGCTGTGGTGAGGCCCCTGAATCACAAATATCTGCATTGCCAGATGGTTGTAGTACCAATCTGAGACAAATAAAACCCTTTCCAAAGGCTTTTGAATTCACAAAAGAATTTGGCATTTTCTCTGAGTTTTTATTTCACGTTTATCAGCTGATGTAAGAACCACATGAATGGTAAAAAGTGCAAGGAGGCTCTGTGAGAGATGAGAGCTTTCCTTTTCCTTCTCTGGTCTTTTGAATGCTTGAAGTTGTTATTTCACCATCTTGCTCAGTGATTACTAATGATAGAAGGATTTTCTTTTTCATTTAGAACATGAAGAAGCTCAGCAGAAATGCCCACCACGCCTGAAGAACCTTGCTTTAAAGTATCTGATTTGGGACTGTTGCCCACTTTGGTTGAGAATCAAGGGAAAAGTGGCTTCTTTCATAAAGGATCCTTTTTTTGATCTCACCATCACGGTTTGCATTGTGATGAACACTTTGTTCATGGCACTGGAGCACAATAATATGTCACCTACTTTTAAATTCATGCTTAAAATAGGAAACTTGGTAAGCAAATTCTCAGCTATGTGGCTTTTCATAGAATTATTTAATTGGCTGATGTGTGTTTTCACTTGAAACATAAAATGTGAGAGTAAAAATTAGCAAACCCTGCATTTATAGACTTTATTTCTAATACAGACAATTCCCACATTTTTTATACACTTTGTTATGCTCCTGAAAAGGCAGAAAATAATCCTTCCCTTTTAATTAAAAGTGCACTAGGACTTGATAAACATGGGTTTTATTAACCTGTCCATGAATGGTATTTGAGGGAAGGTCACCTGAAGATAAGATAAATTCATGGCTACTTTCAGGCTGATCTACTGTTTCCTTGTCACAGGTTTTTACAGGAATCTTCACTGCAGAAATGATCTTAAAAATCATCGCTCTAGATCCCTACTACTATTTTCAGCAGCCCTGGAATATTTTTGACAGTGTCATTGTCACACTGAGTTTAATTGAACTGAGTTTCCCCAAACACAAAAGCAAGAAAGAAAGGAGGAAAGGAGGAACCCTGTCAGTTTTACGATCCTTCAGACTGGTAATGCTTCACGCATGCTCAGTTGTATGAAACTTTATCTTGTGAATTTCATAGAGAATACTTCTGCAGTTAGGAGGCAAGAAATGATTTTTTTTTTTTACCCCAATTATTTTTACTACCTCGTCTTGGCTTTAAAGAACACACTCAAACTCCTTGTGATGCTAGAGTCAGAGTTTAAGAAGTGTATTTCTTTTGAGTTCACTGAGAAATATTCAAAGGAAAAAATATACCAAAATGGAGATGTTATAAAACTGATGCAAATAATTAAAAACTAGCACAGGAGATTAGGAAAAAAAGTGTTGGAGTACAAACAGAAATAAACAGTATTTAAAGAGAGATGTGAAATTATGTTAAGGTATCTACTTCATATACCAGGGACTGATTTATATTGCTTTTTCAAAATATAGACTCTTTTCATAGTGCTATGGCAGCAGTCCCTGAGCTTTTGGTCCTTTGTTTTACATGTAAATTAGGCACCATAATCTATATAGAGAGAACTGCATGGACACCTGCCTGCATTTATCAGGGTCTCAAGTTAGTTTGGTCCTCTATGAGGTGATTCGTTTATGTTTGCAGTGTTGCCCAGTCAAGAGAAAAAATACTTACAAATAGTTTAAAAAAGTATTAATGTGCCACAAATGTTGCTGGAATAGTTCAGAATATCAGTAATTTGGTTGTTGTAGGATTTGCATGGTGCAAAGATGAGTTATCTCTACCAATGTCTAACACTATGTTTTATGTTGCTACGCAGCTGAGGGTCTTCAAACTGGCAAAGTCCTGGCCAACTTTAAACACTCTAATTAAAATAATTTGTAACTCCCTGGGAGCACTGAGTAATCTGACCCTCGTCCTGGCAATCATCATTTTCATTTTTGCTATAGTAGGGGTGCAACTTTTTGGGAGAAGTTATGTGTTGAACTGCACTAAAATAAGCAAAGACTGCAAGCCACGCTGGCACATGAAGGACTTTTTCCATTCATTCCTCGTCATTTTCCGAATTCTGTGTGGAGAATGGATTGAGACCATGTGGGACTGCATGGTGGTTGCTGAACCATCACTGTGCCTCGTTGTCTTTCTGCTGGTCATGGTGATAGGAAATTTAGTGGTAAGTTTCACAATGTGTTGTTCTCTTCATCCTGTCTGTGCTGGACTCCAGTTAATGGCTGTTCTGACAACAAAAGATAGCTCCCCTAAAAACAGGTGGGAAAGTTACCTGTGTATGGTATAGTCTGTGAAATCCTCTTTTTCCTTTCACCTTTGAGCCATTGTCTGTATTTTCCCATTTTGTGAGCTTTGCTCACAGCACCACTTGACCTTTCCATGTGACAATGTGACAAGAAACACCTTTGCAGTAAATACACCACAGGCAGCTAAGTTCCTCCACATCCTGGGACTTGGATGTAAATAATCAGTGAGGCTTATGGCTCACCTGCTTGAATTAATTAGGCCAAGTGCTTAAGTCCCTCTCTAAATCAATTTTATTTATTTTATTAAGACTTCATGCAAGTACTGAATTCTTTGTCAGCAAATGGCAGACTCTACAGTGCTACCACAAAAATCAGGGTTATTTTTAGGCATCTCAAAGTACATTTATATCCAAGAGCTAGATCTTGCAATGGCATAACCTACACAGCCTCAACACACTATGCTGGGACACAAGGGACAGCCTGCCTTCCTTCATCCTGTGCTGTCCTTTCTTGATGCCCAAATCATAAATATCTTCTTTTAGTAACTTCGTTCCTCATGTCCTTCATTCATAAGCTTATCTTAATTGTAAAAAAAATCTGAACATAATCCTTTCTTGATGCCCAAATCATAAATATCTTCTTTTACCTCATGTCCGTCATTCATAAGCTTCTCTTAATTGTAAAAAATTCTGAACATATTGAACTCTAGGCAGACCTTTGTGGGAAATCTCTGCTCTGTGGCTGAATCCTAAAAATGTATTTAATGTCCTGTCTGTTCCACACTGCAAGGATTGATGACAGTGATGAAATGCTGTGAGTGAGATTTATATTGCAATTTAATGTTAACTGTCAAGCAATGAAGTGTTTAGCCCCCACTTTTTGTCCAAACTTTCTTATGGTCCAGGGAAGCAGAGAGAGGTATCTGGGACTGAGATTTATTCCAGCCTGAAGTCAATAACTAAGACAGATGGGATGAATTGTTCTCTGGAGAGCTGAGATTCTCCACTGCCTGTGGTCCTTGGATGGCTTGGAGGTGTTATCTGCCCAGTTCTGCCATGACAAAAATTAAGATACACAGATCCCATTAGTAACCAAAATACTAGTGAAAAAATAAATTCTCACATTGCCTTAAAAGCAAACAACAACAACAAAAACAAATGGAGATTTGAAAATTCCTTTATTTGAAGGTACTTAAAAATGAAAAATTCGAGCTTCTCTTGGTTTTGATTTTTGTGAAAATGTGGCAAATTTGAGGAAATTTCTGGGCCTGAATCTCATCTCTCAGAATTTTGGAAGTACCTCCACAGATGCCTGATTTAACTGTAATTTGAATAATGAAGAGACAATTGTTAAACTGACAGGACATGAGTCAATGTTACTGCTTTAACCTTTGAAAAGTTGCTTTCAACAAATAATGCATTTGGCACACAGTTCTGTTCTCTTTTGTAGTTTAAATTACATTTTTTTGAGAAGAGAGGAATGGGAACATTGGAATTTCTGACAGAGAAGTTAATTTCATCAACCACAATGTGATCAGTCACTGCCATTTCCTTATCACCTTGTTTTGGTTTGCTCAGGAGACACAACTTCTTCAAAGCTAGAATTCAGATTTTCCAATGCTAATTTCTGGACTTTAATTTTTTTTTTTATATAATTATTTCAATTGCTTTCAGGTTCTCAACCTTTTCATTGCACTGCTGCTGAGTTCTTTCAGTGCTGACAGTCTCCAGACAACAGAGGATGATGGAGAGATGAACAATCTTCGGATTGCCTTCGCTCGCATTCGAAAGGGATTCCACTTTGTCAGGAGCGTGACGTGGGATGCCTGCTGTAGGAAGCTCAGGCAGATAAAGAAAGTGCACAAGAAGAAAATCAAATTGACTGCACAGAACTCACTTGGGTTCAAGAGTGAAGAGCCAAAAACTTATAAAGAGAATTACAATAATGAATGGATTGAGAGAAACGGGGACAAGTGCCCAGGTCTTGAAGATTTTGTTAGAAGTCCCAATGTGTTTGTTTGTGTCCCTATTGCTGAGGCAGAGAACACAAGTGAGGGTTTCGAGGATGATGATAAACTGAGCACATTTACTGACACAGAATGCAGCAAGCAGGTGATGGATTTCTTCATTTTTGTTGGAACAGTAGAATTGTGGAGAGAGATTAAGGGAGGGGGAGGGATGGGTGGGAGAAGAGTTTCTACCAGAACAGGGTGGGAGATGTTGATCCATTTCCAAAGTTCTGAACTAGAGCCAAAAGTAAAAATATTTACAGCAAGGGGTAAATCCTTGGACCTTTTCAAATACAGATTCTTTCATAGTTTTAAAAGAAAATTTTTGCAGGATTTCTAGCTGATGTGCTGTGGTGCACACTCAGGTAATTGTGGCAGTCCTTGGTGAACTTGTATTTTTTAATGTAAATATTTATGCATCATGCCAACTGTTTTGGTATTATTTGCACAAAAGAGCAAAAATACATGTTCTGTGTACAGAACATTATCATGGATTCAGAATATAAATTGATAGCTCTGATCCTTACTTTGTATTTTTCCTTGCTGTGTGTAGTATGTAGTAATTATTATAAGTGCATGGGATTAAGCATGGAGTGGCTCTACTAAGGACATCTTTTTGATACTACATCATATATTTACCCTATTTCTTTGTGCTCTATGAATTTTTCAGTTCTGTTTCAATCACAATTGTCATTCTGGTATCACAATTTCCCATATTAAATATCCCTCTTAATTCCTGTGTAAGAATTCTCATTTAAGTTTTGAATAGATCACTAAAATGCCTTCATTTGCTCTGTTGGGGAAAAGTTCTATCCTTAGATAAAATCAGAGACTCAAAATGATCATTTGTTATAACTCTTGTCTGGAGATTCCCACTTTAAATGAAATTTATAGCTTATTAGTTTTTCCCCTCTGACTTGTGCGCTCTCTAAAAAGGCAAAAGAAAACCCCTCTAATCCAAAGATTAATTTCAGGATGAAAATCACCTGAGGCAAAGGGGAGACAGAGCAAAAAATTCAGGCAGCTCAAGTAAAGGATCGGGATTTTCCTCTGAAGAATTCAGTGTGCTTTTTCTGGGAAAAGACAGGAAGAATGAACTCTCATCACCAGAAGAAAAAGAGGTAACAGTTTTTTTTTTTTTTAGTGATGTTAATTTTCCAATTCTGGTCAAACACAGGCATATTTCTGTTCAGGGATTTACCCAAGAGAAGTTTAGTGCCAGAAGCAGCTCTGAACTTGCAGTACCTGGTCTGGCAGAACAAGACCCAATACTGGAGCTGGAATTTTGTGAGCAAAATCAAAGGTTTTCTAGGTATTTATTTTAAAGAAAAAAAAATATATAGTATAGGAAAGAGCGTGTAGAAATGGAAAAACTATGATGTAATTTTGGTAGTAATCATGAATAATTTATAAAATACTCTCTAATATGTTCCATGTATTAAATTCTGACTCCATGAAAAAGGAAAATTAGACAAAAAAAGGAAGAATTAAGAGAGATAAGCTTCCATGTGGGAAATTCCATCAAGTCTGCTTGTGTCCTAAGTATCTTGGATTCAAGAAACATAATGCTTGAAATGAGATTCTATGTCATTAAAGATTGTTGTTACCAGTTTACAGTGATTTTAAAAGAATGTTGAATGTAGAATACAATCAAAGAAGTAAAAAGCAGCATTATGGAAACATGAAAGAACAAAAGCATAAAGTAATTGCTAACAAACAGCTGACTCATAACATTGTCTTTGGTTTAATGGGGGGGCAAAAAGCTTTGTAACTGAAGAATACAGGGTATGATTCCAATTTCTACTTCCTAAATACTGTTATGGGTGCTCAGTTCCTGGCATGGTAATGGATTTATTTATCTGGGTCTCCTGTGCAAATGCATCTTTCCATAAATCTCTTGATTTCTTTGAAGTAGGATGTTTCATGGTTTTAACCCAAGTAATTTCTCCTGTTTTGAGAGCTACATTCACTAATATGCAATTTAAAAGCTCTTCAGTTTCCCAGCTGATTAGGCAGTTACATCTGGTTCATGTAGATAGATATTGTAATTACAGAGCTTTGGCCTCTATTTGAATGCACCCATTGGTACTTCTAAGCTTATATCTTTTAAAATCAAAAGTTTTATTCTATTACCAACAATATTTGTAATATTAGTGCATACCAAAGCTTTAATTTTGAGTTTTATTTTTAATGGATTAATTTATTCATATGGACCCGAGTTAGAAAGAATCAATAACTGATATTACTGTGCTTGCTAGTTGGACAGTGTCAGCTCTTCTGAAGTCAGCACAGTGGATTTGACAAATCCTGAAGATCTTTTAAAACAGATGCCAGAATTTTCTGAAGACTTCAAGACTCCAGAACAATGTTTTCCAGAAGGTAAGACTCTAATGGAAATGAGAAAACTCATCTTGTTTTGCTAGTGATGCTGAGCCAATAAGGTCAGATCCTTTTCAGTTAATTTTACTTATCTGAAAAAAAGCCAAGTAGTTGTCTCTATCTAGTCAACACAGAGACTGAGACATCTGAAAAATAAACCCTTTCCTCTAAAAGCCAATTGCTTCCAAGTGAGATATGGGCAGTGGCAGAGACCCCACTCTGAAAAATAGGATTGTGAGGTGAGATGAATTTCACTCAGTTTGACACAACCAAGCCACTCCGGGGGTTTGACATAAGAGAAGGGTGTGGGATCAGGTCTCACGTGGCAACGGTCACCTGGCACATCAGATTTATTAATACTTTGCAGCAGTAAGAGTATTCCTTGAATAACATTTCATGAGCAATCTCAAACAAAGGAGTGAAATAAGCAAAAGAAGCTGCTAAGATGAATTGAATTTCTATAGGGTGATGATTAGAGAGAATCATAGAACGACTTGGGTTGGAAAGGACCTTAAATATCATCCAATAATCTGAGGACTCTTTTCAAATTGTCTGACAGTATCTAGCTTTGCAAGTTTTTCTAGGGTGTGTTCAGTGCTTATATGATTTCTTCCTACCCTAATATGTAACAACACTGGCTTTTGTATCAATCCTGACAAATTTGGTGGCTTTCTATGCTGGGGTTACAGCATCTCATCTCATCTCATGAGCACCTCAGCTCATACAGCATTTCCAAAGAGTGTGCAGAAACTGAGAAGGACTTTTGTAACATCAAGACTTTTTCCCATAGCCTTGAAGTTTTGTGTGCCCCAGCAGCAGGCCAGTGAGCCTGTCCAGTGTCTCAGAAATGTCTTGAAATAATGAAAAGTTGTCCAAAGGGGCTCCACCTACTGTGTATATAAACAGGAGCTACAAGGCAAATTAAACTAGATGTATCCCAATTTTTTTTCTCTTGGTAAAACAGGGAAAACCAACAACAAGGATGCAATAACTGTGACCACTGACTTTGTCCTACCCCCAGAAGTTTCCTGGCCATGCCTTCACATTCTCCTGCCTTCCTTCCCTGCACTCATTGCTGTCTCTCACTTTCAGTTTGTGCCCGGCACTTCCAGTGTTGCCTGCGTAGTGCTGCAAAGTTTGGAGGAGAAACCTGGTGGGATCTGAGAAAAACCTGCTACCAGATTGTGGAACATTCTTGGTTTGAATCCTTTATCGTGTTCATGATTCTTCTGAGCAGTGGAGCCCTGGTTGGTATAGCACTGTTTCATGTATCATGAAGGAGTTTTTGCTTTAATTTGCACCCAGAGAAGTTGTTTTAACCAACAAACAAACTTAATATCTTTCAACTCATAAAGAGGGAAGAGTTTTCAAATAGCAGTTGTTTATTTACCATTTTAATTATTGCAAATCTATTATTGATATTATTAAAAATTATAAGAGAGCATAAGCTAAGCTAAGAATACATGAATCTCAAAAGCTGTTTCTCTTCTGGTTGAATACTGGATTTTTCTCAGGAAGTTATGTCACAATTGTGAAATATTAAGGTGATTTTATATCATTAAAACAAACAAGTGACTCTTAATACTTGGGGAAAAAATACTTAGTTCTATTCAATATATAAACTTTATTATAAACTTTTCTAAAAATATGTACATATTTTCATCCTGTCTTCCCAGGATTTCATTGTGCAGGAAGGATGCATCCACAGGGCTGTATCATATAGAGAAAAAAAAAGAGAAGGCACAGGGAGAATTACACTTTTATCAGCTGGCATAGATTTGAGTAACGAATGCTGTTCAGATCTGTATTAAAACACACTTAATGATGAAGGGGTCTCAGTGTTGCTTGACTTTAAATGTACAAAGTTAATTTCTGATTTTTGACATTTATCTATATCTATTATGGTATCAGGCATTTGAAGATATCCATATACACAAGAGAGAAAGAATTCAAGCGATATTGGGATTTCTCGACAAAATGTTCACTTTCATCTTTGTTCTGGAGATGCTCCTGAAGTGGGTGGCTTACGGCTTCAAGAAGTACTTCACCAATGCCTGGTGCTGGCTGGACTTCCTTATTGTAGATGTGAGTTCTGCCCTTGCTGTTCCTACACAGCATTAGCAGCAGAATCCCTGATTATTTTCTGGATGTAAATTTCCGACCTTAACCCGTGTGGCAATGGTGTCAGGATATTGTACTCCTGGCGCAGAAAGCAGGGTTTTGTTTGTTTGTTGGGTTTTTTTTTTTTAACAGAAATAAAGGAAACAGATGACAGGATGTTTTAATGCATTTCCTTTGTCTTCCCACTCAGGTCTCTTTGATAAACCTCTTTGACAGTACCCTTGGCCCCATGAAATCTCTCAGGACTCTGCGAGCTCTGAGACCCTTGAGAGCGCTGTCACGGTTTGAGGGAATGAGGGTAAGACTGATTGCAAAGCAAAGCTTGTCAGAACTGATGAGCACATAACAGGTTTGTGACTCATCACGGTGTCTTTGTGAAGTTCACCTGTTCACCCTGAGTTCAGCTTAGGAACTATAAAATAAATTTTTAAAGAGATCCTTGGTTGTGCTCTTCTGTACCTGGGCATTCCTTATAGACTTTCCTGGAGTGATTGATCCAAGTGCTGTTGAAATTAAAACTGGCCTAGATGGAACTTTGTTCCATTGCTGCTCAGACATGCTTGTGTTCCTGTCTTACTGAGATAGGCAAAAATAAAGTAGAGAATAAGAACTGTGAGCACAATTATAATTTTTGAAATCTGATAGCAAGCTAACTCAGAGGAAAGAGTCACTTCAATTTTGAAAGATTTTACTGGATTGATTTACAAAAACTGTAGCCTATTAAAAAGTACTTTGCTCAAATTATTGTTTCAAATAGAGTTCTTTCAGAAAACAAAAGTGTTTGTCTGTAGAACATTAGATTTTCTTTTCCCATCAAAAGAACACATTTATTTATTATTTTTTATTCTGGAAGTGAGACTGAAAACTCTGTGGTTGCAATCTTGACACTGTGAAGACAGAGAGAAATGTCATTAAATTAATTAGCAGAATGTATCAAAATTTCCATGTCTGGAGTAAATTTTGATATTGAAACAGGTAATGTTGTATTTTCTGTCTTGCTATGAAGAATGTGTGTGGCACAGTCTCGAAAAAATCTTCACAAAGCCTTTTAATTGTTCTGCTGGTCCATCAAGTTTTTCTTTGCTACCTCACAGATAAGTTCACTGCCTTCACTGTGAAACTCAAAAAATGTTCCCACCATTCCCTTACCCAGTTTTTTCAAAGCAATCTTCTATGTCTTGGCATACATTTACAATCTGCATGGACCACTTTTCTGTGGTTCCACAGCACCTAGCACAGGAAATGTACCTGGCTTATGCTTATAGACCCCAAACACAACCATAATCCACTAAAAATAAATGAGGCAAATTACTAGTGGAGAATTATTACTGGTCCATTTAAGAACTACTTTTGACAGTCTTAAAAATAGTCCTCTGCACAAGTGCTCATGGATGAATACTTCAGAAGTTTTATGTTAATAAAATCTAAAACAAAGAGACAAATGGACTATGTCCTATTCCAAAAATAAGTGAAATAATAAAAAAACCCAAAAAACGGGTGGACTTACATTTTAGTAGTGTAGGGTCTCACAGCAGACCAAGAAATATCAACTATTGCTTTGAAAGCCTAATAGATACTAAAGATGCTGTTCAAGGTTCCCCTGCCAGCTGTGACTATTGTGACTGAGACTAGTTTTACACAGAAAACATCAGGTTTTTGTTTGCAGAGATGACTAAGTGGCTGCTTACAGATACCTGGGCTCATCCTTTTTCTGAAGCATATTTTTCCTCTCCCTTTTCCATCCCAGGTTGTGGTCAATGCCCTCCTGGGAGCCATCCCCTCCATCATGAATGTTCTGCTCGTCTGTCTCATCTTCTGGCTCATCTTCAGCATCATGGGAGTGAACCTGTTTGCTGGGAAGTTTGGAAAATGTGTCAATATGACAGATGAAAATTCCGTATTAGATAACAATATCAAGAACAAAACAGACTGTGGGATGTATAACAACACTGGAAAAATATTCTGGGTCAATGTTAAAGTAAATTTTGATAATGTTGGCTCTGGCTACCTGGCTCTTCTTCAGGTGGTAAGTGCTGCTTGTCCTCAGTAGCCAGCTCTTATCAGATGGGCTTGACCTTTTCTTAATTCCTAACTCATCTCTCAGGGTGATGCAAGGAGTGAAATATCCTGCAGCTTGCCCTCCCCTTGTATTGTAAATCAGGGCAACCCCGATGAAGGGGAGAAATGACAAGGAGGACTCCATTGATATCAGAAGGCTAATTAATTACTTTATTATACTATATTATTCTATACTATATTACACTGAATCTGCACAAGCACCCAACTCAACTCAACCCAACTGCACAGAATCTCGTGACTGTCAGCCAACAGTCCTGACACTCACACACGTGGATTCAATTTGCCAATGAATCAAAACACTCACACCAGAATCCAATTACCAATTCCCTTCAGGTAAACAGTCTTCCACAATGCATTCCACTTGTGAACAACAAGAGGAGCAGCAATTGAGATAAGAGTTGTTTTTTCTTTCTCTGAGGTTCAGGGAATGTGAATCCCATAAAATCCTTGGGAAGTTGTGCCTTGCTTTTCTCTGTGAAGAGAAATGTGGCCACACTCTCTTGTAGCTGGCTGTTCATGCACACAAATGGGGAAAGGGGAACAGACGAGACCCTGCCATGACTTTCCAGGTGATAAAGGAACATCTGGTGGGCAAGTGCTGTTGCAGGCTCCAGCAGTTTCGTGATCCTGAGAGCTTCCATCTCAGAAGGAATTCTGGGGCAAATAGTGACCTTTTCTGTCAAAATGTGGATTTATTCAGCCATGAGGGTTGCATGGCCTTTAGTGCCATGCTGATGAAGGTTTGCTCTGTCAGAATCCTAGGATAAAATGTTCTGTCTCCCCCTTGAGAGCTTTCATGTCCTGATGAGGCTGAGAGTGCCACATACAGCAGCAGCCAGAGCTGGGTGCTTTGTGCCTGTGAACATAGCAAAGGCTCTTGTTCCAGTCAGTGTCATTTGGATATAGCAAATTATGTGAAGACTTTTAAGGTCGAAGTTCAACACATTTTCCATAATCTCTCATTCCAGGCAACATTTAAGGGTTGGATGGACATCATGTATGCAGCGGTAGATTCACGAGAGGTCAGTCATTTCATTCAAACCATATTTTTGGAGAATGCTTCTGCTTTCTGCAAATGCAGTATTCATTTTGCACTTCCACATCTGCTGTTTGTCAGTGCTAAATACTACCAGTAATTATTTTTTGTCAGATGATGTAAACATTTAATCTGCAAATGACTCATCATAGCCTAAATCTCCTCTGTTGCAATGGGGAAAAGGGTTTCAGCTCTAGATCCACCCCCTTATACAGAAGAAAGTGGCATGACTTAGTAAGGAAAGAAATTGAAATGTAGAGGATGTCTTAATTTCATCAGGAGTTCAAAGGAATAAAAGAATTTTTAAAGTATTTTAATATTATAATATTAGCAATATTATATATGGAAATGGAAATAATATATAAAAACAGGAAAATACTAATAACAGTATTTTCATACATCAATGTTTTTGTATGTTTAAATGTTTTTCTTCTTTGTTCTTCAATTTGAAAAGTTATTTTTTTGTTCCAATTTTGTTTTTATTCATAATAGCCATCACAGAAGTTTTTTGCTAAGAAGATAAAAAATACAAGAACATATCTAAACCAATAATTTTACTGGCAAGAGCTTGGAATTTGACTTCTAAATAGTTTGTTTTTTTCACGTACTGAAAAATTTACAGTTCCTGTTCTTATTGGAAGGAACTGAACTGGTGCTTCTGCAATGCCTGTGGAAATCATGTCAAGAATATTCAAACAAAATTTTGTGTTACGCACTATTGGTAGTTTTAAATTATACCACTTTTGCCACAATTAGCAGTAAGGCTGTAAGTCTTAGTTCCTCCTGGAATCAATTTTTGAGAGGAGCTTCAATATGAAGATTATTCTCAATTGGGCCCATGTTGCTGTATTGTTATTTCTCAAGTTGCTTCTCGTTCCTGCAGAAGGATGATCAGCCAGAGATGGAGAACAATCTCTATATGTACCTCTACTTTGTGAACTTCATCATCTTTGGGTCTTTTTTCACCCTGAACCTCTTTGTTGGTGTAATCATTGACAACTTCAACCAGCAAAAGAAAAAGATAAGTGTATGGGTTGTGCTTTGGAGAACAAGGTCCTATACACGGAATCTAAAACTTCAATTGGCATTTACCAGAGTTTTGATAATTAAGTTACAAGAAATAACTTTCTACTTTCTTTTCCTTGTAAACTGAACACCTAGATCTTCCCCAAACATTTCAAAGCCTCCTAAAATTTCAGTCCTTTTGGGGAACTCAACATGACAAGAGGCTCCTTATTTAGAAAGTGGTCTGCTAGAGGTGCTCTGATGAGTGATTTGGATATTCAGCAAGCCCAGCACAAAAGCCCATGGAAAGATTTGGATATTCAGCAAGCCCAGGGAAAGATTTGATCCTGTCCATGTTTTTTGTTTGCATGCCTTTTGAGTGAGCTGAGTTTCACACCAAGACTTCTACTCTGCAAATGGCTGGTTTGTGCCACTGATTTTATGGACACAGTTACATGCTATGAAATAAGAGCCAGTAACAGCAAGGTGTAAAAAAGGAAGGAATGTCAGTTTCCAGAATTTTAGACATTTTCAGTGCAGTAGTTTTGCTCTTCACCAAGTAACAGTGACATTTCTTTGTATACTTAGGTGGGGAAGATATCTTTATGACAGAAGAACAGAAAAAATACTACAATGCAATGAAGAAGTTGGGATCCAAGAAACCTCAAAAACCCATTCCAAGACCCTTGGTAAACTGAATTCTTCACTGGGAAAACGCATTGCAAAAATGAAATTTAATTCACTGGAAAGTGCATATATTTATATATTGCAAATAAAATATTCTTATTGTCTTTACATTGATACTCACACAGTGCTCTGAAGTCAGTTCCACACCAAAAAGTTGACTGAATTATTTTACAGGTTAAATATTTATTAAGTTCTCTGCCTAAATATTATTGGGTTTTATATTCTCTTTTGAACTGATAACATTTCAGGATGGGAATGGATTTTTCATGTCATTTTTGTACTCTGTCTTTCTCCAGTTTCTCAGACTACATTGTAGCTGAGTGACTTTGCAACATAAAAATTGGAAATGTTGGAAACATGTATGGATGGGTACTCCTTATTTTCATAACTGATGTCAGAAGTTTTTTTTTTTTTCCCCTCTAGAACAGATACCAAGGTTTCCTTTTCAACATTGTAACATCCCAGATGTTTGATGTTGTCATCATGGGTCTCATCTGCCTCAACATGGTCACAATGATGGTAGAAACCTATGAGCAAAGTGAAACGAAGACAAACATCCTCAGCAAAATCAATATACTCTTTGTTACCATCTTTACTGCAGAATGTGTGCTGAAATTGCTGGCCCTGAGGCAGTACTATTTCTCAAATGCCTGGAACATATTTGATTTAGTTGTTGTTATTATGTCACTTGTTGGTAAGTAAAATTGTCTTGAAAGTTCTTTACTATATAAATTATTATTCTTTTTAGAAAGAAAAAAAATTAGTTAAATTTCGTTAACTGCAAATAGTCATTGAAATGCAAGTCATAATACTGTGAAGTCTTAAGGAAAAAATAAGCAAGCCCCCTCAAGATTATATTAAATAACATTAAATGAGATTCAAAACAATTCCTTTACTAAAAGTGTGTATATATTTATAATGGTTCTTTAGGTTTTTTTTTCCTCATCTGAAATACAGAATAAAGAACTCATCATAGTAGTGTCACATGACATGATAATTTCCATTGCCACTGATTTAGTACCAACTAAGAAATATTCAATCAGATCAATTGTTGGGTTTTGTCATCTGTGTTTTTGATAGATGACTGAATTATATAGAAAAATAGGACTACTGGAATATGTATAGAGTGGGAAGACTGGAATTAGATTATAGCCTGTAGAATTCAGGCATTGCTGACTGACAATAAGGGTTCTCACTTTGTAACACAATAGAAAAGATCACCAAAAATATATTAGTTTTTACTTGAAGGGATTGCAATGGAAGAATGGGGTAAAGAGCTCTGTTGCAAATTTGAGCTTCCTGCCAATTTAACTATACCTAGGGCTAGTACTGCCCTAGCAACAGGCATTTAGGGCAAGAAGGACATTTCAGTTCTTTACTATGACTTGTGTCTAGAGTAAGTAAGATTCCAGTAAAACTATGGTTCATCCTTGAGAAATCATGTTTCTGGATTGTAAATACAGAAAAATTTATCCAAAGCAGCTGCACTTAGAAAAGACAAGCCTCTTCTCGTGCTATTAGGTGTCATTTATTTCATTGAAACAAAGAAAAGATAACATCCATGTGTAGCTCTGTCTCTGAATGAACCAAAAGCCATTGTAAAGTGGCATGCACATCTTCTGTGTTCATCACTCTGCTTCTACATGTCATGCCTTTATTATCTAAATGACAACCATGACATTGCATTTTATCTTGTTTTCTTAGTTTAGCTTTGTAGTGTCAGTATTTGAAGACAAATGTAGAAGATAATTTGAATTAGCTGAAATATTCATGCAACCAGAGTCAAAGAAAACCACCAGTCATCAAGTGTCAACTGATACAGATATTTGAAGTTGTGCACAGAAAGTTCCTTGTCATCTTTTGTGCAACAGGGACTGTCCTCTGATGGCTGAAGAATGTAGTTCATAATTGCTGATTTCAACAACTATTATTTCAATTCAGCTTCTCCTAAAAGTTATTCTGGTAGGGCTTAGCAAGAACACATCAGATATTTTTTAGCTGTGAATATATTATCATTCCAGCCTCTTTACTAGTTAAGGAAAAATATGATATTCTAATGAGTTGTTATCCTCTCCTTTTCAGCCTTACTGCTTTCCAGCATTGGCAAAGCCTTTGAACATTTCTTACCACCCACACTCTTCAGGGTCATTCGCTTGGCCCGGATTGGGAGAATTCTGAGACTCATCCGGGGAGCCAAAGGAATTCGAACTCTCCTGTTTGCCTTAATGATGTCCCTTCCTGCTCTGTTCAACATTGGCCTCTTGCTGTTTCTGGTCATGTTCATTTATGCCATTTTTGGCATGGCTAACTTTGCCTATGTGAAGATGGAAGGTGGCATTGATGATATGTTCAACTTCCAAACCTTTGCTAACAGCATGCTCTGTCTCTTCCAAATCACCACGTCAGCTGGCTGGGATGGTCTTCTCAGTCCTATTTTAAACACTGGGCCACCATTCTGTGATCCAAACATAAATGGTACAGTGGGTGAATGTGGTAAACCTGCCATAGGTATTATTTATTTTGTAAGTTACATCATTATATCATTTCTCATTGTTGTAAACATGTATATAGCAGTTATTCTGGAGAACTTCAATGCTGCCACTGAGGAAAGTGCAGAGCCTTTAGGGGAAGATGACTTTGATATCTTTTATGAAATCTGGGAGAAGTTTGATCCTGAGGCAACTCAGTTCATAACTTTCTCTGCACTTTCAGACTTTGCAGATGCTCTGCCCAAGCCTTTGTGTGTACCAAAACCAAACAAAGTTGAACTCACAGCAATGGACCTGCCTGTGGTCAGTGGGGACAAGATACACTGCTTGGATATCTTATTTGCTTTCACCAAGAGGGTGTTGGGAGATTCTGGGGAGCTGGATACTCTGAAAGTACAAATGGAGGAGAAATTCATGGCTGCCAATCCATCAAAACAATCCTATGAGCCAATATCCACTACGCTCAGCCACAGGCAAGAGGAAGCGTCGGCCACGGTGATCCAGCGCGCCTACAGGAGCCACCTGCTCCAGCGCTCCCTCAGACAGGCTTCCTACCTGTACCAGCACAGAACTGGCAGCTCTGACACTCTGGGAGATGCTGCTCCAGAAAAAGAAGGACTCATTGCAAATATGCTGCGTGCGAATTATGGTAGGAGTCCTAACAGGTCTGAAACGTCGTCCTCAGTGTCCATCCCTCCGTCGTATTACAGTGTCACAAGAGAGAGTAGTGGCAATCTCACAGCTGAGAATGGAGAAATAACGGGCAGTCAACAATCTCCAGACATGAAGTAGTTAATTGGTGACAGAGCTGTTAAGAATATTTTTAAATTTTCACAGAAGATATTGTAAATACATGTCAGCAGAGGCAGCCTCCCTATGAAACCAGGTCTGTTGATTATGGCAGCTGAGAATCGTGGCCTTTGGCTCTGCTGTGTTCAGTTTTCTTCAATATTTTCCTATTCAGAGAATGGTTTTGGATCTGTTTGATTGATGCAAAATGGGTTCCACAGTACCTGGGTGCTGTGACATGTTCACAGCAGTGACAGGCAACCTCAGCTGATATTTCCTCTGTACAGGAAGCAGAGAAAAGTCCAAGCACCAATGGATCTACTGGAGAACAGAAAATGAATGTCAATATGAGTATAAATTGAGGAATGGAAAAGAGCTAAGATTTATTCCATTCCTAATTGCTACTATCATTATAAACCTGTTTAGCAAATCACTGATGATTTTTTAATTTTTTTTTTTTTTTTTTTTAGTGTTTGGGGACAGATGTACCACAAACATAGACCCTGCATGATCCACAGATATTCCACAGTGTAGTGGACTTCTTCCCATATGATTGATTTACAGAATAAACCATGGCATGTATGTTATCATAGTTGTGTTACTGAAGTTTAATTAAATAATAAATACAACTCTTAGTATTACAGAAGTCATACTGAGCAGAGAAAAACCTTGCTTTATATTTTGTCTGTGAGGATTATTTTTTTTTAACCTGGTTTCCTCTGGCAGTGAGGTGAAGGCAGCTGTACCCTCAATCACCCCATAAAAATTTGTGTTTATTGCATACTTTCCTCAAACTTCTCCTAAAGGCTGAGTTTTGTGTTCAAGTTCATTCTTGACAATGTGGCAGAGAAGATAAACACAAATAACATTGGCTGGAAATTGGTAATATTACTTCAGCCACTCCCTTAGACACCAGAAACCAAGGCCAGGGAGCTCCACATGGGACCTACCAGAGGTGTCCTTGGTCATGGTCATGAACATCATCCATGGCCATGGATGTGTCCCTGTGGAGGTAGGAGCCTTTCTCCCTCCTGCCTGTGTTTCTCTGATGGGAGAACCAGCCTCCTCTCTCCTGCAAAGCTTAGAAGAAACCAAATTATGAGTAATGTAGGCAATTAGGAGATCTGGGTTGAAATACTTGGGTCTGGGGTTAATGTAAGCCTAAGGATGTAATCACAAATTCTACTTCTCACGGAAATATGTGTGCAGATGGGCTCTTGTGGTTTCTCATCTCACCACATTTTCCTTATGAAGTCCTTTATCTTCATGTCCTCATACTTTGAGCTTCTCCGAAAAAATGCATGCCCAAACACTACTTACTCTTTTGTCCTGTGTACATTTACTTTGGAGATACATCCAGCTGATGAACTTTGCTGTCTAAGGACTGTTGTGTTTCCTTTTGTCATGTACTAATGTAGTCACAAATTACCCCGACATTTTAATTTCTTACGTACACTAATGTCTTTAAGGTTTAAGATCTTTTTATTTTTCTCAGTTGCAAGGTTGCAGCTCTGTGATCACTGTTGCGTTTGGCAGGTTCTGGCAAGGCTCAGGTGAGCTTTTCCCTCTGCACTGATTTCAGCCAGAAAAGAACCCAGTGATTGAGTGGGACCTGCTGTGCACTTGTTTGCAACCTGCAGCAAGTTTTCTTCTCTCTTGAATACCCCTTCTCCCTGGTAGCAGTTACATTCTTATGTCTTGTGTTGCTTTCTGTTGTCTTTTCCACCTCTTCAGATTGTGAGCTTTTTGGACAGAAATTCCCTTTTACTATGGATGGTAAATTACACCGAGACTTTGTTTTAAGTTAATATTGTCTGAAGACTGATGCAAATAAATAATATTTATAGTACCTTTTAGTTTCATCTGTGGTATTCCCTTAACTTCTCCCTAGCCATTTCTGAAATGGTAGTACCTTTAATTAGTTTTGACTAATACTCCCTCAGATTTTAATGCAGATGCACAGTGAATCTGCGTTATACCAGGAAAGTCAACAGCTCTGGGCCTTTAGGACCCAGGGGCTGTATTCCTTCAAATTAAAAAAAAAAAAAAAAATCTAACAACTATAAAAGAATTAATGAAAATAATTGGATTTATTTGGCTAAAATTATTTTTAACCATTTTCACAGCATATGAACAAGCACAGCTGAGGAGCTGACTACATGGCACCGGTGGGATGGTGTTTCCCAGCTCCAGCCTTCAGTGTGTGCTTCCCAGGATGTGCAAGATGCATTGAGGAGCAGTAATGAGCCACATGTATCATTCTCATGGATTTGGGTGTGCACTGAACAGCCCTGGTATCACATCCTCCCAGGAGATTGCATTAAACACATCCATACCTAAATGCGGTGTGACTCATACTTGCCAGTTTGTGTGCCTGGAAGAAGTACGTTTTTATTGTAAGAGCATTTAATTGTTGGTCAGATATATACAAGCATCACTGATGTCCATCTCTCTGGAAAGACCACCCTGAAGTGGAGCCAGAGCTCCACCAATGCAGGAGATCAGATGACAAAGTTCATTTGGTACCCTAAGTGAATTTTTTGTTGGTGTAAGAAATTATAAATACCATCCTGGGTGAATTTTACCTTCTGCAGAAACTCTGAGTAAAGGTGATACTATTTTAGGGAAGAGAGTTCCCTTGCCATGTTCTTTAGTCACAGAATCAAAGAATGGGTTGGGTTGGAAGGAACTTAAAGACCATTGTGTTCCACCCCCTGCCAAGGGCAGGAACATCTTTCACTATCCCAGGTTGCTCCAAGCCCCATCCAACCTGGCCTTGGACACTTCCAGGGATCCAGGGGCAGCCACAGTTTCTCTGGGCACCCTGTGCCAGGGCATCACCATCCTTTTAGCAAAAATATCTTATGTCAAAAATTAACCTACCCTCTTTAGTCTAAAACCCTGATAAAAAGTCTCCCTCCATCTTTCTTATAAACCCTCTTTATGTAATGAAAGGCCACAAGAAAATATTCCAGGCTACAAGGAGGTCTCAACTATTTGGGAGATAAAATTCTGAATATAAGCATGGCAGTTAAAAAATGTGCCCTTAGAAATAAATAAGAGAACCTTCTGGTTCTCCTCTGAGCCTCTTAATTTTGGATTCTACTGATGTCCTTACAAACATCATGCTTTTCTGTGGTGGCAGTGTGATATACAGCCTTATTTCCAGATGAATTGCTTTCCTTTTTTGGTCACTCAGAGCAATATTTCATTTGATTTTAGTCATTATTTAATCCAGGCTACATTAACAGCCTGGTCTCTTCAACAGTTACATCTTCCATAAACTATATATCACTTAAAATTTTTACCCCAAATTATTTCATTTTTAAAGAGGTGATTAATTAATACAGACAAAAAAAAAAATAAAATTTGAGGCCTGAGAGCTTTTCCCTTTGACAGCCCATGAGAAACATGAGCTCAACAACATGTTTCTTCCTTTAATAGTGATGTGGAACAATAAATGTTTGTTCCTTTAATAGTGATGTGGAACAATAAATGTATGAATGAATGACATGAGAATTCCAGAATATCTGTACCTCTCTGTAGTGGGCTTCATTTTACCACCTAAACCACACACATTTGTCATAGGAAATCAAAGTAATGGAAAATCCTTGAATAATTGCAAACTGGTCAAAAGTGTTGAAGGGGGTAGGGAAAAAAAAAACAAACTAATTTGAATAAAAAGCTATTATCTTCAGCAATATTTTCTTCAGGACCTGTAGCATAAGCTAAACTGACTTTACCATTGAGACTATCATTAATTGAACTATGTGAATAATTTAGATCAGTGTTTCTCAGCTCTTGGACAAATTGATGGAGCTGCATGAAACTTCACTTGTGCTTGAAAGAAAGGCAACATTTTTTCCTCCCGTTCACCAGAGATCTTTGCAATTCAACAGCTGTGAATTAAAACTAGATCATGTGCTGGGAAGCAATGCTAGGATGAATAATAATGTTGGATATGAGAAGTTTAGTGTCTTCAGCCTAAAAATAACAGCTGAGAGGATGCATCATAACTCTCAGTAAATAAAACAGGTGGGAAAATAAGAGGAAGGGAGAAAAATGTTTAAAAGACAAATAGAATAATCAGGGGAAAATTAACTTGTAAATTAGAGGTGGTTTCTGTTCTTCAGAGGATGGAGTCACAAAACTGATTTTAGCAGGAGCAGAGAAGTCAGATTGACTGGAAGGTAAACAGTTACACGTGTTTTCAAGGTGTTATGTGCCACAGAACTTTCAAGGGGATCTTGTGATCCAGCAGGCCCCTTAGTTCCTGCTCAAAACTATCTGAATTTAATAAAATTAAGACTGGGATCTACATCTGGAGGAGGAAACTTGTTGAATGCTTCCTCCTAGTGGTTTTCGATCAAAATGACATTTTCAATGTAAAAAAAAAAAAAAAAAAAAAAAAAAAGTGGGACCTCTGTCTCAAGTACAGAAAGTGAAACCTGAACAGATAAAGAATTGTTCATACTGAAAAAGCATTAGCAGGAAGTAGAGAGCTTAGAGGGAGGGGGAGGAGGGTTGTGCTTAAAGAAAGCTGCAGTTTAAAGGCCAGAAAACAAAATGAGTGAGACTTTCCAGTGTAAAAGAGAATGAGACCATGAATAGGAAGCTGAAACAGTAATAAGTAAATCACTGGCTATATAAGAAAGAAGAAGAAAAAAGAAGATATGAATTTGTTTTAAAATGGGGCAGGGATTAGGGTTTGGATAGCTTTAAAGTTTATCTATCTACATATATTATAAATATCAGGTAAATAATCTCCTTAATTTTTGATGAAGACTATTATCAATATGGGATTATATTTTCCTTGGCAAACAAGAGGTGTTTGAATGGAAATGTGAGTAAATCCATGGATGGACACAGAAAGGAATTAAAACAACGGAGCTGGTTTTCCAGAACAACCCCTTTGCAAAAATCCTGTTGAGAACTGGCACATGAACGTGAAGATCTTTCTCTAAGAATTTTGTGAGAACCTGTCAAATCAGGAAAGTTTGCAGGAGAGAAAAAAATCCACAAAATCCAACCTAAATGTAATACTCACATTAGAAAAGCAGGTAACAAGCAGCTCAAGCAGTAACAAGAAGAGACTTGCTGATCTGAACTAAGTATATTGCAGGGCTGTGGGGCACATTTTGGAGAGGAAACAATCAAAAATTTGAAGGAAAGTGGAAAATTGAATTTAAAAAGTTTGAAACGTATTTTCTAAGAAATAAGAATGTGGCAAATCTTATCCCGTGGTATCCTGAGAGAATGTAAGGGGGCAGAGCATGAAGTGCTGTACTGGGAGCCAAATGGGGGCATGTGCTTTCAGGGGATGGGAACAACAGATCCCTGTGGAGACCTGGATCAGCTCCTGGAGCAGAAGGGCTGGGATGTGTAATGTGGTGCAATCCTGAAACACAGAAATGGAAGTGAAGCTCTGTCAGCTGAGACACAGCCCGTGGGGGGCAGGTGGTGCTGGGGCAAAGAGGATGCACTGGGGAGGCAGCACCTCTGCACATGTTGGTATGAGATGCTCAAGGAAGATTCTTATGAAACAAACAACATTTAAAGGGTTTCTACAACAGACAGGAAATTAGAAAGCCTTTAGGAAGAAAATTGGTCTCTTCAATCCTTCAAAACAAACGTTGAGAAATGTGATCATTCCTGAGAGGGGAATAAATGTAAGTGAGGGTTAAACCAGAGTATTGAGCAAGGTTTATTTTGAACAGGCTGCATCAACCATCCTCCCTCCAAAGTCTACAAGAGGGTGCAGTTTGCAGTTTTCCTGTGGTGAGTTTTCCCTATGGAAGCTTGCCATGGTCCCATGGCTATGGACCAGGCCTCTTGCACACAGGAAGATGCACATGGAAAATTTGTCATTTGTACCCTGTTGGTTGTAAAACACAAGTTTCTCCACAACAGCAAGATCCAATACTCCAATATGTGCTTTCTTATCCCATCAAGTTGATTGAGATGGTCCTTAACTGAGACTTTATATATTTCTATGTTTTGGGAGAATAACACCAGAAAGTGGAAAGGTATTTTGGATGTTTTCACTGAAAGGAACTGGAAAGGCAGGTCAGTGCTGACAAATATCTTAAAGGTGGGCTTGGCTTTATTTGACTAAAGTAATTTGTTCTGCTGGGGTTCCAGCTCTTGACCTGAGGACATCAAGGAGAATGTTTTCCACCTGGTAATTTGTTTCTCAGTTAATCAGCCTCACAGTTAAAATCACAAGCTTACCTCTTCATTTAAATTAGCTTGACTTTAGTGTCAAGTCACTGGTTCTTGATACACCTTTAATGCTACCATAAAGGTGCACCATATTTTATTTATTTATTGTAGCCTTTATTGTACCATCAAGGCTACAATAGTACCTTCAATGAAAATGCTATTCACTATCACCTCCATATTTATTATTTTCATGTGAGTGGAAGGAGCTCTTAAAACCTCTCACACATGCATTTTCTCAACAATCAAGCAACGTTTTGGCTCTTGTCAACATCTTCCTAATCTGACAAGCCAATAACACAGCTGAGTTTGGCCAGGAAGGTGTGCAGCCAATATTCACCTCCTTGGGTGGAGCTGAAGAACAGGAGCCAACAGCTGGGAGCTTAATTGGATGTGCCAAGGAAAGGGTTAACATGCTCATCCATCAGGCAACAGCTGAAAGGGATAAACAATCAGGACACAAACTGTTTATAAGGCAGGAGGGGAGGGGGTAGGTTAGGTGTATTTGAGTGGTATTTTGCTTTATTTTTTTTGTTGGGGGGGGGGGGGGGGCTTAATTGGATGTGCCAAGGAAAGGGTTAACATGCTCATCCATCAGGCAACAGCTGAAAGGGATAAACAATCAGGACACAAACTGTTTATAAGGCAGGAGGGGAGGGGAGGGGGTAGGTTAGGTATATTTGAGTGGTATTTTGTTTTATTTTTTTGTTGAGTTTGTTGGTAGCTGTGCTGTAAACCAGTAGTGGCATTCATGTCTAACAATGTAGCAATGCAGATACAGGTATATTTCTCTATTTTTAGGGAAGCTTTTGCCCTGATTGTTGAAAGCCAAGCTTTCCATGTCTGTGGGCTTGAAGAGCTTATCCTTGATTCTTTATTTTTTTCTAAAGGAATAACTGCATTTGTTTGCCTGTTTGTTTTATGGGATGGGTTTTGTTGTTGTACTTTTCTTTGTCTTTAGTATTCTGGTTGCATTGTGAAAGGACACATCTGGAGTTGTGGTATGGTTTTGGTGTGGGACTGACAGGAGTGATTTACCTGTTTCCATTTTTACTAGAAAAGTAGTTAAATAGTTGACCTATGTGTAAAAGAAAATCGGGCCCATTGTCACTGCATTCAGAAGTTCCTGCCTGTGTCTCACCTATGTTTGCTCTTCAACTTTTCTTTTACTTTAAACAATGTGGAAATTAGCTTCTGTTTGTCCTTTTTGTTTTTTTCTATATGAATGAGTACAGAAAGGGTTAAGCAGTGAAAATCAGTTAGAAAAAGCAATATGTGAGGACTAAAAAATGGTGGGAAGCTCTTCTCCAGCTTCCCTTCTTGCTGTTGGGCTTCACAATGCCCTGAAAAGAGGGGGCTGTTGCAGTCTCCCAACTCTTTCGGAGATCAGAGTTAAATGTTAGGATTTTGTGTTATTTTCTGTGGATGGCTGTGGTTGTGCTGAGTAGGGCAATTCCCCCCAGAAATCTGGCAGAAGCCCCAGTCCTATCCCATTTGCAGCCACCCCCTAAATCAATGCTTGCAAATAGACAAAAGAGTAAATAAAATAAACTCTCTCTCTGAGATATTGCAGAGGAGAAAAAAAAAAAATGGACTTTGCTTGATGCTGAGGAGCATATTCAATGCCCAGTCAGGGTCTGACCCTGCACTCAGAGGGATCAGCTTGGAAAAACAAGATGTTTTGGCTCAGTGTGGCATTGACGTGCTTTAATGGGACATTTCCAGTCAAGGGCATCTGGTTCTTTAGGGCTCTGTTTGTCAGAGGAAGGATATTGCATTAAAGAAGAAATATGAACAGCTGATGGCCTTGAGTAGTTATGGGCTTGTATAAAATCTTGTCCAAAGAAGTAAAACAAATATTTGAAAGACTCCTCAATTTTTAACAGGTTGAATTTCCGGATGCTTGGAGAGCCTGGTGACTTCTATGTGATTTTTCTCAGGAGGAAACTGGGCCTGCTGCATTAGCTGCCAGATCTAGCCTAGTCTAAAACTACTTTCCACATAGAGATGAGGGAGAAATTGGTGGTGGGATGTGATGGAAATATAAAAGTAGGAGTTGGGAGTAAGCAGGACAGGGTGAGGAGTTTGCAGGTTGCTGGCAAAGAGAGAAGCAGAAAGCCCAAAGATGTGATGGTTAATGCTTGACTCTTCACCTCTCAGACAGAAAATGTAGCTGATGAATTGTGCTGATTTTTGCTTGGTTTTTTGGGGTGGATTTTTTGTTGTTTTTTAATGTTCTGGGGAAAGAAGGTTGGTGTGTTTTGTTTGGTTGGTTGTTTTTGTTAGAGTAAGGATTAGAGTTTGTTGGTAGCTGTGCTGTAAACCAGGGGGGGGGGGGGGGGTGTTGTGTTTTTTGGAGTTGTTTTGGGGTTTTTTGATGTTTTGGGTTAGTTGGTTTGTTTTTTGGGGTGGATTTTTTGTTGTTTTTTAATGTTCTGGGGAAAGAAGGTTGGTGTGTTTTGTTTGGTTGGTTGTTTTTGTTAGAGTAAGGATTAGAGTTTGTTGGTAGCTGTGCTGTAAACCAGTAGTGGCATTCATGTCTAACAATGTAGCAATGCAGATACAGGTATATTTCTCTATTTTTAGGGAAGCTTTTGCCCTGATTGTTGAAAGCCAAGCTTTCCATGTCTGTGGGCTTGAAGAGCTTATCCTTGATTCTTTATTTTTTTCTAAAGGAATAACTGCATTTGTTTGCCTGTTTGTTTTATGGGATGGGTTTTGTTGTTGTACTTCTCTTTGTCTTTAGTATTCTGGTTGCATTGTGAAAGGACACATCTGGAGTTGTGGTATGGTTTTGGCGTGGGACTGACAGGAGTGATTTACCTGTTTCCATTTTTACTAGAAAAGTAGTTAAATAGTTGACCTATGTGTAAAAGAAAATCGGGCCCATTGTCACTGCATTCAGAAGTTCCTGCCTGTGTCTCACCTATGTTTGCTCTTCAACTTTTCTTTTACTTTAAACAATGTGGAAATTAGCTTCTGTTTGTCCTTTTTGTTTTTTTCTATATGAATGAGTACAGAAAGGGTTAAGCAGTGAAAATCAGTTAGAAAAAGCAATATGTGAGGACTAAAAAATGGTGGGAAGCTCTTCTCCAGCTTCCCTTCTTGCTGTTGGGCTTCACAATGCCCTGAAAAGAGGGGGCTGTTGCAGTCTCCCAACTCTTTCGGAGATCAGAGTTAAATGTTAGGATTTTGTGTTATTTTCTGTGGATGGCTGTGGTTGTGCTGAGTAGGGCAATTCCCCCCAGAAATCTGGCAGAAGCCCCAGTCCTATCCCATTTGCAGCCACCCCCTAAATCAATGCTTGCAAATAGACAAAAGAGTAAATAAAATAAACTCTCTCTCTGAGATATTGCAGAGGAGAAAAAAAAAAAATGGACTTTGCTTGATGCTGAGGAGCATATTCAATGCCCAGTCAGGGTCTGACCCTGCACTCAGAGGGATCAGCTTGGAAAAACAAGATGTTTTGGCTCAGTGTGGCATTGACGTGCTTTAATGGGACATTTCCAGTCAAGGGCATCTGGTTCTTTAGGGCTCTGTTTGTCAGAGGAAGGATATTGCATTAAAGAAGAAATATGAACAGCTGATGGCCTTGAGTAGTTATGGGCTTGTATAAAATCTTGTCCAAAGAAGTAAAACAAATATTTGAAAGACTCCTCAATTTTTAACAGGTTGAATTTCCGGATGCTTGGAGAGCCTGGTGACTTCTATGTGATTTTTCTCAGGAGGAAACTGGGCCTGCTGCATTAGCTGCCAGATCTAGCCTAGTCTAAAACTACTTTCCACATAGAGATGAGGGAGAAATTGGTGGTGGGATGTGATGGAAATATAAAAGTAGGAGTTGGGAGTAAGCAGGACAGGGTGAGGAGTTTGCAGGTTGCTGGCAAAGAGAGAAGCAGAAAGCCCAAAGATGTGATGGTTAATGCTTGACTCTTCACCTCTCAGACAGAAAATGTAGCTGATGAATTGTGCTGATTTTTGCTTGGGGAGAGTTAAATTTCTTCACAGTAACTAGTATGGAACACAGTTTTAGATTTAGTTTTAGATATGCTGAACACAGTGTTGGCAATCTAGAGATGTTTTGGATATTACTGAGCAGCACCTGCACAGCATCAAGGCCTTCTCTGCTTCTTGTACTGCCACACTGCTGAGGGGTCTGGGGGTGCTTGACAAGTTGGGAGGAGACACAGCTGGGACATCTGACCCCAAGTGACCAAAGCAATATTCTACACCACATGATATTATGCTCACTAAATAAAATGGGGGGATGTTTGGGGTGATGGCATTTGTCTTCCCAAGTCACCAATATGTGTGATGAGACCCTGATCGCCTGAAGATGGCTGAATGCCTGCCTGTGAAATTGTTGAATGAATTTATTTGTTTTGCTTTATGTGTGTGGCTTTTGCTTTACCTTTTAAACTGTCTTTATCTCCACCCATGAGTTTTCTCACTTTTTCTCTTCTGATTCTCCCCCTGATCCTGCTGGTGAGGACTGAGTGGCTGCCTGGGATTAAACCACTACAGACTTTTTGTCATGCTCAACATGCAGCTCGAAGGGTTAGAGACAATAAGAGATATGATTGAAATGTGCTAGATTGATTTAATAGCTGTTATTGCCACTTAGCTATTAATTGGCAGGCTCCTGTGCTTGCCGTGGGGCTCACTTGTCTGGCTGTGTATTAGAGCCTCATTAGCGGCTCCTTTTTGCAATTGCTGGTCAAGGTACTCTGCTGTGCCTGGGCACATATTGATAAGAGCCCTGGTGATGATAACAGCCCTGCCTGGGCTGGCAGATGGCCAGGGCATCACTGGTGTGTCTGTGCTGCTGAGCTGGACAGGCTGGGACTCCAAGTGTGAGCTCCAGCCAAAGGGACTGTGAACTGTGGATGAGCCCATGCTGGAGCAGGTTAATGCCTGAAGGAGGCTGTGATCCTGTGGAGATCATCACACTTGTGAAGAACTGCAGCCTGTGGGAAGAATCCTTCCTGTGGGAAGGATCTCTGTTGGAGAAGTTTGTGGGGAGCTGTTTCCCATGGGTGGAACACCACTCTGGAGGAGGAGAAGCAGAGATGCCCCTGAAACCTGTGGTGAGGAGCAGTTCCATGCAGCCACACAGGACTATGCATGTTACAGGAATCACTGTGTCAGGAGCCAGGTGGACCAGTGGAGGAAAAGCATTAAAACAAGCAGTGAATGAGCAGAGTGACCTGGCCTGAGATGGGTTTGGCACCCAATAACTCAGCGCAACACACCATTCCTCCTGTCCTGAGGGGCCACTGTGACTGATGGAGCCCAAGGCTGAGGACTGAATGAAAACAAAGAACCTTTTGGTGCAGACCTTGTTAAGAAAACTACTCTGACCGTCGATGAGACTCTCTGGCCCACATTCCTACCACCAGAGGTTTTTACTGATGGGACTGAAGCCTCTTCACAGTAGAGGGCTCCAGTGAGATGACAGGGGCTCTGCTTGGCTCCCCACACACCCTTCTCATGTGCATTCAGACCAGGTTTCATGCCTTTTGTGTGAAGGATTGGAAGTTCACGGCCTCTTGTCTTGGGCTCTGGTCATTCAGATACCTCATCTGTTTATTGCTTTAAAGGATGGGAAGGGAAGTCAAGGTTAATTAAGTTGTGTTGAGTATTTTATCAGCCGGCCATGATGCAAATGATATGGAACAAGGGGCGGAACGTGCTGTTAGCCTGGGGTAAATTTTCCTCATGGTAACTAGTATGGGACTACTTGGATTTGTGCTGGAAACAGGTTTTGTGATATGGAGGTGTTTTTGTTATTGCTGAGCAGGGCTTGCACAGACCCAACACCTTTTCTGCTTCTCACAGTGCCTTGCTGGTGGGGGAGTGGGAAAACTGGGAGGTGACACAGCCAGGACAGTTGACCCTAACTGATCAAGGGGTTCCAGACCATATGACATCATGCTTAGTGTATAAAGTAGGAGGGAATAAAGAATGATGGGAGGGGGGAGGGATAGTGAATGGGATGGTTTTTGTCTTCCCAAGTGAATTGTGTGTGATGGAGCCCTGCTTTCCTGGGGACCACTGAACACCTGCCTGCTCATGGGGAGTGTAGAATTAATTCTTTGTTTTGCTTTGCTTGTGTGCGTGGCTCTTGCTTTCTGTATTAAACTGTCTTTATTTCAACCCATGAACTTTCTCACTTCTGTTCTTCCAATTCTCTCCCTGATGCCACTGTTAGGGGAGTGACCAAGTGGCTGTGTGATGCTTACTTGCTCCCTCCCTCTCCTCTCCCTGATAACAAGCATAAGAGCAAATGGCCTCAACTTTCATCAGGGTAGGTTTAGATTGGATATTTGGAGAAATTCCTTCAAAGAAGGGGCATTCAGACATTGGAACACATTACCCAGAGAAGGGATGAAGTCACCATCATTTGGAAGGGTTTGAAAAATATGTGGATATGTCATGTAGGGACAGGGTTTAGTGGTGGACCTGGCAGTATTAGGTTAATGGCTGCTGGGCTTGATGATCCTGGAGGTCTTTTCCTACCTAAATGATTCTTCAGTATCAGGCTAAGAGTTTCAGAGCTAAAAGAGCTCAAGGGCAGGCCTCATGTCCACCTGGAGCTCCTTAGGCTGATCAACTTAAAGATGCTGAAAAAATAATAATGATAATCCCTGAATTCAGTCATAGAATCACAGAACCATTAATGTTGGAAAAGCCCTCTAAGATCATGGAGTCCAGCTGACCCATGGTCATTTCCCTGGCTGTCCTCACACTGTCTTCTTTTCAGAAGAAAATATTGTCACGTCTTTATGGTCTGTGGAAACTTTGGCAAATAAAATAACATGGACAGTCAGAGCTGAGTAGACTACAAACCCTGGACTTAAAACTTAAGGATGAAAGGATCAATGAGGAGCACCAGAGAACGGTTTCTACATCATCTTTGTCCTGCAGTGCCCTTACAGGAACCTCTACAAGAAAGGGAACAGGAGAAGAGCACAGTTTAATTTGCCTCAGATTGGTCAAGTTTCTTCAGAAATTCTGAGTCACTAAACCACTTGTGACCACAATTTGCCCAAGATCTGACCTATGTGAGCATCAACAGGCCTAGAGCAGTCCCAAGGAAATCCCCAGGACTTTTTCTGCACTGAAAAACTTTGTGGTCATTATTGCTTAGGTCTTTGTAGTCTAAGCACTTCCCAGAAGCTGAAATGGTGGAGTCTGAATACAAACTAATAGGCATTGAAATTAATAAGGAGATTCAAATTAAAGAATAAAAAGGAAATGGTTCATGACTCATGTAAAATATTAAGTAAATGTAGTGGAAGGAAATTTGCCTTTAATTAGTGTTAAAATGGAGCAGGGAGGGCATGATGGACTGCAGTGGAAAAAAAAGAGGGCTCAGGGTACTAAATGCAGAAAATTATCACTTTGCATTTTCATGCAGTCCTTGTGGGGATTTTCTTGTTATGTGTGCCTCAAAGATGCTTCTCAAGGCTTGTTTCTAACTACAGGTTGCAGGTGTTTGAAACCAATCAATCAACCAGCTTACTCTGACTCTGTGAGAGATGTTTTTAGTTCTAATGCTCTCTTAGGGAGGTGGAAGGGGTAAAAAGATTTTTGTGTCTTGAAGTCATGCTTTTGGCACAAAAAGGAATAAATTTTGACTTTGTACTTTGCAAAGGCTCAGAGTGTGACCATCCCCTTTTAAGAGGCTTTATCTGGTGTAGGAAAAGGGAGTACTTGGATATATTTGCTTCCTTCAAAAAGCACAGAAAGCTTTTCTGGAAACTCAAGCTCTGCCTTTCTGACCCTGCTAATCAGGAAACCCCATGTAAATGCTTTTCCCCTCTTAGTGAAGCTGCGTTCCTCTGCTCTCTGAACTGCCTAATCACCAAATATTTGTGCTGGCCACAGGTGGGAAAAGCATGGTAATGGGTCATAATTCAGCCCAGCCCAGCATAACCTTGTTTCCCTTATAAACTAACATGCAGCTGTCTTCTGGTTAGACATAAAGTGGCCTAATTTTGGAGGGATTGAGAGGTGAGCCATTTCAGGGAGAGGAAAATTAATTTTATTTTAATGATGTGAGCTGTTATGTCTATCAGAGCACTGAATGCTTTCTTTACACTTGGACGCAGTCGTTGACAGAGGCACTGCCAGCCTGTAAAATTTTTTTTCCCCCCATTAAATTAGATAAGCTCACTTTGTGGTTATATCTTTGAGTCTGATTGAACAAATGTAGCAATTTATCCAGGCGTTACAGGATTTCCCCGTGGATGCCTGATGAGAGCTGCTCCATGAGGATGATACACTTAATTAAAAAGCAGAAGCTGAAGACTGATACAGATGTATCCTGACACAGCAGCTGGGTTTGTGTCAGGGTCTCTTTGCTTATTGGAAGTGAAGTGGGGGGGGGATGAGGAGGAATCAGGGCTCTCATTAGAGGGAGGAATAAAGCCAGATCCCAGAGTGTGTTATACAATGAAGTTTTAACATCATCCCTGCTGTGAGTCAGTGTGGGATCCACACAGGGTGTTTGGCATAGTGGGTTTACCTTGTTTATTCCTTAGTATGATGTTGTGGGGTTATGGGGGGTCCCAGCCCTGCTGGTTTGTTTATTCCCACTCAGTGGGGCTGGGAAACCATCAGAGAAGGGAATTTGTGGGTGTCCTTGAAGAAAAATCAATGTGGGGTGTCCAAGCCTCTTTTGCTTGGGTAATAAAAGAGCAATGTATTGGTGATTGCCCTTTTTTCATCCCACACGCCCCCAAATCTCCCATCTTTGGGCAGAAAACCCCCTTGATACCCTGGTCTCTCCCTTTATTTCAAAAGGAATTAAAACAAGTGACAGTATTTTTCTTTCCCAGTAGAGGGAAGTGTTGGCTAAACTGTATTTTACGCACTACAGCCTCATGGCACCTCGTGCTAAAGGAGCTTCTCACAGCACTTATCCCAGGTAGTAAAAGGGTTTATAAAAAGTTGAGGTCTGTAGAAAGCAAAAGCACTTCACTGACTGCTAGCAGGGTGGGAGGGCATGGAGAAACCTTTCCAATTCTGAAGGGAAATACTTTTTTTTTTTTGTTTTTCCAAATTGAATTTTGCAAGAAAAAAGGACTTTTAACCTTTTATTTGGTTGTTTAAGAAAAAAAAAAAAAAAACCAAAAAACAACAAAACAGAATACGTTTTAAACTAAAACTTTTCCCCAAGCTCAGGCTTTCATGAACTGCATATTTTTCAGACTTGTTCCTTTAAAAGGCAGTGACAAATGTCACTGAGCTAAAAAAAAGGCTCTGTGAGCATCTTTGGGAGAACAAATGGATTTTTGCAACCAGCAGTGCTGTCTATAAACCCTTTAAGAATGCAGTACTCACTTTGTGGGGAAAAAGGTATTTTTTTGGAGAGAAGTGAAGAGAAAGATGACACCAACTGATCTCCTGTAGTATTTTTTTTGCTGCTGGTACTTACTCCCACCTGACATGCACATTTATTAGATTTCAGCTGACTTGCCTGAATTTTTTCAGACATTCAGTGAGCCAGCTTTACCTGACTTCTTCTTGCAGACAGGAAGATTTTGGCAAGGCAGCACGGATTTAATAGTTTTTTTCTGTCTCTGATCAGCTTGTCTATGGGGTTCCAATTAGCATGGCTACTGCATGATTATTAGTTTGCACTAGGACGTCTCCTGTGCCAAGGGTGTTCCCAACTTGCTGTGGGACTTGGAGATGCTGCTTTCATTGTGGGCTCCTGGGTTACATTTCTGTGTCTTCTGAAGGGAGGCAATTTAAAAAGGGGAACGCAAAGAGCATATAAATGCTTGAAAAGTGGGGGAAAGGATTCTTTTTTTGGGGGGTGGAAAATGGGGGAGCCATATCTGTCCTGCTCCTGCCATGGAAGAAATTTTAAAGGTAGCTTTCCTTCTCTTGTACTGCCTCCTACCTTTTATTAATCTGATTTATTCCCTTTGTAAATATTGCTGGTTTTTTTCTATAAGCTGAGTTCAGACTGAGCTGATTTCATTATCACAGGATTGAGGATTTGCTAGTATTATGAGTAATTTCTGTATTTGTAAAGACACATGAAACAGATGGGTCATCCTGGTGCTTCAACAAGGTTTTAACAGTGTTTCCTTCCTCCGCAAAAAAAGCAGTAGAGTTAAAAATTTACAGAGGAATTCTCTTATGGACTGCAAAAGAAAGACAAGAAATTTTTCAGAACCAGTGGATGGGACATTAGGTGAAATTTTGTGGCTTTTCCCTCCTTTCCCTGGCTGTGTTACTAAATCTTTGACATTGAGATGCTGCTTGCTCTTCACCTTGAGATCACTGCTATTGCAGCTCTGAAGGAAGAAGGGAGGACAGAGGATTTACATTCATAAATTGAGTGGAGTAAGAATGGGATGGAAGAGACTATAAAAATATGTTCATATATAATAGTATAAGATTTTTATTTTATATAAAAAGTATAAATATATTTTACATAAAATAAATATCTTCATATACATGTATTTATATTTTTATATAAAATAAAAATTCCCTCAAACTTTCTATTCAGCCCCAAAACACAGACCAACACCTGTTGTGTCATCAGCACAGAGCACTGTGCTGCAGTCTATGAATCACAGATCACTGAGACTGGAGAAAAGCTCCAAGATCATTGAATCCAGCCATTAAATTTACTCCTCCTTCATAGGAAGCAGCAGGAGGTTCATGTGTCTTCTCTCTGTATAAGCCTAACTACCTCATTATAATATTTTTTAGCTGTTTGGGGCAAGAAATGCCATTTTTTGACGTCTTGGCTCTGTATTAGGAGTTTCTGAAGGTCTGAATAACCCCACCAGGGATGCTCGTTCTGTTGCCCAAGAACTGGGAGTGTTTCTGGGTGCAGAGAGCACTGATGGGGTGGGACCATACTGTGACCATCCCAGTGTGGAGGATTTCCAGCAGAGCTCTGCAGCTGGGATGAGCAGTGGGACCCCAGCAGCCATCCTTCCACAGCTTTCTCACTCTGGTGTGAGTTCTTTTCTTGGTTGAATTTAAATATGATGTTGGAAATCCACTAAATATCACTGAAAATAGGTCGTTTCTCATGTAATTTAGAAGTGTCCTGCAGAGATGTGTTGGCACAGTGGCTGAGATGCCAAGGACTCAGCATTTGCCTTTATGGGGTTGAAGATGTGCCCACCCCATAATCTCTTTGGGTCCTCATGAGAACCTGCTTCCCTTTGGGCAGCCACTCTTCAGCCTCATGTTGAGAGGTTAACATTTGAGGATTTGTCTTCCATTTTCTTCTGCCTTTCACATCTTTCTGTGCTGTCTAAGCTTTCACAGGCTCTGTTCCCCAGGTCAATAATTTTCTGCCTTTTTGGGTCTTCATTCCCCTCCATCTCCCATAGTTTGTAGTCTTTTTCCAGTCTATGACCTCCACTCCCTCTTCTCCTTCTCTCTTCTTCCTCACCCAGCTCTTCCTATGACACACTCCATCATTTCCTGCATTTCCAGAGTTTTTGCACATTTTGAATCCTTCAGTCAATAGTTCCCTTGAGCATGAGCTTGTCCTTGAGTGGACACCTGCTCTCCCTCAGCTGTGCCCTCTTCTTGAGTGAAAAAGTTTCTCTTCCCAGAGCCACTGCAGCCCCTCAGTTTAGGGTCTTCATTCCCCTCCATCTCCCATTGTTTGTAATCTTTTTCCAGTCTCTGACCTCCACTCCCTCTTTTCAGCTCCTTCTCTCTTCTTCCTCACCCAACTCTTCCTATGATACACTCCATCATTTCCTGCATTTCCAGAGTTTTTGCACATTTTGAATCCTTCAGTCAATAGTTCCCTTGAGCATGAGCTTGTCCTTGAGTGGACACCTGCTCTTCCTCAGCTGTCCCCTCTTCTTGAGTGAACAACTTTCTCCCCAGAGCCACTGCAGCCCCTCAGTTTTTTCCCTCAATGATCTCTTTTCCCAGCACCTTTCTCCACCCTGAGCTGCTGTCACCTGAGTGTTTTTACAGCTGCACACTTTCTCTCCAGGGTGGCAGCAGACACTTCCCAAAACATCACTGAGGCAGTAAAGCAATGCCAGCCTCCTGATTGTCCTGTTTTACCTCAGTAATTTCAGGGTTTTTTTCAGAAGTTTCTTTCACTTTTACTACCTTGAATACTTCATGTGGCTGGAAAATCCTCTTCATCTATGTCTATCCATTCATGATCTTCCCTGTCACTGCTGGGCAGCTTATTTTGGGTGAAAGCTGCTGTTCTCACTCATCAGACTTGCCGTGCTGTAACCATGATCCGGGGAGCTGTTCCTTGAGGCTGCGAGCTCTGGGTCACTCCCAGCTGACACGCACATTTATTAGGATTTGGGAGGATCGGGGTTTGGTTGGGGGTGATCAGAAGGTCCAGCTTTGGCACTGCTGCTGTGTCCTGCTGCCAGTGCCTCTCCTTTGTCCCCTCAGCCCTGGTTAAACCTTCTCTCTCTCCAAGGTCCTCATGGCACCCCAGCTTCCACTGCCGCTTCCCCCTCTCCTTCCCCATCCCACCTTTCTTCTCCCCAGTCGCGTTCATCCCACTTCGCTCCCTAGACCATGGCACCACATGTGACACTTGGGCTTAGTGGCAGACTTGGCTATGCTGGTTTAAGAGTTGGACTTGATGCTCTTGGAGGTATTTTCCAAAATAAATGAGTCTATGACAACATCGCTCCCTCACCGCGCTTCCCAACGCCAAACTAAACAAGCCTATGACCCTAGCAGTCCATCATCCCGCTTCACGGTGCCATTTCTCATCCCCTTCTTCTCAGCTCTTCTCATCCATCCTTCCTCCCCACCATTCCCCTGCCGTCATTCCCCGCCTGTCCCTCAGCCTTGCTCCGCTTCCCGGCCTGCTCCCGCTGCCTGCCCGCCATTTCCCCTCAGGCCCTGCCCCCACCGGCGGCAGGGGGCGCTGCGGGGCCGCCCCGGCCGCGCTCGGCGGGGCGGGCGGCGCCTCCCTCCCTCCGTCCCTCCATCCCTCCCGCCTTCCATCCCTCTATCCCTCCCTCCATCCCTCCCCACTCCCCCCCAGCCCGCCCGCCCGGCCGGGGCTGCGCTGGCTCCGCTCCGCTCCCGCGGCAGCCGCACAGACGGCGCGGCGGCTCCGAGCCATGCGCGCTCGGCGGCGGGCGGGCAGCGCGCTCCGCGCACGGCAGCCGGGCCCTTCCTCCCCGCGGGACGGGACCGCTCGCGGACTAAAACTCTGTGGATACAATGAAGTGGCTCTGGGACTCTTGGTTTAGCAGGAAAAATTAAATAAACCCCAATGTAAGTTTCTCTCTTTTTATTTTGTTCGTTGGTTGGTTTGCTCGGTAATAAAATGATAATAAAAAGGAAGAAACGGAAAGGATTCCCGGTTCAGAGCGTGTCGCGGAGGAGGAATGAGTAGTGCCGGGGTTTTCCCTAACCCAAAGTTTCCCTGGAGGTGGCACCGGCACCGCGACCGTCCCGTCCGAGCAGGGCGGCGTGGAGGGACCGGGGCTGGAGCAGAGGGAAGTTGGCGCAGCAAAGCTTGCTATATCCTCTGTGGAAGCAGAGGATATAGAATCATATAGGTGTAGATGCATATTGCTGTTTAAAGGTAATTCTGGCAGAGATTCGCTTTAGTCTCCGTCTTGCTTCCGCACCCAGAAGTGCCGGGAAGAACAAACAGCGCAGAAAATACTCTGCAATTGTTCAGTGGTTGTTATCCGGTGTCAGATGTGTTGGAGTGGAAATCTAGTGGCAGGTGTTGAAGGGAAGAAATGAGCTGGACTGGTCATTTCTGTAACGGCAGGGAAAATGTATCATTCTTCCATATGGTAAGGGTGTTACTGGTATTACTTGTTGTAAGAACTGACATATTTTAAATGTGTTTCTTAATGGCACCAAGTTGTTTGTAGAACACATTGGCTTAAAAAAAATGGAGTTTTACCTGGCACAAATTAAAACTTGACTTGTCCCATGTAAATAAAAGTGAACTGGGGAGAGCTCTGCTGCACTCCAGCAAGGTGATCATGTTTTTATCAAGGCAGCCCTGAGGGGAACAGTAACATACTGGGAACACAGTGAGAGAGAGAACAAAAGCTGAATTAAAGCAAAACTTATGCAGCCGAAGTGTGGCTGCAATGGAAATAAATCAGACCTTTCCATTTTATTTTTTCTTGGAGATTTGGATGAGGAGGTGGAGATGAGCTTCTAAAAAGTGAATAAGCACACGAGCCAGGCACATCTATGGCAACAGGTCTCGTTTTGCCATGCAGAGGCTGAGCTGAGCCTTGCGAGTGCTTGAGCCAAGCTTTTCCAGTCGCAGCCGGGGCAGTGGCTGCTCCTGCAGATGAGCCTTGGATCCGGAGGAGTTGGTGGCCCCGATTTCTCCCACTGTCGGGCTGGCGAGCAGCTCTTCCCAAAACACAGGGTGCATGGTGGAATAAACACGGTGATTCAAAGAGGATTTGTCAATACTAAAAATAAACAGGCCCACAGATGTGTCCTAGAGGGTCATGTCCAGGCACAGCATTTTCGGGGCCAATGAGCCGATTTCGGCGATTTTCCGTCTGTGTGTCCTGTCCAAGGTGCTGAAGTTCATTTTGCTGCAATTTCCCGGGATTTCGGGGCTTGGCAGAACTGGTCTTGGAGGCTTCCTGTGGTCTTAAACCGGCGAGGGGGTTCTCCCCCGGGTGGCATAAAGAAAAAGCAGGGATGTGTTTTCAGACACGTATATTTGATCCGTGCTTTTGGCGTGGGGAAGCAGACCAGGTGGAGACGCAGATGGATCCGGCAGATCCTATAAGCTTGTGGTGGCAGAGAATTGGAAAGGTCAGAGCTGTGAGGCAGTGAGGAGTGAAGCCCTCTTATTCGAATGGACCAAGAGAGTGGTGGTTTTGGAAGTGTTACTTCTGCTGGTTTGGGTGCATTGCCTTATGAGACATAGTTCCCAAAAAGTTGAGGGGAGCCCTGCGTCAGGACAGGATGGGAATGATACAGCTGGAATTGGAGTGATGTCCACTGGTTTTGTTAATATTTTTTAATCTGGTGTAACCTTTTCAAGTGGCAGATGTGGTTGACAGAGAGCTTCAGAGACAGAAGATCCTTAATAAAAAATATTGTGTCTTTTTGGGGCAAACGTCTCAACATGTAAGCAATGGAAGTTGTGGTATTTTTAGATTAATGTGCCAAAAGCTCTCAGCCTTGAGTAGTGGAATTTATGTAACTTTGGTAGGGGGCAGATCACAGTATTGCCAGAAATAATCACAGATTAATATTTTACTGAACTTGCTCATGACTGGAGTTGGATGTTGTAACATGGTTTTTCTCAGCTCTTGTCGCTCACTCTGAATCATCCATAGGGCAGCTTTGCTCTTCTGTCTGAGGCTCTGAGGGTTTTACAAGCATGAAGGGTCAGCTTCTAAAGCCAGAGTTCTCACACAGAAGTGGTTTGTACTGCAAGGAGCCCTGCAGATTTAAAGCATGCCAGGGCTCTGTACAGTGTGGCAGAACAGATCCTGTTTCATTCCCTCAATCATTCGTCAGAGGTCACAAAGGTATTCAGTTGCATCATTGGGTATGTAGCCTAAATACCTTGACCATGAAGGGGGTATGTAGACCACGAGACTTTGTGACTCTGAATGACAGCCCATGGGTACAGACTTTAAAACTGCAACTGAGTTGAGAGCATTTCATTCCTGGCTTGAACCAGAAAGTGGCCTCGGTTCTCGCTGTGATGGACTAACACCTGTGGCACCAGCTACCACCTCCCAGGACCTTTACATGTGACAGGAAAAGGTTGAGTAGTTGCTGTGTTATTGATCTAAACACGTTGTCAAAATTATGTTTAAAAATTTACTGATGGGAAATGTCATCCTGACTGGGAGATTAATGAAATACAGCTACTTTTAATTTCTTTAAATATCCTATTTATGATGTTAGATGGGGATTTAACTTCTCATTACCTTTTTATGTTCAGTGTCTTGAAAGAATCCTTTGTGCATGTATGGGAGTAAAGAGCATTTTGGGTGGCATCTTAAACCATGTTGGTGATCATTTGGAAATCCTAGTCCTGCTTTCAGAAGGAACTTATTGTCATCTGTTATCACCTTTAGTGCCTTAGTTTTTGAAAGCTCAACTTGAAAAACATAAAAGGGACCTGTTGTTTTCAGAGGGTGGGTGCTCAGTTCTTCCTGAAAATTGCTACCTCGTAAATTGTCTCTGATGATTTACTCCAGAAAATTATAGCCCTGATTGTTAAAAGGTGACAACAACTAATTTCTCAGTTCTCTTAAATAGAACTTTGGTAACTCAGAAGCAGTATCATCCTTAAATATCCGCTTGAATTTCTGCTTTGTGTTTACACATTGTCTTGAGGTAGGGCCTTAATCATGGTATAAAGCAATTTACAGTTGGAGTCCTGTCATTGCTTCTCCCTCTCACCATCTAACCTGGAGCAAAACACATGAAGTATATTGGGTATATTTCTGTTTGCTTGTAGTGAATATCTCTTCCATGGTGCCGTGGATGATTGCAATCAGTTCAGATAAACATGCGTTTATTTATCCTTTAAATAGGATTGTCCTTATGAACACCTACCCAAAGGAAACCCTGGCTATATTTCCATTGGTCTTGGTTTATTATTTACTCTGCAGACCAAACTGAGAAGCCCACTTTGACCTGGCTCCGTCTCTTTGGGTTTCTCTTGCAAAGTGACAGTTTCTAAATCAGGAAGGAAATCAGGTCACATTTCTGGCTCTACAGGATTTATCTCATTGCTCTTCTTTCAAAGTAATTAGAGTTACTAATAATGAGGAAAAGAAAACTTTTCCAGAACTGGAATGTCCCTAACTCCTCTCTCCTTCTGGCAGTTTTTGTGTCACTGAAGAGACCCAGGTAGTTCAGAAACTTTGTTGTGTAGGATCCTTCTGCTCTGTTACACACACAGTGTCTTCCTTTCAATGCAGCTGCAGGTGATCTGCTCACCTTTATAAATATATCTTCTTTCCCCTAGAATTGTGTTTCCTTATTTATTTCCCAATAATTCTGGAGCTGGTGTTACTAGCTCCAGGCTGTCCACTTGTAGTGAGTGAGATCCTAGATTTCAGCTTGGGAGAAGAATAAGAACACATTTATTACAGTTATCCCCTGTCCCCCAGCTGGCTCAGGACAGAGTGATTTTGTTAAATTCATGCAGTACCAGCTGTCACAACCACTGTTTGTACCCCTCCTTTTCTGGTTTCTAATCAGTCTGAGTTCACAGAGGCAACTTCCCATGAAAGATGGCAAAAAGAACCACAAAAAATTCCCTCTCTTCTCACACTCCCACCTTTGAGGAGGTGTAGCTCAGCCTCCCACCAGGAGGTCACCTTGTGAGTCATTAAAGTGCAAAATTTTGTCAAGAGATCCCTTATCTTTCATGGCAAAAACATGCCTCACTGTTCTTTGTATTGAACAAAGCCTTTGTTAATCACTGTTCTGCATAGCAAGAATGGCCTGAGTTTTATTTTTATCATTATATTGCAAGAGCTTTTTGAGTGTAGAGATTTGACACATCAAATAATACTGTTGTACCAAAACATGCAGAAAAAATTAAGCATTCTGCTAAGCTCCAAGTTTTCTCTTTACCCTTTTTTATTTAATTATAAAATTAAAAGTTTACTTTTATGTTGTGGAATAAATAAGTCCATACTTCACTGGACTGTTTATTTCATCTCTCATTTTGAATTGAGTTTTCCCAGTTTGCTAAACTTTTGCTTTTTCCTGCAATGCTGAGAGCCCTGCCAACAGGTTGTAGATTCTTTTTAAAGCTTTCTGGATTTCAAAGGCACCAAAACTGTTCTGCACCCAAGTTACTGTTTGAAAGATATCTGCAACTTGTACTTTATTAGTTTTTAATCCAACTCTAGTATTAAATATCTAAAAAAGTTTTACTGATTTTATTTGCAAGTGTATAAAAGCTAGGTGACTGAATGCAGATCATGGGCACAATTAAGGTGTGTTGGAAGAAATGAGTTCTTTTTCAATATTCATGGCACTTGAAGGCTGACTGTGAACACTAAGCCAGATTTCAGGGTTTTCAAGGGGTCTTGGGAGGTGGGAGTTGGGCCTGAAGTTTTTTTCCCTGCTGATTTTAAGTCTTTAGAGAAAACAAAAAAATCTTCTTTATCTTTTTTTATACAAAGTTATAGAAAACTTGTTCATGGGCAATTTTTTTTTAAGATCAAATAGCTGAAGATAGATTAGAGACTAACTTTTTAATCCAAAATCCATTCTTAAACACTGTATTAGTTCTAAAGGTATTTTTCTATGTTTCTTTTCTTTATCATAATGAAATGGAAAATTTGACCCCCTAAAATAGACAGTTTTGTTAGAGGCTGGATACACCACTGGTGCTCCTGGCTGGCTTGCAGCAAGTTGGGTCTAACAAGCTTTTCTTCAGGTTTAACAGAACCTTGGTCTTGGGAAACCAAAACAGGACAGCACAGAGGGATCAGTTCTGGTTATTTCCTGAGGAAAAAAAATCCCCCCCTGTAGGAACCAGCTCAGATTTTGTGCCCCACTGCCAGCCCATTGCAGCCCCCCGAGGAGCGTCCCTGCTGCAATGTCAGACACTGCCCTGGGAAACGAACTTTAAAGAAAGAGATGATAAAGAAAAAAAAAACAAAAAAGCCCCCTCCCCATGGTGTAAAGCTCATAAAGAGGAGCAACTCTGTCAAGAAGTTTTTGTTTTTAACCAGTCATGCAGCCACCAGAAGCGGGCAGAGGTTTAGGGAGAGCAATGTTAGCGGGAGGCTTTTGGGAGAGGAGAAAGGAGCATCATTAAAGTGTTACAGCCTGACCTGTAGACAGGCACTTAGTGTTGTCTGAGGCCTGACACGCTGCTAGCACGTTACATAATGCACAATTATAAAATCACACTAAAGCCTCTTTAAAATACCTGCCTGATTATAACAGGGTAATTATGCCGCGTTTAATAGAGCTGCGTGCTGCGGGGAAGGGACCCCCCTGCACCAAACTTGTTCCTGCGCCTTCCACCCCGGATGCAGCCGGCGGTGCCAAACCCTTGGAAGCCCTAGACCCTCCAAAAGCCCCTCGGGTGTGTGCCTGTGCCCCGTTTCGCTCTCGTGTTACAGGGCTTGTCCTTTCCTTCCGGACGCATTTCTGGCTCTCGCTGCTCCCCATATTAGTCCAGCCAGCGCGGCGTGACGCGGCCGCCCTCTCTCGCTCCCTCCCCGGGGCCGAGCACATCGCCTCCGGTGCATTCCCTAGCTCGGTCCCCAGCCTCCGACACGGCACATCGCCTCGGGTGCGTCCCCAGCCCGGTCCCCAGCCCTGTCCCCAGCCTCCGCCACCGCGCATCGCCCCCGGCGCGTCCCCAGCCGGGTCCCAGCCTCCGCCGCCGCGCTGTGCCCCGCAGCTCCCCTGCTGCCGGAGGGGCAAAGGCCAGCCGTGTCTGCAGCGAGAGGGTCTGCACAGCACTGCAAGTATCTTGACAACTTTTTAAATTTATTTTTCCCCACCCCCCCGTCTTTATCTCTTTTCAACAGCGTCTCACGTCGGGAGGTCTGGTGCGGCTCGGTGCCCGCGTGTAGTTCCCATTCAGCGGTGAGCTCTGGGTCCCTTGGGAGATCGCCCCAAGTTCCCCGGCTTTGCCGAGGTTCTCGCAGCTCTTCCTTTGCCCTCGTCCATCAAACAGAGGGATGAGTCCTCTCCTCGGCTCTGCCGGCGTAAATCCAGATCGATTTGTTCGACTTCAGCAGAGCTAATCCAGATTTACACAGCCCTTTCCCCGAGGACTTCCCCCGTTTTTCGCTCCGGGAGACCGTCAGTGGGCCAATGTCAAAATACATCTGATCTAGGCAGATTCCCTGTCTACAGATATTAATTATTGCCTGGGAAAAGTTTCTGAGGAAGAGCAGTTGGATTTGAAAACAATATACAAATTCTGTTGCTAATTTTAGAAAGTAAGGGGGATTTTTCCCCCTCCTGTTGAAACTAAATATAATTTGAAAGATAATGTACAAAGACTTAAATATAGCCTGCAATTATACATGGCATATGAATAGTTTCTCTTGGTTTTAACATGTTTGGTTTATTTTTCCATCTTTCTTAGCAGGCAGCTGTTAGATAAAGGGAGAAAAGTAAATAGTTGTTATGAAACCATACGTCATAGCTACAAGGAATAATTAAGAAAAAGGAATTAGCATAATTATATGGGAAGATAAAGACTAAACAAATCCTTTCTGTGCTTCATCCCCTTGCCACATCATTTTATGACACCTCTGTAGTAGTACTTTAGCTAAAGAAGTACTTGAGAACTTCTAGAACAAATTTCCTGTAGGTCCATCATGTTCCTGCTCCTGCTGGATTCATGCAGTTTTGAACTGAGGCTCTGGATCCTTCACAGGAAGATGAAATTGGGGTAGAAGGTTTCCTAAGAAAATCCCTAGGTTCTTGAGTTCCCTTGCCCTTGGTGGAAATTTTACTTGAGTTATACTGAGTTTGCTTTTCTATGAATTTGCTCAACTTGACAACCTCCAAAAGTTTTGTTGCGTCCACACGGTGCCTGAGCAAGCACCTGCAAGGTGTACAGATGTCCTGGCGTGAACACCTTGCTTTTTCTGGCAGTTGTGAAACACAGCTCTGCTCCTCAAGTGCTGTTACATCTGGAAAAAATTGTTCTTTTGGTTAAAAGTTTCTTGGGTTTTTCCCTGTCTTGGGAAACCTGAACAGTGCTGGGCTGGCGGGTCTTGCTCTGAGTGTTGTGTGCTCAATAGTCAGGACCCAGTAAAGCTTTTTAGCTGCTTCTAAGGACAGGCCAGAAGGAACCTGGGAACACTGCACTGGGTCACATATCACCTATTTTTACATAGGTATGGAGAATGGCATAAAAGACCCGCAAAATAATAAAAAGAGTACTTAAAAGACACCCCAAAATGATGGCTGTAGACTCCTGGGAACAAGGCAAGTGGCTGTGTATGAGGCTGTGATCCAAAAACATTGAAATATTCTGGGCTGTGGTTTTCTTTTATTAATTAGTCTAAGTGATGTTCAGAACCTGAAACCAAGGCTTTTAGACACATCTCTGGTGCCTAATTCTGCTCAGTATCTCATAACAGGGTGAATCAGGAGGCTGTTTATTGAAGTCAGTGATGCAGTGTCGATGTAAAAGCGACAGAAGGGAGATGGAGGATTTGTTTACGAGCAGAAAAGTCCCCTGGACAGTTTAACACTAACAGAGAAAATTACTGAATAGCTGCAAAGCACAGAGCTTAAATGTAGCTGAAATAAGTCTTCTGGAGCATTTCCAGAACTATTTTAAGGGCCTGATCCAGAGCCTGATGAAGCCAAAGGTAAAGCTCTTTTTGACTTCTTCAGATCCGACATTACATTTCAAAACATCATTCCCTCTCTGGAATTCTCTAAAGCTGTCTCCTAGGTGGTTTTTAATTAACTATTATGCCAGATGTAATGTCTTGTGTATCCCTTTAGTACTTGGATTTATTAACTATAAGAAATAATAGTATAATGCCTTTGTTGCACAGGAAATTATGATTTTCTGTGTAGTCATTAGTTGCGCAAGCCATTTCAACTCATCTTTTGTTGCTTGGCTTTTCCATTGGTTTACCAGTGTGTATCTGTCTTATTCTGTAGCTTTTGAACCCACTGAACAACTTGATTCAGAGGTTCAGGACTAAGGGATGTTGGCTTTTGCAAGTGCTGTTAAAGAATGTTGCTGGGTTGAGAGTAGAGAGGCTCAAAGGAGCATCACATGTCAGAAAGTGACTGTGTGGTGACCCAGCCACGTACATTACAGAATTTTTATTGTGTTATTCCATATTATATTCTATTTTATGTTTAGTGTCCCATTGTTAGGTCAGTGGCTGCTTCACCTCCATCACCCAGGTCCGTGAGAACAGGTAATGCCAGGTGTAGGCTGTAATTGCATTGTTTTAAAGGGAGCTTGCAAACAAAGCCCTGGGGTCTCAGTGCATTTTGAAATAATCTGAAAAGGCTCCATCATGTGGATTCAGCTCGAATCCAAGCCTGCTGAAAACCCTCATTGGCTTCAGGAGGTTGTGGATAGGTCTTTGTGTCCAAGGAGGAGTGGGTGTTAGGGGTCGGGTACCAAGGGTGCCGTGAGCTGTGAGAGAGCCTGGTCCTGTTGAAAGACTGGAGGAAGTTACAGAGGGACAAAGATGATGTCCCCTCCTTCTTTAATGCTGCCCCATGGCTTTGCAGCCGAGTCTGCCTCTGTGCAGGGAGGATGTTTGACTGTATTGGCACTGCATCAGATAGGGATTAATAACTATATGTAAAAGACAACTTTTATTTGTCTTTTATATTATAAAAAAATAATATAAAATTATATCTTTATTTAAAAAAAATCAGGAATAGAGCAAGGATATTGAAAATGCAATTTCCAGCTCCATCAGTGGCATACTCCCCATTTTGGCCTGTTGTGGTGTCAGATGGGATGTTTGTGCCCACCTATTGCAAGAAGCTGGTGCAAACCAGAATGAGAGGCAGCAGGGATCTTTCTGGGATCTCCCATGCACTGAGGCTGTGGCTGTTTCTCCTCCAGCCCTTGCCCTGCCCATCGCTGCGAGGAAGGGAAAATGGAGGGTGTCCCTGACCCCGGTAATCTCCAGCTGCCACCGAGCCTCCCGGGAGGCACCCGTGGCCAGCACAGATTAACACAGCCCACAGCAGGGACTGGCCTGCAGCCAGCATGGCCCTGGGATCAAAGGAGCATGGAGGTGGCTGAGAGCCACCTTCGGGCCCCTCCTCCTCGCCTCGCTCTGCAGCAGCTTTTGCCTTCCCTGCTGAATCAAACCCACCCTCTGCAGTTCAAAGTGCTTCTTTCCCTGTGTCTTGTGCAAGGTGTTGGTGTCCAAGGTGTGGCTTCAGAGCTGACAATTGGATAAAGTCTGCAGGCTCTTGACTGGGGAGTGACATGGATGTGTGCTGGCTGCCTTTTTTCTTGATGGGCAGAAACGGGGTGTTCTGACCCCAAAGGATGAAGGATGGTGCAAAGCTGGGAACCATCATGAGGCTGTCACAGGCAGACCCAGTGCAGAGGCTTGGAACCATCATGAGGCTGTCACAGGCAGACCCAGTGCAGAGGCTTGGAACCATCATGAGGATGTCACAGGCAGATCCAGTGCAGAGCATAATGAGCTGCGCCCAGTTCTCTGCAGTGTCCTTGCTGGCCCAGCGGCCTCTAGGAGGAAAGGAGCAGGAGGGAACTTCTGCAGCATTATTTTAGAGTTCCAAAAGTCACGAGAAGCCAGGGAAGGCACAGAAATTGGCATCACAGCACTGAAAATGGTGTATTTGAATGGCAAGCTGGTGCCTTGATTTGGTTTGCAGTGGATGGTCTAAGTAAGAAGCTTTATTTCTGTTAGAGAGGTTATTTTTGAGGGCTGATTGTTTGCTACGATCAGGAGGAAAGTGGTTTAAGACATATTTTAGAAGAATCATCAGTGTTGTCCTCATCAGTTCCAGCAGCCCTCATGCCCCAAAACACAGAGGCTATTTCATGGCTGAGCCTTTTCAGGAAGGTCCCTCGTCTCATGCACTCCCTTTGGACACTTTGATTTTCAGCTTCTCATCCCTGGGCCGATAGCAGCTCTGTGCTGACCAGCACTGCACAGCCACACAGCTGCCAACAACCAGCCCTGGGCTTGAGAGGTTTGTTTTCCAAGGTGGGGCTGGTGCCAGCTGCACTGTTTTTATGGTGGGATGGTCCCTGGGGGTGGCCAGGGATCAACCCTGCCTTAACTTCTGTGCACCTGTTGTGTTATCCCTTCTCAACAGTACCCCAAAGTCCTGCTCAAGCAGGAAACAACCTGAGCAACAACCTGGAGGAATGCAAGGGAATTTTCTCCTCCTGTTCAGTGGTCCAGAGTCCCACCCTGAATGCAGAGCATGATCACTTCATGCTCATTTTAAATTGTGTCAGCTGAACATGCATGCTGGTTGGCAGGACCATGTGGCCCAGGGCAGGACTCAAAAAGCAGCATCTCACACATTTGGGTCTGTGGGATGTCAAATACGTTGAATATTTTTTTTCCCAATGCCAGTTTGAAAGCTAGTTTTATAGTCACAGCTAGCATTGCAAATGTTTGAGTGGTTCCCTGGTACATGATTTCTTCCAGGAGGCTCCTACAACTTTAATGAATGTGAAAGTTGTGAATAGCATGGGAGGTCATTGCTTATAGCAGCTACAGCATGTATTAGGCTGCCCATCAGTCTTGCTGTTAGAGCACTCTGCAGAATTCAATAAGCAATGTTATTTACTCTGTTGTCTTTAGGAGCTTGAGAAACTTCCCAAAATGTCTTATAATCCAGGAAAAAGCTTTGCTTTTGCAAAGCAACTTCGCTTCATTGATGGCATTTCTTCACTTTGGTTACTGAATGGCAGGCTAAAAATAGATTTTAAAAAAACCAAACCAGTATTGAGATCAATCGCTAATTGATTTTGACTTGTCATATCCAGTTAAAAGCAGAACCAATGCTTTCTGAAATGTTACTGATGTTCTGGAGCTTTGTAAAGCTGCATATGAGAGAATGCATCAATAACAGAGTGTAAGATCTCTTAATTTGGGCTTCATACAGAGTTTTAGGCACGTAAATGTCAGACTAAAGTTCAAGGGTTCATCAAAGTCCTGTGAGGATCTCCAGTGTCAATGAAATTCCTGTTAAAAACTGTCCTGTGAGGCTTTGCTGCCTGCAAGTGTTGGTTTCTTGAAACAAAAGTTGCATGGATTGTTGAAGAAAAGGCCTTCACAGGGTGAAGGGGTGGCTGAAGAGAGTTTCTGAGCAGGAAACAATGAAAGAACTGCTGTGGGATCTGCCACAGGAGCCAAGCTCAGCTGCTTTGCTGCAGCAGTGAGTCGGCTGGGGCCACCATCCTGCAGGGCAGGGACAGTCTGTGTGGCTCTGTCCCCACACCTCCAGTGGGACCAGGGGCTTGGCTTGTATCTCCAGTGCTAGAGATGCTGGAAATCACTCTTTCCCAGAGGCAGGAGGGCAGGCAGGGACCAGTGCTGTGCTTGGCATCACCCTGACGGCTCCCCATCCTCACCCTCCCTCTCCAGAAGCACCTCCCGGCTCGCTCTGCTGAGGCTGCCACTTTTCTGGATGGTTTTCCCTGGACTGCCAGCCTTGTGCCTTTGAGGGGGGATGGAGGGAGGGGAGAGCCAAAACAGGGGACAGCCTATTTTTAGGCTGACTATCTCCCACTCCCTGGAAGGCCGGGTGCCAATTAGGTGGTGTGGCGGGGTGACGCTCGCCTGTCTGTAATGCAGCCTGCCGGCAGAAAGGGAGCAGAGCTTTGAGACATCTTTCTGTACCAAGGGACCCCGAGCCTGTCTAGATTTTTGCAGTGATGTTTATTTTGTGCTGTTGCATCTGCTCATTTTTATCTGGGTGGCTTCCTCCTCCCTCCCATCACAGTTTATAACAGAGCTCCGTGCACACCGTGTCGTGCGGTGTTTTGAAGCCCAAGTACATGGTTTTGGCTTGTGCCTTTCTGTTCCTTTTGTAGTGGGATAAGAAAGAAAAGACTGGAAAATTTAGGCTCAACTCCATAATTTAGACATTATAAAGCCATGAAGTAAAACTGTGATCATCTACTCTGTCTCCAGAATAGCAGAGGTCTCCTCATAATTAGTATTTTTTCAGCTACAGCATGTACTGTCAAGAAAAGAGGAATTGAGCAGGATGGATTTTTCATCCTTCAGTCTTTGGTAGGTTATTAGTCTCTGGTAAAGCATAGTTAAATGATTTTTTTTAAAGTATACACATTACACCTAATTAATATTTCTTTTGTTCCAGTTCTTGACCACTGGATTTCTCCTATATTATTCTGACAGAGTGCAAAGTACTCTGTAATAAGGAAAGGAGTAGTAATGTTTTAGCTGTGTTTGTCCAAGGGTGCTGGTACCACTGATTAATTAATCCCTTTCCATTTCCTTTGGTGTGATCGAGCTCTTTGCAGCATTTACTATGAGCCTGATTTCCAGTCCATAATTGTCTTTAATGATACTTCCTTAAACCTTTCTGATTTATCAGCACAACCCTTGTGCTTTGGACATCAGAACCAAAATGGAGTAATGTTCCCATCAGTTTCTATCACTGCCCCCTGAGCCCTGATTAACCAAATCCTGCATCAGCTTTTTCCCTCAGAAAGCAGGGATGTTTTCAGTCCCTCACATCTTTCTGTTTATCCACATAAAACACTGCCACAGTTGTGGTTTTCTTCTGGTGCTTCACCACAGTGTCCCAGTACTTTGGAAAGCAGTACTGACATTCAGAGTACATGTTGGCCAAATCTGTAGGAACTCTTGGGTTCAATTATCATAACTTGTTGATATAGAAAGTCTAGCTAAAGAAACCAGGGTATTTTAAACTCCTTTTGTGCATCTTTATCAGTCTTAAATGCAAAATGTCATTCTCAGCATATTATTGCTCCATTACATAGATTTTTCCCCAGTACAGAACAGAAATAGGTATTGAACATTTCTGCCCTTTCTGTGCTGTTGTGTCTGATGGTACTTAAGGGATACATTTTGTTCCTTATGTGTTTGAAAAGCTCCTTTTTGCCCTTAAAAAGGCCAGCAATTTCTCTAGCTGCAGTTTTGTCACTGATTCTTTCTATTCTAACACAAGCATCTGTGTTACGTGTTATATTATTCTTGACTTCCTTTCTTTTTTTAAGAAAGCATTTTGCACTCTGGGGTGTGTGCAGCATTTTGGTTGCATGGGATAGGAGGCAAAAACTTCTGAGCTCTTTCAATGTCCAGGAAGAGTGACTGCACAGGCTCTGCACAACATGGCCAACACAGGATTGGAAGGATGAAGCTGATATTTGGAGAGAACTGGGGAAATAGGAAAGTGAAAATTCCCCTGCTTCTCATTAAGGATGAAATTCTTTCTCTGCAGAAAGCCTCAGCAAAACAGATTTGGTTCACATCACCAAAGCTCGAAGCATCCCTTTTATTAAGGGACAGACTAAGGGAGTTATAAACCTCCAGATATTGATCCATGACAGTTGATACAAGTTCCCACATCATGTCATCATGGCCACCACAAATATCCTCTTCCCCCCCCCCCCCCCCCAAATACTAACAATTACCTTTTGACTTAAGGTGTATTTCTTCTTCCCCCCCCCCCCCCCCCCCCCAAAATATGGTTGTGATATCATGCCACCTTCTTCTGTGTTTCTGCTGGCAGCCCACACATAACTGGGGCTTAGAGAAGTGACACCAGGGTCCAAACCAGAATCATCATCCTACAGCCACTGTCTTTCGGCAGCCGAGCAGTGAAGTGCTCCTCTTTGACTTCATCCTTAGCTGGAGACTGCAACAAAGCAGCACCATTGGGGCATTCTGTCCCCAGCACACTCTTGCTGGGCTGAAACACTCAGCACTTTGGGAGAAGTTCTCTGCTCTGTGGGAAAACCCAGGCTGGGAGGTGAGCTGCAGCCCTGGATCACTGAGCTGAGCACCAGGGTCTGTGAGGAGGAAGGATAACTTCCCAAACCACAGCTGAAGCCCTGCAGAGCAGTGAGGTTTTCTTTAATTTGCTGGAAGTATCAGAATTCAGTCTTTCAGACCTCCTGATGCTGGAGTCCATTAGCAAGACACACAAGTCTTGGCTTTGACTGAACATGAACTCTGGGCTGATGCATATTTATTTATTAATATTTTCTGTTTCGTGCTGCTGATTGTCCCAGATGCAGGGGAGGAAAATGACTTTCAAATGAGAAGATTTTTCTTAAGCCTAGAGCATAGCTGTACTTGGAATGCAAACTTTAATCAGTTGCTTGATGGAGAAATATGTAATAAAAGTGCAATCTCTGCTGGGTTCCCTTTCATCCCAGTATCAGCTGTAGGGTTGTTCCCCTTGGAAGAAATATAGATTGTGTGTAAAATAATTTAGGCTCTTTGTAACAATCTTATTGCAAAGATCATCTACCTTTCTTGTGTGCTTATTTATCTTATTTATCACAGCAGTGATAAATGTTAATAATAGTGATAAACATGTCTTGGTGGGGAAGCTGTGCTTCACTGACTTTTTTTGGGGAAGCTGAGTATTTATAGTTTTGAGATTTTCTAAGTCTTACTCTTGGATTCAAGTGTCTTCTACTTCAGTTCAGCAGCTCTTGGGTTCCTGGGCTCTCAGACACAGGAGTGTCCTTAACCCCAAGGAGGCATCACTTCTTCCAGCAGCCCAAATCCTCTTGCCCCATGCACTTTGCAGGCAGTCACAACCCAAGCACGAGGAAACTCTACTGAAGGGCAGTGGTAACTCTCTGTGGCTGATTTCATGAGCTTTTATTTTTTTTAGTACCATAAAGTAATAAATTTGCCTTCTGAGAACATGGAGTCAGATCCATCATTTCATGAGGGTCCCTACAAATACAATATTCCTGCTGGCTGAAAGCAAAGCCAACCAAAGAGACAGGGATGCCCCAAGTGGCCTTAATAAAATGAGAACTTCCCTAACAAGAGTATCCAACCTCCTCCAATCAGGCTGCAGAAGAGATTTTAAACAATCTTCTCAATCTTAGGAAGCCCAAACACTCCTCAGAGCAAATGACTTTCAGTCAGTTCCAGTCTCCCTGACCAGGCTTTAACTCAGCACTTCCTATAGAAGAGAAGAGTCGAGGGTCCATATCATCCTCCCCCCACCACTGTGCCCAAGGGGCAACCCAAACCCTGAGAGCTTTTGCTTTGCACCTAAAAAAGAATCCTGGGTGCTCCTGTAAATGGTTGCAGTAAAGAGCTACTGGAGGAGGCTATTTTTCTTTTTTTTCAGGGCAAAACCAGAGGGGCTACTTAGCATAGTTTTACATGCTGCTAATGTGGTTTTATTGCTTCTAGGACCTGACCTACTATCGTTATGTGCTGCTGTGGATGCTTTTACTCATTTGGAGCTGGTCCAGGGATCTCTAATGGGGCTGTGCACTGCATGACCTAGGTGTGCTCAGCATGACACCATCCCCTGCACAGGGAGAGCTGGTTTATCACACTGCTGAGGACTGGGAGGACTGGGAAATTGTGCCAGCATCATGCTCTACCTTGTGTTGGAGTCTGGATCCTGTGGAGTGCTGGGTGATGGAGGCAAGAACACCCCTGTTATCCCCATCACCACACAGGCCATGGGTTTCTTAATGCTCCGTTGTGGACTTGCTCTGTGCACACAGAGCACTTCAGTCCAAGCACTGCTGTGCAGGGGATGTGGTGAGCTGTGAGTCATCCCCCACTGCTCCTAATGAGAAATGCAACAGATTCCAAATTAGAAACGGACAAAGAATGGTTTTTGGGATTCACCTCTCCCTGCACTACTGAGCCTGGGAGTATTGTGGCCAAAATAATGAGTCTTAATATTATCCCTTTAGCCCTATAAGCATTTCCCTCAGTGGTATATTTAGCAACATAAATTATGTTTTGTGTGTGTTTGGTGCTCCTCATTTTGGCCTTCCTTCCCACTCTACAGCCTCAAATTGCTGAAGTGATTGTGTGCTGTTTGTTGTGCTTTACAAGGTTTCTTGACAGCTATCAGCATTTTACATTTGGTACAGCTTTTCCCCTCCATGTATATAATGCTGATCCAGGCAATAACATCTTGGCTGCAAGGCCAGTTTCTTTCTGAAATGCTTAAATACAGACAGAGAAAATCTTATTTTGATGAGCAGTGACTTCTATGCCTGAATAACTCATAGAGACCTAGTATGTATTTTGAAAATCTGAATGTCTCTCCTTTGTTACCAAAGTAGTAATTCTATATTGGAATTGGCAAAAAAATTTGTATCACAGAGGTGAAATCTTTGGATGACAATGTGATTTTACTTCTGGGTGCTGTGACCAACAGCACATGTGTTTAGATTTAGGCTAAAGCAGAGGATCACACCTTGTGTTACTTGCCATGATTTTAAGTGATATTTTTTAGGGGCAGGGCGTTGATTGTCCAGACACTGCTCCTGGGTTTTATTGTCTATGAAACTTCACTTGTTTCTCCAGGAGAAAGGAATGGGTGAAGGCACAACAGAGTGACCACAGGGCTGGAGTGAGGGTCAGACAGAGCTCCTTGGAGACTGATCCACTTGGGCTGGGAAGCTCTGCAGTTCCTCCCAGTTCAACCAGCCTTGAGGAAGCTTGGGCTGGCCTGAGATAACCTCCAAAGGAAGGGCTGCAGCAGCTGAGGCAAAGGGAAAAATAATTTTGGAGGAGAGGAATAGGAATCCAGGGAGGAGGGCCTGTGTCTTCCTGAGAATGGGAGATCACCCTGAGAGTTGTTGGGCACTCTTGAGTAGTCTGAGTGAGGTACCTGGGCTTTCAATGACACTGCCTAACTGGGCTGCAAAAATGAGGCACTGGATTTCAAAGAAGTGAACATGAGATAGTTGGAAAGAGAAAACCCAAACCAACCAAGCAAAACAAGCAAACAACCAAACAAAAAAAAAAAAAACCCTCACCAGAAGGTATTTAATTGGACAGAAATAATTTAAGAATTCTTTCACCACACAGGGCACAGTTTTTCTTACTTTACAGAGGTAAAACTGAGGGCAAATTGCTTGCCCAAAGTGTTGTAGGAATGACACAGCCAGAGGGTTGCCCCTACACCATACAGTAGTAAATGAATTTTTTGTCCATTTCTTCAAACCTCCACAGAGATCTCCAGAAAGCCACTTCCAGTCCCAGGGACCTAATGAAAGATCTTTCCACCCATGTCTTTCCAGAACTTCTCTCTTCACCACCATTCATTTATTTTTCCCAACTCCTTCCCACTCCTGCCTCGAATTCTGCTTAGGTGAGCATTCCCCATCGCCTTGCTTTTGCTTCCTTCCAATCAGAAGCACCTCCCGCCCCAAGAGACAGCACTGGATTCATTGTTTTCACGGACAGGAGCAGTGTGAGCATTCCTCCCATGGTTAATCAGGTGTAGAGAAAAGAGCACAACATGTGTGGCCTTGTTTGACCCCAGACACTGCCAGGAGGTGCCTCTGCATTGGTGCTGTGTGAACTTGGAGCATCTGTGCTCTCACCATGTGCTTTGCTGAGGCAGGATGGTTAAAATGTGCTGCTGAGGTGATGAAACACAGAAAAGCTTTTGTCTTCCAGGGTCTGTGCTGCTCTCCAGCCCTCAGAATGTACCTCTCCTGGGGTCTGCCCAGCGTTTTTTCTGCGTGGAGTTTGCTGTGCATGTCAAGACTGTGCTGTAGGAGCATGAGGGCATTCAAAGCATGTTGGCATGAGTGGTTCTAATCGTGATCCTGAAAATGCACGCTCAGCAAAACTGCTGAAAATGTGCCGGAGAACTTAGCCACAAGAGTGCATCTGTGAAATATTTAAAAAGTAGTCAAAGAGGGGGAAAAGTGAAGAGCAAATGGAGGAGAAAGTGTGCTGCTAGTTCAGCAGAAAAGACAATTGTACCTGCTGGTAGCAAGAACAACTTCATCATCTGATGCATGGAACTCTTCCAGCTTGTCACAACCAATACTGCACACCCAAGGCTATTTGTTGCATTAGCAATGAACCAGAGAGTGCAGGGGGCTGCAGCTCCTCTTGGCACATAGGCTGGGCACCAGCTCCTGCCTGTGCAGGTGCTGCTCTACTTGGACAGGAGAGGAAAAGGTGAAGATGTGAAATAGCATCGGGGTCGCGCTGTGTTTCCCACCTCCTCTGAACTGGGTGTTGATCAAGCCCAAGTGCAAAGTCAAGCCTCAAGTATTATCTACTGTTTTGTGAGGGGGATCTAAAAGACACCTATCACCCTGCTGCAGAGGTTTGTTTTGCTGTGGCTAAGAGAGGACCAGTTTTTATTTTTTGGCAGGGGAGGACACAGGAGCAGCTGCCTCTAGATCCCAAATGGCAGCTCAAAAGTTGAGCTAAGGAGAAATCTGCATTCAGCTGTAAATGAAGAACGACATCAATTATCCTACTCTGAATTCAGCCAAGATTGAGGGGAGATATTTTTCACAGATTGTGTGAATTCCAGAGGCAGGCCCTGTCTTATGGGCACAGCTCAGCTCCATCACAGAGAGCTGCATCAGTACTGGTATAGCTGAGGCTAAAATCTTTCTTGGAGTTTGTTGCTAAGGACTTTCCTGCTGAATGATGCACAGGAATGAATCAGCAGTGAGATGTGTATTTCATATGTAATGTGCTCAAGTGGTGTGATTTGTTCAGAAGGCAGATTGCCTCACTATGTTCTTGACAAAAGAGTCTTGAAAGTTGGAGTTCCACTGAGTGTGTTGCAATAATGCAGCCTTGCAGTGCCAGAGACCTGAATGAACTTGGTGTGATCTCCATTTCATATCTTCTGTATACCTGAAAGAAACTCCTGTACAGGCAGAAATAATCCTCCAGGTCACAACTGACCCACAGGACACATGCCAGACAAGATGACAAAGAAGAAAGCCCACAAAACTTTTGTTTAAATCACATGGAGGTAGCTGTGTGCTGGACTTCAGTCTGTTTTATCTTATGGAGGTAAAATCATCTGCCTTTCCTCAAGGTTCCTGTCAGTTCCAGGAGAGACAAGCAAGCTGCACCTTCTGGAAAAGGATTGCAAAGCAGAATCATTGGCTTTCATGGTGGAACTACATAATCAACCATACTGGACTTTGCAATCCAGAGTTTTCTCAGCATCTTGACCTGAACAGATCTGTTCACAGGATGAAGGAATACAGAAGTGACAGTAATGAGGGAAGAGCAAATAGATGAACTCTCCTGTGGGGAAAAAGTTTGTACTAACTTGCCTCCTGACAGGAGCCCTGGGGCTGCCTTCTAGACAAGACTTGCAGGAAACACAGACAGTAAATCCTGAATCCTAGAGATGGATGAGCATGTGTGACATTGAAAATCACAGGCTGGTTAATAATGATGGAGTTTTTGTTTATTGTGTATACAGGCTGCATGGAAGTGCTCATGAGGGCAGGAGAGAGAAATAGAGCACAAGGTTCCCAGAGATCACAGAGACTGACCTTTCACATCTGCACTTACCAACCCAGAAAAAGCAAGTCCAAGTGTGATTTGGCCTTCCTGACACCTGAAGCCTTGTCCTTCCAATTTTCAAAGCCAGCAGCTTGAGTTTGCCTGTCAGGTGGTGATTTTGAGGTGAGAGCTGCCTCCAGAATCAGAGTTGACTGATGGGAAAGCAGCTTGGCTGTGGAGCAGGGAGATGATCTCCCATTGTGGGCATAATTGCTGCATTCCTTAACTGGGAGAGGAGTGGAGCAAGCCTGCCTCGGTCGGACTTACATGGAAATGGCATTTTTAGGGGAATGTTTGAAATGCATCTTACAGGCACCCAGTTAAATACTCCTCTCAGTCTGGCCACAGGCCAGTTTAGAGTCCTTTGAACTTCTTGCCCTCCAGGCAGAACCCAGGGTTGAGTTTTCCTACCACTTCTAGGATGCCAGGTCACTGCTATCCCCAGAGAAGAGAGCCCAGCTGCCTAAAGTCTCGCCCCCAGCTCTGTTTGTCTTGTTGGCCCTGATCGTGGTTCTCAGGCTCATCCAAAGGCAGGCATTGTTTTCTGCAGCTTCTGTGGCACTGTGTCCACTGGCAGACCTCTGTTTTTAGCAGGGTTAGGAGTCAGACCACAGCTGGTAGCCAGGCAGTCTGCCAGTGTGCTGGGCACATCAGCCATTTCTCATGATATAGAGCAGCTGAGCTAGATTTTTTATTTTTTTTTTTTTGTGTGCATGTGTAAGCTTTGAAACACGTTGAGCTTGCCATGTGGGAAAAAGTTCTGTTAGTCCCGTGCTTGTCTGCATCCAATTGTGGCAAGGGCACAAGAGTTTGGGAGCATATTTCTGCTCTTGGCTTACAACTTGCTCTCATCATATCGTGCCTGCATACACAGAACCTCCTGGTAAGACACCAAGGTCCTGTTTCTAGCTGCAGATCCTCAGTGTGTAGGCAGGGAAATAAAACTAAAAGTGTGGGTAAATTCAGAGGCTGCTTCTGCAGCTCTCGTGCACCATATGCTGCTCTCGGGAGAGCAGGATTTCAGCCCGACCGTCAGGCTCCTGTGGGAGTGTTTCATTGCTGCTTTGCTGCCCTGGACAGAAGCTTTGCAGGAAGTTATTGCCCCTGAACCAAAAGCAGAGCTGAGTGGCTTTCATGGTCTTGTTATTCTGCTTGGCCCTGCTTTAAGAGATTGATTCATGTTATCAGTGGTGGTTTCCTCCTCTTTCTTCAGGAGCTAAGTTTTAGACTTTATTCTTTCAAGGCAGAAAAGGATGAGAGAGGAAGCCACAATATTAATCCCTGCACAGACACACTGGTTCTGCTTTTCTGAGGTTATTATCCTTAAACAGTGAAAATAAAACTCCCATTGCTTTGAGAGTGGCAAAACTAATTTAACATGATTTCCTATGGGTCTAGTTCATTTACCTTTAACTCATCCTTCCAAGCCCATGGTTTCTTCCTGACCACTTGTGGGGCTAAATGGCAATGTGTGCAATGGCTTTTTGAAGATTTCTTTGCATCCCTAAACTGATGGGCATGCTGACTTCCAGCTCTCAGAATGGGTAAGGGGTTGGAGGCACACAACAGAGGAGGCACAAACTCCCACTGATTTATGTTACTTAGCTCTCCATTTCTATACCATCAGTTTAGTATGTCTGAAATAACTACATCTGTCTCAAGTGTGGTTGAAATTGGCCAATGGATTCAAAAGTTATTAGAGGGGATTAAAAGACAGACAGCATGACCAGATAAGCCTTTTTTCCTCAGGAAACTAGGCTAAAAAGGAAAAAAAAAAACCAACTAGTGCAAGGACTCCTGTGATGTCCTCTCTTCATCCTGTTTTTTTTCACTGTCTGGGGTAGTTAATACTAAAAGCTCTGAGTATTTACAGAGGATTGGTGCAGCATCAAAAGAAATGGTGCTCTCCTTTCCTCTGACTGTTTATTTACATTACACCTGCAATGTTGAATGTCATCAGTCCACTGATGTGGCTGTGACCCACCGGGTCCCCTGTCTCAGCAACTGAAATTGGGTGTGTGTGAGAAGTGGCTTGGAGTTACTCACATCTGAACCCTCCCTGCCCAAAACAGGATTGAGCTTCCAGGAGAAAAGCCCCATGGATTTGTCCTTGTTTGTTGAGGGGCTGGGAGACAAGGCAAGCCATTTCTTATCCTTGAGCAGGTGATGAAGACTCTGCTGTGTCTTCTCAGTTAAGATGTGAACATGGAAATATTTCGGTTGAGTAGGTAAAATAGGCTGTGCCTGTCTCAGCCTCAAATACACCCTTGACTGGCACCTTCCACAATGGACAGCCAGTGGAATCTGCCAGTGGTTGCAGACCTTGGGAGGTGGGGAAGCCCACGAGGTGCTTGGGCTCTGGGGAAGAGGATGCCACTCTGCATGCACAGCAAATCTGATGACCCTTTGATCCCTGTGCACATCTCAGAGCAAACTCAGTGGATTGTGATCCCATGATCCCAGAGGAGTGCTGCGAAGGGGTTGGATTTGATGGAGCCTTTAATCTGAGAGAAGAGGGCTGGGAAAATATTTAGCACCAGTTGCAAGAAGAAAAAGAGTTGAAGCTTGTGCAGGTATTAAGACTTGGAATTTAATTTCAAGCTAAAGATAGGTGTGTTCCTGGAGATGGATCTTGAAATGTGAAGAAAAGATATGAAGCTAGGATTTGGGGTTCTGGTTATCTTGGCATTTCTAGCCCAATTTTCTGTGTTCCTGTTTATATAGCACAGCTGGTACAGCCCTTCAAACAGACACAGAAATCCAGAAGTAAAAGGAATAGCTGTCAGTGAACCTGCCACCCCCATACACAAATCCAGTGAGGCAGCTGGGCTGTAATGTTCCTCCCCCCTTCCTGCTCCTGTGACATCCCTGTTGTCCCAGGATGTCCTTCAAAGCATTGCTGGGGCCCACGAGGTGGCTTTGAAGAGCAGGATGGGGAATGACCTCCAGCTGACAGCCTGGAGAGACTGTCCTGTCCCTCTGCACCAGCAGGGCTGTGGTTCTAGCATTTTCTGAGCATTCTCAAGGACCAGAAGTTTGGTGGCTCAGAATCAATGCTTTGAACTCTTATTTGGAGGAATCTGGGTGAGGTGGTCAGTGAAGGGGTTGCTTGAGGTGATGGATGCCAGATTAAGTTCACACCTGCCAAAGAAAAGGTTTCACCTGGTGCTGTTTGGGCTTTCAGACCTTCTGAGTGTGTCCCACCCCAGCTCAGGGTGCAGCTCACTTTCTGTATGGGGAGGCAGAGGATGATGGGCTGCAGGGAAAAAGCTTTGGAAAGATGGGATGTTTTCATCTCACTGGTGGAAGAGGTAAATAACCTCACACTTTTCTGCCTTTTGTCAATCCACAGCATGTTTGTCCAATGCAAAATAATTTCATCTGGTGCTACTGTCAAGGAACAAAAAATAGCAACAGGAATTTTTGGGGCTGGCTTCAATTTAGAGGCTCAAAATGTTTGTACAGAGTTGGAAATCCTTTCTTGCCCTTCCCCCTCAGCTGGGCACTTAACATGGTGAAGGAATGCGTGATACCCTGCCTGCTCCTCGGGATTAGTAATTTACTTTGTTGTCTGCGTTAATCTAAAGCCCTGACGATGCAGCAGAACTTCAGCCAAGTTCCTCCTTGGAAGAGTTTGGGAGGAGGGAATTTATGTGGTGTGTGAAACAAAGCTCCGTGTTAACAAGGGCCATTGTCTGTGACCCTGCTGTCCTGCAGGGACCAAGCTGCCCTTACCCTGCTCCATCAGGTGTGCAGCTGGGGGAACCCCCTGTCCCCCTGCAGCCAGGAAAAGCTCTGAGAGCAGCTCCATGTCAAAGAGCAGCTTCCCAGCTGAAGTCTGGCATTCCCTCTGCTCCTGGGGACTGCAGAGCTGCTGCCTTTTGGTGAGGCTGAGAAGAGAGACTTTCTGCCCCTGCCTGTGCTGGTTATGGGAGATGTGGGTGCATGGTCTGTGCTCCAGGAGTGGCTCATCACCACGCCTGAAGATTGCAAAGTCCCTCACAAAGAATGCCTCTACCCAGGCCCTCATCCCTTGGCCATGTTTTTCCTATTCAAGGTTCTGCCAAGTGCTTCTCCCACCCCAACCCCCTGCTAGAACAAGCTCACACCCCTTGTTTTCCTTTGCTGCTGATTTGTGGTGGTTTATTTTTCTTCCTGTGCCACAAGAGGTACTGCCTGACATAACCTAACCCTGACAGACTCCTGATAGCAGCTCCCTCCCACCCTCCTCATTCCCGTTCATCTTGTGGCTCATTTTGAAATTGTCATTATTTCATCCCTCTGGGGCACCAGCTAAGGCTACCCTGATGATGGATGCTGCCAGACCAGATGCATAAATATTAAGAAAGCGGAAAGAGCCAGACCTGCAATTTCTTTGTGCAGAGCAGTGATGAGGATGCTGTCCTTACAGCTGACCAGCACAACTGCAGTCCAAGCTCCAGGTTTAGAAGGCTGTAGATGGTGGTTAAAATGAAGATTTAACTGTGGTTAACCATCTTGTGGTCAGGCAGAGAAGCAAGGATCCTGGTTATACTGGGAAGTTTTACTAGACTGCTGCTGGGTTTGTCCAGCACACTGGGCTGGTCTCTAAATTCTGTCTAAATTCTGATGCTGCTAGTGAAAGACACTTTTGTGGCTAGATGATTTTTTCACAGTTTTCTGGCTTTTGACATGAAAATATCGGATCCTAGGAATTATTATTCTATCAGTCTGGTGTGTAATGCTTGTAGTGCAGTGTCACAACTCACCTGCCTGCATGCCCCCCCTTAATAAATCAGTATGGGTTTGCCTGGAATTGCCAGAAGTTTGGTGCTATCAGAAATATTCAGATACTGCAAGAAAAGAAAATAAAATCTTGATTAATGCTGAGTTAGCTGTCTCCCCTCTAATGCTGTTTCTAGTTCAATGGATGTCTTGATAATGGTGTTTGATCTGAAGGCCACAGACTTATTGATGGTCACAGATCAAAATACCATCCCTCCTAATAAATTATGCTTCTCTCTTCTGCTAAGAAGCACAGCAAGGAAGAACATCTATAAAAGCAGGGGGAAAATCTGAGCACTCCCAACAAAGACTCTTAGCAGCACTACTCAGGGTAAGAGCCAACACAATTGAAGTGCATTTCCAGAAGGGAAATTTGGGAAATGCAAATTGGATGCTGGTGCTGCATCTTTATTTTGGACCCCACAGCACAGCGAGGCTCATGTTGTTTCTTTTCCTTCCTGTCCACATCCTTCTGCCCATCTATCCCACCTTAGGTCAGATATAGCTTTGGGAATTTGAGGATATATAGCTCAGAAATAGCGTTGAAAAGACACAGGATATTCTTATTATGGCTCAGGGCTGCAGCTAATAGAGTTTTTGATTGACTAACATCAGCTTAATGTTTACAGTCTCCAAAATATCATCTCTTTGTTATTATCTATGAGCACGGAGAGCAAGGGCTGTTGGTGTGGTCACACAAAGGTCTCAGCAATCCTGCACCCAATCCCAACTGAGAAAGATGGAATTTTGTAAAATCAGGGACTATGAATGTAAAATAATCCTCATCTTGCTAGAGGTGATCTCTCAAGATTTGCATGGGGTATCCTGGTGATGTTGCTATGCTTCCAAGGATCTCACTTTGTCACCTCTCATGCTCATCAGGAAAAAAAGAAGTTCATCAGTTTAACATTTTCCAAGACTATTAACTTACAAAAAATGTGCAAATTACCTTCCTCTATTTAAAACTAGCAATCAGGACCCATTATATTCCCTGTAGCAGGAAGACTGAAAGACATCACATTCCAGACCATACAAAAAACTGTCTGAAATTCCAAATTTCCTCACTTCAGTCTATACACACCACCAAATCCCAGCATCCAGCTGTTTGTAGAGCTCACGTGTTTCCTGAAGATGAAAACTTTTGCTTTGTGGCAACCTTTGAGCACCCATTAAAGCTCAGATGGTGGATCAGAGCAGATTGTGTGGTGCTGCCCATCTGCCCATCGGATGCCCGGGCTCACTTTTTAATAAGAGCAAGGAGCTGGTTGTAATGTCATGCAGTCATAATTCTTGGCAGTTGCTATAGTTCATATGTTTATTGGAAGCTGAAGCTTTGGAGCATTTTTCAGATGTCTTTACTTCCTGCTTCAGTGCTTGGGATTTTTTTTCTCAGCTGAGCTATCAGGGTCCCAAAGCCCTGTTTATTAGGAAAGGAACCATGTGTCCAGTGGAGTGTTTCATGGAGAGAGTGACTTTACTGAAAAAAGGTGAATGAGTCCAGGAGCACCTGCCTGGGCAGTGCATGTTTATAAACTTAGAAGGTTTTTAGATGTTTTGAAAAGGACAAGGAAATAACTTTTCCTGTAAAAGAGCTGGATATGGAATTTTGAGGCTAATCTGAGAGATGATGGAGTCTCCCTTAGAGAGAAGGTGAGTTGTGTCAGACTGACCTGGGAGAAGGCAGCACTTTCTGCTGTCTGAAGTGGACTGCAATTAAATAATCTCTCAGGCATTTAGGGGTTGCACTGAGGCTTGGAAGCACAGTTTGAAACAGAGTAAATTATAGGGCAGTTGGAGTCAGCGGAGAGTTTCTAGCTGGTTCATCCACAACATTTCCTTGTACCACATGCTGTCTCAGCCACATGGATACCTTAGGAGAAGGTTCCAGAAGTTCTGAAGGAAGTATGTCCCTCCCCATTCCTGTTCTCCACCCCCTGTGCACTGAGTGTTCAGCTCCCCTGTTCACCTAAGTCAGGCTGGCGTGTGCTCCCAGCCATGAAATGAGGGCAGTGCTCCTTGCTGCGCAGTGATGAGGGAGAGGAGATGCTCCTGGGGCTTCACAGCCCTTGGTGTGGGCTTTGGAACCTGCAGGGAGGATGATTTCCAGGCTTTTCTGGGGCAGCCCTGAAATGCAAGAGACAAGATTCACAAGCCTCCCTCATTTTTTCTTTTCCCATTGCTTGCATCTCAATTTAGGATGCAGGAGAGCAATCAGAGAGGATGCTTGGAATCCCCACTCTCACAGCCCCAGCCTCCTGAATAAGCAGAGTAATGCTGGAGTTTCCCCTCAGGAAGGTGGCATGTTATAAAATATCTTCTAGGACAAAATTCCTTCTCTTAATAAGACCCCCATTCAAATAATCAAAGTCCCAGGGCTGAGATGCAGCTGGCCCATGTGCCCAGGAGAGCATTTCAGAATACTTTTACCCAACAGTTGGTCTGAGATCAAACAGACTTGGCATTGCGCTGTTTCCTGGATAACACGCCGTCATTATTTATTCATCTGAATCAAAGTGCTTGATGTTTTCATGCTATCAGTTAGACAGAGCCATATCGTCTGCCTCCCTTTTTTTCTTTTTTTTTTTTTTTTTTATTAATTTGTTGTGTTTCAAGAAAGTTTTGAAGCTGTTGCAGTGGGAAATCCATAGCTTAAGTGGCAGCTTGCTCATCTTTTATTTATTTTTGTAATAATCCTGTTGTTACTCATTCAAAGCTCCCAAAGATCCTTGTCCTCAATCAAAAGTTTCATGTTTGGATGAGGCTGTAATGATCTCTTCTAGAAGAATTTTTAGTTTTCCTGGCTTTGGATAGGGGATAGGTACTGTCATTTTAATTTTTTTTTTCTTTGTGATTTAAAGAGAGATAATGTGTTTGGTGAAAAGCAAGTAATTTTAAAATTGATTTTTATAATTGGATTAAGATGACTATGTAAAATTCCCAATTTTTTCATATATTTTAAAAACACAAACAGGAATGTCAAGCCAGTGGGTGAACCAGCAATGGGATGTGATTAGGGTGGTTTCTGGCCTGTTTCCCATCATTCTTGGAGAGAAAGTGTTTTTTTCCCCCTATGAAAAATGGTGATTTTCCTCTGATAAATCTGTTCCCTTTTCAGTTTGGAGGCTTCTTTGCTGCAGAAAGAAATTTGTAACTCAAAGTAGATGCTCTTTACTTAAATGCTTCTCTATTGGAAAAGCATTTTTCCATAGAAATAGAATTTCAATAGGAAATTTGCAGTCAGCTGTTCCACACGACAGGCAATGCTGCTCCCCCTTCCCCTCCAAAGGGTGGTTTCATACAGAACCTTCACTTCTGCATATCCATACCAGTGCTGTGGTTTTATAAGCACATTTCCCTATTTTGAAATGTTTTCCTGTCTCCTGTTTTTGTGTAAAACATCCTCACAAAGAGGGAGGATGATTAATTGGAAACTACAGAGGAAACTACAAAATCAATTGCACTCAAAGAACTGTCTAATGCAGAAACTAAACAAATAAAAACCCCCAGAGGATTATATGGCTTTTTTCCTCTTTCCTTATTCAGTCATCAGGCTCTTAACTGTTACTTGGAAGATTTTTTTCTGACACTAAACTATAACCTTTTTTATTTCATCTTATTGGTGCTCAGCTGCACATTGTCTGTGGACACAACAAACAATATTACAAAAATAGCTGAAAACTGTCTTGATGGACTGCAGTGTTATTGGGACTCTTTACACCAAAAGGAGTTCTGATCCCCAAACTCATTGTGTTTCTTTATAAAATTAATCCATAAGATTTTCTGCTCATAAATAACTGTGAAATGACTGAACTTTAAAACATAAGACATCTTATGTGCTAAACCTCATGGAAGAATAATCTCTTGATAAATTTAGTTTTAAAGTAACGGAAGCGTAGATGATTGCAATTCTATTTTCAGACATGCACGGTAAAACTTTTCTATTTTGTTTGTAGCAAAGCCAGTTTAAGCCAGGGCCTCCAAATGAAGAAGGAAGTGTGAGAATAAGCAGGGTCAGTGTGGTGAACAGCTCTGGCCCTGGGTTTGGATGCAGTTTTGTGAAGATGAGCCCAGATTGTGAGAGATTAAATGTGAGATTTGAGTTGGTTCTCCAGTCATGTCAGAAAGATTGGAAGAGCAGGGCCTGTGTCTCTGCTGTCCATCTGAGCCACCAGAAGAAGCAGAGCACTGTGAAACCATCAGGTCTGGGATCATTCTGTGTGCATTGAGGCAGTGATGTCTGTCCTATCCAGGCAATACCTAAATAACAGATACAAGTAGGCCAGGCACTGTGATGTGCTTTGGGTATGTAAGGAGAAAGGAGTTAAGATAAATCAGCAGAACTCTATTTTTTTTTAGCCACTGTGAGGCTAAATGTGAAGCATGTGAACTGGGATTTCCCATTACTTTGTTAATGTGAGTATTCAATTTAATTTTGATTCATCTGGGGGAATCATAAATTGTAAGAATTGAGAGGATCAGTAATGCTTTTAATGGTCTGATCTTTCAGGCTTGATGTTCTTCTTGCTTGGGCCTCAGGGCTGGCTTGCAGGCTCTCCTGGGAGTTTTGTGATGGTGTTTTGTGATGGTGTTTTGCACAGTTCCCTTTGCCATCACAATCCCCTCAGGGGACAAAAAGGTGAGGCAGAAGGCAGAGTCGATGACCTTAGGGGTCTTTTCCAGCCTAAATAGTTCTGTGATTCTAAGTCGTGCTGAAGCCCAAGGCTGCAGTGCAAAGCTCCAATCTGCTCTGCTGTGACCGTGTCTTCCAGGACATCCTTCAACTTCTTTGCAGCTCAGTGACTCGGAGAAAAGGGAGAGGCACAATTCCCATAAAGGATGGTGTGGATTAACCTTGTCTGGCTGCCAGGTGCCCACCAAGCTGCTCTTTGACTCCATACTCCTCAGACTGGATTAACCCACCACGGATGACTATTAAGCAATCTAATACACAAAAGATGGTTAATAGGCCCTTGGAGGGTGTGAAATATATCCTGGCGACAGGGACAAGGGGAATCTGTGAAATGCCATCCAAATTTGCTTTTCTTGTTTCCTTTTCTTGAGCCTCCACTTCATTTCTCTATTCTTTGTCTGACAGTAGAGATAGGCTGGAGAGAGCTGGGGTCTAGAGACAGCTCTTCTGGAGTTAGAAGTTTTGGGAATAATTTTGGAAGGAAGGTAGAGACAGGGAAGAGTATTTTGCAACAAGACTAAACATTTATGTGGGAAGAGAGGAACAGTGCCACCCCGCTTGTTCTCCTTTTAAAATCATGGTATGTTTTGTTACAATCTGCAAGACAAGCCCAAGACTGGAATAGGAAAGTGGCTGTGAGCTAGGACAAATGTGCACTTTCAGCTCTGTTTCGGATTATTTTGTTGTGATCCCCCAGGAGTCATGGGTGCCACTAGGCCACATTTCACTCTACTTTTAAAAAATATTACCTCAAAACCACTTCTGCTCATGTAGCTGCACAGTCCAGACCTCAAACACCCCTTTAATTTGTAGAAACACAATGTAAGACATTAAATATTTTCTAGATTTGTGAGTCTGTGGTGAGTCTGAGAGTATCAGGATAACCTGTGTGACCCCGTTTCTGGGAAAAACGTGGTTGTCATTGACTACTTAAATGTATCCCATTTGTTAAAACTGAAGACCTATATTGTGTTCTAAAGTAATTGTGTGCACTGGAAAGTTGTTGTAGAAGTGTTGGGGTTTGCCACACACTGGAATGGAACAGCCCCTTGGTCATCATGTGGCTGGAGGTGGCTTGTCTATATTTTTGAAGAGTCAAGGCAGAATTAAAACTACCTCACCTCACACACCTTGCATCATATTCCACAGTGGTCTGAATTTTGGGGGGGAGACATCTCTCAGTCCAGATGTCCCTGCTCTGTCAGAGAAAAGCAAACAGGCAAATGTAGACACAGAGTTCACAGGTACCTACAGGCGCATATCAACACCAGAATTTTGGCATCACAATAAACAAATTGAATCACCAGAAGCTTTGCTAGGGTCTAAAGCATAGTTTATCTCTCTGAAGTAGACATTGAAAGCAGGAGAGATGACTCATGCCCTAGCAGTGCCTATTTCTCCCTGGATGTGTAACATCCTGAGCTTCTTTGGTTTGGCTAATCTATTCCAATCCATCAGGGAAGCTAAATTTTAGTTGATTCATTCTATTCTGAGAATATGAGGCTATTTCACAAGAGTTGCATGTCCAATATATATATTTTTAGTCAAAAATATCTAGAATACATTATTTGCCCTGTCTAAGCTTAGGAACTAAACTTTAGGATGGATGAAGATGGATGTAGAGAGGAGCAGGCAGTACTTGAATCATTAGACTCATACATGGCAGATGAAAAATTAACAGATCTGATCAAAATCTTCCACTGCCATGTCAAATTTGTATTTTTAGTTGAAATTGTCTTGAAAAAGCAAAAAGAAAATCTAAATGTTCAAACAGTACATTCTGCATCATTTTAGGACCCTGTCAGGGTAGGTGATGTTATAACTCATAATGTCATCTGGAGACTCTTAACCCCAGTATTTGTAGGTACATAGGAAGAGCTTAGGTCAAAATATTGGACGATCTCTCAGTGGAATTGCTGTTTATCACTGCCATTAGTAATCACACAATCATATCACAGAATGGCTTGATTTGGAAGGGACCTTAAGGATGAATTTTTTTCCAAACCCCCTGCCATGGGTCATGACATCTTCCACTAAACCAGGTTGTTCAAATCCTGTCCAGCCTGGCCTTGAACACTTCCAGGGATGGGATGTCCACAGCTTCTCTGGGCAAACTGTGCCAGGGCCTCCCCACCCTCACAGGGAAGAATTTCTTACTAATATCAAATCTAAGCCTGCTCACTTTCATTTTAAATCCAGTCTTCCTTGTTCTACCTCTACATGTGCTTGTCTAAAGCCACTCTCCGGCTCTCTGGGAGCAGCTTTAGGCACTGGGAAGTTCTGTCAGTTCTCCCTGGAGCCTCCTCTTCTCTTAGCCAGCTATTGCAGCCTGTTTTCGTAAGAGAAGTGCTTCAGTTCTCTGACCATCTTTGTAGCTCTCCTTCGGACCTGCTCCAACAGGCACAAGTTTTTCCTGTGCTGGGGGTCCCAGATGTGGATGCAGCACTCCAGGTGGGCTCCCACCAGAGCTGAGCACCTTCTTCCACTTGCTGGTCACACTTCTCAGGCTACAACTCAGGACGTGGTTGTCTTTCTGGGCCAACCAAGTAATGAAAAATTTATTTTTAGGAATAATGTTATTTGGGTTGTTTCATGTTTTTTCTTACAGGAAGTGTGAGCAAGTTCCCAAAATATGGAGCTAGTGCATTTTCCATTTAGAAAACACTGTGCATTGATACCATCATCAGATATTTCCCTTTCACAGGCCACTTGATGTATTATTTTCTGGTTTGCTCATTGACTGTTTGGTCCCATAAGCTAAATTAAGCAAGGAGCCACAGCAGGGTTTGCAATGCTGGGCCTCTATTGTATCCTTCCAGTGCATTGTGCCTCAGGCCCAGTTGAGAATTACCAACCACTCGAGCATGCACTGGTGACACATAAATGCATGTTTGGATGTAGCCTCTTAGTAAATGCAATGTCCCCAGCAGTTTTGTTTGGAAGATTATATTATTGCTAATTAACAGAAAATGTCATGACTTTTGGAATAGAATTGTTTGTGCAGCGAGTTATTTATTCTGTAAAATCTTCCCATGTGAAAAGATGAGGAAATTGTACAGGGGAGAATGGGAGGGATGCTTGGGATTGCCATGGGGTTCTCAGAATTGTGAGTCTCATTGACATCAGTGGGACATAGCCAAAACCACTCCTGGTAATGTGACTCACTCATATACCTCTAAAATCATCCACGTTTACCACTCTTTAAATGTTCCTCATCATTTGCTCAGATGCACTTTGGGTTTTAGTTAGTGTCAGGAGAAATAAAGTTTAATTCAGCTAACCTACCAGCAAAATGTAGTAGCTGGAAGGCGGCAATCTTGGTGATAACATTAAAAGGCTACTAGATATCTTTTAAAAAAAACAATGAAAAATCCCTGGCTGCTCTGCCTCCATGTTTCTGTCAGACTAATTTACATAATGGTTTAGAACATTATGTAATTCAAATCAAATCACTGTCAGTCAGCACCAGCATCCATTGCATCTTTTCCATGGAGCTACGCCCAGTGGCTGAAGTAAACTTCTTTGAAAGGAACAGCAGAAGACAACTCAGCCTCTCTGATGCCAGGGGTCTGACCCACTGCCTCCTGCAGTCACACCAAATATTCCCCTGGACTGACACAAGCTGAGGATTGCACCCCCAGAACCCATGTAAGCTCTTAACTCTGATTCCTAAACTTGGCAAACAAACCCAGGCGGTTTTCAATCACAAACAGGCAGAATATCCCTCCCCTCTGGACAGCAATAATCCCTCTCTGTCTCTCGGGGGGAGAAGGGGGTCGAAATCTCTTCCATCCAAGTAGAAGAGCCACCAGCTTTATCCAAATAGTATTGTCAAATTTACAGTGCACTGAATAATGAATCAAATCTTCAATATATTTCAGCAAACATCAACTCCCTGATAGGTTCTGTTATCCTTCCTGAGTTTCCATCAGCATTACCTGAAAAGATAATTTTGCCAGTGCACTTCTAAATCTGTGCCTTTTTATTTTTCACTCTTTTGTATTTTGTTGCCAAAGCAGTGAAAATATTTACCAGTAGCTGGGGCTCCATTAACATCAAAAATTATCAAAAAACCATAGGCAGGAACCCTGCATCCTTGTCCAGGGTCACCCACCATCATAGACAGAGATGCTTTGCATGGAACAAAGGGGAGAATAAAGTAGAAGTGACAAAACCTCACAGAATTGGTGTGAATGTCACTTGAGAGTTATTGCTGTGGGCAAGGACAGGTTTGTGAAAAGGTTATGTTTGCCTGGAATAAAGTAGGCGGGAGGAGGAGAGAATTTTCTTGTCTAAGGCATAGGAAAAGAATAGAGGTAGAGAAGGATGGGAAGCTGGGTATGTTGGAGGTGTATGGATAGGGTGGGGTTTAGTGAAGGAAGTGGTTTTGGAGCAAGGTGCTGTTGCAGACTGGCAGGACCTGCAGTTTCACCTCATATTATCCAGATGCAGCAGGGGCACCTGCCACCTGCAACAGCTTAATTTTGTATGGTTTGGGTCTGTCTCCCCCAGCCTTTCACATCCAATTTTTTCTTGACCCTTCACCACAGCCTCTTTTTGTTGCTGTCCCTTGAAAGAAGGAAAACCTAAATAGCTCTATTCACTATTAAAAATGAAATTTAGTTGTTATGTCATGTTTGTCTCTTAGTTCAGTGCTACCATTGTTAAAGAGGCCCTGGCTTTGCTTACAGAGTTTCATCCATCTCTCTTAATGTAAACATGTCAGTTCTGATGATTGGCTTTTATGAGTCTGTTTGTTTTCTGCTGATGAAATGTGTCTCCATAACTTAGATGGGAGGGGATCAGGAAAGCCTTACCTATAACTGTGGTAATACATCAGACAGCTCTCCAGACGTGGCTCCTTCTTCCCTAGAAGCATGCAGCCAAGATTTTGCTGTCTAGCCTAAAGCTGCCTTCTTTCTCTGACATAACCATCCCATAATGGCACCAGAATATATTTTAATAGCTGTTTTACAGCTTCCTTTATCAGTCTTTATGTCTTTACAAAACACTCTGTGAATAAAATGGACCAGATTTGATATATTTTATTCATGTGAGCATTCAAAGCACCTAGTGGTGTGAGCACTGTGTATTATGTTTGGCACAACATGGAATTTTCCTGTAGATTTCTTATTTCTTGTTCAAAAGCTAGTGACTGCATCCTGAGCTAAAAGGATCCCTCTTTCTTGGTAACTCTTTCCAAGCTTTGTTGGTTCAGAGTAGCAAAGGAGAAATCTGAATCTCAAGGCTGTGTAGTCTATAGTAAAATAACTCTGAGGCCAATTTCTATTTAATTAAAATAGACATGAAAACCTATTGGGTGCAAAGAATTATAATTCTCAGCAAAATATAGAGATCTGCATTGGTAACTATAATGTGCTGTTTCCCTCTTGCTTATTTATGTTATTTGGTTGCAAAGTAATTTGAAATAAAGACACCTGCAAAGAAAGCAGAATATTTTTAGCTCACTAAAAATATTTATTTTATCATAAGGGAAGACTTAGTGCCAGCATTTAATTCTTGGCAAAAAATTTATCATCCCCAAATACCCTTTCAATATCAGGATGAAATATACTGAATTCATTTCCTTTAGCACATGTTGGCTTTCTGCAGGCTTTATTTTTTCAGTAAGTCATTGGCAATGTCAGAATGCCATGATTCTAATGAGTGAGCAGCCAGCAAAACCCATTAAACTGGATTTAAAAGAAGATACTGCCCAGGCAGGGCTGGTTGTGACAAAAGGCCCATGGGTCTGTGACTCTGAAGTTTTGTTTTGGACATTCTGTGCTGTTTTGGTTTGGATTGTCCCAACAATTTGAATGCAATGAGTTCTCTTACATATTTATTTGTGCCGCTGGTCAGCATCCATGGTGAACAAGAAGGCTTGTTTTGGGAAATGTGTTATGCAATGTCACATCAACCTGCAGGTTGGCCTTGTGACACGGCAGCAAGAGGAGCTCTGGCTCACATCTCCTCCTGTGTCAGCTTGGACAGGTTTCAGCACTGTGCTTTGCCTAGGAGAGCTCCAGGAGCTGAACATTTCAGCCATTTCTATCAGATTTTTGTGGAGTACCACAGCTTTCCCCTGCAGACCAGCCATGGGAGGCTGCCTGGTCCCCACCAGGCACTGGATTCTCCAGCTGCCCTTTTTGCACCTCCACCTTGGAGCTCACCCAACAAAATGTTTATGGATGAACAAGCACTTGCAGATTGCTTTCACAGGGTGCAAAAAGCTCAGGGTTTTCCAGCAAGATTGGTTACCTTCTAGGCCATTAGTTTAATACCTCAATTACACACTATCTGGTGTTCATGCTCTGGTGTCAAGGTGCTCTTTTTAAAGGAAACATTTCCAGCCAAATAGTCTGGGTCCTAAGAGATCAATTCCCCAGGTGTGACTGCCCTGGGCAGAGCTGTGCTGGTTTATGGCATCTGGAGATGTGGATACGTGTTAAGAACATGTGCTGCAAAAACAAGCATTGTTTGTGGTCTTGAAAAAATTATGCCTGTTGGAGGAAAAAGAAACAAACCAAATATCAGCTTAAGCAGAAGTAACGAGTGCACTGTGTAAAATTCTGAGGACTGCCTTGATGTGAGCACACAGGCCCTCAAAGTGTGTGCTAACAGCAACTGAAATTTTTCAGTTAAAAGAGAATTTCCCATGACACCTCCTCACTGTGGAATGTGAATTGTAGTATAAATATAAGAGAATTAAGTCCCAAAATGTTGTTTGTTTGTTTGTTTGTTTGTTGTCAATAAAATTATGAAGTGTGCCTCAGTCACCTAGACTCCTTTAGCTTCTTGATCTTTTTGCAAAACTTCTTTATTTGATCTGAATTAAAAACAGTTCTCCATGAAGCCATTACTTCTTGGCTGGAATAAAACTTCTGTGTAATCCCATATCAACTTGTCATCTTTTTAAATCTGATTAGGTGTTTGTGTTTATGTGTAAATTTATGCATATGAATTTATTAATCTAGACCAGTGACATTAAATTAGATGTGTCATTGCTCTGTTCTTTATTTCCCTAGCCTACTATTCTCATGTTTTGCTGTGCTCTGCAGGTCAAAGAAAAATGCCAAAGAGATTATCTGGAAAAGGAGTGTGTGGGGGGAGAAGATGACTGTGCTCCATGTAGTCTCAGGCAGAAAGAGAACCCATCCACATGACTCTTCGTGTTACCACAGCAGATAGCAATGCAAAATTGTTATTTAATCACAAACATTTCTTCAACAAAAGGAGAATTTAGGGCTCTGGGATTAGTATTTTGTAAGAGTTTGGACTAGCAGAACTGCAGTGCAAACATCCCTCTCCCCAGCCCGAGGTCTGCAGTGGCTTCCTGAGTGGCAGCATGGAAATCAGCAGATGGGGACAGTCCTACTCAAAATGACCATGTCTGATGCCTTTAGCCTTTAAAAGACACTTTCACAACTTTGATCTTCCAGTTTGGTTCCTTTATTACCATTGCCAAGGGCCTGAAATATAAGCTCATGAGTCCTTGATACAACAGAGGGACTTGCAGGGCATGCAGGTGATGTTCTGAGAACCTGAAAGAGATTTTGAGCTGGAGTGGTTGAAGCCCATGACACTAAGGTTAAAACTGCAATGGAAAACAGCATTTTTCTTTCTGAATAAATACAGGTGCTAGCAATGCCTAATTTGTTTGCTCTCACTTCTTGCCACACCAAAGAAAGAATTCTTCTTGGGGCTTTATTTTCAAATGCATGTTTTGTTTGCATAACCAGTACATTTTATCAGCAGCAACCGATGCTAGCTGACCAAGCAAGAGGGAAATTTTCATTCTGTGCGTGGTGATATCACAGAAACAATGTGTTTGAAGCCTTGTACTTCAAAAATATGCCTGTAAGGAATGGAAAAATCCAGGCTCATATTGTAAACACGTGAGTCACAACGGCTATTATCTCTTAAGAAATGGCATTCCAGCTCTTTGGTTCAGTCATTGATGATTTCCCTTTTTAACTTGTGGTGCTTTCTTACCCTTTTAAGAAATATCTGGGCTAACCCTAGCTATTTGTAGAAATGTTTGCAATTCACAGATTAAAACAAATTAGACATAGAAAGGACCCATGAAATTATCTTGTCCATTTCCTGAAAGGATATGAAATTGAAAAAGAATTGTGCTAAATATATATATATTAAAATGTGGAACTTTAGCTTATATACAATGTGAAGACAAAACATGTTACAAGTTTGCAGTTGTAAGGGTGCTGAAACATACTTTTTTTAGAAAGAAAAATTAAATAGATGACTAGCAAAAACACTAATGAAGTTTGTGTAGGATTTTCCAGTTCTTTCTAGGCAGCCACTTTTCTGGAAATTGTAGATAAAATTGAAAAGATCTGTTTTTGACCAGTTTGATTCAATTTTCTAATGAGAGAGAGCTTTAAGCAAAAATAATTCCCTTTAGAAAAAATAATTAAAACTTCTGATGCCGATTAGGTTTTTTGGGCTACTTTATCTCCCTCACCATCCCCAATCTGTTTGTTTTTCTTTTGAGGAAAAAATTGAGTACTTCTGTTGCCAGAATGGCTTCTCTTGGAAGTCTTTAGGGAAGTCTGAGACTGTGTGGACAAAGAACACATTTAGGTTTATTTAGATTGGGAAGAGTGTTGAAATAGGACAAGCATAAGTAGCTTTTCTTGCTTGCACCCAGGTTCCTGAGACAGAGGCAGCAACTTGTGTTTAAAATCATTTATGGACTTTTTGCCACTGCTCTGTGATTTCATTCGAAGTTTTTCCAGTCTCATATTATTAGGAGAAGCAAACAGTCATTCCCCATTCACTGCCTTGACAGAGCTCATGATCATCTGGACCTCAGCTAGCAGCCCGCAGCGTTCTCATCTCCAGTTTAGAGACCTCCTCTCTGCCCTTCCAGCAGTCCTGATCAGCCACTGGCTTTTGTTGTCCCCCTTCAGCACCGAGACAGGTTTCATTCTGGAGAAACAAAAACGGAAAGGATACAAAAAAATCTCAGAGGATTCTCTGGCCACCTGTATTGATGTCGTTTATAGAAAGTGAAATTCTATTTGCTGAGTCACAAAACGTTGGGCGTAGGAAACTCAATTTGTGGGAAAGCTTCTGATTTCCTGTTTTTCAGGAGGAAAGGGGTAAAACAAATGGCATGGAGGGGATGGGGGAAAGGAAAAAGGAGAATAAATCTAACAAAAGAAGAATGTCAGAATACCCCCAACTCCAGGAAGGATAATTTATTTTAGCCCTGCTTGTTCAAACCAGCTGTAATTCAGAGCATAATGTACAAGCTTCAGTAAATCATTCCTGTGTGATAGACTGTGATCAATGACAATTTAATGAATTCATTTTAAAATGAAGTCAGAATAGGAGAGACAGTAGTTATTTGAAAGCGTCCTTTACTCAGAGAAATTGAGTCAATAAATATGCTATTTGTCATGCAGAGTCCAGTTAGAGTCTTGTTTGCTAACAAAAATGCTGTCATCACAGAGCCTAATAGACGCAAACTATCTGGAACTATCCATTGCAAATAGACAAATTCCATCTGAAAGCAGAAAGCAAACGTTGTCGCTGAACAAAGAGTGGGATCCTGCACACATTGCTGAATGAAAGAGGGTAGCCCACCTCAAAATCTACTATTTTGTTTGTCATCAGAGTGTATTCTGATTGAGTATGAATGGCCTGGTGGTGGCAAAAATACAAGGTCTGTGTTTCATCTTTGAAATGAGTTTTAATTGTTGCAGAGTGAGGGCTTCTCTCACTGGAAAAACATGCCTCTAAAGTGACTTTAAATTGCAATATGTGGCATCAGTGAACTTGGATGGATTTGTGCAGGCTGCTAGAACAGGGATAAGCTTCATCCTTTTTCAAGCAGTAGTTTTACATTAATTTTCACAGCTATCCATGTTGTTTAGTGCAGATACAAGAAGGCTTTTTGTTCGGCTGTGCTTTTCACGCTTGGTTTTATTCATGTAAGTTGAAGAGATGGGAAAACTCTTGTTTTCATTCAGGCAGAGACTGGAAGTGTTAACACTGAAGTACCATCAAGACAACATGATCAAACTTTACAGGTTTGGGTTAGAATCACAGAATAAAAGAATATCCTGAGCCGGAAAACACAAGGATCATCGAGTCCAACTCCTGGATATTCAAATTGGTCTTGGATTAAAGGAGCCTGGTTTTCAGATATGACAAGCTGGCAGTGGCTGTTCAGCGTCTTGGAAGCTTGGTGTGCTTTCATGAAGGTCCCAGAGCTCTGCCAGGCACAGTTGAGCTTCCATCATCCTTCAGATTTCAGGGTGTGGAGGAAAAGAAAATGCTCAAAAGTCCTGAGGAGGTATCTTGAAGATGGTATTTCCTATCCCAAAGGAAAATTAAAATGATGTTACAGAAGCCTAAGACAGAGATTGTGAAGATTTTTTATGGGTTTTAAAAATCTAAACTTGACCCTTCACTCTTTAAATTTGGAATAGAACAGCTGGGGCATTTTTAGATTTTGCATCATGTGGCCAGACATTGGCTGATTTAGATCTGCCTTGCAGTCATCTTAGGAACATTGTTCATCCACTCCCAGAGCTGAATTTTCAAAAATGAGTTAGGAATCTGAATCTCTGTGGCTTTCAATGAAGTTTAAGCTTGTGTGAATCTAAGTTACTTCTTAGTTTGGATTTAGGATCCCAAATGACTGAAGAACTGAAGCATATTACATAGTCTATCTATGAAGTCTGTTTAGACTTGATCATATGTGATTTCTTATTGAAAGTACAATTTTGGTAATTTTTGTTTTCCTTGATGTTCTATTAACCACATAAAAACAGATGAAGAGCTTCCTGATAATATATAATGAGTTACTTGGGGATTGAGTTTGGTGGGTTTTTTTTTCATTCTGCTGGCTTTGTTCTTCTTGCTTTCCTCGCGCCGCTAACTTTTGATAACTTTTTTTTTTTTAATTTCAGCTGTTTCCACTACTAGGAGTAAAGACCAGTAAAGACAAAGCAGGATGAAAAGATGGCTGACTTCTTGTTACCACCGGGTACTAACAGCTTCCACCGGTTCACGCCCGAGTCCTTGGCTGCCATCGAGAAGCGAATTGCAGAGAAGCTCGCCAGGAATGCCAAGCAGGAATACAGAGAGCAGCTGGGCGAGGAAGAGAAACCTCAGCCTCAGTTTGACTTGCAAGCTTGCAAGAAGCTGCCTGATATCTATGGGACTGTTTCTCCAGAGCTCATTGGGGAGCCCTTGGAGGACATCGACCCTTTCTACAATGATCGTAAGGTGAGCACCAGCCTGCTCCTCTGCCTTTGCTAAAGCGTGACCTCTGCTTTGAGTGCTCTGCTTGTTATCTTCCTACAAAAAGTAAAAATAATTCTTTCCCAGATTAAGGATCAGAATGTTGGCATGAGCAGGGCTCCCGGAAAACATCTAAGCAAGAAGGCAAAGAGGGATAAAAAGCATAATTTAAACTTGTGTGTTTTCAGATAACCCTGAGAATGAATATACAATATCTGAAACGAGCAGAGCAGTAGCTGAGTTAATTTAAGCCAGAGGTTTTTATCTGCCCTATCTTGCCTTCTGCATGAGCTGTGACTTCACAGGTCTGTTGTTTATCACCTAAGCCCCTTAATGTTAAGGGCTTCTGGGTGACTTGAGCCTTGTGCAAGCACTCTGCACAAGAGCAGGAGGCACCTTCGCAACCGTTCCTGGAGAGCAGCGGCTCTGCTCCTGCTGAGGAAGAGCAAAACTCCATTTCAGGTGACCAAAATAGAGCAGGAGGGAGGTGTGAGCAGCATGTGCACTGCTGGCACTTTGCAGAATGGTGAACTTTGTCCCAAAGTGAGCATCACCTGATGAGGGATCACGTGCAGGCTGGACCAAAGCCACAGCAGTGCAAACAGCTTCTGTCAAAAGGCTGTTGACAGCAGAGCTGGGCTGGTTGCTTACTATAGTTCATTCCCCTTTCCAAGCATTTCATAAAACAGAGGACAAAATAAAGCTTGGAAGCCCTTTGTATTTTTAGGCAGCTTCCAGTTTTTTCATGTACTGCTGTTCCTGATTTTGGGCTACGCTATTTCCTGTAAACAATTAATTAATATGACCATAGTGGTACTTCTATTAAAACAGTGTAGATGTAGGTGCTAGAGCTACAGAATAAAAGTTGAATGGATAAAGGCAAACAGATTACTCACCTGGAAGGGCCAGAGTTAATTTACCTTTTAGTTTGCCTCCTATCCCTGGGCAAAAGCAACAGGATTATAGATTTGCAGTTTTAGTGCCATGAAGTTTTTAGATTCAAGGTGTGTGAATTGCTTAGATTTTATATATTGGGTGCCTCAATTCTGTCTCTGAGTGAATATTAGTTCCTCTATGCCTGGTGGGGCATCTTCAGAGCTCTGCAAATTGGGTCAGCATCCAATTCACTTTTATTTGGGTTTAAGATAACTCAGAGAATTGTTTTTCTCTGGCCATATTAATCTGAGCACAATGAGAGTGCTTCAGTGCCAAGGTCAGATCCTAGTGTGGAACAGTGCTTCCTACAACTTTTGGCTTGGTGAGACAAAATTGAGAGCAATAAAGTGTTCAAAGTAGAGAAGCTGCATCAACAACATAGTGAGATCTGCAGCACCTGATCTGCAGATCTGGGAAGAAGAGCATCACATAATTTCTTCCACCACATTTTAGTCTCCAGGTAATTGTTTTATTTTTAAAGGTGATTCTGCTCTCTTCGCAGCCCGGTGGTGGAGGTGATGGCACAGGATCCACTAAGGGTTGAAGAAAGAAAAAATACTTGGGATATTGCAACAGGACAGTCAGTTCTGTAGGGAAGGCCTTGGACAAAACTTTTCACCAAGTGAGAAGGATTTTGGGGGTCTTGGGATGGGGGGAAAGTATGAGATACTAGCAGGAATTTCCCAGTGGGATGTGGGCTGGAAAAGCTGAGCATAAATGCAAATACTGAATGTTCTCATTTTCTGTTTTGTTTTCCAGACATTTATAGTGCTGAACAAAGGGAAGACAATCTTTCGATTTAGTGCCACTCCTGCCTTGTACATACTTAGTCCTTTCCATCCAATCAGAAGAGCTGCAATTAAAATTTTGGTACATTCATATCCTTTCTGTTGATTTTCCTCCTCATGTATTTTATATGGGTTTTAAACACAGATGGATGGAAGTCAGAAACCATTTTATTTCATTAAGCTGTTTTAAATCTTCTGGGTGAATTTGCATGCACAAGCAGAAATGCACTTGGATTTTCGGTTTGTTTCATTTTATATTGTTATGTGAGCTATAAAAATGACTGTATCGTACTGCTGGCATCAGATAATGTGAACTGCACTGGAGAGTCTGGTGAGTTTACTCAGGATTAAAAGATGGGAAGGGACTGAACATCTTTACTGAACGGAAAGTGGGAGTAGTACCTCAGAAAGGAAGGCAACCAGGGGAAATCTGCACTGATGGAGAGCTTTCCTACCAAGCATTTCAGCAATCCCTCCCAGAGGTAAAACTCTGTGACACTGTCTGCAGACCTGATTTAATTTTGAACTGCTTCAGATCTGATTTTTTTTTTCTCCTGAAGCAGAACATTTCAAAAATGGTTTTGTTGATTCTTTCCCAGTTTGTTTATTTGAATGTTTTATCCAACAAAGAGAAGAGGCACAGGTGTCCTGCTGGACCTTGCGATGGAAGGGCAATGCCTGATTTCCTGTAGTTCTGGTTCAGAAGTCATGCAAGACAGGCTGTAGTGGTTGGTTTTGGCTTGTTTTTTTCCCACAACCCCAGAAACATTATATTCTGACATAGTCACATTTCTCTGGAAGGCCAAACTGACCCAAATGTTCAGCTTTGTGTGAACATTACTAAAAACACACCTTTTTTCATGACTTGGCTGCTTTCTCTAGGGTGCACATGGGAGACCAGGCAGTGATAATTCAAAGACTTGACATGCTGCTCTGATCATTCCAGGATGTTTTAGTGATGGAAATCCCTCATCTGCTCATGTCCACCATAGAGAATTAATAAATATTAATTAGGTAGCATCTTAGAAACATTGGTTAATTATCAAATTTCATGGAAAACAAATAGGGAAATAAATTAGATTCCCACTCCATAGAGGGAGGAGGAAAAAAAAAGGTGATACTATAGATACTCTGTCAAAAGGAAAAACAGGTGAAGCTTCTGATTGCAATAATTCTATGCAAAAATGAATATGTGTTATCAGCCAAGATATTATTATGGTTACTAAGAACAAACTGTAGAATTCTGCAGAGAGATGAGCTGGTGGATCAGATTATGTGAGCATACAATGCAGCACATGCTGCTGCATACCTAGAGCCCAAGCAAGCTTTTTAGGCACAGTTACCTCAGCATTGCTGAAGTTAATCAAGGTCAATGCATTTGCCCAGGTATGGCTAAGGGAAGAATCTGAAAACTGAGCTTCTTAGAAAGAAATTGAGAGTATTGCCTCCAGCTTTGAAGGCCTGTTCTGTCTTCTCTTCCCTTTTTTTCTACATTGTCTGGTGAAGCCAAGAAGTCACAGGAATGTGTAGCACAGGAGCTACACCCTCTTGGTAGCAGTCGAACAGAAGATAAATAAGCAAGAAATCCTTACCACATTACTTCCAAGGATAAAGACGACAGAGGAGAGCATTTAAAATACCTGTCAGGAAAGGATTATGGTCAGATAAGGAGTGTAAGATTTTGGGAATGGCATGTCTCAATGCAAACATAGGTTTAGCTCCAGAAAGACAGAAATCATCACCTCGAGTTGATCATTTCGAGAGATCCAACAGCTGAATCTTTGGCAGGCACAGGCAGGAGACAAAAACTCCAGTCCCAGTGAGACAATGAAGGTCCTGCATTAGGCACTGATTTGTTTTCTGTCAATAAAGTCCTTTTGTATCAACCTGAAATACAAAGGCCAAGTGGCTAAGCAGGCAGTCAATATCCCAGGCAGAAAGGAGCCCAAACCCGCAAGTACTGAAGCAGATAATATCCCAGACATGGACCTGGGAACCAGATCTATCCTCTTGCGTGACTGTAATCAAGCAATCTTTATTTTCCCCAGGGCAAAAGCCTAAAAGGAGCATTAGCAAATGGTGCCCTGTCACGTAAATATCTGTAGCAGCTTCTTTAGTGGATGCCATATTTCAATTTCCAGCCATTGAGTGCACCATGAAGGCCAACAGTGGAACAGAATAGAGAGGACGGAGTAAAATCACCCTATAAAGAAGCTGGGGAGGGGTCACATTTCCTGGTTAAGTAGCTGTATGTGGAGTTCTTCCTCTGAGATGTCTAGGAGGATAGATGCTTTTTGTTCATTGCTCATCCAGCCAAGACTGAGAAGTCCAGCCTTTCAAAAATACATCCTTCCAAGGGGAGAAACTCCCACAGCCTCCTAGTAATGTTTATTACAACTAACAATGAATCTTTAAACCCCTTCTAGGTATTTCTCCTCTTATTCAGAGTCTGTGAGGGCTCATGGATGGTTCAGGGCCCACATGGCTGCCCAGAAGGTGGCCCTGCTCCATTCCTGTCCCAGAGGACATGGGGAGTGCAGGATTGTATCCCCAATGGGATGAGCACTTTTTGCCTTCTGCATCATTATTAGCTGTTATTTACATCTTTATTAACTATCTCCACCTTTTAATGAGATTAAAACTCTGGTAACATTACTTTGATTCCCTGTGTTTAAAAGACTCCTCTTAGTTCTTCTTGCCTGCAAGCCAAGGACCATTCTGTGGTGTCCTTAGTTTCTCCAAGCAGTTTGCTAGCCTGTATAAAATCTGTAGCAATAGTAATTTCTGGTTTTTCTAGGTTTTATAGCTAGTTTTTCTCACTTTACCACTGATCCAGGCTGGAGGTTTGGCAAAAATTACTTCCTTGGTGCTAGAATTATGGATTCTGATGCATCAGAAAAAGAAAAATAATGTTCTTACAGAATTTCCAATCTTTGTCCATATTTTGTGCTTGCAGATTTCCTCCCATCTTATTTTGCACACTTTCCATGGGGCAAAATGAGATCTTGTGAAGCACCAATTATACATTCTATTCATTGGGACTAACCTTTGCTTGCACATATTATATGTAATTTGGCAATGATCACCTAAAGTGAATCTCTAGTATTCAGTCTGCTAATTAACAATTATCCATCATAATGAAGTCTAGAATAGAAGTATGCTGCGTTTGACTCAATATCTTTGTGCTAGGAGATAAAATTTATAACTTTTAGAATCGGTTTGTGCAAAGGCTATTCTGTAACCTCAAATTGGAAATAATAGGTTTAATTTATTGCAGAAAGAACCCTGATGAGTAGCTTAGTATATTTAGTTTGTAGGCTTTGGAAAATTTGATTTAATAGCAGTTCTAAGATAGGGAATAGACAATGCTGTTAATACAACTTATCTCAGTTTTATCTTCTTTGCTTTGTCCTTTCTGAGTAGATCATCATTATGGACTTTTTCTAATCCAAACAATTGCATTCGATTTCAGGTAGGAATGCTAATTTTCATTCTGTGGGGATTTCTGTTTTGTCTTTCTAATTTAACACAGACCACTAACTTTGGTGCGTAACCAGCTGAAATGTATCATTCTTTCATGTTCTTTGTAGTTTTCAGCTTGATGATGAAACCCAGATTGAATTTGTAGTGTGTTTGGTGTCCCAGACCTGACCCTTATGTTTTCAACCTGTGTTCTCTGGTTTGTTCTCTTTGGTGCTTGAATAAGGAGGTGATGACACCTGCCTGTAAGTGAGCATTTGGGAAAGCTGTTAGATTCAGTTTGTATCACAGGGAAACAGGCATAAAGAGATCAAACCAGTGGCCCTAAATTCCAATAGTGGAGTTTATTTGCTTGGAATTGATATATGCTATTTTTTTTTTGACATGGTCTGAAGATAGCTCTCTGGTTTCCTGTGCTTCATCCACAGCATTTCACTGGAGTTGAAAAAGTAATCCAGTGTTTTCTAGGCTACTGGAACTTAATAATTATGTTAACAAGAATGACAAAACTTGGAGAAATAGATCTGAAGCTGATGTGAGCAAATGTGAGTGGTTATCAGACATCCCTCCCAGCCCTTCAGTAGGAGGTGTTGGCCCAGAAGTGGAAGATGTTTGTGAGATGAGCAGTCCCTGTGAGTTCAATTACTGCCTTCTGTGGTGGCCCTGGGGAATCCTCAGGTTGGTTACTGCCAATTTAACCTTGCAGTTGCTTATGTGGCCCATTGGAAAACGTTCCACTCTGTATTCAGCAGAGATTTTGGCTCTGCAAGAGGATAAATTTAATGCAAACAATTCAGGACGTAGGTTTGAAACTAAATCCTTCAATCACTATTCTCAAACAAAAAGTAGCACAAACAGAATCAACTACAGAGATAAAAAAACCCAAACCAAACTGAACTTTATTTTTTTTTTTTAATCTTAAAAAAAAAAAAAAGAAGAAAAAGAAAAAAAATTATTTTTGGGTTTTACTTATATTGCCTGGGAAGGGTCCCTGCCTGTTGACTGAGTTGCAGGCTGTTTTCCTTTGCCCAATCTTCTGTAGTTACATTTTCCTGGTTGCATGGGACCAGTTATTGATGCAGGAGAATCTCATCAGATTGTGTAATTTTTTGTACAGGAAGTGGCATGTGCTTTTAGAAGAGCCATCCAGTGAATTATGTTTTCAATTTCAGGAATTTGATTTAGGGTGCTTTTTATGTTTATGGTTTCAGCTTAGCAGCAAAGTGTGTGAACTGGGAGGTTTGTTTTAGCCTCCAAGCAGGGAATCTGGTCCCTCAGCAGAGGCAGAGAGCCCTGCAGACCAAGGCTGCCTATTTGCCCAGCAGGTTTGCAGACCAAGCCTTAAAATTAGTGCTCTGAAACTCATACTTGCTTTTGGTGAAACTTTATGCTGAAAGTGAGACCTCAAGCCCATTAAAGAGATTAGAAAGACCAGATTTGTAACTTTCCCCTACTGCCTGAGAAATGTTTCAGGATAAAAAATGAAGTGGGAATTTGCAGACACAGGTTTTTCTGTGGATACTTAAATGAGACTAATCCCTCTTTTCATACAAAGTTGTGCACCTATGCACATTGTCATCTGGCCAACACAGCTGTAAATTTGGGGTATTGTGCTTTCAAAGGACTGCAGAGTCAGTACATTTGTTTACTGTATGAAGTATGTTTAAAAGATGTAGGAAAAGAAGAAAAAAGCGGGGAAGGTTCCCTCATTTTTCTATGTTTATATAATTATTTGTCTCCAAATGCACTTGCAAACAAATGCTTATAGTTCTTGAAGCAACTTGCAAATTGTGATTGAGCTGTCACATCTTGTGTGAAAAGACAAAAATTTAGGAAGTCTTGTATCAAATGCATTGTTTTCCTTAATTTGCCTCTTTACATTGTTCAGTATGTTTATTATGTGCACTATTTTAACTAATTGTGTGTTCATGGCACAATCAGAGACTCCATCATGGAATAAATATGTTGAGTAAGTATCCTTTACAGCTGTCCCATCCTCACCTCATCCTTCCTCTTCCTTTTGTTTTGTTCTTATTTGCATCTTGTTTGCTATTGTCTAATTTCTTTCCAGCAGTACTGGCTGTGGTGTCTGCCCTCTCAAAATGTTTTTCCAGGTAGTTGTTTCAGCCTGTGAAAACTCCCTTAGTAAGCAAACTAAACATTTTCAGCCCATGAATCTCATGCTTATTGCCAAAGGCACCTTTTATGCTACCTCTGGAAGAAATAAAGTATTGAGGACAACCCTGTTTGAAATTTGTCAGCCTTCCACAGTTCCCATGCAAGAGATTTGATGCTTGGACACACCAGAATAGGCTGATGGAGCTTAAGTTGAATTATTTCAGAGAATAGTTCCTGAACTGACTTCTATCCTTGATCTGAAACTTAATGGAAGAAAAAGTTTATTTTGGACTGAGCACAGCATGAGAAGTGTTCCCCTGTAATCATTGGCAGGAATACTTTATGAGCATCAAATTATCTGGGAATACATCTATGAGAATTCCTGTCTTTTTAGCTTGATAAGCCTTCAGGAAAAATAGCAAAAGTGCTGCTTTAAAGGGGTTATTTTTTGGTGTTGTGGGTTTTTAAATTAATTTTAAAAGAGGTTAAGGGACTTCAGTGAAAAGAAAACCCATTTCATTTCTTTAAGTTGTTTAAAAATATTCCTTTTAGAAACAGATACCAGATGCACAAGCTAATCAACCTACAGTGCATTAAACAATTATTTTGGCTCATTGAACCAATCAGAACACACTTTTTATTTTTGACTGACATATGATAAATGCCATCTGCTGCTTCATAGCCTGGTGGTTGGTCTACTCAGGGCTGTAAGAAAAGACAGTAAAACGCCCTTATTTAGGTTCCATAAAATCACGCAGGACACATCTTCTAGGCCATAAATTACTAATTATAGGCAGCACTGAACCAAATATTTCATCCCATCACAATAGCATCCTAATCCCAGGATGTTTCATGTGTAGTGGTATGTCTGTGGCTGTCCTTTCCCCTGATGTTGTCCTTCTCCTATTGAAAATTTTCATAACCATTGCCATGACGTTTTCTGCTGAATCACAGACATCTCATCCACATGATGACCTCATCAATATTTGGCCAGTTGGTGTACAGCTGGAAATTCAAACATTCTGGAGGGAAATGCCAAAAATGATAATATTGTGTGTTCTGCAAGCAGGAGAGTGTGGATGATTTTATCAATGCATCAAACAGAGCATGCAGAAAACATAGAGCAGAAATGCAGATGGACTCATGCAGCATGGAGTGAATCCTTCCATGTTTCCTCTTCTCCTGTGTCCCCTCATATCTCTTAGCTTTTCCTCCTCAAGTGCATGGAATGAAATCAAAGTCAAGTACTTTGGAGGCGCAAAATAACCCAATGAACTGTAATTCAAATTGATTAATATTGGATTTGGAGAAGATACATTTAATCCATTTTGTTCTGCTGTTTCAGAGACTCACAGGGGATAGAAGAATAACCTTGCTCAAATATGTGTCCTAGATCTTCCTCTAAAGCATTTTCCTTACCATTTTGAAAAAAAAAAAAAGTAATCAATTCAACTTTTCCCCCACTACAATTTTTTTAAGAACGCTGACTTTTGTTGTTAAAGAAGCTGTTCAATTGCTGGAGGACTTTGCCCGATCCATTTAGAATTAGACGATGATTATACAATCAATTAAACCCATCTGACATGCTGAATAAATACAAGTGCTTTATCATTTTAATGAGCTTATGTACTGTTAAGTATATTTTTTTAGATCTTTGCATGTGTTTTCTGTGTGTATTACTAAATACACATGCTTAAAGAGACTGTCACATGGGTGACCTATATTCGAAATACCAGAGCAAAGATAAATAAGAGCTGTAAAAAAGTTGGGTACAAGATAATACTCAGGTATATGGTCAAAGAGGAGCTGTGAGACACATTTAATGCCCACTGCTGCACCCAAACTGTCCTGCTAATCCCTATTTTAAGATGAAACACAATGAGATTTTATAACCTGTGAGTAGCACTATGTTGTGACACGATGGCAGGAGATCATGAGATTTGCCACTATCTGTGTGTTTGACCAGTTGCAGTTCAGTGAAATACAGCTAAATATATTTTATGCACAATGTTCTTCTTTATATTGCCACCTTCAATCACTCACACATTTTTTCTGCCAAACAGGAATCTGAACTGTTACTTTTTTTTTTTCAATGTGTGGTGGCACCAATTGATGTTTGGGCACTGAACAGAAAACAGAAGCCAGTGTTTCCAGTGACAGCCCTTCACATCATGACTTACGAGATTTGTGTTTTAGTGGATTTGAGGTGTTTGAGGTTTTTTAATAGGCTTTGGTGTCATCTGCATCTTCATTAAGAGAAAAGGGGTAGGGAATGCCCATGGTAGACACTAAACATTTATTTATTTTGTTAATATATGGCCTAGAATACCCAGTCCATTGGGCTGGGTGTTTCGGGCAGCAACATTAAAAAAGAGCTGTTGTATGCCCTGAACTCTGTCTCTGATGGCAGGTAGAGCCCTAGGTGAGTACAGATCTCAGAGCTATAAATCAGAGGCATTACTGTCCTCCACAGAGATTTGGCTAAATTTTATTACAAGTGTCATCTTTATTATGAAAGGTAAGATCTATGTTCTAGCCTGGATCGCCACAGTCAAGAGGTTGTCGGTAATAACTTAATTTACCAGGGGAAAAAAAACTAGCCTCATGTCTCCTTTACTGTCAGGCAGGTAAAAATTACTACGTACAGTAGTCATGTGGGAGTTTTTCAATTCTTTTTCAGTGAGGGCATTTTGTTGTTTAATTCTCAAGGCCGGTGCGATTTGCAGGGATAGTGAAATACAACGGAAGTTGATGGAGAATTACCCTTTCTAGCTGATAAAAACCAGTGGTGGCACTTTTTTAATCTCCAAAATATCTTGGGCAGGAAGACATGAGAGGTATGAATGGAACAACCACCCTCCTTTCAACTGGAAAAGCAAAGAGTGTGGCATAATGTTGCCCAGAGAGGTTGTGGACTTCCCATCCCTGGGAGTGCTCAAGAGCAGGTTGGATGGGTTTCTGATCAGCCTGGTCTAGTGGAAGGTTTCCTGCTTATGGCAAGGCAGTTGGAAGGAGATAATTTTTAAGGTCCCTTCCCACCCAAACCATTCCATGATTCCCTAATCCACTCTGGCAGAGGTTCAGAAGTCCCATAGCCCAGCTTTGCAGTGTGGTGTCCATGCTTGACTTAATGAGTGAGGATTCATCAAGGGACACCCCGTGCTGGAAATTGTCTTCATTCTGAGACTGTCCCCAGTATTTTGCTGTTCCTTACCTTTCCTTGGTCCACACACGAGGCTGTTCATGCACAGCCCAGTGCTGCAGCTGTGACTCACACGAGCAACCCCAGAGCTGTGCCCCTGCAGTTTCAGCTGACTGCTGCTTGCTAATTCTCTTTCTTCCTTGGCCACTCTCTTCCCCAGGTACACTTTCACTGGCATTTACACTTTTGAGTCATTGATAAAGATATTGGCAAGAGGATTTTGCATGACAGAATTCACCTTCCTTCGGGATCCATGGAACTGGCTGGATTTCAGTGTTATTGTTATGGCGTAAGTAGCACTCCTTTATATTTTTCAAGAGAGTTATATGCAATAGAACTTTTTAAATGGTTGTCTGGATGGTTTTTTTTTTTCCTTCACTCAAATTTTACTGAAAATGAGAAAAGGCTGAAGTGTATTAGGATGGAGGATTTTTATCCTGAGTGGTTTCAGAGGAGGAAGTCAGAGGAACTCTCAGTTCTGTTCTCTGAATTCACTACACAACTTTGGAGAAATTATTTACTCTCTCTGTGCTCCACAGAGAGAGCTGTTTGTAAAATATCTGTAATAATATCTGCCTATCTAATGTAGTTTTGGGAAGCTCCAGACCCCTGAATAGAAAGTGTTGTAAGTGTGACTGAATACACACGTATTTAAATCCCTATTTATACTCTATCTATCCATCACATCATCAGAGCTGTTTTCACGTCCCTCTTTTCATAAACTCTTTTCGCCTGGAAAGTAATTATTATTTTACTATAGAGAATTAATTTGTAGTCCTCTGAAACTTACTATGTATCTTGGAAATAGAAATTTGGCCCCCACCATTATATTCCCCTTCAGCTGTGTGCTTCTGCCTAGATTGTTAGAGTTCATTGAGGACATGTGGGGTTCTGGTGCTGTGAAGAAGGTGATGGATTTGCAACATCCAGACAGCTAAAAATACACAGGGGTAGAGAAGCAGTCAGCCAGCACTCACAGGGGACTTAGGGTCAGCCCCAGCTCTAGCCAAAGGCAGAGGTCTGACACTGTCAGTACTCCAGCTAGGTTAGAAATCCAGATTTCTTCATAGTCATTAAAAAAAAAATTGTGCAAAAAACACAAGAGTGCCATCTTGAACTGAAAGCTGGTAGAGATGCCTGAAAAGCTCCACTTCCTAAACACAGAAGGATCTGATCTGATCACCCTGTTTTTTTCTGCTCAATGATACCTGTATTCAGTTAGGTTAGTTCTTGCTGCCATCTTTAACCCCCATAATTCACAGCATGAACTGAGATTCAAGTGTGTTAACACCAACATCTGAGCTGAGCTCCACGGGCTGTGAAATTTAAATGGAACCAAAATCAGGAAAGAATATTCAACCAAAGTTAGCTAAAACAGTGAAGTTAAAAGCACAACTCTATTAGGGCACAGGGATCAAGACCAGTATTCCAGGAGACTCTGGATGGTGCTCTTTGTCATGGTTTAGTTTTAGGTAGTCCTGTGAGGAGCAGGAATTGCACTCTTGATCCTTATAGATCCCTTCCCATAGCTTAAAATATTTTATAATTCTGTGGTTCTTAACAGCAGAAGCATGAAGGTGTGTAAAACCTAAGTGAACTTCCTCAGGAACACTCCTGGTTATTTCAGTAGGCTTTGGATCTAAGCCAGCCCTAGGCCAGGTCCTGGTATCTGTTGCTGCATTCCTATGGATTTGGCTGAACTGACATCTGGCCACTATGATAAGCCTTTAAAAAAACAAATCAGTGCAGATGGGGAGAATCTTTTGTAGTTCAGCACACATTGGGTATTTTTTGCAGCTAAACTTTTTCCTCAAGCATTGCTGAGTGCCATTCTCCTGCAACTTTTAGTGGCAGGACAACGCCACAGAGTCACCATCCTGCTCTCCTGTCTCCTGTCCATCAGGCAGGTGGGAAAAGCAGGGTATAATCATCCATCTGTTTGTGAGTTAGGATGTGAGTTTGTTTGTAGGTCTCAGAATTCAGCACAACGTGGAGAATTTCTGTGCATGGGTTCTCACTTTTCTAGAAGGAAGGAGGTTTCTGGCAGTAAGGTAGAAAGGAGCAGAGAAAAGGACAAAAGGAGCCACAGCTTTGATCATGAATCTGCTCCACCTCATCTTGTCAACTTGGGCAGAGATTGAGGCATCTCCCCCAGCTCTGGGGGCATCTCAGGCTGAAATTCAGTCCTGAACAGTCAGAATAGCCCTTAAACTGTCTCTGCATCATCTCTGGATGTTTGGGACGTAGGGAGCAGGAAAGACGAGAAGGTTTGCACAGACCTTGAGGTGGACAGTAACCCACAGGGGAATTTTTCACTCTGTTGGTAGGAATCAGGATTTGGTGCCCACAGGTTGTGGGTTTATCCCTCTCTATTTCTAGACTTGAATGGCCACTCAGTGCTCCAGCCCAAGGATTATGAAGAATCCTTAAATCCTTTTCTTATAAGAGGCCTGGGTTTCTGTGCTTTCTTTCCTCACTACCTTTTGGTTTTCTTTCCAAATGATATTTCACATCTTAGTCAGAACATCCCTAAAACAGGGGGACCTACAGCTGTGAACTATCAGACTTCTTAATATCAAACTATTTTCTTAATACCAAACTATCTCTTCAGAACCAGAATCCATTCCTATTGTTTCTTACTTCAGGGCATATTATACTAAGCCTTTAAGAATGGAAAAAATAATTGGCATTCAGGAATAAAAAAAAGAAATGGAAAAGTGTTTCCTTGAGCCCACGGGCAGCAGTGAGAGAGTTAAAAGTGGCTGCAATATGATCTTCATGTGTACAATGAAACCTCCTTCCCAAGTATGCAAGCAGCAGATAGTACAGAGACTTGGATAATGGAATCTATTCTGATACGATTTAGCCTTCATACAAATCCAATTTGCAAGTAATTTAGAGTAAGATGGATCACACAGGTAACTCTGGTGTTGTCTTTACTTGTAGCCTGTGTGCTGCCAGAGGTATTTCTGTGTCTGCAAACAAAGATGGGCTGGGAGTTCAAAATGGAGGAGCCTGATAAGGGACTGTGAGATTCAGATGGACCGAGGGTTTTGAGATAACAGAAAATATGATTATTTCACTCATAGGTGTTACAGTGGGAAGGCCATCATTTGCTTTAGAGTTGTTGCAGAATAGCTTCTTGTCTTCTCTTTTGGGCAGAAACAGCACAGATTGGGCCACAGAGAGTAATTTTAAATAGCACACTGGAGAATAAGAAGTGCTGCAGTTCCCTGGGGCTTTTCTGCTGTCCTGTGCCAGTGGGCACAGCCATGGCTTGTGACCCTCTCTGGGGTCAGGGGTGGGTTCAAAGGAAATTATGAAACTGCCCTTGTTTAGATCCCTCTCTCCCAGACTAGTGAGTTCCTCTTTCCAGGACAGGTGAGGGAGAAGCAGCTGTAGCTCTGGGTTGGGAAATGCCCTGTCAAAATCTTAAAGACAATAAGCAACTCCCTGGCTAATGGGAAAATTCAGGATAGGAATTCCAGTTACTCCTCATCCCTGGTACAGAGGAACTGGTCAGCAGCATTTTAATTGAAAAAATGACCGAATTAAATTCTAATTGACTATTACAAATAGCAGTATTATCTGCTTCATATGCTTGATCAAACATTTCTAATGTGTTTTTACAAATCTCTGGTCAGAAAAACCATATTCCCATCCTAGTGCTTCTTCCCAAATTATTTTTTCCTCCATATTTCATGCTGAAGAAGAATTTGGGAGAGAAGCACAGGGCAAAGCTGGGGAAGGAACAGGTGAATCGTTGCCCAGACTCACCTGTGAGATTATGAAGAGAAGCAACGTTGTTCTTCCAGGCTATAATCTGGATTAGTAGATACAGAGAGACTGCTTTGTCCTCCCCAGGGGCCTTTGGACAAAGGCCACTTAAGCAGGCTTTTTAAAATAACCAGGTGAGTTTTTTCTGTAACATTTAGAAACAAAGGCCCCAAAGAAGTAGGGCAGTTGAATGAAATTTGGTAGAATTTTAGAAGTAAAATTCAAGGGTCCAAGATCTCTTTTGTTCTGAAGATACAGTGGTGACTATGGTTTTTCTGCATACAGACTGGGAGGAAATAATTTTGTACAACACTGATTAAATGAAGCTCATTCCATGACTGGAATGCTCCCTCCTGGGAGCATTTAGCATGGATGTGATGAGTCTCCAGGATGACCAAAAGAGGCAAGGCAGGGAACTTCTGGGACTGGTATTTTAATAATAAAGAGTTTTTAGTAGGATGGCAGTTATATTCATTTAGACTCCATCTTCCCACAGCCAAAGGGCATGAAATTGAAATATAAAACAAAATACAATTTAAAGTATCTCTTGAAACCAAAATTTGCTTTACCACAGAACTACAGCATCTTAAACTAAATAACCCAGTCGAAATGTTTGAACTATTTTGCTATGTTGTCCTATATGTAGTTTTCAGAAGCTATTATGTGAAAATTGCTTGAGTATTTGAAGCAGCAAAATAACTCTTAATATTTCCAATAATGTAAAGAATTTTATTTTTTGTTCAAGTACATGATGGTAAAATCTTTAAAGTATTTATGGCTGAACAGCACAATAACAGAGTTCACCCAGTTGTTTTAAAGCACGGATGCCTAATAGAAAAGTTTAATAGTTCAAGTAGCATTTGAAATGATGTGCACTAATAAAAACCTGGGGCAAATGGCATCAAAGAACAGCTTGAAAAGTGGATGCACCTCTCATTTGGCTGCGTTCACTCCCACTGTGTATGAATGCTTTCTACATTCAGACAAGTCTCATACTCTATTGTGTAATTCCAAATAACTGTGACTTAATTCTACAGGTATGTAGGAGAATTTGTGAATGTAGGCAGTGTTTCACCTCTTCGGACTTTCAGGGTATTGAGAGCTTTAAAAACTATTTCAGTAATCCCAGGTAAGACGCCCTGATCCTTATGTTTTGGCTCTCAGCTACAAGTGATTCTTTCTCTGTCTCTCTTTGTCCCTTTGATTGTTGTTTTTTTTTTGGCTGGTGTTTTGTCATTGTCTGTGTGTGACTTTCCCTTGTTACAGATACATAACTGAATTTGTGGACCTGGGCAATGTCTCAGCCTTACGAACGTTCAGAGTACTGCGGGCGCTGAAAACAATCTCAGTCATTTCAGGTGAAAATCAGGTTAAACACTCGGGCTGCAGTTGAAGCCTACATGCCATTTCCAGTAGTAAACACTGTAATTACCAAAGACTTAACCATAGATACTGATCAGGAAATGGAGGAATGTAGGGAATGTGACCTGTCAATAGAATACACTTTTTCTTACGTGTTGTGTTTTTTTCCAAAATGGTTTTTGTGGGCAGAAGGAATGAGTGTGCCTCCAAAATTGCAGAGCTCACAAGTGCTGCAGTAAGAACAGTGGCTCATGAATCACATACATAAAGTGCTCATCTGTGAACCCTATGAAGATGGCAATGAAAATCTTTTAAAACCTTCGGATATTGATTTTTAGAAATGGAAGGTTAATGACCTCAAAATGCATATTCATGTTTAAGAGCACATCGATAGAGGAATCTAAATCCGTGCTATGAGCTGAGGTTTCAAGACTGCAGGCACAGATAGCCTAATTTGTCATGGTGTTTATCCATTTGCATGTGATAGAAACACTGCTGAAATTTTGGGCCTTGAAGAGGTTGGAAAACATTTCAGTGTTGATTTCGGCAGTCAGCATTTCCTCAACTCATGTTTTCTCATATTTTCAAGGATATAATTTCTCCCCTCTTCACCCCCTCAAAAAAAAAAGAAAAAAAAAGAAAAAGAAAAATCAGTTTTACTACACATCTGGTAGTGAAAGAAACTCTTTATATAATCTCTTACTATTAAAACAAAAATATTATTAAGTAATTTATGTGGAGTTGAGTCCACTGAGGACTAACCATGCAACAAAACTTTCTTGCTGAGCATTATCTATGGACAGGTCTCATTCAGCCTCAGTGTTTAACATCTCCAACCTGCATGACAAGGTAGAGAAGATAGCAAAAACCATGCATGGTAGATCCTATCTGTGATAATCCTGAACAGATGTTGGCAATTACTTGTTAAAAATATTCAAAACATTGAGAGAACTGCTCAGATTCTCACTCACAGATCTTTAAGGTTAGAAAGGCTTTTCCACCAACTCTATTATGCACTATAGTATCAATCTAAACAAATTATGTGTAGTACATTTACAGGGATATGTATTAAAGCTCATTACCACATGGAGCTAGAAATGGGAATTCAGGAATAGAAGTCTTAAGAAAAAATATATATCTGGGTCTAGAGTTTGATTCCTCATTCCAGTACCACAGTAATGGAAATCAAGGAAATTACTGGGAAAGCAAGGTACTTTTCATTGGAAGTGTGTGTCCAAATACAGATTTTAAACAGATTCATTAGGTATGAAACCAGTACCTGTCTTAATTTTTGTCTTTAAATTTTAAAGAACAATTTATTAGTAGAGATTTTTGGGGATTTTTGAGTTTTTTGTAAAAGGATTTCCATTGAGATAGGATTTTTATTTTCTTTTGGAAACAGAGCTGAGCATAGCTTTACAGATCCTGTGAGATGACAGTGGCTACTCAGAAAGAAAGGCAGAGTTTGTTTCCTGGATTCCTCTGATAGCGATTTGAAGACTTAACTTGGAGGGACATCTGTCTCCAGGGGACACCTTTCACCTTACATCTTGTCTCAGGCTTGAGCCTCCTCAGAGCAGAGCCTGTCAATTTTTCTGAGTTATATATATAACAATTTTCTGCTGTCCTATATCAGAGGAGGAGCTGAAACTTGTTTTACATCAAATGATGAGATATGACTTAGTGGGGAAAAAATTGAGTGCTGACATTCAAAATATCCAGATTGAAATACACCAAAACCCTTCAGTGATATTAAACACTGAGTTGTTCCATTTGTTGGTTAATAGAAAAGAAAAAAAAAAAAAGAGGAGTGTTATATATTAAAGTAATGCATAATAACTCACATTCTCTTTTATCATTCTGACTGAATATTTGATTAGTTTTTTTGATAACTGCATTTTTATGTACAAGTTCCTGAATTATTTGGTGACATAACTGCATGTAGATATGCTAATAGAATATCTGGCCTTTGATTTTATCATCAAGATTACCTGTGTCCTGACTATTAAATTACAAATGTGGAGAGCTACAAATTGCCATAGCTGCCAGTGAAAAACAGACAAGGTGGGGTTTTTTTTAATATGAACAGATAATTTCAGAGGAGTCACTTCATCTCACAGTTAGGCATCTGTATTTTAAAAAATATATTGGACATGATGCTGTGGTTTCTCTGGAGATCAGTCTGAGTTTTTAGTGATAACATAGTCTTATGCTGAGGTGAAATATTTTCCCCCTGCAGGCTTAAAAATGAAAAGATGATGAGCATTAACATCTTTCATGAGATTTTTGGGGTTAATTGCTATAGAGAGGAGAAGGTGCTTGTTATTTTTGCTTCCCCTTTCACGTCTCAGGTGAAAAACACCAAGCTGTATTCTCCTTTGGAAATATCTGAGCTTTCCCTCAATAAAATTGATCACTTTTCCATCAGGTACTTCTATTTGCACAAACATGCTTGGACTCGTCGTGCTCAGTGAAATTGTTTACAGAAAGCCACGGGCCAAGTCCTCTGTGGTGCAAGGCTTCTGTCCAGCAAAGCACTTAGAGGCTGCTTTTCAAAGGCATTCTGCTTCACTTGGAATCAATGGGTTTCTCTATTGACTCCAGAAGGAATCAGTAAAGCTGACAATTAGTGCTTTTAAAAATCTCACCTACCTTTAATGTCTGGCTCTAAGTGCTCAAGCAGGCACAGAGATCTTTAGGGGAACATGGGCTCAGAGGGCTGAAGAAGATCTCCTAAATTCAGAGTCCATTCCCCTGGCCTAAGGCTGCATTTAGCACAGCTCAAGTATGGCATGATATTTATTGCCTGACTTCTTTGAGCAGCCCTTCAAAGGTGGAGGTCTCAGGTTCTTCCTGAGAAGTCCAGGAACTGTTCCAGTGACTCACTGTTTTTGTTATTAGAAGATTTGTCCCAGGTGGATGGCTCAGATCCAGACCCAACAACACAAACACTGGCATCTACCAGCCAGCTTCCCTCTCACTGGAGAGCTGGGGCTCAGTTTGGGTGCCAGAGTGCCAATATCTCCTGCTCCAAATGTGCATGGACCTGCAGGTCCTGTCTCTGAATGCAGCTTCCCTGTTTCTTGCTTCATCAGATCTCTCTTTTTTCCCCTGGAGCTGTGTAAGACATCAGGTCAGTGCCTTATCTCCTGTGGCAGCCCTTAACGTGCCAGAGGACCTTCATGGAACTCTTCTATTTTCCCTTTTCTGCACTGAGCACACCCATTTCTTCCTGTTTTCCAGTTGCCCATGATATTGAGTGGAAAACAAGCTTTGTACAGGTTCAGGTGCTTAGAAATAGGTAACATTTTCTCTATGGGAGCATTTTAAAACCTTTAACTCTCAGTGATTTGATTTACTAATTGGCGTCTTGCGTGTTCCCATGGCAACTGGATTCATTTGTTTTTCTAGCCAGATAGGAACCATGGTCAGCAGCAGAACAACCCACTGAAGCCATTCATTTGTCTCCCATTAGCATCCCATTACCAGAGCATCCAAATCCCAGTGGGCCAAATAGAAACAGCAACAGAGGGTCTTGAATCATATTTTATCCTCATGGAAATCACTGATGTTTTTGATAAATACTAATTGAGATAATATAAGCCCTGAGGTACACACTCTTCATCAAAAGACCACAAAAAGCAGGCCATCATCATCATCATCATAATCCTCATCAACATCCCCAGGATTTTGAACACTGCCTGTATGCAGCTGTATCCAGGGAAGCTCCCCTGCTCTTTCTGGAGCAGGCGTGTACACCACGGACATCTCACACAAAACGACAGGGTACCGGGGAAAGGTGACCTCATAGAAAATTGGGCCAAGGCACTTTGGGGCCTGATCCAGCTCCCATTTAAGTTAGTGTGAGACTAAAGGCTATAAATAGTGCTGTGAATGTTATCCAGTGCCTCTGTGATAGCCAGAACAGAGCTCGGAGAAGAAGAATTAAGACTGTGTGGAGGAGACTGACCCCCGTTCACTGCTTCAGCCTTGCTGAAATCCTGCTGCAGGGAGATAAATGTCACCCTTTTGGTGGTAAATCACTTAACCCAAGAAGTAGCTATCCCAGAGGTGAGAAACATATGGCATATTTGTGTTTTCCTTGGAGACTGGCCTGTCAGTCACTTTTCCACGCTAAGCCAGCCTGCAGGAATGCTGACACCAATTCAAGTTTGCCAACACGTTGTTAAACTCTTTGCTGCCCCATGTCTCAGTAAGTAATGACAAAATACACTCATCAAGGGTGAGCTCTTCTCTCTCTACATGCCTGTGGCTCATGCAGACGTTTACAGGACACAGGTGTATCCTCAGGGAAAGGAATGGGCTCGATGAGGACAACCCTGCTGCAAGTCACATTCTTTTTTTTTTTTCTTTTTATTTTGTGGTTTTTTATTTTTCTTCTCCTTCCCACTTGTTTCCAGACTGTGCATGAACGTGTCTGATGTTCTGTAGGTGATTGCCAACATCTGGTATGGATGTCATACTGAATTACGCTAATACTTCCTCACATCTCACATAAGGAATGGATGGTGTTTTGGGATCTTGCCATTTCTCATTGTTTGGTGTTGCTTGCATTTTCTATGGTTTCTGATTTGCATTTGAAAAATGATTATTTGATTAACCTCTGAATGTGATAATTTCTACCTGCCCTAACAGGAATATTTGGGCCAAATTCTCCTTGCTCTCTGCGGATGTCAGGCTGCCTATACAGCCCTCATTCCACTGATTTTGGATCTCGTGGTTTTTTTCATGTCATGCAAGCAGGATTTGGCCCAGAGGTGTGGAAAGAAGTCAGTGATTCAGAAAAAGCCTGTTATTGATTTACTCCACAGGGAGTAATCTATAGACCCATTGTCATTAACAGCTGTAGATGTTACTCAGCTTTGGATCAGATCCTCAGGTTTTTTCCTGCATGCTGCCTGGTTTGATGTTTGACTTGCAAGAATTAAGTAAATGCCTTTAATGCCCCATAAATAATATCTTCTATTAAGCTATATTGCAGTGCTCTCATTGGCACTATTTCAAAGAAGGATTATTTCTCCAGAAGATTTAACTGTGCTCTAAATTTGAATACATCTAGCATTGCTTTTACAAAACATGGGATTGATTCAGTGATGCAGAGCACCTGCAAGAAGTTCTGAGTGTCCTTAATTCCCCTCAGCCCTTCTGTTTTAGAGGCACAGATTGTTTAAATGAGCAATTAATTAAATATTTTCCTTAGGCTTGGCACTTAGTTGTGTCAGCCACCTTGATGGATGCTTCTTAATTTTCGGAGAAAATTTTCGTTTTAAAGGGTGAGAAAAAACAGTTCAGCTGTAAGTATAACACTCTCAAAATTGTTTTCCTGGAAAGTTTTAACAAAGGTCCAGGAGGCAGAGTACAAGTTATTTTTAAATGGTCTTTAATTACAGAAATTGTATTACTAAAGTATCATCTTCTTAAATTGTTCAGAAGCTCGTAAGCTATGAAAACAAATAAAAAAATTAAAAAGGAAATAAAGCAGAAAGCCATTTAATAAAGAAATTATTTGATACCTGCAAGGAATGAACTTGTAAAACGAAGAATATAGAATTGCTATTCTATTTAAAACTCCAGTAAGTAATCTGGGAAAAAACATGTTTTATGAAATGACCTTGAAATTGCCAATACTGAGGCCTGATTTTGTCTTTATTGGAGACTAGAATTTTGTAGGGTTTTTTCTCTAATATTATCCCTATTCATATTAGGACTCCCATTGCCCTTGCCCATATGAGTAAGACTAATTAGTGCCGTTAGATGGTACAAATACAGACTCCAAGTTTGTATTTGTATTGCAAACAAATAAATGTTCTGCAGGGGTTTCACAGCGAGTATGGTAGTAAAAGAATTTGGAGTATTTTTTTTTCTTAAGACTCAGTTTGCATTTGGATTTCCCAAGTTCAACCAACTTCAGCGAAGCAACATCTGTGCATTCAAATGACAACCAATTATAAGAATCACTGAAAATGTTTCAGAATATTAGATTAAAAAATTTAAAATTCTAGTTTATTTGCAAATTTTTTCCTCACCTCACTCCTTATGTAAGACCTGGCTGTCTTAAAGATCTTATAATGCTGGGCAAGGGTGACACCACAGAAGTCCTTTCAGAATTGGACTATATATAAAATTACTTCCTGTGCAGGTAAAAAATTTCCTCAAGGCTGGATTAGCAGAAGAGGTTTCATTTTTATTTAGGCATGAAAACAGACAGCCAAGCCTACAGATGGGTTAAAAAATTCAAAGTCATCCTTTTTCTAAGTATCTGAGTAGAACTGACCTCATTTGTGAAGCCTTTTTCTGGTGAGGAGAGGTAGCATGAAAATCCAGGTTTTGCCTGATGTTTGTCCTGCAACAATTTATGCTTTATTTTTGAGCAGAGCAGGGAGATGTCTAACCTCGCCTCTTTACCATTCCACAAACTAATTTTAGAGAGGCAAACAAAGACTTTATTGGGGAGAGCAGCAACTGATGGAACCAGAGGACACAGTCTCAAGCTGCACCAAGGGAAATATAGACTGAAAATCAGGAAAAAGGGGTTTTTTAATCACAGAAAGGGTGATAAAGTTGTGGAATGGCTGCCCAGGGAGGTGGTGCAGTCCCCATCCCTGGGTGTGTTTAACAAAGCCTGGATGTGGCACTGGGTGCCAGGGTTGAGTTGAGCTGTTGGGGCTGGGTTGGACTCGATCTTGAAGGTCTCTTCCAACCCAGATGTTCTGGGAATTCTGTGAGCTCCCCACACCTGGTGGATCAGTGCCTTTTGGTTAAATAGGCCATTTTACAGATATTAATGTCATTCACAGATTAGCAATATCCTCTGCAGGAGTGGAGTATTTTAGGGATTGCTGCACCTGTTGGCCATTCCAGCAGCTCATCCTCATCTGAGAAACCCTGGTTTCTCTTCACTCTAACCAGGGATTTTTAAGCAAAGCCAAAAGCTAATTTTGCTTTCCTATGAGTCCTGAAGTACATTTTCACATTATTTCCAATTACACAGCACTAGCTCAGCCTTTGTGGCTGCCAAACTCTTGGGGTGGAATTCCAAGGAGCTGAGATTTAATGTGTGTGTTCATATTCAGTGAGCAAATCAATGTGCTTCTGAATATTGCCCAGGAGAATTCCTCCTGTTTCCTCTTTGCATTTTCTTTCTTTCTAGTTAAATAATTTTTTCTTATTGCTGCCATACTGGTGACACAGATTATCAGAAGCACTTATTACCACTTGCCAGAATTAATCAAATATAAATAGGAAAGAAATTACAAAATTGCCACCAATGTGCAGCTGGTATTAATGTCCAGCTGCAGCACACCAGTTTAGAGGAGAAGGGTCTTTTTTAAAAAAGGAGTGGGGTTTTCTGTTGTAGTCATGTAATATTCAATCAGCTCAAACAGTGCTGATCTCCAGGAACACTTCAAAAGCAAGAACTATCACTCGAGAAAATTGTATAATTATTTTTATCGGAATATTTATGGAAGAATAAACTGAATCTAGTGTTACAGGGTGAAATAATAAAAGAGAAGCTAATTTGTGTGACCCAAGCCTTTGGTGTTACGCAATGGGATTATTTATCTACTTTGGCAGCATACTATAAAACGATTAACTTTGCCCAGGTAGTGTTGGAGCCTCAGGTTGTTTTACTCAAATAATTTCCACTGAATTTATTTGATTGCCTGTATTTGGCTTTTTTTCTAATCCCAAATTTTTGTTGTCTTAAGCAAATGAATTGAAGGCAGAGGAATTATTCATATGAGGACAGCATGTTGTATTTGGCACTAAAATATGTAAAATAATCAGGGAACAAACAGCATTTCCATACCTCTTCATCTGTTTATGTGAGGGATAAAGTTTTCAGAATCACCTGAGAGATTTAAAAGCAATTCACATTCTCAAAATTCAATGGGATTTAGGCTTTACCGCCTTTACTGCAGCTCCATGAAAATATAAAACATTCCATATTTTTTTATCCATGGATAGTTTCACATCTCACTGTCCCTCCATCCAGTTCTTCCCCTCCATTCTTAAAGCAGTGTTTGTGCAATTCCAGGACTTTTGTCCAAAAGCAGGCCAAACTAGACATTCATAGTGATCGCTTGTCTCTCGTTTCTGACGTCCAGTTGCAAACACTACTCAAAGCCCTTCAGATTTCCCTTTCCGTGGAGATTTGCATCATGAAAAGCAGCTGTTTGCAGACACATTTCAGTCTCTCAGTCTATAAACTCTCGGCTTTTATCTCCCTAGGGCTGAAGACCATTGTAGGGGCACTTATCCAGTCTGTTAAGAAACTTGCAGATGTGATGATCCTGACCGTTTTCTGCTTGAGTGTCTTTGCCCTCATAGGCCTCCAGCTCTTCATGGGCAACCTGAGACACAAATGTGTCAGGGATTACACCATGTTTAACTTCACCAATGGCTCCTTGTACTTGGATGGTAGGACATGGAACAGCTCAGAGGAATTTCTTAGTGATCCAGGTAAGCTTCTTGCCCTGTAAATGGTTTCTGATCATTTGAGGTTTGGGGATTTTTGTTTGGTTGTTCTGGGCTGGGGGTTTTTTTTTGTTGTTTTTTGTTTGTCTGTTTGTTTGGTGGTTTTTGGTTTGTTTTTTTTAAAATTAAATTATATTGATGAAGATCTGTATGTGAATCAGCAAAATGTGACTACTGGCTCATCATGATGTCAATGTGGTTTTGAAAGACCTAGGTACCTTTCTCTGAATCTCTATGGTGCCTTCACAGTTCATGCTGAAAATACTTCTGCTGCTTTTCTATGAAGTCCTAGCTGCCTCACTGATGATTTTCACAGTTTTAGGGGGTCTTATATATTCTTAAAGCTCTGTTTTCTGGAATTGAGCAATCACATGAAAATTTCAGCTCTGTGTTTGTGGGTCTGGTTTGCATGTTGCTTTTCTGAAGACAATTTATAGCTCTAGCATTTCCTAGAAAAACTTCAAAATTTGGGTTAATGGCCTTAAAAAAATTTCAAAAGGTAAAACAAATCAATTCAGTCTTTATTACTCTGAAAAATCCCAAAATAATTTTTTTAAGGAAATCTTTTTCTGTTTGGGCCTAACTCATAATTTGGGTCAGGCCATCCTGTACAAACTCATGACCTTTTGTATTTTATTTATTTTAAGGAGAAGAAATGAACCACATAATCAGCCCATTAACTGGAGTTTTGGTTGAGAGGCAGTGTCATACTGCCATGGGGTAGCTCTGCTCTGACTCTGTGGACCCTACAGTCCTACATCTCCAGCCACCTGCACTATAAACACCCCCAAATCTGACTCGTGGGAGTTGCCTGGCTTGACCCAGGACTCTGTTGACCCAGGGATTTATCCAAGGGCAGTCCCTCCATTTCCCACTGGTGACTTTAGGCATTTCTGATCAGTTCCTCTCCCTGTGGTCTGAGAACCCTGGAAGAAGTAGTGTTAAGGTTTCCTTCAAGGAATAGAAAGCTCACCATGGGTGTCTTTAAGGCATGATGTGGTCGATGAAGCATTAAGGAAGGACAGCTCTGCCTGAGTGAGGGTTGTTTTTGGAACTGGTCCTGACCATCAGGCTGTGTGTCTTCTCCATGCTCCTGTATCAGAGCCTTATCAACTGAAAGGGAAAAGAGCTCTTGGAATTCTGCTGGACGGTGTGGAACCTGCTGAAGTGTTATCCCATCCCTGCTTCCAGTGAGGAGCTAGTAAAGAAAGATATTTGTGTACCTGTGCTGGATTAAGGCACTTCAGGGCTCCTCTACCCACAGATAACAGAGACCTGTGTGAGGAGCTGCTTTCCCTCTCTCACAGAGGCATTGAGGGATAAAACAGTGATTGCATGGAAGCATAAAGCCCTGCAAGAAAGGTGAAAGGAAGAAATGGAGCCATGAAGATAGTCTGGCTCTCTGGAAATGGAAACGGGGTAAATGTGATAGAGGATGGTCTGTTAAAATACATATAATGTCAGGGCCAGCTGCAGCCTTGCTTTAAATGTGGGGAAGTGTACAGCTGCTCCAGCATACCATGAGCAAGTTTATTTATGTAGTCCTGATATGGGGATGAGGGCAGACACTCCCAGAAATTGTATAGGAAATCCAGTAATGCTTAATAGGGTCATGAAAATATGCTTGCTATCACTAGAAGAGATTTGCCTATTACAAAGATAACCAGCTTGGTGAGATAATGGACTAAAGTGAATTAAATTTTGACCATGTTGTATTACTAGGAATTAATAATAATAATATTAATTAGTATTTTCATAATATCTGAAAATAAAGACATAGTGCATTATGGCAAACAGTTGTCACTTACTTTGGATAGACAGAAATTATTAAAATTGTGAAAGTGTTGAGGCAATGCAGCAGACCGCTGAAGACCTAGAAGAATAGTATTTTTAAAAGAGAAAAAGTAGTGACCTCTGAATAAGAACAACGAAGCCTTCCTCAAAATGCTCAGGAAGGAGGCTTAGTTATTAGGCAAGAGAGAACAATATTAAGTAGGATTTTCATTTAACATTCCCTATTGCACTAAAGTGATTCAGAAATGGAAGGACTGGCTCATTTTGTGACTAGATGGGATAGTGCTTTGTGTTTCATTTTGCATAAGTATTATGGTGAAATGAAGTGACCATTTAAAGGAGAGGCACTGACCACAATTTAATAACAGTCCGAATTTCAAGTACTGTAGGGAATTAAGCAATACATACAGTTAGATTAAAGTGTAGGCAGACCAAATTAGATAAAAAGAGGAATATATTAAGAAACAGAATCATGTCAGTGTTTGTTCTGAAGAAGAACTAGAGAAGAAAATTGGCCAACGTGTTGAGATAGTAGAGTTCACTCAAAGGGAGCTCAGACAATTACAAGAGCTCTTTGGAGATTTCAAAACCAATGAGGCTGAGTCATTTAGTTTGGAGCAGGGATACTAATCTAAAAAACCTGGAAAACAGAAACCTGAAGAACTGTCAGAGTTCCATAATAGTACTTTATAGAAAAAGGGGCATGTAAATGTATAAAGGAGTCCAAACCACTGAAAATTAAATTGGAGAAATTCTTCGGTTCATCAGGACACCAAAATGGAGAATTAAAATGGGCTGATATGACAGTTCTGTTCTTCTTGAAAAGCAAAAATTTGCTTTGGATTCTTTAAGAACATTTTAATATTTTAAAGCACAGCAGGGAACCTCTGAAATGGTATCAGTCTCCTCCCGTGCCTTATAACTGTTTTTTGCATGAATGAAAAAACAGAAACCAGTAAAACCCCTTAAAAGGGTAATGGAAAGAAGAATTGCTTGGTGCTGCAGAGGAAGTAGTTGAGAGATTTAGTCATGAGGTGTAAAGGAAGATAAGACCTTGGTTTTGAGTCTTTCAAAGGCGTTTTTAGTTTGAGATAATGGTGTGTTGTGGGCACTTGCTACAGAGGACATTTTGGTTGTGTCTCTGGGATGGCCTGGGATAGCTCCAGGTCTGCTTTTTTATTCAAAACTTACTTCATATCTGGACAAAGTTCTGTAATCTTTCCTGATCAGCTTTCAGCCTCCAGGCAGGAAATTTTTTTTTCATCTGTCTTCTCGATCCTCTCATTTTGGTTTTATATACGGGAAAAAAAGTCAGTTTATAAACTTTGTGTCATCACTGGCTTAAGCACGGTTAAGGGGTAGCTCTTGATTTTCGGTTTATCCCTGAGGAAATAACAACCACAACCCTAGATTTCTGGAACTCCTTCCCTTAACTCCATACTCAAGACCTACGGGTATTTTCCTGTTCTATCAGTGTGTTCAAGGAAAGTCTTTTTTCTATAAATCTTGTCGATCCTGCGTTGCAAGGTTGCTAATGTTTTTGAGAATTGTTGGGTTTCCCCCTCCATCTGCCATGAGATGATCACACACTAAATCCCATAAGGAATTCCTGCCTGTCCACCCAGCATTTTGCTTGTTCTTGCCATCATTTCAATGGCTTCTGCACCTGGAGGAAGTGCCAGGTAACTTGGGAAGAAAGAGGCAAAGCATGGAGATCCAGTGGGAAAATTGAAACTGGCTCCTATTTACGTTCACTAAACACTAAGAATACAAAGTCCTAGAATATAAAAGTGTGAGCAAATATTCCTGATTAGACTATCAAGAAGGGAAGACTAACAAGCTGTCATTAACAGCTTAACTCTGTGGAAGAAACCTCTGCTAAGTTGCTGTGGGTGCTTCTGGTGTCTCAGCTTAATTACTGGGCAAAGCAGTCATGGTAAGATGAGACAAATTTTTAGTCTTTCCTCAATTCACAGCAGAGATTCAGGTCTAAAATCTGCCTTTTGCTGGGCACCTCTCTTTGGGATGAACAAGAGAACTTTTATATTCTTTCTACCCATTTAAATGACTCAAAATTTAAACAGGAGCTTCTAAGAGGAAGGCTTATCAGAAAAATTATTCCATTCTGTCTTTGTCTCCAATGAGTAATACTTACCACTGCAAACCTAGAGAGGGGGAAAAATGAAGAATGAGGGAGAAGTAGCTCATCAGGTCTCCCAGCTCCCTCTGTGTAACTGCTCTTTGAATGAATGGATTGTGGGATGAGAGACAGCTGAGCATCAGATAAAATCAGGCTAAAAAATTCTTCATGTCAAGTGCCAGTGGTAAAATGACAATCATTCATCTGGGAAAATGGTGACTACTGATAGGTAATTATTTTCCTACCTTCAGTTCTAGATTTGGTAAGAGATTGTGATCAATAAGCCCAAGGAGGATTATTTTTAGACATTAATAATAACAAACCTGGAAGGCTGGAATTTTAGATGCAGCAGTGACTGTATATAAAAAATGGAATAGAGGGGGGAAAAAAGGTTGAAAATAATGATAGTTTACATCCACAGCATTATGAAAATTATGAGATCAATATATCAATATCAAAGTCATTATGCTGTTGGTTATCATTAGGAAAGTTAATAGTTTAGAAATACCAGCTGACTAAAAAGCTATAAGCCTAATTTCAATACTTGTAAAGATTTCTAGGAAATCAGCTCCAAATACCAGTCTTAAAAGCCTGTCTTGGGTTGTGGTGTTTAAATTAAAGACGCTTTTGATGAAGTGAATCTTCATGAACGTGTGAGTTAGAATGGATTAAAAGCTATGGGATGTCAGATGTGTCACTGACTTAGAGAAGTACCAGTGGACTGGGTGTAGCTGGTTCATGTAGCTGGTGATTTTAGACTCTTTAATGTCATTTAATGTATTCCATTATGAAAATGGTTTATTGACTAGTCAGTAAGTAGAAATCTGAGTCCTTTTGTTGAGCAGGGTTTAATGTAAGGGCTGAAAGCATAAGAAAAAATGCTTTAAAACTATAATTAAATTATATAAAGTCACTTATAGAATGATAGTCTTAAAGCCCAGCATTTTATTTTTCTTTAGAATAAATACATTGTTTAAGACACTCTGAAAGGGTCTTGTTTTCAAATTGTTCTATATACGTTTTCCTCTCAAAATCAGTCTTTTAAGGTAAAAAAGAGCAACCCTGTAATTTCCGTTAGATAGTCTTGTCCAAGCAATTGACATTAAAAAAAATTAACAAGTAAAATAAATGAATGTTCAAGCTTCATGAGCCTTTTAGTGGGAGGAATTTAGTGGGCTACTATTTTTATAGCTTAAAAGAGGTCTTTCAGGGTTGTTATTTTTTTCTTCTAGAGTAGTTTCTGGCATTCATTTCATGGCAGTGATTTTTCTCTCGTCCTGGAGTCAAATTGTGTGATTAACAGTGATCTGAGGGAAAAAACGAAGCAACTTTTAAAAGAAGAAATCTAGATTAATTAATAATCAAGATTAATATAATATTTTTTGTCACCTCCAGTTAGACCTGGAAGACTTAGGGTTGCTTCAGGTTCTGTATTTAGGAAGATGTATAGAGTACGTGAAGTTTTGGGAATACCCATCCAAATCATGGTCTTCTTGGGCACTTGAGAAGGGATCAAAGGCTTGTATGGAACAGATGCTGAGGCATACATGTGTGAATATATAGAAATGTACATCTGCATGTTGATAATGCTGTGGGTATCTTCTCTAAGCTCTGTTCCCCACTGTTATCTCTGCCTGATGGAATATTTTTTTGTTTCCAGAACCACTGAAATGGAGCTCTGTGAACAGATACTCTGGATCTGTATGGGAACTGTAGAGAAAAGAATTTTGTCCAAGTCAGATAATAAATATGGCCAGCTTGGGGAGAGCTGGAGTGTTTGAGGTGTTGTCTGAGGTGGTAATAGAAGACAGCGAGTGTTTGATGAATAATTATGGAGGTGGGAGGAAAGAGAGAAGCAATAAATCAAGTTGGGACTGGAATAGGTGTTTTTTTTTATGCATGATTGTGAATGCACCAGTGATTAAAACAAGGAACCTCTCTGGGCTTTCAGATGGTGCTTGTCAGCATGGAATCTATTGACATTACTCTGTAAATATTGTGGCTTTGTTCAAGTACTGTGGGTCTTTTGATAAATAGCTTCATCAACGCTCAAAACTTAATGCTCTGATGTGTTATTAACATGGGTATTGTACCTGTGCACTTTAATTTTTTAAGCTAAATAGAAAAAGAAAACCCCATCAGAAGTGCAAGGATCAGAAAAACATAGGAATTGATAATGCTGAATCCAATACCGTCTCTTCCTGACCATCCAGGAAGATTTTTTCAGCCTTGTGGTGAAAGATGATGTTCTTATATTGTAAATATTTGAAATATTTTGTAAATAGGAGGATTTCTACCTCAGTTACACCTTTTTGCTAATAGAAAGAAGAGATCTACTTGAGGAAAGGTCTGCCATGGGAAATTCAGACTAAACATTTTCAGTTTTCCTGCACATTCAAATTGTTCATAAACTACGGAATTAAAACACCACCTGGCTTGAACAGTGATGTGCATTTAAAAGGACTTTCTATGTGCCCATTAAGGCCTGTCCATGGACTGCTCCAGGGTCAGCAATAAAGTGCATTGCAAAGGCAAGAGCATCTATCTTCTGCTTTTACCTCTGAGCTCACAGCCCAGGTGCACCATGAGCAGAGAATAACTTGCATTGCTCCTTACTCTTATTGCACTGGTTTTAAGGAATAAGTAAAGATATATTTTCTCCTGATAATTTCCATCAGTGCTGAACTCTCTCAAGTGTGAGATAAAATATGGGAATTCCCAGGCTCAATCTGGCCTTGGCACACCTAGAGCAGCATCTCTCTGTGTGACTGAACAGTCCCATTTGCTCCAGCAAATGATTAGTAGAGCTCAAAGTATAGATATTTTTCTCATTTTCTATTAACAATAACTGTTGTAACTCAGAATATCCTTATCTACACAGGCAACAAATCTTTCTTTGAATGTTTTGTCCACAGGGGCAGCCTGCGGCAGCAACTTCAGCAGTTCAAATGGGAAATATAGTGAAAAATATTTCCTTTATCTTTAGTTTTGAAAATTCTTCTTTTCCCCCTTCCATTTTCTTAAGGCAAAAAACATTGTTATCATGTTCTTGTCACTAGGAGCACACAAAGCTCCCTGTTCTCTTTTTCCAGAATACATGCTATTTTTCACTGTGATAGTCACCTTTTTTTTCTAGGATAAAAGATGCCCATTTTTTCAATTGCTGCTCTTCCTAAATTTTCCCAGTCATTCTCATTACTTCTCAATACTTTCCAGTCTGGCTGGTGCCCTATTGAAAGCATTGAAAGTGGTCTTTCTTAAGATCATCAAGACCAACCATTACCCCAGCACTGCCAAATCCACCAATAAACCCTGTCCCCAAGTGTCATATCCACACATCTTTTAAACACCTGCAGGACTGGTGACTCCACCACCTCCCTGGCCTGATAACCATTCCCATAAGGAAATATTTCCTAATATCCAATCCAAATGTCCTCTTGTGTAACCTGAGGTCATTTCTCCCAGTCCTGTCATCGCTTGTTCCCTGGGAGAAGACTGAGCCTGACCTGGCTGCACCCCTGTCAGGGAGTTGTGGAGAGTGAGAAACCTTTCCTGCCCTCCAGAAGATCAACATTCCCACCCAGCTTGGTGTCATCTGCAAATTGGCTGAGGCTGAACTTGATTCCCTTATCCATATTACTCCATCCTTGCCCTCCTGTATATCAATATTACACATTTTTCTCTGATTGTAGCTTTGTATTACATAAAAGTGTTGACTAAGGAACCCTACCAAAAAAAGAATCCATCTCTCTTATCTGAACTTTTACAGGAAATTTAAGGGCTGACATGGTTATGAATAGGTGAGATTTTCTCCTTCTCTGCTTTACTTCACTTTCTGACAGCTTAATATTCCATTTTGCATTTCTCTGCTCTTTTTTTTAGTGGAGTAGGTGTCTCTAGTGCTCCTCATTCAGCCCATGCCTCAGACTTTATTTACCTGGAAAATACTGTGTATAGGAGATGTTTTACCTCTCTGCTCACCTTCTCTTTCCCTTGTTCTTATAAATGTAACAAAGAAGTGCAGGTGCAGCCCTCTGTTAGCCCACAGAGATCCTGCACACTCACTTTTCATCTCAACCTATGTTTCCTATCTCCCAGTCATTTTTTGATCCAATTTGTTTGCTTTCTTTATCACAGTAAATGCAGAAGTCGGGGGGTTTTTTTCTATTTTTCCATCATCTGTCTGGAATCACAAATGCGTTTGACCTTTGTAGAAGCTTTTGATTTTAATTCTTTTGTGTGAAACATATGAAAAAATTCCACAAAACGCAAAACCTCTACAAAACTTCCAGAGAGCACACTTCAGCACTTTTCTGCCTATTCATGTAGAGCATATGTCTAAACAGTGGTACTAAATATGCTTTTAGCTACTATGCACCCTCCAGCCCTAGGAGTGGGGGTCTGAGTAACTGGTGAGGCACAGAGGCATAGAAGGAGATTATCTGAAGATGTTTAAAAGCCAGCATGTGTGTTTATTGCTAGTCATTGTCTCCTGTCTTGTCTTCCTGGGGATGCTCCTAGGCTTGGCAAGGTCCTCAAGCCAATTTGAGAGCATTTAAATTCTCTGCTCTCCTCTAGTGCACACCTCCAAAAGCTCCTGATGCGCTTTTCCTCCTCTCCTGATGTGCTTTTTGTTCCCTCAGACCTCATGAGCAGCACAAACCAGGTACTGTGGATCTCTGAGGCTTTCAGAGCCTCTTCCTAGTGCACGGGAGCCATCTAGCTCAAGAGGGCTTGATTGATATTTTTAGTGGCTTTTTCACAAAGGGGGAAAAAGCTGTACTGTCAAAATTGGAGACATTTTCTGTGCTGAGGCGACTGCTGAGCCTGGCAGGGAAATTGTTTCTCTGACTTGTCTGGAGAGTGGGGAGAAGCACTAACAGGAGCCTACCAGAGAGACACAAACTGAAGGAGACCACTTTCCTCTCACCACCTGGTTGTATGATTTTCTAAAACCTCCCAGCCCTTCCATATCTCCTGCAGAACAATTCATGCCCAGAATTCCAGGCTGTGTTTACCACAAAGTCATGCCGTTGCCAGTGCTGTAAATAAAGTCGTCCCCTTGATCTCTGCTCCCTCTACCCACCCAACCATCTTGGCTGTAACTCCTCCTAATCCTTTTTGAACTGAAGTTTAGGAAATGTCCTTCCATGCAGTTACAGGGTATGGAGGCATCAGAGAGCTGGGCTGTAAGAGATTTCTCAGGGAAAGGGGGAGGATGAAAAGCAAGGAGAGGAGAGCACCCAAGAGCCTCTGAAACTCAGCAGAAGGGTCAGCAGCAGCCAATGCCAGGGGACAGCAAAGGAGAGCCAGATCCCCTGTCAGGGGCTGAGCAACAGGAGAGTAACTGATTATTATAATTATTTACAACCCCTTTCAGCCGGGAAGAACTAACCGGCAGTTCCATTTCCCCCCAAAGCGTTCTCCCCTAATAACACCCTTAATACATCCTGTTCCATGGCTTTTGTGAGGCATGTTTTTCATCTTCAAACTCAATTTCATTTATTAGAGGCTTCGCCGTGTGTGACACAGTGTGCACACAGCAAGTGCAGCAAGGATTGGTTTTAATTATCGCGTATTACCGGGAGGCAGAGCGCGTTCGCGCCAGTGGGCGAAAGGGCGAGGAGGGGGTGTTGTCTATTTCCTCTCCGTGCCACATATCACAGCTGTAAGGAGATGGAGCTTTCCGAACTGCATTTTAAATTTGGAATGGGGACGTTGGGTGGCTGGCAGTGCTCCGTGCCAGCCCCAGCGCTGGGAGAAAGTCTCCAAGCAGTGAGTGCCCGTGTGGCTGCAATAAATAGTCTGAGATAACAAACACCTCTCCGAAGTTTTTGTTAGAAAGTCAGCCAGAGGACTCTTCTCTGGGCAGTGACTAATGATATTTGAATGTTGCTCTTTATGCAAGTGTGATAATATATGGGGTTGTTGTGGTGGTTTTATTTTTAATTGGAATTAATATGTTGTAAGATGAGTCAAAATAACGTTTCAGGAGGGCCTTCAAAGGAGGAGCAGAAACTGGAGGCAGAAGCTGTGTTTTCTAAGCTGGCTCCAACCTTTTTCAATTTTCTGAATGAGAAAATTTTCTTTTCCTTCACACAGAAATGAAGAAGGTTTCTACCCTGCAGTCTATGTACCCTACTGGCTTTCTGCTCAGTTGTGTGATAAAGGTGTGGAAAGCACAAGCTGGAGCATATATTTAATTGGATTTTTCTTTTTGAGGAAGTTTGTTTGTTTGTTTTTTTTTCCCTCTGGTAATTTGACAAGTGGAGACACTGTGAATGTTTACTCTGTTAGAATCACCTGGTGTAGGAGGGAGCAATGCAGAAACCTGGAAGATATTGAGAAATCAGAAAAAATGTAGAATGAAACAGACAAAATGACAAGGAACTGACTTTGGGAGGAAGATATTGCAAGAATAGAGATAGAAAATTTGTGGTTTTGCCCACTTGCATATAGTGACTTTAAAATTATGGCCATTGTTATTTGCTTTGAGAAGTGTAGGAGGCAGAACAAGGACATCAAGGAGACCTTGTTATTCAGACAATTTTTACTTTTTTAATATGATCAGGTCGTTACTTTGCTCTGGAAACTCCTGTAGAAAAATTCCTAAAAAGAAACACTATGACTGTGACACCAACATTTTAGTAAAGCTGGTTAAAAAAAAAAAAAAAAAAAGGAAATCAGCATTACCTTTGGAAAGAATGGCATGTTGCATAAAGTTTATGTACACACACAGAGATGTACAATTATAATGGTTTTGGCTTAATTTTACTTCAAAAATAATAAAAAAAAAAAAAACAAAAGGAAGTACCTAAAATAGAGATTTTCAGCTTTATTTTCCATATTTGTTTTCCTATCTTTTTTCCCCACTCACAGGCTAATATTTTTCTGTGAAAAAACAGAACAAAAATTAATTGCAATCTTCCAAGGCAATGAAAAATCATTGTGTTTTCATGTGGCGTTGCTCAGTTTGAGCAGTTTTCAGAGAGAAAATCCTGCTCTGCATGAAGAAGGAGTTCCTAGTTCTTTGCCCAGGTTAGAGTTAACTGATGGGAAGCTGAGGCCATGGGTTAACCTGGTACCAAGGGTGTTCACTCTTTAAAGCAAGAGTGACGCCTGTTTGCTTCTTGCAGCTCTCTGATTGCCCAGCAGGCTTGATTGAAACCCAAAACAACGGGCTTTGAAGGAAAGATTGATTGTTGTGCACATTTTTGATAATACAGCAATTTGTCTCCTTGGGTGTAAAGCTCTAATCCCCCTTTCATTTATCAGAGGGGAATCGGGAGCTCGCCTCTTCCTAAACCCGAGGTTTGTCACTGTGGCTGTGGCTGTCCCTGCACAGACCCCGTGGTGAAGGTGTGTTCTCCCAGCAGCATCTCCACATCAGTTCCTCAGCCTGCATCTCATGGGGCTCTTTGGCACCTGCCTTGCTGCTTCTTTTAGAAGTGTAAATACTTAAGTCAACAGCAGACAACAGCATTTGATCTGGTTTTGAGATTTCAGGTTTCTTGTTTGCACAGAGAGAATCCTTGTCCTCCTTAATCCTTCGTCCTCCCTAATCCAGACTCTTTTCTTATCTTCTGATTTGGCTGATCAGGAGATGTTGTTTTGGTTTTCAACCAACACTGTCCTCCAGAATTTCAATCAAACCTGGAATCATATAATGGTTTGTGTTGGATAGGACCTTAAAGACCTTCTAGCTCAGAGAGAAAGTGGTCTGCTGTGTTTGTGTCACTGACTATGTGTATCCCAAATAAGATGCCAGCTGTCCTGAGAAAAGCACAAGTCCTTGCCCAGCAGAACTGGAGGGTGAAAGATGATGCAGATGTGTCATCTTTCCCTGTTTTGTGGTGATTGACCCCCAATCCTCAACCATACCCAGTCCCAAGTGCTGCTGTCACACAAGGTGTTTCTATAGAAATCCCACGTGACCAGACAAAGTGGAAAAGCATCCAGTGTGAGCAGGATCTGTGCTCTGATAACTTGTGAACACCATCACGTGCCCCTGTAACCACAAGCTCCTGGGCAGTAATTCCCTCTTGGCATGCAGCAGAGCAGGGCTTTTCCACTGCTCGCAGCTTACTGAGAAAGCCACATCTGTTCAGTGCTTGAGCCACTGAGCATTCTCTGCATAGCCCGCCTGGATAAGCTGTCACTCTTGATTTTTAAAACATTTCACAGCACAGGGTTAGCCTGGAATGGGGAACCTCTTGTGAGCAGCATCTGCAGAGGTCCCTCTGCTCACAAAGCCTTACCAGGAAAGGTTGCCACCGTCATCTCTTGGCCAAGAGGGGATCACATCCTCTCTGCTGCAACAAAGCACACCAGATTATTTACCCCTCCTCAGTGAGCTGCACACCTCTGGTTTACATTTTTTATGTTTCTAGAGCAATGCTTTTATCTGTTCTTCCCTGCCACCATCCAGGTTTTAGAAATACTCTTTAGAACACCTTTTCTTCACGCTCCCTCAGGAACACTGATTTTGCTTATCCTTTTGAGAAGAAATTGGCCTCCTGTTCTGTTACTCTGCACGATAGACTTGGTTGGCTGGGAAGAGAAGAAGAAGTGTGTATGCAAAGTCTCTCATTAGCCTTGAGATGCTAATTTCCTTAAGCCTTATTGAGAGTCAACCTGGGAATGATCCTCAGCACTTAAATTTATCTTGCTCTTCTGAGGCTCCCTTGAGAAGTTTCTGTCCCTCTTCATTGCCTGTACAGATGATGACAGTGATAAATATTTGTCTTTGTGAATACTTCCTTGTTTGTTTGATCTTTAACAGGGTGCATTTTTGTTTCTTTTGCCGTATACTCTGTGTTTCCTATGTTGAGCAGAATCCACCAGACTGAGGGAGTGGGCTGCTTTGTTAATATTATTACATTCTCAGTTATAGCTGGTTACGTTTTTAACCTATGAGTCAGTAATTTCTGCCACAAACTTCAATTAATATGTGTCTCATCAGAGTAGAGACTAAAAGTTACAGGCTAGCATATGATTTGGTTTCATTACATTTACAGATTTTAGTAACAATGTTCTTGGTTTGAACAGAGAGACATGGCTGAATAGCATTTCCTAAAAACATTGCCCACAGCCCATCATCACCTTATTCAACAGGTCAGATTTGGAACACAAACAGCAAGCGCTTGCAGAGATTTGAAAAAATATATTTATTTTTCCAATTTATAAAAGTTAAAATTAGCAAAACAAAGCAAAAGCCTGCCATTCATCTTTCAGTTGCTGTCCCAATTGAATATGCTGGTTGTTGGATGATATTTTTGAAAGTTATCATTCCCAGAATGTGTTTATTAAAAAGCCATGTCTCAATTTCTGTTGCAGTGAACTATTTCATAAAAAATGGTACAGAAGATGTGTTACTGTGTGGCAACAGCACTGATGCTGGGTAAGTACTTTAAAAATATCTTCAATTCTGGTCTGGTTTTGTTGCCTTTATTATTATTATTACTACATTTTCCTCTAGTTCTGTCCACTTTTCACCAGCATGAAGTAGCTATTTCAACTTCCTTAGGTCTAGGCGTAATAGTAGAGAGGATAATGACAATATTGTGCATAGTAATACAATTTTGTCAACTGCAGGGAGGAGAAGTTTCTATGTGTCACTTACTCAGGTTTGAAATCTTTAGGGGCCTTATTACAGTTCTTTTCCAATACATTTGAATGTCTCAGTAAAAAATTGTGAAAACTAAGTAAAATTTTGGCTGAGTGGAGAGTGTTTTAATGGAAATGAAACAGAGCACATGGAGGGATTGAAACTGATGATGAATTCCTGACTTTTGGCAAAGGAAGATAAACAAATCAACAAATGTCCCAAAAATAGCATGTTTTGTAAGTGGGAAGGTACTCAGGTTTGAATCGTCATCTACATTTGTACTTGATTTGCTTATGGACTACATGTATTTAATTTTCTCATTGTATAGACAGTGAGACAGTGGAGAAATCCAGGGGTGTACTAACATCCTCTGCATAAAGGACTTTATGAATAACCCTGCTATCTATAGATGCCCATGGTTCCTCCTGCCTCCCATCCCCAGGGTCCAAGTGCACTGTCGGAGTGATTTTATTTGACAGCTTCTCATGATCTTGATGGAAGTGGAAGAGTTCAGACAGAATGGAAGGAGATGGGATCTTCTGTGGTCAGAGGAAATTACAAGCCATGCAAAGACTGCAGGCTGTTAGGAGTTGTAGGAAGAGGTGGAAAATACCTTGGAGTAGTGGGACAGAGGAGCTTTTGAGCCAAATATGTGAGAGCATTTGAACCAGGGAGGTGGGTGTCTTAGGCCAAGCAAGGGGAGGAGGTGAGATGATCAACTTCTGGAGGGAGATGTTCTGAGCTGGTAGAACCAAAGGTGGAAGACTGCAAAAACAAAACAAAAAAAAAACAAAACAAAACAAACAAACAAACAAAAAAAAAGGTTTCATTTAGAAGGAATTTAATGACAAAAAAAAAAAAAAGGCATGTGTCTGCAGGGAGATGAAGGGAAGATAAAATCTGAACTTGCTTGTGGACAAAAAGGCAAGAAAAGCCCTCAGGTCCCAGGGAGAGATGTTTAGCTTTCTGCTGCCACTGCCTGTATCTGTATTGACATGAGACAAAGGGAAAGCTCAGTGTCAGCCTTCCCTCTGCAGGCCTGGTGTGTCTGATCTGTATTGCCAGCCTGAGTTAGACTCCAAGGTCCTTGGGCACAGGGCCATGCTTTCCCCTTTGTTTGTTCCTCGGGAGGTACAATGTCAGCATCCATTAATTAAGGCCTTTGTTGATTGTAATACATTGTGTTTATCCAGGCTCAGGCAGAACTCCAAGACTATTGGGATGTTTCCCGGGAATCCCAGGATCTGGCAATCTCCATTGTGCTGGTGAACCTCAGCCTTTGCAAACCAATATTGGGAAAAACAAGTGCTCTGCACACCAACAATATTTTGTGTGTCATGTTCATTGTTCTTGCTGGTGACCTGAGACGTGGTGGTGGAAAGCTGCTGCTCATGGGCAATGCTGAAAGAGTTGATTGCTACTGCTTTGGAATTGTTCAGCTGGTGGGAAGTTAAATACCAATCCAGTATCCGTGGAGTGTTTATATATTGGCAGCCTGTGTGGAATTGAGGGTTAGTTTCTAGCAAGGTAAATGAGCAAACCCACCCTCTTTCCTTCCCGTCAAAGTTAATAAATTGCAGTGTGTCAGCAAAAAGCCATGGTTGGAGAAAACCCCTGGTGGAGGCACTGTGCCCACAAGAGGGTTACAGCCTGAAACAGCCAGGGGAGAACTTGCAGTTCTTGAGTATAAGAGGACAAAAAATTACACCTTCAAACTGAGTGTTTTTGTACTTGTTTTGATAAATACATCAAAGCTGTCAATGTTTGTGACATCAAGGGAAACCAGCTTTCCCTTCATGCCTTGTTTCTTTCTCCTTCAGCCTTTTGCTGTTTTAGTTAAGTATTTAATACCACTGGGTAAGGTTTAAAGGCCTAAAATAGGTAATAAAGATTCCTACTTACTCTGGGGTTTTTTAGCTCAGAATTAGCAAGTGGTGTCTCATCTGCTACACATTGCACAGAGTTGCTGCCAGTCATCCACTGCTGTTGTTTAAAGGCATGGAGATAATTAGAAAGATGATCCTCAGGCCCCAGGGGATGTGCAAAGTCATGTATTCCCACCTGTTGGGACAGGGAGAGCATCATTTACAGGCTGACCTATCTAAGTGGATTTGTTTTCTTTCACTCTTCAATGATTGAAATCAAGAGCAAAAGTGGTCAACACTAAACCAAAATCTGCATGCTTGGGACCTTCTGGGGCAGATTTCACCACAGGAGCAAGGGAGGGGACTTCAGAGGAAGCAGATGCTTGAGGTTGTGGTTCCCTCATTTATTACTAATGAAATTCATGACAAGTGAGGACTCTTGGATTGGGAACCCATCAAGGCATCAGGAAGGTGTGGTAAGGAAAGAGAGCTGGCAAGGCCATGCCTGAGTGTTCACAGCATTTGTGGAGTGTGCTTTTGCTCACAGTTTGAGTTCATCAGCCTCTGGGACACACTGAGGATCCAAAGGAAATTCAGGGGAGGGCGGTGTCATGTGTTCTCTCCTGGAAGGATTTGTTGTTAGAGTGAGGGATATCTGTGTTGTGGCCAGGATATTAAATCTTGAGGTAATTGAAAAAGCCATTTCAGTGCATTTTTAAAAGCATGTTAATGACACTCTGAGGTTTGTCTGGTTGCTGTTATTATGGAAGAGTTAAAAAAAAATCCAAATAAATCTGCTATGGCAATTGTTAGGTGATGAGGCTCAAGTGGTCTAATGTAAGAGCATGTAGTGATGGAGACTGCAACCTGAGCTGGAGTAGCAAGCCAAAATCAGCAGGGAAATGATCATCAGTGGTTTCTATATCACAGGCAATCTAATTATCTCCAAGGTGGGGGCTTTATTACATTACTAGGAGGGACTGTTTTCTGAACAAGCACCCAAGCTGCCAATAAAGCAGGAGGTAATGGATCTAGGTAATATTGATTCCAGTTCAGAAGGGATTTGAATAGATGTATGTCACTCAGCTGCAGCAAACATGTCTCTAGTACTTGACCTGGCAAAGGCAGGAAAAAAAAATTATTTGCATTTTTAAATATGCTCAAGTAACCTCAAGCATCTACTTTAAAAACCATGCTGCAGAGACATGGTAGGAATGTCAGGGAGATGGCAAATTTCTTAGGTGTACAAGGGCTAATCTGTCTGGGGGGTTTCCCATGTGATGTCTCAGGAACCTTCTTCTTGAAACCTAAAATTTGACTTTTCTTCATTTAATCAAACAGAACTTTTTTGTTGCTTTTCATTTTGTTTATCCACCTGCATTTTCCCCCTTGATGTACTGCAAGAATTTGTTTTGTGCTTGCAAGGAACAGAGTACAATAGAAAAAGGAAGTAACTTTTGGAGAAGAGAGAAAATCAAATGATTGTGATCAAAGATATTCTTTGGCTCAAAATGACACCTGCTTGGTGTTTCACAGCAAGCATATTCAGAAAACTACACAGATAGAAAAATGCTTTGCTCTGTGTGACAGATTGGTCAGACTGGGAGCAGTGCTACCAGTAAGGCTCTCTTAACAAAAAAAAAAAAAAGAAAAAAAAAAAGAAAAAAAACCCCAAAAAAGTAGTGCATTTGCAGTTGTTGATGTTTTTAGATGCATTTGGAGGTTAAATTTAGCAGTTCTTTTGGATGTTGCTGCACTGGGATATACACAAATTGTTTGTCTTTGCAATTTCAGCATCTTCTATTTTATTTGTTTAAAATAAATGGAGAAAGCTCAGATAGTCTGATTTTTAAAAAGGATTACAAATTCTATCAATTTGCTTTTCAATTTAATCCCCAGTACATATCTTACCCAATGCTGAACACCTTGTTTCAGCCTCAAGGAAGGTTCAGTAAAGATCCAGTACAATATCTGGGAGATCTTAGGTGGGAGCAGAAGGTGGAAACTGCTCTTTCCTTAGTGAAATCTAGTCCTGGCATCAAGTGGAGCATGATTTGTGAAGGCTGCAGAGCAGCAGGTAACAGTAGACACCACCACATATTTCCTATAAATATATATATATGTGTACATTTATTTATTTATTTAGAAATATATATTATGTATCTATTTACATATAAAAGATATAAATATACATTTATGTAGACATATTTATATATTTATATCTATTTTATATATTAATATATATTGAGATATATTAATATATATTAATATATATAAATATCCCAGGAGGCATGCTGCTGGAGCACACCACCACCAGAGCAGATTCCCAGTGTGGAACACATCCCTGTCAGGCCACACCAACCCTCCCATGCAGTTCCAGCTTGTCCCTTCTTGGTGGCATTTACCCACTCTGGTGAGGTGACAGCACTGCAGAGTCCCCTGCTCCTCCACAGAGTAAAGACTTTTATGGGGGCTGCAGCAGCATGGAATTATCTGCCTGTAAGAAAGGAAGATACATTTCAGCTCTAAAGCATTTTCACCTTCATCCTGCTGTAATTTCACAGGGATGTTTGCCTGCTGTGCTTTGGCTGCTGTTTTTATTTCCTCTCCTGCCTGAAGGTTTGGTTGAGCAATACAAACAGCAAGGAAATTTGTCCATTAGGAGAAAGAGACAAGATGCTGTCAATGTATAAAGTAAACAGACACCAAAGAGAAACTTAAATTCCTTCTTTTCACTTTCTCATTTGCAATTACAACAAGGAACTAGCTTTTCAGAAAAGTGTGCATGTTTTATGTCAGTTGTGCCCCCTTTGGATCAGACTGCTTAATTTTTTTCCCTTTACACACGATAAGTCCTGTGTATTCAGCTCATGGGAAGGAATAGTCTACAAAATCATCCTGACAATGAAAGCATATTTGCATCATGTCTGAACTGATATTACCAAAAAGGACTAGTGAACAGGAAGGGAAAAGCAGCCAGTAAATCTACTTCAGGAACAACAAGAAAGCACCTTTGGCAACTGCATCCTAGTAATTGTTGCTATAGAAACTTTAGCTACCTTTATTCTTACTATGACCTTGATTTTTCTTAACAGGATACATTAAAATAATGTACACTGTGGGGCAAGATTCTCTATGGTTTGGTAAATTCTGTCACTGAGCTCATTGCATATAAGGGATGAAGGAATGACCATGTGTTGTAGTGCTCCTCAAAGTCTTTGTGTCAGTCCTAACTCTTTCTAAGGCATTATCAGAAAAAAACCCACCAAAACAAACACTTGTTTTCTTCTGTATTGTGGCATTTTGCTAAGGTAATTAATACCCACATGTAAAATTGCATCAGATTCCTGTTTTCATAGTCTCCATGAGCACCAAAAGCAGGGTTTTTGTGGCAGTCTCTCCCCATCACCCTCCTGTCAGCGCGCTCACTACACGTTCAGCGATGCAGCACTTTGATCTCTCTGAGCTGTAGTAACATTCCTGTGCCTTTATGCATCCTCCACGCTGTGATTTAAAGCCCCTTGTAAAGGCTTATCACACCCCTGAAGGGTACAGAAGAAACATGCTCCGTGCTGAGGAGGAGAGCTGCTATCGGGTGCTTCCACCAGTGCTACCGCTGCTCTCACCCAGAACCTGGCAGGGCAGAGTTGGAAAAATGTGTGTCTGCCAGAACATGTCAAACAGCATCCAGCAACACAGCCCCAGCTGCACCGAGGAAAGGTGCACACAGCTGAGTCTGTTATTCTGCTGCTGGCAATTAGGACCATTGCAGCTCTAAGTTGCCTCAATTTATATCTGTGTTGTTATTATTATTATTGCTGGTTTTGTTGCTGTTGTTATTAATTGGTTTCTGTAAGAAAGTCCTAAATTCAGGCCATATTGTGCTGGATGCTGGACAAATAGGGTGAGAAGAGCTCTCTTGGCTTGGAGGTTTGGCATTTCAGAGGTGCAGTCTGTGGATGAGCTGGGCAGAGCTGTTGCACATAGACACTCCTGGGGAGCAACAGCAATACCTGAATTTTGAATTTTCTTCATTTAATCAGACAGAACTTTTTTGTTGCTTTTCGTTTTGTTTATCCAGCTGCATTTTCCCCTTTGATGTACTGCAATAATTTGTTTTGTGCTTACAAGGAACAGAGTACAATAGAAACAAGAAGTAACTTTTGGAGAAGAGAGAAAATCTTCAGTTCAGGAGAAAGCCCTGGTTGCAAGTCAAGTCAGGACTACCCAGCTTTGTCAGGCAGGTCATGGTCTGCCAGTGTTTAACTTGCTGCAAAATGGGTCCATTCCAGGAAATGGGATACTGGGAGCTTTGGCATGTGCCTAATGGGTTTGGTGTGTGCATCACCCTCTCCAAATGCAGCCTGATGTGGTGCAACTGATCTTACAGGGGAGAGAGCCTATGAAGCTTGCTTGAATGAAGAAGGGGACACAATTTCCAAATGTGTCCTCTTCAAATGTCACCAAAGCAAGGTTATTTTGGCAAGAACTGTGTTGCTTAAACTGCTAGAGCTAAAAACGTAATTACATCCCAGATTATCAAGCAATACTAGTGAATTTGTTTCAGACCTTCAGGCTATGCAGCACACCTTAAATGAATTTACCTAGATCCTGATGTAAATCACATAAGCTTTTCCATTTACTCTGAGCTGGTTACAGTGACAGAAGAGTGAGGATGGTCTGCTCATGGTGAGAAAACCTCAACAAACAGAAAGCAATTATGACACCTCAAAGGTGCTACAGGGGCCATGGGTGTGACTTGAGGAATTATACAGGTTTAGGAATAATAGTAGCAGTCCCCATTCCTAGGGATCAGTGGTGTATTTGGAAGATCATGTCTCTGGTCAAACAGCAGCAGTAGGGATTAAATCCAAATCCACTCAATTCTTAAGGAGGGGTAATATTACCTCTTAGTCAAAGCTGTAATAAGCTCATCAGCCACATGAGAGGAGCAGGCTTACTAGAAGCTACAGCCTTCATTAGGCAGTAATCTACTATTATGCTTATGATGATAAATTATTGCCCTACATTTTGGTTGGTGGGTCAGACAGAAGCTCTGGTGTCTGGCCACTGGATTGAGTCAGAAGAAATAAGATCTTGCTTGCCTGGCTGCAGCATGGAGCCTGAGGAAGGCAGGCTGCAGGAGAGGGAGTCATTCCCTCTGCGCTCTGGTGTCGTGGGCTGAACCCACGGCTTCTCCCTCTGCCTCTGCCAGCAGCCAGTGGGGGAGGCTGAAACTTTCCCTGGATTCGGGTCAGCAGCATGCACAGGTGCTCTGAGCCTGTGAGCAAGCCTGCTCATGGGCACCTCTTTCTCTTTTCTCCTCCAGTTTTAACTTTTGGTTGATGTTTCTCTCTACTCTGAGCAGTTCTTCTCTTCTTTGTCATCATCACTTTTTTTTTTTCTCCATTTCCCTGCAGCATATGGTTCAATTTCCTTGCACTTCCATAATTTCAGACAACTGGCACCCTTTCCCTTGCTTTTAAATATGTCCTTCAAATTCTCTCTGTGCATTTGGATGCTTGGAGTGAGAGCTGCTTGGAGCTCCTGGTCAGACGAAGCATGGCACTGCAAGTCAGATTTTGGCTTTTAGATGATAATTAGTGGGGAATTGTAAGTCAGACACTAACTGTGATTAGTCTTTAATATTACAAAACAAGAAAGAGCAGGGGAAGGAGAAAAACCTCAAGCATGTCTCTCAAGCACATCAAGCACCCACTGACATCAATAGCTTTGGCTGAAGTGCTGCTGGCTTTTGGCCCCTTTCTGCTACATGCCCAGTTACTCATACAACATTCATTTTTTAAAATATTTTCCTGTTTTAGAATGGGTAGTTTAATTTTTTTGGGTAAGAGCAAATGTTAGTCTAAGGATTTTTGTTCCCCACAGTATGATCTTCTATTTTGACTGCTGTCTCCTCCTTCAGAGTCCAGGGAAAGGAAAAAATATGGAAAGTGCAGGGAAAAATACTCAGGTCTGTGGTCTAAAGGAAATCTAAGCCTCTCTTTTGTGGTCTGTTGACTTTAGCAGGATGAGGCAGGTTGAGGAAGACTCTACTGTGCCCATCAACCAGCCATGGAGGCCATGGGCATTGTCTGTCCTTCAAAGGCTGCCAGGCTTTCAAACCCCACCTTGGGGGTTTAATTTTCAACCACCAGGGCTATTCCCATCCCCCAGGATTTAGCCACATGTCAAAGGCATCAGCTACAAACTTTTCAGCTTGATTTCTGTATTCTTAGGCTTAAGGTGTGACCTAAGCAAGAACACTAAGGGACTCTTACCAAAATAGGGGTTTGTTTTTTTTAATTTTTGCTGTGTCTGTGGTATGTGCTTCACTGATTCTGTAATGAGCAAGCCAAAGTGTCCCTTTGTAACCTAAACCCAAGGAAAGTGCAGCCTCCACCTCACAGATGTCACTGATGTTGACTCCTGGTAGCACATGGAAAACCCTCCTTGTACTTTCAGGATCTGGATGTTAGAATCCTGTGCATGGATGTTTTACAAACCTTCCTTTATTGCCCAGCCCTATTGGCCACTGTAGCCTGGATCAGCAGGTTGCTTGGCTTGCCTAGATTAAACTCTTGAGACAGAGCATTTTGTAATTATGCCCCTCAGCTACAGCTCTCTGGCATTCCCAGCCTGTGTTATTTAAACCAAAGCTGTTTCTTATGTCCTTTAATTTCCTGTACCAATGCCAGCTTGCAGTGGTGATTACAGCCTGATGGATAGGTAGGTAGGCTGCTGCTTTTAACTTTTCTGAATCAATGACACTAATTTTATTGTGATCAATTGAACAGCATCCTGTGGCACTCCTGTGGAGGATGGTATATTTATGTAGCTTGTTTTTGTTGCCCATCTCTGTGCATCAGAGGAGAGTACAATCCTCTCAAATGCTTCCCTGAGATAAAAGAAGCTGAAGAGTTCGCTAAAAAATCCAAAGGGGGTAGGCTTAATGTCATACATGGAGGAAGGTTCAGTAAAATCTTGAGGCTCCTTAAAAAAATCCTCAGAGGAAATGGTGTCAGTTGCAGAATAATATTCTCATGTGAGAGCCTTACACTTAAATTTCTGTAGTGTTTTTCTGGGAAGCAGCATTTTGTTTTCCTCTCAGTGTTTTTAACACATTCCCATACCCTGTGAGTTATCTCTCTGTTGGCCATGAAAGAGGGTGAGCAGGAATAAGGAGTTGACAAGTAGGAAATTCTGTCTCAAGGGTCTGGTTGCCATAATAAGGGTGTAAGCTAACATTAACAACATTTTTGGGCTGGGGTTCATGCTTCTCATACTGAAGCACCTCGTTTGAATGCTCTTAAAGCTGAAAAAAAATATTAGAGAAGAGTGTTTTCCAGGTTTCAGCTGGGATTGAGTTAATTTTCTTCCTTGTGGCTGCTACAGTATTGTTCTTTTTGGGCTGGGGTTCATGCTTCTCATACTGCAGCACCTCGTTTGAATGCTCTTAAAGCTGAAAAAAATATTAGAGAAGTGTGTTTTCCTGGTTTCAGCTGGGATGGAGTTAATTTTCTTCCTTGTGGCTGTTACAGTACTGTGTTTTGGGTTTAGGATCAGAATGATGCAGGTAACACCCTGATGTTTTCAGTTGTTGCTAAGAAGTGCTTCTGCTAGGTGAAAGACTCTCAGCTTCTCATGCTCTGCCAGTGAGGAGTCTGGGGGGGCAGAGGGAGCTGGGAGGGGACACAGCCAGGACAGCTGAGCCCAACTGGCCAGAGGGATGTTCCAGACTCAGTATATAAACAGTGGGGAAAAGCTGGCTGGGGGACACTGCTTAGGAACTTATTGGGCAGTGGTCAGCAAGGGGTGAGCAGTTGCACTGAGCATCACTTGGGTAGTTCAATTATTTTATTACTGTAATTATTAATATTGTTATTATTTTCTTCCTTTTCTGCCCTATTAATCTGTCTTTATCTCAGCACATGAGATTTCTCACTGTTACTCATACAATTTTGTCCCCCATCCCACTTGGGTCGGGGTGAGTGAGCAGCTCTGTGGGTTTGGCTGCCATCTGGGGTTAAACCATTCACTGTGGGGTCTGACAGTGGAAAACGACCCACAGGGACAGAATAAAAATGAAAAAAAAATGTATTATATGTGTATAATACTAATTTTATTATAATCAGAAAATATTCCTCTGAGGTTCTACTGCTCACTTTCACAGTCAGAGGGGTTACATCTCCATGTCCTACAGATTCCCAAGCAAAGTAAAATGCTTTGAGCACTTGCTTGAAAATTCTTCTTCATCGAAAGTTTCCCTAGAAAACAACATTGGCAGTGAACCCAAGTGACTTTTTATCCTCTAATACGTGCTCAGAAATTCCTATGAAAATTCATCCCATCGCTCCCAATGTCCCCTTTCTCCCAGGCTCTTGTTCAAAAGGGTGAATAGATTAAGAGGAAATTCTCCCTGCTAATTGAGATTCAGAGGAAAATCTCACCCTTCTCAATAATTTATATTAATGGCAAAATTTCCATTTTGCCCAAGATTTTAGGTAACTTATTCTAGAAGAAGCCTGATTTCCAAATGATTGCCCTGCCTAGGCTGAAGTCCACCATTAAAGTAACCACCAGCAAAGTTTCTCTCAGCTGCATTGGGTTGTTTTAGCCATTAGTAATAATGCTAAAATAAGAACAATGAGACCAGATCAATGGAGCCACTCAGGATTTCTCTTTAGGGAGAGGTGAAGGAAAGGGCTCTGCACCTTTGGACACGATCACCAAGTTTCCAACCACACCCAGTGTGTGGGTGAAGTCATTTTCCCGTGGCAGAAATAATCAGCCTTTCAGAAATGTTCGTGTCTTGTGTAGACACCATGTCTTGGAGCCAGCAAAGGGAATTTCCTTCTCAGGAGCCTGGAGAATCCGTTTCTCAGAGCTCCTGAGCAGCTGAGTGGCACATCACGGGCGACGAAGGCTCTTTGCTGCAGCGGATCAGAGGCAGAGCTCTCACATCTCTACAGCAGAGCGACAGCAGATGCTGCCTTTGGGAGAGAGGGGGTTTAGTGAAAATTCTGCCTCAAAAAAGGACATGGGTATACAAGAGACATTCATTGTGCATCTGCATATTTTAGAGGGAAAACAATACGAGATTTCTGCATTTTATTATCTTCTAACTCAGTAATGTTACTGTATTTTAACTGAAATGTGGCTCTTATTAGGAAAAAAATAGGTATTCAAACTAGGAAAGATCGAGAAGGAGGCATTTCTAGACTGGCAGGGAAAAAATTAGGAGTGACTCTTTTTCTTTCTTTGTGAGATAGAATTATTATTATCTGAATTCTCAACTGGTATAAGCTAACTTGGCTCTACCTAAGGTGACAGAATCACTTATTATACCCCCACTTGTGTGTAACATTTAATTCACTAAACATCAGCTGTTCATTTTTTATTGCTTTTTCTGAAAACTACTGTAAACAAGGATCTGCACACATTTTGCAATGCTTCAGCACTCCTTTTATCAGTGTTCAAAGCAGGCTTACTTTAAAATTTGTGATTCACTACTGATATTAAATTAAGATTCTAAAAGTGCTATTGAATGTCTAATAGTGGTGGCAGACAACATAGATTTATATAAAAACATATTCTCATTTTGACATGCAATATAGATAGCTATCCTGTGCTGTAAAATTTATTTTATATCTGTATGAAAATTACAGTTTTTAAAGAAAACGAACACCGGTTTTCACACTGAGACACACTCTGCTTTCTCAGGGATCAATCAAACACAGCTGCTTGGCTAATTACTCTGAATTTTCTTTTTTTTATTTTCTTTTTTTTTTTTTTTTTTTTGCCTGGCATATTAAAAATTAGTTTGCTTTATTTGTATTTCTGCTTTGCATTTCAATTTCTGGCAATATTCTGCTTTGGTAAAAAAGTAGCAGTGATTGAGAAACTCTAAGATATTTTTCTGGGAGAAAATTAAGCCTAAAGCTATACAATCTACATGACTGGTGACATGTTCAAAATCCCTCATGTTCCAACCATCCCCAGCTGTGGCAGCTGGAATTTTCAGGGAATTGTACCAGGCTCATCTGTATCTGAAGGATTAGGAGAACAGGGAGAGCTGGTGTAACTGCACATTCTGCTGAGATATACTTTTCCAGATATTAGATGGTCTCACCTAAAAATTCCCAAATACCATAAGGCTCCAGGGCACTTGATCTCATATTCTCTTCCTAGGATACATGCAGAAGAAAGCCTTTGTATATTTCTATGTTTTCAGTTTCTAATGGGTCATACCTTATTTTTTGGAGAGTGGCTTCTGATGTGCAAGAGCTGTGGGGGTTTTTGACTAATCTGTTCTGTGAGAGAGGCTGGAACCTTGACCCAGGATCTCTTCTACCTTGTGTTTCACTTGATGATGCAGTTCAGTGCTTACACAGTACCACTGAGAGCACTTTTTATCTCTCCTGTCATATGGGGCTAGAAAACTACTTGTAAAGAGCCTCAAAGGTTAATGAGAGCCAGCGAAATTCATGGTATGTGCATGCCATTTAATACAGTAATCTACAAGACACACAAGGAGAGCATTTCCTGGCAGAAATAGAAAAAAATGTCATGATCCCAGACTGTGGTGGTGAGTGGAACAAAGGGCTGGGTTTCTTGGATTAAACATTTAATCCTTTTGGGGGGTGAGTGAGGTCAGGCAAAGGAATCAATCAGGAAGGTGCTCCAATAGCACAGGCTGATGGTGTCCAGCCAATGTCAGACTACATAACCAAAAGAGCAGGTTCACCATCACAGTGTTACCTGCAACTGTAACAGGTGATACCATGTTTTTGATTTTTAATTAGGAATAAATGCCAAGAGAAATCATGTATAAGCACCTAATTCCAGTCTATTCAAAATTTGGGAAATGCTAGGTGATTATTTGCCATTGCAGCTCATGCTATGGGTTTTATTTTCCTGTTTATCCTTTAAAAGAAAAAAATAAGGTTGCCAAGGTCTTGGGTATTGTGAAGTAACATCACCTGTTTCCTGTGGTTTTACACAGTGAAGGAGAATACCATGGATGACCTGTGCTCTTAACCAAGGGCTTTGGATGTGTTTCCCTGGAAATCAGTTTCTCCATGTTGCAGCCATTGAAGAGGCATCTCACAGATTGTATTTGCTGTTTTGCAGCACGTGCCCTGAGGGATATATATGTCTGAAGGCTGGGGAAAATCCTGACCATGGTTACACGAGCTTTGATACATTTGGCTGGGCCTTTCTCTCCTTGTTCCGTCTTATGACCCAAGATTACTGGGAACGTCTTTACCAACAGGTATGAGGTCATTTTATTACTGTTAAAAATAAAAATAAAGACATCACCTTGTTATAGTGTCAAATACAACAGTTAAAGACAAGAAAGAATTGCTGGTTATTAGGTAAACTGTGCTTTGTGTATGTTCTAGAGAAGGATAGTCAGATGTTCTGGAGAAGGACAATCAGTTCTAATAATCAATTTATTTTCTTAAGAGGGATGATGTCTGAAGAAGGACAATCAGTTCTAATAATTAATTTATTTTCTTAAGAGGGATGTCTGAAGACATTAGTCTGGGTGTTTGGGGAAATTGAAAAAAAATGGTATTGAGAGAAAGATACTAATTCACCTGAGTCTAAATGAAGTTCACCACTTAAGGAAGATCACCACATCACCACTTGGTGATTTTTTGGTGGGTGGTGTAGCACAAGTTAATATTTTGAGTCCAGCTCAAGAAAAGGCCAGAGAAGCACCTGTGTTCTTGTCATATCTGGTTTTGCAAGGTGTGGTGATGAACACAAATCCAGAAAATACTATGTGATGCATTTCAGTCCTCCCTGCTGCAAGCTCTTCATCGTGGACACCTGACAGGCAGAGGCACAAACAGATCCAGACTCAACTCACAGTCACATGCAAGGTGGTCTCTGAGTAATTGCTCATTTCAGCATGCATTTCCTGAAATGTGTGCAAAATCCAAACTGCATCTGCCAGTTTGGTACTGAATTACATTCTCTGTCCATGAAGCCACTGACAATTTGCTGCTGCATCTCAAACCTGCCAAAACTGGAAGGTGATCATATGGAAACAGGAGATAACTTTGACAGGACCACTCTGAAGGTACTGAGGTAAACACTGCTGGAGATTTGGGGGATTTCAGCTTCACATACAGCCAGTTACGCAATTTCACTTCAGGAAAATGTAAAACAACGAAACTGAAGATTCTTTAAACAGCTGTATTCACTTGCTTGGCAAAGAGCTACGTGTACAACTCTGGAAGACAGAAACTGTCACAGCAAATAAGGATGAACATCACTTCATTTTATTATTTGACCTTATACTATCACAGAGTGTTTTCTGTCAGTAGTATCAACTCACTGAGCATGGGACATATCTGTTACACATAAGCTGTCCCCCTAAATTCCAGTTGTGCCAATAAATCTAGTGAAGAACCAGGGGATACATTCAACAGAGCCCAAGGTTTGGTTCTTCTCGTCCTGACACATCTCCGTGATTTTTGGATGAGTTGCATCATAAACATGCATTTTTCTCCCTGAAAAAGGACCTGGATTGTACACATCTGAAGGGATCCAACATGAATCCCACTTGGGTGGTTTCTACACACTAGACAAAACCAGATTGAACTGTGGGGGAATTTTTCACTGCAGCTGACTCTAATATCTATTCTAAAAGAAAACCAGCAGAGATATTTGATACAGGAGAAAATCATTGAAAGCATTATTCTTTTAGAAATTAATTCACTGCAAGGCACACAATTTTTGATTAAGGTATAAAAATTTATTGGTGAGGAGATTATTTCCTTGTATGTGGTTGTCATTTCTCATCAAAGGTTTTCTGTTTGAACTATTAACAAAGGCTGTATCTAATTATATTATAAATCTAATTTTAAAAGGAAACCCTTCTATATTTTTTTTCTTTTTAAAAACATGGTAAAGCATTGCTAATTTTACTTTTGCACGTACAGACTCTCAGATCTGCTGGGAAGATCTACATGCTTTTTTTCATGCTGGTCATCTTTCTGGGCTCGTTTTACCTGATCAACCTAATTCTGGCTGTTGTGGCCATGGCATATGAGGAGCAGAACCAAGCCACTATTGCTGAAACAGAGGAGAAGGAAAGAAAGTTTCGGGAAGCCATGGAGATGTTGAAGAAAGAGCAGGAGGTCAGTGAACTATGTGACATGATTAGCCTTGGGTGACTTGGAGAAATGTTACCTTGGGATTCACATCCTCTTTATTTTACATTTGTGTGATAACCAAAGTAAGAGTTTGTTTGAAAGCAGTTTGTTTATTGTACTGGACGAAGTTATTGCAATTTTGTTTTTTGTGAAAGAAAAATTATAGTTCTCCCTGTTAGGAGTAGGATCATTTGATGCTTACATATCCAGAAGTGCACTGGTTTAACCATGCCATGTATGCCAGCAGAGAAAATTAATATAGTTTGGCATGTGAGATGTTTTAGTGATGATTAAACTACATCTGCATTTGAGCACAACCCAGCTGTTTTGGTAGATCAGCCAGAACCCCAGCTGAACCTGATTCCACCACCCCTTTAGCACACATTGTTTGCTTCACTGTCTTGATCAACCTGCTATAAATATCCAATTGTTTGATAATGAAGGTAAAGGTGTAGATTAACCTCTCTGAAGCACATACAGCTTCGTTCCTGGAAAAGTAAACAGGCAGACCTTGAGGTTAAGATCTGCAAATTATGCAAAGGGTATGGATTTAATGTTATGTCATAAATTTAAACAAACCAGGGAGGCCAAATGGTGGATGTAGCCTTATAGCCTTAATAACAGTATTTAATTTGCATGTGGTTTGTGTGGGGTAGAAAGCTTATATTAAACAGCAGAAGAGAACATTTTAGGTACTGTGAACAAGAAGACAATAAGAAAATTAGTCTGAAATAACATGTAGCACTATAGTTCAGAGAAATAAATCCTTGAAACACAATATAAACTAATATACATAATTTTCTTTTGGGTACATATGGCTTCAGGGCCTAATCCAAAGCCCATTTAAATCCTTAGAAAGAAAATAGAAAATGCAATTCACTCTTGACAAAGTGCTAGTAGAGGCTTATGAATCATTTAAGTCCTTTTAAAGATCCTCTTTGATAGTTTAAGTAATAGGTAAATGCAATTTAGTCCATATACAGCCACTTTGAACAGAGTAACTCTGCCATAACCTAAGGGAACAAACTGAGCTCTAGCTCGTACTTATTTTGTACAAATTTTCATGTGTATTGACTCCAGCTGGGCTCTTCCTAATAACAGTCAACTTTGGTAGCCCCAACTATAATTAAAGATATTTAAGAATTTCATTTTGAAGGCTTTGATTTCAATTAAGCCTGTGTGTACACAAAGAAAAAGAACATTAAGCCTGGAAAGCATAATGTGTCAAAAAAACAAAGTTGCCCCTGAAAATCTGATTTTTTCCCATTTGTCTTTATGCTTTATAATAGAGTCTTTTCTTCAGCCAACCATTTCTCATCTTCCCTGTGCCCTGTTCAGTGCAAAGGGTGGACAGTACATGAGTGGAGAGCAGCTCTTTGCTTTCTCATCATTTGTTCTGTTGCCTTGGGGCAGCTTGAGCAGACTTCCCAGCTCAGGTAGTCAAAGCCTGCTTGGAAGAAGAAGTGACTAATATCCTCCAAGGTTTTTCAGGGCCTCTTGCCACTGCTCAGACTCCATGTGCTTCAAAAATGCTTCTTTGAATTTGCAATATTCCTGGAGTATTATCCTAGTTTTATGGGAAGGAAATTCAGGAGTGGAGTGATTTGGTTCCATGACCTTTACTAATGAAGTCCAGTAATTCTGCAAATCAACTCCTGGCCTCTCAAAGTAGACATTTGAAAGGAGAGGCTTAGGAAAAGGAATTGGGTGCTGCACCACGGAGCTTTCAGATGTCCTGCTGAGATATCTCCCCCTAGTCAGAGCTACTCGATTTTCATCTGGTTCTCCAAACCTCGATCAAGGTCTTGGTTTTGACTTTCTCACCGTACCACTAAGTTCTTGCCTTAAGAGCTCTCTTTTGCATAATCCTCATATCAGGGCTCACGTGAACTAAGCTTTCCTCCCATCCTTCAGCCACCCCATGTCCTTGCCAGGTATGCCTGGTCTCACACACCTTTCCTGCCCCCGGAGTTGTTGCGGTGGGTTATGGCCCGCAGTGCCTGAGGAACAGGACATGGTCCAGCCCCAGGAACCCAAACAGAGTGGGCAGATAGGCAGGACATGGGGACATCCTTGAGCCCAAGCTGCATGGAGCACAGAGGAAACTGGTGAGGTGTCCCTGCCCACGGCTGGGGGTTTGGATGAACTCTAAGCTCCCTTCCAACACAAGTTGAACTGTGATTCTATGGTCCTCCATGCCGTGAGGAACAATTCAGTCCAAATCCTTTTTCACTATCTGAGAGAGGTATTGAGAGCAGAAACAATTCAAGCAATAGGTAAGAAAATTATAAGAAACTAAAAATTAGCTTGTTTTGCAGTATGAGTGCAGCATGCTTAGTAGCACAAACTGCAATATTTTCCAGATCAACAAAATATGACAGCAATCAAAAAGGGAAAACAAAACTGTTCAGGCCAGCTTTTATAATGTGCAGTACAAAGGGAGCAGAAATATAGACCTGCTTGGGGACTATCAGTCAATTTATACAATTGGTCTAACACATTCCTAAATCTGAGCTTAACACCAAAAGACTTGCCAAATCTTTATGAAGAAAAAGCACTTCAGCATAGCAATTAAATCAATTGACTCAAAAAAAAAAAAACCAACAAACCAACCCAACCAAAACAACCTAGACCAGTGTCTGAGCCCTCCTCCTCTCTGCTCTAAGCAGCTTGCTTATGAAAGATATTTCCCACAGGAATTAAGTTTTGTTGTGCTCTCAGCTTGATAGAGCTACCGCTACTCCTTGAAATACATGATTGATTCTTTACACGGCTGTTAAGTGCCTTCACTTTCCTTGGACTGATGCCTGTGGGAGGAAGGGAGTATTTTGCAGTGGAGAGATGATTGCCTGTTTGATTCTAGTGGCTTACAGACAATAGCACTGAGGATTCATCTGTCTCTCCTGTTCTGAGGAACCTGAGAGGCTTTTTTTTAACAATTCACTCTCTTCAGGTGTTTCAGCTGGGGGCTCCGCATTGGGCTGGTCTCCAGGCCACTGATGTGGCCACCACTGGTTCTCCAGCACCTCCAAACCTGACCCCTGTGTCCAGGGTCCCCTCACCCCTCCTGCCTGTGCTGGGGACAGGGCCCCAGCTCCCCCAGCTCCTATCGATCCTTCCTCCTGGCTGCTCATTTTCTCCCAGGTCTGTGGTTTTGGTGCTCAGGCTTTGGAATTGGGCTTCTGCTCCCAGCAGCTGATGTGTTATCAGCCTGCTCCTGCAGAGATCCCAGCAGATAGCCAGCACAGCGTGGGAGCACATGGCACAGCAAAGGCTGCCTTATCTCCAGTTAAGCCCATGGCTCTTTCTTTGCATCTCTGGTCGCAGCTGCCTGCGCTGCGCTCGGGATAAGTGTTTACAGAAACGCGCCAGCTGAGCTGCCTGCTGCTCCTGGCATCCCTCTGTGCAGGGCAGGGAAAATCCCAGCAGCCAGCTGGGCTGCCCTCCTGTCCAGCCCTTCAAGGGGCTGAGGTACAGGGGGTCTTTAATCTGAGCTTCCCCAGCTTGAGATTTTTCTTTGCCTGGCACCAGAATTGTTTGTCCAGAGATGTGTGCATGGCGTGTGCACACAGGCTGTTCCTTCATGATATGTCAAACAGTCTTGTGTGGGAGCTCCACGTAAAAACTATCCTTTTATGCAGCCATTCCTGAGTTTTATGATTACTTATTTCCAGAAATTTTTAATGTCTCTCCTATACAACCTTAAAATTTCAGATGAAAAGTAATTTCTGAGCAGTAGTCGTTTTCACTGAAATCCTGAATTGATAATATTTATACCTTCTACAATCTTCTGATTTAGGCACTAGCAGCTAAAGGAATTGATTCAATGTCACTCAGCTCATTGGAAATGTCACCTAAAAGTGCAAAAGAAAGAAGAAATAAGAGAAAGAAAAAGAAATCTTTGGGGACAGACGAGTATGGGGAAGACCAAAGGAATCCCAAGTGTGACTACGATGATGGTCAAAGGAGGATGGTAAGCCATGGTCTGAAACATCACTTATTCCACACTGTACTTTCCTGGACAAGCCAGGCTCTGAGCAAGGCAATTTAAACTGAAACTTTGAGAAGAAACAGGTATTTAATATCTTAACTGATATTAACATAGCAGATACAGCATGCAGTCTGTGCTAGAACAGTGGAAGGAAACATATTACCACTTCATTTTTTAAATGAATTTAAAATGCCCATTAAACATTTTTATAAACTTGTTTTTTTCAATTATTTTTCCTTTTTTATTTTCTTCCTCAAGATTACCCTCAATCTGGTTTATTTTCTTTCATTCATCTGATTATATCTATCCTATCCCTACTAGAGATTAAAAAAAAAATCTTAGTGGAAACCTACAAGGCTTAAAAATAAAAGAGGAGGAGAAAAGGAGGAAACTTGTCTCTGAGGGCTTTTAAAATATTATGCAAAGACATTATTAACATTTTTATATTCTTTTGCTAGTTGCCTCCAAGTCAAAACTTCGTGGCACTTGTTTCTACTTTCTATTGCAGGGAAGAAAAACAGAGTGACAGTGTTATTAAATAAGGTTTTATGTAAATGTTCCTGACATGCATGAATATGAATCTGCCCATGCTGTATGTATCAAGGGATCATAAATAGCTGCAGATAATTTGTCTTTGTTTAACTGAGGGCAAAGTTTAAATCAGTTTGTTTTGTTATTTTGAATAGCCATGTAACGGGCTAAGTCCTTTTCTATTTTGTTGTCAGTGAATTTAGGGATACTTGGCAACCATAAAAAGCTCATAAAAAACATGTTAAGTGGTGTAAGTAAATGTGACCAATTAATGACTCCTCAGCTCACAAAATTTACCCAGAGCTGGATTTCTGTAGATGACATGCATTTTTTAATCCAATTGTTTGTGTTGCTGTCTCATTGGTCAAGAGGGTTGCGTAACAAATTGCACCTTTTCTAAACCCAGAATTGCTCTTTAGCTTCATTCTGGATGGGTTTCAGGACACCACGTGCCAGAAGCACCATGGTTTGGAGCTGTGCATTTTCAGTTTTATTTCTCAGACTAATATTCCTTTTTTCACTTTTCGCCCCTGGATGTCATATGCATGAGAAGCATGGGAGACACATTTCAAAGCTGATAGTAAATCTTCTCTGCAAGGCTGTGTCTGGCATGGTTGGAGGGAATAAGGCTGAGTCATCATTCAGATGCTATCTTAGCAGGGAAGTGTGTTGCCATCAGAAATCAGTCTCAATGACTGTGCCATGGAAACCCAGGCATGGATTTCTGACCAGCTGAAATTTGGTAGCAATCCAAAAGGGTTGTTTTTAGTTAGAAAGAGCCTGGGTTTTGTACTCCTCCGTGTACCAGTGTCACTAAATAGCATCATTACATAACTCAGTGGTGTAAGCTACAGCACAGTATGAAATCAGGCTTCATTTGATTTGTCTGGTTTGTGGGTGCTGTGGCAATCTGACCTCTCTTCATAGATACTTGGCTCATGGGAAAGTTCTGAAGAAGCTGGAAATTCTGTGCAGGCATAAAGTCAAAAATATGTTCTGCCTAAATGCTCTTACTCCAGTAATTTCCTCTTTAGAGAGAAGAGAAAGGGATAAACTTGAATTCCTTACACATTTTCTGAAGATCCTTTTTGCTCTGCCGGATTTTAGGTGTGTTTAGTCCTTGGCTACATCTTGCTGATGCTCTGGCAGAGTTGCAGTCTCACTAACTGACGTCAGAGTGGATCGTCAAGGCTGATATTTAAGTGAGGGAGACTGCTGTGTACTGAGGTTACCTAGCCCTTAAGCAGCCATGTGCATTGAGATAATCATTTTACAAACTAATAAACCATATCCCTCTTCTTGCTCTTGGTTTGTTTTTTGTTTTTTTTTTTTCCTTTTTCTTTTATCACCTTCTTCCGTCGTATTCTGCTTCTTCTTCTTCCCTCTTCTTCTCATTTTCCCTGCAGTTCATTTCCTGCCCTGTTTCTTTATCTATTCTTCCCCACTGCACTGCTCCTTCCCTAGTTGTTATGAAGATGTGTGATAATGCAGTAGATTGGAGCTGGATCCCCTTCCCTGCTCCTGTCTTCCACTCCTTGTGCTGCCTTCCCAGGTCCTCTGGCACTTGTCCCATGGGGGGGAGTAGAAGCAAAGGAAGTATCACACTGTGAGCTGAATGCCACCTTGACCCTTCCTATTTCAGTACATCTTTAATTGCCAAGTGTTAGACAAATACCTAAAGGCTAGGAATGACTGTCCAACCTCTTAACTTTGCGGAGTCTGAATACCTGTAATTAAGTCTCTCTTTCTCTGAAGCGCTTGGTTTAAAATGGAACTTACTGCTCTCCCCCAGAACTTCCTCGCTCCTGAAAAACGTGTTGCAAAATGTTGTTTCTCTTTCCCCTTTTTCCTTTCTGGGGGTTTCCAGACTCTCCTTGGCATTAGTTATGGTCCCAGTGCAAACTTGGTGAAGCGCAGAACCAGCCACGGAAGCGTTTTCAGTTTCCGACTCCGTGGCAGAGACACTTGCTCCGAGACAGATTTTGCCGATGATGAGATCAGCATCGCTGGGGAAAATGAAAGCCACCGGGGCTCTCTCTTAATTCCAAGATCTGGGAGGCGTCCAAGCGTGCAAAGTCAAGTGAGCCATAGTTCTCACCCTACTACTCCCAACTACACCCAGACGGGCAAAAGGAACAGCTCAGTGGATTGCAATGGTGTGGTTTCCCTGATAGGAGGAGGCACCGGGGCACTCAACCCAGACCCTACTTCTCCTGCAGGGTTACTGCTCCCCCCAGTTATTATGGAAAAGCCTGGGACAGGCGACCTGGTGAGTACTTTATAACTTTTGTATGTGATTCGCGCTCTCGTTTCCTTCTAAATGTTGTTGGAGGTTGCTGTAATTTATTTACACCATATGGAGTCTACAGTGAGAAACCCAGACCCACCATTCCAGGCAGGGTGGGAAGACCATGAGTTAATTCACAGTGAAATGTGTGCCTAGTGCCTCATCAGGGAGGTTATGCCTTCTGGTGAGATTTTCTCTTCAGGAGGCAAATACCTAAATCTTGAGTTTGACAGAGACTTTCTTTTCTTGAAGGGACAGTTTTAAACTTGATTTCTTTTGACTTTTGAATACCTGACATTGTCTGGTGGATAGAAAATTATGGTTTTTAAATGATTCCGTGAATCTTGCCATCTTGTGACTGTGTTTTCTCTTGCTGGTTGGTCTCTGTTTGCATCTGACCTCTTCTGGTCTTCTCTTGGGCTACTGGAGGAGGGCTGTTCCTTAAGTCCAAAGGTAGTTCCCAGAAAGGTTTAGCATCCAGTTCAAATAACACCCAGGAAATATGAGCAGATGATCAACAGATTTCAGCCCTTGTGCAGATTGCCAGCATCTTTGTTGCAGAGCAACACCATGATATGGTGCTTTTGGAAATAGCTGCTACACAGGCAGAGCAATCTGGACAGGTTGCTAGTTTGAGGTAGTGTGAATTTATCTTTTCTTATGTAGATAATCTGCACTGAAGGTCATCACTCTCAACAGTCTTCAAAATTATGGAGGTCACTACTACAGTCAGTGTGGGCAGAATTAATTTCATTTTAGGGATCAAAACCAGACCAGAATAATCTTTTTCCTTGGAAGTGCCTTTTTCTGTTCACTTTAACCACAAGTCTTACATTAGGTGAGATAAAGCCCACTCAGAGTAACAAGGTGCCAAAGCCAGGTTATGTTGGTGGGGGAAAAAAAGCAAATGTGATTATAACATGTATTAGCCAAGGTATCTCCTAAAGAGAAAGGTGAGTGTGATGGATCCCAGCTGTGGTGTCAGATTATCAGTAAATTGAGAAGCAGTTTTTTTTCTCTGGAGCCAAGCAGCTTTATTCCTTTCAGGGTTTGGACTGAATTTTTTTCCTCACCTATCTGGGCATTCCCTGTAGTTCTGCAAATAGACTCTCACACCACCCATGAGAGAAGGGGCCAAGCTGCATGTGGGAAACTGGTTGGTGTGAGAATTATCTGTTTTGTTGACAGTTTTGAGACTGTTGCTGCTTTTTTGGATGTTCACATCTTCCTTCACTTAGGACTTTTGTAATCTCACTTTTACTCTCTGTGGACAATTGTCCTGAGACAATTCTGTAAACAGCTGAGCAACAGAAATGCTGTAGATAGGGAAGTTTTACTGGATTTAGCTTTGTGGGGAAGAAAAAAAAAAGTGTATTAAAGGAGCTGGGGAGGAAAATTTGTGCATCTGTTAAAAAAAATTCTGAACCAAAGTTGTAAGACCTCAGTAGATGAGCAGAGGATGTCCTCTTTTTCTCTGTAAGGAAAGCAGCTCTGCAGGCTGTCCCAGCTGTCAGAAAAAGCTTAGCAAAGCACAAGAGCACTCAACCCTTCACAGAAAATATCAGCATTTTACAGGATTGGGTCCTGAGGTGACAGGGAGGCTCTGAGCTCTGCTGGCATTTATTTTCATTTCTCAGCTTCCTGCCTTTTGAATAAATGGATGCTGGAAATTGAGTGGCTGGGGTGGGTGAGCTCACTCGGCGGTTCCCTGGCCATCTAGGAAACAACACCCAGGCACTACAGTGACAGATGCTCATCCAGTGATGCAATGTGAAGGATGTTGTGTCTTTTGCAAAAACAGGTTTGGTATCTAATCTATCCAGAAAATGTGAGCTGGAGTTGAAGGCTGATTGGCAAGGGGCCCATTGCTGTACAGATGTATTCACTGCAGGGGTCGTAAGCACTGGGCACAAACTGCAGCCTCAGCTGTGCCTCAGGCAGAAGGAAATAGCAAATCTGACCCCTCAGCCTGCTTGGAGATAAATCAGCATGTTTCTCGGCTTTGCATTTGATGATTTTCACCTTTTTCATGTTAAAATTTGTAGGTGAATTTGTTCTTTGTTAGCAGCTCTGGTTTCTTTTTACAGTCTCTTCATATGTTTGGGGAAGGTAGAAAGAAAGATGTTGCAGTTACCTCATTAACCTCACTGACCCTTCTGCTGTTATTTATTTTGAGCAAGTGTGAGCCTATGGAAAAGGACCCACTTGGGCTATCTGTTGTATCTTTTCTGAGCAAGAAATGAAGGGCCAATCCATGAAAATGCATCACTGTAACTTAAGCTTAAATTACAGGGCTTAAGCCCTGACTTGCAGCTTCCTGAGGTGTAACTGGTTTTGCTCATGCAAATGGAACACCTGGGGAGATGGAGGTGGGAAAAACCACAATTTACAGCCTTAGATTTTTGAGGATGCACTTTTTTAGGTCACTCCATGATGCTGAGTAGTATCAGTTGAACACAAAACAGACCCATCAGACTGCTGCTTAGAGGGGAGATAACTGAATTCTGATTTGGGGAAAGCTTGGAGGAGCACTTCTCATTTAAAAGACAGAGCAAACATCAAACAAGATCTGACCATCTCTGGTTTTGCATTTTTAACCTGTGGGCCTTCAGTCACAAATAATGACTTAGCCCATAGCTGTCACAAATTATTTCAAAGTGAGTTCTCCTCAGGTTTCTCCAGGAAAGCACAAACAGTCCCTAACAACTTCTGAGCATTTCAGCCTGATCAGCTTTGGAAATATTCACCCTGAACAGTTTACCCCAGGCAAAGTGGTTGGGTTGGGACCACAATGAACAACTTCCATGCCTTTGTGAGATTGTAACTGCTACCCCCTGTCCTAGCCAAGGGCCATTTCCCCACGGGAATGGCTGCAGGTGGCAGCTGAGCTGACATGAAAACATCTGTGCAGCTCAGCTGCCCTCTCCCAAGAGAGAAGAGGCTGCAGCAGTTTATCCCACTGTTCAGGCTGGTGACTCAGAGGAGTGACATCCTGGCACTTGGCTGCAGAAAAGCATGTAAGATAAAAAAATCCAGTTTCAAATGCTCTTCAGATGGCCTTGGCTGCTTGGCACGAATGGATGAGTGGGTTTCCATGAGAAACCAAGTGTGTTTGCACTGTCCATCTCCTCTCCCTAATTCCTAAATCCAGCTCAGGAAAAAGGGAGGATTCTAGGTTATCCCAATGGATGGTGCTAGAGCCAATCAGTCTCACCATCTGGGGCAATCTTGATGGTCATCAGGTTTGCTGACTGTGGTCAGCATGGTCCTTGCTGAGCAGCCACCTGCCCATGAGCTCATCAAAGTAGTCCTGAAAGTCTCCAGGGGCTTCAGTGCACAGCCTGAGCAAGAGGAGAACATCCTACCTTCTACAGGGAGCATCTTTGCTACACCCATGGGTGTCCCCATGCCACAAGAGAGTTCCTACAAGGAGTTGTTTTTAGTTTTAGAAAGTTAGTTCTTAGTTAGAAAGAGCCTGGAGAGCTCGTGGGGGGCTGCACAGAGGGTTCAGTGCTGTGAGGGTCCCAGCCAAAGGGCCTGCAGAGGTCATAGGGAGAGCAAAGTAGTGCAATATGAAAGTGCGGTCTGCAAAAACCCTTCACAAAGTCAGGTCTGGGTCTGGCAGTCATCACCTGGAGGGGAAGAGCAGCAGGTGGTCAAGTCTGAGGGGTGCAGGGAGCGTGTCCCAGGAAACCCATGGCAAGTCCTGGTCACTCTTCTGGAAATGCAGGGGACTCACTCAGGGCTGTCCTGCTCTCCTACCAGCTTTCTTCAAGTGGTGCAGCTGCTGATTTTATCAAACTTACCCCAGTGTGCATAAGACATAAGCAGGACCTGGTGATTATGCTAGAAGTCCTAACTGGTTTTGTTTTGGGCTGAAACTGAGAGTTTTGAAAAATGTTACATTTTTACGCTCCTTCTGATTGCTGGGTGACATTTTGGCTTTTGCCTTATTTAGAGAAAGTCTATATATTATGTAAGTAATTTAAGGGCACATAACAACCTTAAGGTTCTGCACCTTCCCGCAGTATTTATTTGTGGCTTTGCATTGCTCTGTTGTGTCTTGGTGTTTCTTAGTTAAGAGGTTAGAATAACACCTCCCTTCACAAGGTATTGATATGCTTGGGCAGAATTTGATTTAGTTAATGAACTCTTACCTGGAGCTCAATTTATCCATGGATTCTGATGAGGCTGAGTGAGATCTCACCTGTGGCTGTCAAGAACTTCTAGAGGGTTAAGGAACACGCAAAACACCATCCCTTCTTGCCTCCTAAATCCAGCTGGAGCCTTTCCTGTAACAGTCCAGGGAAATCACAAGACTTTTAATTTAACCTGACTTTACAATTGCTCCAGAGGTGGGAAGTGGAAGAGAAATGGATGCAGGACTGAAAGAGTGGTGGTTTCCAAGTGGGCACTGGCTGTTAGGTGGTGATCCCCACTTCTTTGCTCTCCCTGGGGCACCTCCTCACCAGAGCTTCCCATCAGTCCAGGAGCAGGGCAGGGCACCCTGTGACATGGTTTTGGGATGGGCAACGAGGCTGGAGTAACCTGGGGACACCCTCTTGCACACACACAGGCTTTCCTGAATTTCCTCTTTGTCACACTTCTGCTTTCTTTTCTAGGAAACTTGAAATGCTGAGCATTGCTAGATTGAGAGGAGGGAAAACACCTGGAGGGTGGCCAAGCTGTTTATCAAGGGTCTGAAATAAGGATTTAGAAATTTATCTTTAGATTATATTATTTTAAAAAGAAAAACAAACAAAAAAGGACCTTGCTTTTTGTTTCAGCTAAGCATAAAAGGCTTTTGCTGACCACATTGGTTTGAGGTTTTCATGTTCATCCTAAAATCACCCTGAGGTAAAATTTCTCTCTTTCACTTCTTGCTTTGGCACAGGACTGGTGAAAAGGGAAAGTGTTAGCAGTTTCCATGTTCAGAAATAAAGGTCAACAGAATAAGTCATCCAAAAATCCTTCAATAAGTTATGTGGATAAAAGCTTCCTCTGATGCTGTCACACAGAGTTGTCACCACAGCTCTGTTTCTGCTCATTTCAAACTTTGCTTTTGTATATTCTATGTGTAAATCACTCAGATTTGGTGCAATTATTTCAAACTGCTTTATGTTAGGGTGCATCTCTTTAAATAGTCAAGCATCCCCAAAATTAGGTAGTTTCTTTTTAATGCTGTGCTCTATTATGGCCACCTCCAATTTCATTAAATGTTTGTGCTGGTGCCTTGCTGGGTCCATTGCTCATGGGGTGGCTTGCCCACCTTTTTATGCTTGAAAATTTTTGAAGTGTACAAGGAAAATTAAACCTGTCCTGGTTCCCAAAAATGGTCTTTAAAAATGCTGCTATGCTTAAGCCCATCTTCACATAATCATTTTGACATAGTTCAAAACTGTAGGCAGTGAGAAGAAAATATCTCTGTTATGCATCCTCATTTACATGTAAATTACTGGATAGTATATCTGTCTCTATAGAATTTAGGTAATCCAAAGGAGGAACTTTTCCAGTCAATCAGGGGGCAACGCAAATAATCTTTTCCTACTGCAGGTGCCTATATTTAACTCCATTGTGATTTCTCATCTGGATCCCAGGGACACTCCTTGCATAATTGTGGGGACTGCTGTTATTTTATGCTTAATTTCTATAGAAATATAAGTACAATGAGAAACTGTGCCTGTGTGTGTTTCCTCAGAGATGATAATAGCCTTTATGATGCCTGCTTGTCCAGTTCCTGGAATTGTTTCTGTCTCACAGTGCAAAAGCTGCTGGTTCCTTGTGTGACTCTCAGCTATTTCTGTTCTAAAATAAATAATAATAATATAAACACAAACCCACACATAACTATTCTTTACCTAAGGTAAAAGCTTATGACCTTCCTTAAGCAGCTTTAGTAATTTTAAGCGATTCACCTGGATGGAAACTTTCTTTCCTGGAAAAATTCTTCCTAGTAAGTGACAAAGTGACTACGTGCTGGATTTACTGCTCTGTTGGCAAATCTTTGCTTAGTGGCATTGCTGCCACATTCTGTGTCCTGGCTCTGGGGATGAACCTCTGCTGTGTGCCTGGTGCCAGGGGGCTGGCAGGGAGCAGGGGCTTGGTTTAGTTAAATAAGTTTGAAAAAAATAGGAAGAATGAACCTCTGAATGTTTTTCCTTTGGGTTTCTACCACTTTGCACTTGTGAATAAAAGGTGGCTTTCAGATAAGGGACTCTTGGGAACGAGGTTGTCTGATGGCATATTACTAGTACATCCTATGCTTTAGATCAGATAGGATGGGGAGATATTAGAGCTTAAAAAGACTGAAATAATGCACAGAGATTTGAAATTTGAGGTTTTCTTATGGTTCATTTTACAGAGGCAAACTTGTGGTTTGGGTTTTTTTCCCTCTTTTTCTTTGCTTTTCCATTTTTTTTTTTTTTAATTATTCTACTTAAAAATTTCTCTCCCTCCTGTTTTTCTTTACCCTGTCTAGCTATTTCTTTTTGGTACCATGTATTTGTTACATATTCCAAACTGCTGTGAATGATTATGCAATTTTGTAGATGCTTTCTTCATTAATAAAACATTTGTTGTTTCATTGGTTTTTATTGGATGTTTTTGAGGCGAAGGAAATCAAGCAAACTAAAGCATCTGAAACACCATTCCTGGTATTCCCTGGCTCCTAAGCCAAGGAGAGAGTGTTTTCTTGTTCTGCATTACTCCCTTTGAAGAGTTTCTGGTTATAACTTTCCTTATGGGATTACTTAATCAGTAACTCAATGGACAATGAGCAGATTCTGCTGAGTTTTTCTTTAAAAGGACATTTTAGTGGGGGGGGAAAAGGCTATTTTGGAGCATTACTGCTTTTCTGGCCCAGCTGATGTTTTTAAGTGCTTGCTTTCAAAGTCCTTCCTGTTCTCTGGCCATGCAGTGACTGGTGTTTTTAACTGCAGTACTTGGAGTGACCTGGGACCAGCATCCTGGTTATAATTTTCATTGTCAAGCAGTGGCCAAACATCTTTGCCCTTTTCTGGGATATCTCCTGCCCTGAAGAGGTCACAGTCCAGAAAGACAGCTTGTAGAGCTTCAGCACCTTTATTTCTTGCTTCTCTTGTGGAATTGCCTTTCTTGAAGAGCATTTTGGTAGAGAAATGGTGAAGAGGAGGGACCCTGGGTCCCTGAGCACAGACAGCAGAGCTGTGGAGCTGCTGCTTTTGGCACATCTCAGTTTGCATTCCAGGTGCTGATCGGGGGGGGCACTGCAGACCCAAGTGATGAGAAGATCCAGAAGACTGAATCTAATTCCTGTAGCTCATTTGTCTGTGGAGAAACTAAAGCAGCTGCTCTGATATCTGAATAAACCAGAGTTTCTCATCTTTGTAGAGATTTCTTCTCATTTCCTGTTTCCTTGAGCTATAGCACAAGAGCCATCAGGATCCATCCATCTACACCTGTTTTGTCACAGTGTCTCAGACCTCACAGCCTGGATGCTTGAGGACCAGGGCAGGGGCTGTTGAACATCTATTTTGGGAAACCGAGGGTCTCAACCAGGAGGTCTTTGACAGAGAATGATGTTGAACCTGGCTTTCCCAGATTCTTGCACCTCAACCACTTTTCTTTCCACTTGTGTGAGATCTGGAGGAGTAAACCAAGTGGGATTTGTTCTCTATATGAAGTGGGAGCTTGTAATAATAAAAGCCTTAACATCTTGCTCCTGTGAGCTGACAATATAAAGTGTTTCATGCAGTGTGTGTCTTCAGCTATGCTGTATTTCTGTCTGCCTTCAGAAACCCAAGCCTACAAAAAGCATAAAACTAATTTAAAATGAGACATTAAACAAAGATAGTTTGGGAGTTCTGTTTTTCTGGTATTTGATTTCTTTGGGATTTTTTTTTTAATGTTTTTCCTTGAGAAACATGAGAACAAGGGTTAGGTTATTTATTTTTTCCTGAGAAAATGAAGCTAAGTCTCTCCCCTAATTATGGAGCTTCAGAATCCATAACACCAAAGATCACCACAATGACAATATGTTCCTGAGATTTGGCAGTGTTTCAGAACAAGGAAAAACATGTGCTGGGGAGTCAGTTTGCTTGGTATGATATCAGAGGTCTGCAATGGAGCTGTTACCCACGCCCTTTTCCTTTTCTAGCTGTATAATTAAATACTTAACACATTTCAGAAATAATGGATTAATTACTGTAATTAAGCAGGCCTTCTTTCACAAGCGAAGAGCACGGGAAAGCAGCGCTGCTATTCCTCTGGCATCGTGAGCCTTCCTTTATTTTCACCCACAGTTTACATGAAGGTGAAGGGCAGAACAAATTTTCCAAAATTGCTCAAAGTGCCATTTTCAAAAGCTGTGCCCCACCAGCATGCCTTTAACTCAGAAGTCATTGTGCTTTAGACTCTTCAGATGACAAAATTAATGCTTAGGCAGTTTTGAAATTTCTACCCAGTGTCTGCCTTGGTTTCACTGTGCTGATCCAGTGTGTTCCTTTAAACAGACTTCCCCCTCGGACGAGGCAAGCAAGAAACAGCTTTTAATGCCCCACCGGCCCTCAGTGGACCACTCAGATGAGCCCTTTCAGAGGCAGAGGGCAGTGAGTGCTGTCAGCATCATCACCAGTGCCCTGGAAGGTAAGAGACATCCTCAGTTTCCCAGCTCAAAATCACATCTTTGTTAAAAAGCAGGAAAAAACTGACACAAAATGCCCTGATATTGTTTTGAAAGAAGGCATGAAGGGTAGTTATTGCAACCCCTATAACGGAGGCAGCACAATCCTTATCTTACCCATGGACTGGTAAAAATGCAGAGAAAATGCCATATAATCAGAATTGGAGGTTTAAGATTTTGTGCTGTCGTGGTGTTAGAGGCACACAGGGCTCACTGGAGTGCAGGGCAGCAGAGCACCAGCCTGGTTTTGGGTGACTGCCTGTACCTGTGCTGGTGTCTCATCTCTGGGGCTGAGGGAAAGCCTGCCACGTGCTGAACCTCCAAACTGGGGGGACAGGAAAGTCTCTAAGTCTCTAAGTCTCTCACAACAAGGACACTGCAGTGTGGCGTGTGAGTCCCACCATGAAATTTGAAGATGCTCAAGGGACCATTTAACCACACAAATATTTCTCAATTTTTCCACTGCTCTTCTCATGACCTGCAGGAGGATTTTCCTCCTCTGGGTTTCCATAGGCAGGAACTTTGCAATTTCCTCTGGGAAATTTATTGACAGCAAGACAACTCAGAGCAAGACCCCCACATTCCCAATCTTTTTACTTGTAGCATCAAGGGGCTTCCTGCACTTTCTCGTGTCTCCTACACTGCAAACAGACATGAGAGAGAAGGTAGCACCTAAGAGCCCAAAAAAATGTCATTCAAGAGCACAGTTGCAAGGGAAATTGTAGGTTCTCCTGCAGCCTCATTCTCTGTGTGACTGATGGAGAGGGACTCACCTTACAGACAGGACCTGGACATCAGTGTGAAACCACAAAGCCCTTCCTCCTCCTCAGTTTTTTACCCTCCCCATGGATATATTCAGCACTATTGTGGCCAGAAGATATATTTGTGTTTGAATGAATAAAGAGCTGTGTTGTTAATAGGGAAATAATTGCTTTGGTGTATTCCAGTGTTTAATGTACTCTGCAAAGATTTTATTTGTTTTCTGTGGGGTTTTTAGCAATTAGCTTTGTGACTGATTTGCTCTCTTGTAATGTGTTAAGAATGCCTAAAAGGTCTGGACTTCTGGAGTTCTTGTTTATTTAATGGTATTTTTCTATGCCTTTATACCACAGAAATAGAGACCATCCAGGCTAGGATAACTCAGAGGACATGGCACTCAGGAATGTGGTTTAGTGGTGAACTTGGCAGTCAAGGGATAACAGCTGGAATCAGTGATCTTAAATGTATTTTCCAATCTAAATAATTCTATGATTCTATGTAGAAGAAATCCTTATCAAAGGTTTCCTAACCCCCAGACTTTGATTAGTCATTGAAATTGAATACTTCTTAACAGGGAATGTCAGATCAGAATAAAATATGTCACAGGATTTAACCATGTTCATGGCTGTAAGATTTGTGCCAAACTTTGAAACAGCCAGTCCAGAAATCCCTTCCCCTTTACTTATTTGGTTTCTGTTCTTAGCTCCTGGGCAGTCAACAACTGTCTGTGTTTTCCAGACATTACAAAGCCTTGCAGACAAGAAAGGACCTATTTCTGTTTAAATTTAAAAATAAGAGAAAAACCATCACAGTGCTGGTTGTATTTTTCTGATCATTTTTTAACAGTAGCAGAAAAAGCAGAGGCTAATTTTACATTTTCTTTTGCAGATATTAGAAAAAAAACATTAAATATCTTGTGTTTTCCAAATATCATATTTACTGGGAAAGGATATGGATTATTAATTGATTTAATGCATTTTAATGCCACATCACTGCCAAAAGATGACAGTCCTACCTTTCTCCTTCCCTTGCTGTGTTCCTGCACTTTGTGTGATTGGTTTTCAGCTGGATCAACAAGCAGAACCAGCTCACCCAGAAGGTCCAGGAGCACAAAACCTGGCAAAAGGACAGAGAAATAACATGTGGCTGAGGCTGAAAAGAGTGAAACCAAACGTTTTAGCAGCAACCTGGACTTAAAGGGGCTTATGTTGTGAAGAATAAGGATATAGATCCATGTGTTCTAGATTTACCTGGAAAGTCAGATCCTTAAGGAATTGACTGCCCTATACTCTTTATTGCTTTCAGAAGTAAATTAAAAAAAAAAAATTGCATTGAAATCCATGGTTCTCAAATAATATTAGGGTTTACCTGTAAACCCTCTATTTTGAGGCTGGAAAGAGTAATTTCTTGGGAGGAATTTGATTTCCCAAAGATCTTAGAGCAGTGTAGATGTGTGTGCAAAACCTGTGCAGGTAGGACATCATTTGGTATTTTGAAAGCTTGATGGAAGACAACTAATAGCACAGTTCTGTTGTTCTTTGAAGAAAAGTGGATAAAGAATAAGAGAATCTGAGGAAAAATTCTCTAAGATCAGCAAATCCAACCTTTGACTGAATATCCTCACCAAACCATTTTGCAAAGTGCCATGTCCACTCAGTTTTTGAACACTTCCAGGGATGGGGACTCCATCTGTGCTTAACCACTCTTTCAGTGAAGAGATTTTTTTCCCCAATATCCAATCTGAAGCTCCCCTGGCACAGCCTGGGGTCATTTCCCCTTGTCCCAGATGCTTCCTGCCTTGGGAGAGGAGGCTGTTTATGAACTGATTGAAATAACAGCCTTGGCTGAAGTTTTCCTGTTATCAGTGCAGCTTCTAATTATATAGACTAAAACCATAATACAGCATTCCATGCCCATAAAGGAATCAGAAAAGGAAGGCATTAAGCAATTCTGCTGATCATTGTCATTTAGCCATTAACTGTCTTTCTTGACTTTTTTTCACCATTTAACACAAATTATACTTAAGAAATTATTTCAATTCTTTTCTGAAATGAGCATGTAAAAATGGTATTACAGGCAATATTTTAAGAGCACCTTTAGAAAGCACATTTTTAGTAGTGTTTTGAAACTGGCTTATCTGCCCCTGATTTTGTCTGTGGACCTTTCAAAAAATCAGATATTTAATGCTGTTTTGGATTGCACATCAAGGATAGAAACTCTGTAGACAGCCAGTGATACTCTGGTCCTTAAGTACTTAAATAAGCTTTAAATATTGGATTTAAGCTCTTTCATCTCTTATCTGCTTTAAAAGGTATTACTTAAGATACTTTGAAAATGTGACCAGGGACTGAAAAATAGATATTCCAATCTAAGTTAAATGCAGATGGTGTATTCTTATCCATTTGAAATTGGCAAAATGGAAAATAGAGTAAGAATCCAAGCCTATATATAATGCTAGACTTCACATATTTAGTACAATTCTCACTTTTTGCCTGTGACACTTTTAAAAGGTTTTTACTTTCAGAACAGGTCACTGTCTGCTAAGTGCAGGTCAACTGGCTAAAACCCCAAAGTGTGTAATTTGCCAGCCTGCTAGGACAGGAATATTTTTATCTTTGAAAAAAGTTTGGGGTAATTTGTGGGCCTTCCTCTGTGTAATGAGTAATTTTAAGTGTTCTCTTGTCGTATAACTCAGTGTGAATTGACTGTGACTTTGCTGCTTGTGACTTAGAGCTTGAAGAATCGCACCAGAAATGTCCTCCCTGCTGGAACCACTTTGCCGTTAAATTCCTCATTTGGGATTGCTGCCCACTTTGGCTTTTAATCAAGAAATTTGTCAAGTTTGTGGTAATGGACCCGTTTACCGACCTCACCATCACGCTGTGCATTGTGCTGAACACGCTCTTCATGGCCCTGGAGCATTACAAGATGACCAAGGAGTTTGAGCACATGCTGTACATAGGCAATTTGGTAAGTCAGCCTGAACTTGAAGTGCCACCTGAGGGGTGAATTTCCTGCTTTTTAAAGTTTTGGCCATGGCTTGGGAAGTCCTATTTTGGTAACTGCCAGCATTGCTTTGCATTTGTCAAGCAAGTCCTCGCAGCCACCTCTTCTTAGAGAACTGAATGAAGAGCAAGTGTCTATTTTTATCAAGCTAACATATTCTGCTGTTATTAGTAACCATCAAAGCCATGGTTTTGGGCTGTTCCTGATAGATATCTGTTAAAGGAAATGAGATAAGAGAAAGGTTAATGAGCTTCATTCACATTTTCTGGTAAAGCACCCATAAGGCAGCAGTTCCTGTTGACTAATAGTGACTTTTATGCTAAAACAGAAACTTACAGAAAAAAAAAGCAAGGCAAGATCTTGGAGGGAAATGGAATTGTGTTTGATCATGGGTTGGTATCTATGTTGGAAGGTGGCTGATGTGCATCTTCTACATGTGCGGGGTCCTATGAAAACCCTGGGGCAGAGGGGACAGGGAGCAAAGCACGGCCAGTACAAGCCAGAGCAGGTGGGTGTAGAGATGCAAAGCAAAGAGACCACACTTGTCCAAAGAACAGCAGAGGGAAAAACCACAGTCAAGCTGCAGGGACAGCAGAAAAGACTTTCCAAGGGCAATGTAATACAATTTGTGGCCCAGGGGTCACTCTAAATGAAATCTTTTACTTCAATCATCTTTCTCGAGTTATGACAGCAGAAAAGACTTTCCAAGGGCAATGTAATACAATTTGTGGCCCAGGGGGTCACTCTAAATCTTACTTCAATCATTTTTCTCGAGTTACGTTTAAAAGTTGCCATGTGTTACTGATTTAAAACTTAATGTTTAGAATCCTTTTAATTGTAGAAGAGTCTGAATTAGAAAAGGCACAGGCCACCTAGCTATGGCATGGTGGGATTGCCCCTAAAATGTAGTGGTAGCAGCAGAGATATCCTATAGGGATATAAGTGGTCTGGAGAATCTAGAAGGTGGATGCTGCCAAGCTTGCATTTAAGGAGCTCACAGCAGAGGTTAAAAAGCCCTTTATTTCTATAAAAACAGAGGCTGCAGTATTTCAAAGCTGGATTAATGTCACCTAATTTTAGGTATTTACAGTGTACGAGTCTGTGCCAGTTGTCTTTGTCTCCTTTTAAAGTCAGTGGAAGGTAATGGACAGTTTCAAGCCCCATTAATGTGATGTTGTAGTGACATTTACTTTTGGATAAGGTGAAGGGCTGTGACTGCAGTAGCCACTGACCACAGTGGGAGCACATAAGAGACACTGCAGATGTGAGACCTGCCTTTAGTGAGAAGCTTCCCATGCTGGCAGGTTTGGGTGGGTAGTAGCAATAACCAGGCATTTTGTATCAGCCCTAGAATATGGGATATAACAGATAGATTTTTTTTTTCTTTACCCTGGTCCTTGTTTTTTCTAGCTCTGGGCTTCCATGGGCAGGTTGAGGTTATTCCCCTGGGCTTTGGGATCTGTCTCCAGCTTTTCATCTGATATGTCTTGGCAAATCTCCCTCTGTTGTTGTGCTAAGCAGAAATCTGTTTGGGTCCCTCTTGCTCCAAACCCATGCTCTTGCCCTCTGCAGAAAGCAGTAGATAAGGATAGCTTGGAAATCATCTCACAGGACTGTACCCAACTTCACTTTGCAGCCAACATTCCTTCTTGCTGCTCAACAATTTGAGGTCTTCTAAGATGACTTGAAAAAATTCCTTTGCGTCCATCAAAGCAGGTGGCAAAGCTGCCACTTCCCTCCCTGGCACTTGGGATAGTCAAGGTGTCTGCTCCTCACTCTGCTTTTGGCAGGTCAGCTTTCCCCTTTGCGGACCACAGGCAGTGAAACTTTAGCCCTTGGCTTCCCTCCTGCCAACACAGCTCCTGCAGACCTGCCAGGGCTGAGCAGGGCTGTGCCAGGTGCCATCAGGAAATTAGACAATCAGTAGAGACAGGAATTTTTGCAAACGGAAATTTTGCAGAGAGACACTTTTTTTTTTTTTTTTTTTGTATTTTCCAGAGAGAGAAATTTCACAAAGCAAATATTGCAAAATTTTGCCAAAAAACAGAAGAAAAATCCCACTGTGAGCTTCTTAGCACTGCCTAGAGCTATTTCTCTTCCTTGTGCTAAAGTGTAAAGCAAGCAAAACAGCCTGCCTGCATTTTTTTGTAGCAGGCTGATGGCTTGGGGCTCCCCTTCTCCTGAGATCCCAGCCTGGGTCTGTGAGAGCCCAGCCTGTCTCAGCTCACCCTCACCAGCTTTTCTAAACCCCCGCATAACTGGATTAATTGTGAGCAGAGCAGGTCAGAGAAAGGTAACTCCATTTCGTGGAAGATTTTGCAAAGTCATTTGTAATGAAAATTGACATTTTTTACAATTCCCTGTGAAAGGGAAGGGAGTCCCAGCTCCAGGGCAGGCTGCCAGGTGGCTGCATCCCCTGAGCTGCAGACTGGCAGCCCCCCCTCTGCCCCCACACTGGCTGGCTGGCTGTCTTCCCATTACATCTAACCCTCTTTGAGTGATTATGCTAGCATTAAACAGGGGAAATATTAAACAGGGCAGGTCTTTGGCTTTTCTTTTTGCTTTACTTTTTGCTGAGCAAATTTTCTGAGAGAAATGAAAGAATGAAAATGGAGTATGGATTTTCTTTCTCTGGATCTGCCCGTTGCTGGGGCTCTCCTGCTGTGATTGTCCATCTACTTCATTCAGCATCTGCTACTTTCAGGCCCCTTTAGTTCATCCCTTACAGGAATGAACACTTTCAGATGTGATCAGAAGGCCAGCCAAGCACGTGTACAGAACTCTTCTGCCCACGCAGTGCCACCACTTAAAAAATGAGTGGAGAGAGCAAGACTCCCTCAATTTCTGTTTTCCTTTAGAAGCTGAGGTACCATTATGCAACATTAAAGCCTAAATGGCTGAAACGACAGATAAAAGGGTTTGGTTTGTTTTTTTTTGAGACAAAGTGCTCCACATCAGCAGTGTCATATTTAGCACCAGTGGGATGTTAAGCTACTTGTTTTCTTTCCAGCCTTTATCACAAGAAACACCCAGCCCCTTGTGCAGGTGCAGTGGAGCAGGTGCTGTGTGGAATTTGGGCTGGTACATACACACACGACTCCTGATGCCTTCAGGAAGGCTCAGACATTTTGCTGCCTCGCTGTGACATTTCCTTCTCAGAAGGCTATTGATTAAAATGATTCAGGCAAAGAAAGTGATCCTCCTGAGTCATTTTCTCAGCAAGAGGGTTGCATAATGTGTGCAGCGTGGTCTCGTAGTCTTTTAAGGCAGTCCCCTGGATAGAATTTCACAGACATCCAGTTTCGTCTTGCTCTCTGTCCCAGGAAAAATTTGAGCATTATGGTGGGAATCTTTGGTATCTCTAACCCCTGTGACTCAGAAGTTCTTTGCTAATTAGAAATATGAGACAGGTTGTTTGTTGTGTTCTTGGTATGAGGTGCTGATGGGAAGTTGCTCCGTCCCAAGGTATTGCTGCAATCCAAGATATCATTTTCCTGAGGGGAAACAGAAGGTATTTTCCATAAGGAATTGTGTAAAATGGCCACTTGGAACAATTAATTCCTGAAGCATTACAGAGCAAAGCCAAGCACTCCTCAAATTCAGGCTATGATAATTCATTTTTATTCTTTAATATCATAATTGTATGATTTTGCTCCTTCTCGTTCACATCTTAGTGGGTGTCTCATCTCTGTTGCTCAGAGTTTATCAGCTTTGCTGAGCTAATGTTTCAAATATTCAGCTTCTTGGAAGGAAAACATTTCTCCTTGACTGTGTATTAGTGATACATGACCTCTGGATTTCCCCCTCTATTTTGACCAACAAAGTGCATTAATTTTGATTGTTTTACAGAAAACCGTGTATTTTAATTTTAAAGATGTCCATTTCTGTGAATGTATCTTCTTCTATTTCAGAAATTCCAGAATTTTCCAGAAACACAAAGCTCTGGGCATCTTGTACTATGATGTGACATTAAAATAAAGCAGTGTATGACAAACTTGTTGCCCACATTTTGTCATTTTAAGTTGATTGTAGCATTGCACTATGCATTTAAAACATTACTTAAGCAGGGCATGCAAAAGTACAAAATCTGTTTCTCTGGGATACTTTACAGGAATCTATTAAAAGTGAATTTGCTGTCAGCAGCCTTCCTTTCCCTGCTCCCTCTGCCTCATAGGTAATATTTATATGTTGTTTTAAAGAAAAATGTTCCAATTAGAAGCTCCAACATATGACATTTGAACTGGGTCGTAAATAACCAATGTGCTCCCAAGATGCAATGAGAAGAAGTGCAGTGACTATTTGTAAAAATAAAAAAAAAAAAACAAACCCACCAAGACTCAAATTAGAGTTTCTAATTGCCTTTGCTGCCAGCAATAACCTCAGAATAACTGGAGGCATGCATTGCCCTTCTATTGATAATATGAACAAAATAAAAAGGGATAATACAGCAGATACACTGCAACCCAAATAGCCCTTAACACTCTCCATTCACTTAGTTTTCTCCACTGAAATATATAGATTTAACCTTTATAAAAATTCAGATGATGGAAGGAGATGGAATTGTATGTTCCAATCCAGATCCTGAAGTCAGATGTCATTATAAGTTTACAGCAGTATCAGGTATTATTGTGAAAAGACCAGACAAAATTGTAATAAAGAGTCAGCCATAAAAAAAGCAAGTATTTGTTTGTAGAATGTGTCTGGCTTTCTACTGGGTTCACCTGTGACAGTGGAAACTCCACAATCAAGGAGTTGTTCTTAAAAGGTTAGTTTGACTTCATATTTTCTTTCTGCAGGTCTTCACTGGGATTTTTACAGCAGAAATGATCTTCAAAGTAATTGCCCTTGACCCCTACTACTATTTCCAACAGGGCTGGAATATTTTTGACAGCATAATTGTTATTCTAAGCCTGATGGAACTGGGTTTGTCCAGCATGGGAAACCTGTCTGTTTTACGCTCCTTTCGACTGGTAATGAATGGTCTTGTTCTGTTCTTAACCATCTTTCTTAAATTACATATAAACTCTGACATGAATGCAATGTATTTTCTTAAAAATGCATCTGCCTATAATTGCTGCAAGCTGGTGAACAGTATGTGACACTAATTACTGTGGGATAAATGGAATTGTTCCAGATTTACATCAGGGTAAATGAGAACATAATTTGATTCCTTCTAGCTGTGCCAGGTACTTGTAGCACACTTATAATATTTGAATTCCAATTTATAATAAAGATCTGCCATTTTATACCTGCACACCTGTTAGCATAGACAGTAGAAAATTGATAGCCCAAGAAATGCAAGAGCTGATAACTTGTTGTTTTAGGAGCTGTTATTCCTAAATTATGTTATAAACATGCCACTGTTCTTTTAGATGTTGTCAAAAGAAAATGTCTTTGAATTATTCAGAGAGAGATTTTTTATTTTTTTTCTAGAACTGATCAGCATAACATAGCATCTGTCTTTCAAGGGAACTCCTTAGCTGTCAGCTCCTTTGTTAAGCAGGGGACAGTGGTGTTCTATTAATGAGAGACTGGCAGCATTCTGGAACAGAAAAGTACTTTCCTTGCCAGCTTGACATTTGTGTTGCACTTCATGTACCAGGATGTCCATGCTAATTATTCTGGCCATGATATGGCTTCAAAATTTTTAAGATCAGGAAAATAAGCCCTTGTGGTTACATTTACCAAAAGAAAATAATTTTCCCCACCCAGAATTCTCTGCATTGCTCAAAATAGTAAATTTTCCATCACTCTCCTGTCTCACTCCAGTTTTTTGGAGCAATCCTGCTTCAACAGGGCTTAATTTAGACCTTCAGCTAAAAACACAGCACAAGGGCTAGGCACCATTTACATCCTTAAAATAGGTCTTAAGTGGGCTGTGGGCCGTGCACAGACTGCATGATCCTCAGCACAGAGGTGATTTTCACCCTGAGAGCTAACAGCTAATAACATCTGACTGAGACTTGCTCTGAAGGAGGAATTCCTTCTCTCATTGTGGGACCAAACCTGAAATCCCTTCCTCCAGATGCCTGCCAGGATTTTTATTTTGAGGAGGAAAAACAACACAAAAGAAAATACTAAGAAATAGTTGCCGTCCTTCCATCCTTTCCTCACCAGTGGGGGAATGTGCCATTAAAACCATGTCTATCTAACCAGGCAGAGCACAGCTCAGGAAAACTTAATTCTCATCTGAGAAGCCCAACTGATGTTTTATTAATAGAAGTAATGAGGTTAACAGGAAGTATGGCTAAAATCACCTTGTACCACACACACTGCAGCGTTTAACATCTTTCACGTTTTATTCGCTTTAATAATTCATTGGCTGAAATGGCTGATGCTTCTGTGAGCTGACACTGTTGTTTATGTTCTGTTCATAGCTGCGAGTCTTCAAGTTGGCAAAGTCCTGGCCAACCTTAAACACGCTCATTAAAATCATTGGTAACTCAGTGGGTGCCCTTGGTAACCTCACTCTCGTGCTGGCCATCATCGTCTTCATTTTTGCCGTGGTAGGAATGCAGCTTTTTGGGAAAAGCTACTTGGACAATGTGAAGAAGATAAGCACCACTGGCAATCTGCCACGGTGGCACATGAATGACTTCTTCCACTCGTTCCTCATCATCTTCCGAATTTTGTGTGGAGAGTGGATTGAGACCATGTGGGACTGTATGGAAGTAGCTGGGCAGCCACTGTGCCTTCTCGTCTTCTTGTTGGTCATGGTGATAGGAAACCTGGTGGTGAGTTCTCAAGATGTTTTTTTTTATTTTATTTTCTTCTTTTCCTGGGCAAATGTACCATTTTTAATCCAGAAATGGCAAATCTCATATTGCTCTACAATTTTAATTCAATGAACTGAGTTGTCACCAAGACAGATTTGCTCCTATCCCAAAGTTGCATTACTAGTTGGGAATGAGGATTTGCTGGGTTTTTTCAGAAGAGCAGATGTTTTACTGGAGAACAGGCACATGGGTTGATCACAGTGATTTTATATTTTATGCTGTTCATAGGGCTGAAGGCTTTCCTGATCTCTTTTCTGTACAGGTGTATCACACACCTCAACTATCCCTGTTTTGGGACATATTTATATTTCCTTTCACTTCTGGCCCAGAGCACACAAACCATATCACAGCACAGTGTCTTTGAGAGGAGTTTTGAGTGTCTTTAGCCTGCATGTTTTAGGAAGCTGCAGGTTTTATTTACAGTAATGTCACTGGCTCACTTGCTGTTTTTTTAATAGACTATCCCATAAGCATGGCTTACATAAGCTCTGAACCTATTAAGACTGAATTATATTTCCCTGTTGACATCTTAAGGAGCGCTTTGCTGGCTTTCAGTCATTGTGGAAATGTTTTGCCTGTTCAGCTTACAGGGCATCTTTGACATTGTGGCTCTAATGGCCTTACTGTTTATGTAGTGAGTTATTTAACAGAAGATGGTGCTGTAAAAAAAAGTGTTGGTTTTTTGCTACCAATTGCTTTTAGTGGTTGTTTTGCTTTTAAGTACCCAATGTTTTGGTTTCCAGCTGCTGGGGTAGAAAAGTTCTTGAAAGAGCTTGTAGAAAAGCAAAGTGTGTTGCTTTGTTTACATTAACTTAAATTTTAACAGTTACTTTTACATAAAAATGTTGATTGCAAGAGCAAAGTATTTTTGAGGGTTTTTTTTTTAAATAAAAGTCAAAAGACTAAACTGTAATTACTCAGAAAATGAGGAATTATTTATGTTTTTTTTCTATGACTTACCATTTCTATAAATTTTTCTTGGAATTAAATTTGATTAGAAGAGATGGGCAGAATATTAGTTTCTTTATTTAGGAAAAAACATTATTTATTATATCTTTTAGGAGAGCATAGCCTGAGATCGAGAAAGTTAATTTCCCCCTGCCATTAAGCAATGTGTTCTGTGTATGATGATGAAAGCTGGAAATAATATGTGTTAAATTCTGGGGAAAATGTTAACATTTGAAATATTCATGGATTATTAAAAGATGTGAATTAGTAACATCTGATACCCTTAGATATTAACACTCATTAGTGTGCACAAGTTCTGCTAAGTATGAAATCTGTCTCAGCAGAGACTGCATTAACATTATCTATGTATATTTAACCTTCAGTGCTGAAAAAAATAAGCTTGTCCCAGATGTAAAACCAGATATTGAAAAGCTCTGTCTGCATGGAGAAGCTGAAGTTATTGGTCAGCTGAAAGAGAAAATTGCTAGCTTTACTCTTTTCAGTCAACAGCTCTGAAAGGATGTGGCAAAGACTGATAAAGAGGAATAATTCTTGTGTTTGGGTCACTCATAGAAAAAAAAAAAAAAAGAAGGGAATTATTTATAGGTGAAAGAACAGCAGATTCTGAATCATGAGACTCATCCAGTGCCAACATAGAAATTTCAAGATGTCGATTAGCTGGTAGAGAGGAAGCCATCTTACACCTCTAGCACCAGTAAAATTGTTGTTTTCTTCAGTAAAAGTGGATTGAACTCACCAACTCACTCTCATAACATCATCAGACCCAAAAGTTCTGGTAGCTTAAAAGCACCATGAGCCCTTTCAAATAGAAATACTCATGTGCAAAAACTTTTACCTGTAACTCCATTGCCGTCTGTGCTAGCAAAGAAAAACTTGCAAAAAACTTTTTCCTCCTTTGATCCTTTTTCCTCCTCTGAGTTTCAGGAGTCAGTTCTGATAAAGAATACTATCCTGAGCTTGTATCTCATTTGGACTCTAAATGCTTCCATAGTATCTGGAGGCTTGGAGAAAATCTTGGTGTAGCATATCTGTACATGCATCTAAATTAAATACTTTTACCTGTCACATCTGCCTTATGGTGATGTCTGTGGTCACTTTCCCAACTGCAAGGCTGAGGACTATGGAGCAAACTTCACCTCCTGTAAAGTCTGCAAGCTGGTGTTGAAATTGTTAGAACCACTGCAATTCTGTGGTATGTTCAGTGATTCGGTTTGCAGGTCTTATCCAGCCTCACTAACATGAAAATTCAAAAGAATGGTGAAAGGAAAGCCAGGAAACTTAGAAAGTGCCCTGGGCAACATTGCGTTATAGAGCAGTCCAGCTGTTGAAAGAAATTTTAGTATATCCTTAGTCTTTGGGTTGTATTCATATATCCTGAAAATGTCTGGGACAATTTGTTTGCAATGCCACACGAAGCTATATTTAAGGCTGGTCAGCTGATGAGTGAATCATCTTCAAGGAGCTAAACTTCACAATATAGTTGGAAAACTATGTGCTGTGTAACTGCCTTTTGCACAATAAAGCTCTGCTGCTACTGCAAGGTGGCATTTTAGAGTCATTGAGTCTGCTTTGCAAGGTAAAGCCAAACCAGACAGATCATGAGAATTTCTTCCTCATTTGGAAGAGAGTTTCTGAAGTAGCTAAGTGAATAATTATACAATTATAATTTTTGTTAAGTTTTCAAAAGGGCTTAACGTATTTTTAGTGTATATTTATGTTATTGAGGTGAACAAGGAAAATCACCAAGACAGGAATTATTGAGATGATGTAGAAGAATTAGGGTCAGGAGACAGGTCCTGGTGCCCCCTGCTCTGGCGAGGGTTGATGTGACACCAGCCACTTCTCAGGGGACAGCTGTGTGAGCTGGGTGCTAACAACGTGCATGAACAAAAGTGACACTTCCATCACGGGCAGGACAACCTCCCAACCTCGTTGGGTGTGTGTGACACACGCTGGCCAAGCCACACTTTTACCCTCTGGTGGCCATCAGGATGAAGTGTGGACCCTGCCAGCCTCTCCTGAAGTGCCACCAAGGGAAGGACAGCCTGAAGGGCACTCGCTGTCTCTGCTCCAGCTGGGCTGTGTGAGCCAAAAAGCATCTCTTAGTGTTAAATCCACAGAGCTGCAGTGCATTAACTGGCCCTCAGGGCTGAGTTCTGGGCTGCTGTTCTCACCTCTGTCCCATTCACACATCCCAGTACATCCATGGCACATCCAGCCCAGTTCCCCAACCCACCACAAGCTGGAAAATCACTGCTGCATTTCCATGGTGGATCTTGCATTACTGGAGTCACAAACATGTAAACATGTAGGGTCTGTAACCAAAACAGTGACACACTAAGAATTTTCCTTAAAAGCAGACTATAAGAATGGAATTCTCCTTTAGATCAATCCTAGCCTTTTTATTTTTTTTCCCTGCTGTCCATTCACTCAGGAAAATATTGATGACATTTTTTGAGAACACTAAGGTAGAAAGCACCACCAATTTCTAGGGTATCACACTATCCTGTAGGCAGGATTGCATAACCATTATTGAATTAATGCATGATGCATGGAATTATGAAATACAAAGTGTAAGGTCATGCACTCAGCCCTGTTTAAATATTTATGTTATGATCCAGTAGCTTACCAACAGAAAATGTTTTGAGAGTATATGTATCAGTCACTGTGAACATCTACATCTGAAATAATTACATGGAGGCGCCTTTATAGTCAGATCAGGTTAATGGAGTCTGTGAAGTCATAAAATATCTTACCACCCAAAAAATCTAAATATCTCGGACTAAATAGCCCCTAAAATTACCTATTTCTGTCCCTGCCATCCTAGGAGGCAAACAGTTGTAGAAATCCCCATGTGGCTGGATATGTTGACCCAAGAGGACCTTCTGGTCCTGTGTTTTCCTATGGTAATTTCAGTGCCTGGCAGCAGAGCTGCTCAGCAGGGTTTGGATGAGATTTGAAATGATGACTTTTGTTAAACTCAGTGGAAACTTTTCTCTGAAAAAGTCAAATGTGCCTGAGACCTGTCTTTCTATTCTGCTTCCACATCTCAGGAAGCCTTTATGTGTGTTTTTTCTGTTATAATTTGGCCCATGAAATAGGCAGAAATATGGAAATGTCACATTCTTTCATGGAAGAGGTTTGTGCTTTCCTACATGCATTTCCTACAATTCCATGTAGGACAGATCCATGAAGAGGTGTTCTGGGAAAGTCACACTAAACCTCCATCAGGTTAAAATCAGTGGATTTTCAAACTGGTCAGACACCAAGAGAACCTCATTACGAGTCATTCACCACCATTTCTCTCTTGAACAGACAAAATCTGTTGATAAAATGTCTTACCAGAGCTGTCCTGTCTGCAGCTGGGCAAGAAAGAAAAATCAAGTTACAGGATTTTGAGCAGCCTGTTCTACTGGAAGGTTCTGTGCCCATGGCAGAGGGGTTGAAAATAGGTGATTTTTAAAGTCCCTTCCAACCCAGAGCAGGAGATGATTCTATGAATGAGAGCAGTGCAGAACCTCTTGGTGCTTCCACTTCATCCTGTTCTTTTACAAGAGTTTCCCTTCTGACCATGAGAACATTGTCCTGAGCACCACCAATGCAACCTGGATGGGAATAATGGCCTCAAAGGAGGAGAAAGGCAAGAAAGAGGAAAGGTTATTTAGCACAGATCCTGGCCTGACAGATGTGCAAGAGAGAGATTTGGGACTGGGAGGATTGTTTGGGTGGGGAAGAGAAATGACTATAGCTTTACGTGAAGCTTAATCTAGGAGAAAAAATTCACAGCAATTCCCTGCCCTGAATCACTTTCCTAAATAACAGAGCCTAAGAATGTAAGGTGTCTGGGTCCCATGTGTCTATCCAATACTTTTTTTTTTTTTTGCTTTTTTTGCTAAAGTTGCCTTTAGTTCAATGTTTAGAGTCAAGAAAACAGATAAAAAACCACAAAAGAGGCAGCTGCAATGTGTAGTGTGTAAATATGTGAGACAGGGCTGATATTTGGATTGCATGGTCTTCAACACGGGGGCTTTGCTTCTGTATAAACTGTTTTCTAGAATTAATTACTGAGTGGCACTAATTGAGCACCACAATCTCTAATTAAGGAACGTTAAGAGTCTATGTGGCCACCTGTGAAGGAGAACTGGTAGCCCACCCTGTGGGAACCCATCAGCTGGCTGGCTGTGTGGGAGCTGCACAGGTCTATCCCAGCTGGAATGTTGTGGTCAGGGCAGAGTATGAAGAAGTTTAATAACACAGATTGAGATGTTCTTTTGCATTTGCCCTCAGCGCCAGAAAAATATTCCTGAGCACATTTAATTTATTAGTGTAGGAGTATCCATAAAGTCCTGTCTCACTCAATGCCGATGCTTCTCCATCACTGCAAATTTCTCAGTAGATCACGTCTGGGCTTGAAAGAGGCTTATGGTAATGTCAGATTTTCTCTTTGTTTAAATGAAATGGGTACAGAGAACTATCATTATCCCTTGTGGTAAAACCAGAAGTAATAGCAAAATAGCATCTTACAAGCCTGGGTAAAAGTGGATTACAATTTTACATTTCAAGAGCTCAGACAACCAAAGCATATTAGGATGGTCAAAGGTGGTCTTCAGATGGAGATTTGTATTTCTGCCTGACATGACAGGGCTGTCACTGAGGGAAGCTACATCAAAACCCCAACGCTTTTAAAAGACAGGAAGCATTAAACCAGGGAATTTCAAGACTATAAAACTTTTAAAAGGGTGATGAAGGACTGTTTTACCCCAAAAAGTACACAGCCTCCTTACTTCAAACTACCTTTGTCAATAAATGAATGCAAATGGAACTCTGATGACGTGATAGCACTTTTCCAGCTATCTCCTCATTTTCTTTTCAAATTATATACGAATATAGAATACCAAAGCCCCATTTTTGTGGGTTTTACTGTCTATCCCTAGAGAAATGTTTAAGTTAAGGGTTCCAGCAAGACTTGCTGCCCTGAATCGAGTAATTATTTTTGCATTTAATGACAAACATGACTTACTCATGGGGGCCACTGAAGACATCCACTGTGTGAATAAAGGTTAATCTCCTTGGAGGAAAATGTAGTATTTGTATTGCATCTAATTATTAATATAAATGAAGTGGAATTTTAATATATTGTGTGCCTTCTAATTGTAAATCCAACTAGGTTAGATTTGCTTGCTGGAAATTAAATCAGGTTTGAGAAGAAGGTATTACAGCCCAAATTACAACATTTAGGGTTCAGATTTTTAATTTTCGAATCACAGAAGAGGTCTGCAGTGTCCTCAAGCTTTGCATGTTGTACTTCTGCCTCTAAGCACATACTCTCCTTGGGGTCCATCAGTTCCACTTCTTGCACAATGGAAGGAAGAGAGGATAAGATGCAACTACGTGGAACCTGTGGAAAAACGACTTTTTGCAAGGAGCAGGGAAGCCACAGGAGATTTGAAGAGAGTTCAGGTTGTCCCAAGCCTCAAACAAACACTCCCTTCCCTCCCCTCTCTCTGCACCCCAATGCTCGTGTCCTGGATGCTGCTGTTCACCTTATCTGCTCTTTCAGCAGCTCCCAACATTCTGGAAATATGCATTTGTGTTTTGGTTACATCAGCTGAGAGGCCCAGCAGATAAACAGGCAGGAATAGGCATGTCAGGAGCAGTCATCGTCAGGACAGACAAAATCTGCAAAGCAGCCAGCGAAGGGCACGTGGGGCACCAGGGAGGAGGAGGATTGATCAGAAAGCTGCAGGAGCCATACTGAGAGCTGGGAAATACTGGCAACAAGGGCTGGAGAGTTTGAGGGTCCAGAAGAAGTCAGGGAGCCCAAGGGATCATTAGCAAGAAGTGGAAGTGTCATTTGAGTCTGTCTCATCAGCTTGGGCACTTATGTAAGGAAGGCGAGTTTCCTTTCCTGAGTCACGTGTGGCTCTGCAGGACAGCAGCCCAGAATCCATCAATAAGCTCAGCTGGGGATACAAAGAAAGTGGTGTCAGAACAACTATCAGCATGTCACTGCTGTCCTTCTTGCTCCTACTCATCTGTTCTCACAGCTGGCAGCAGGAATATTTGGTGTGATGCTGGAGAGCTCAAACCTCCGAGGGAGGCAGCTAAACCCCAGCACATTCCCAGCTTCTCCCTTCATCATTTCCATTCCAGATACCTGAACACTCTGTGTGTCCCAGAGCAATTTTAGCTATTTGTATTCCCCGTTCTCCATCCTTTCTTGAGAAGTGCCTGGGAAGCCGAGCACTCAGGTAGTCGATGCTTTTGGGCAAGCATCTGGCTATATCTGCTTAAGTATTAAACATCCTCAGGGCTAAAGAAATGTCCACCAGAAACAGATGGCATCATCTGATGCTTAAAAAAAATAAATCCTGACACCAACCATCAATCAGTCCAGTTGCCTCTGATGGCTCCTAGTAGAGATGGAAAGCCTCCATCCTCTTGTGGGTTACTGAAATACAAAGCTTTTGCCTGACACTCCAGGCTTTAAAAAGCTGTATGATTTATCAGTATCCACATAAATAACTATAATTTATTTTATTGGGTAGGTATATCCCACCCCCATGTGTAACACCAGATGCTGGTGCTAAAAAGTCTGGGGAAATTAATCTCACTGTATTTATGATGAGCCATCAAAGACTGCTGGGTTTCAAAAATTCCATTCTATGGTAGATTGAGTGGATTCTGTTCAAATCTGGGAGGTTTAGGGCTGCTTCACCCAAGATATGTGAGGGAAATGCACCTGAAAATAGATGGGAGGAGTGACTACTTTCAAAACCTACTTCTAAAAAGTAATCTGCTTCTTTCTGTCACTTCAGGTTTATGAGAGTCTGTATCTGCTACAGGCTCAGTTGTTTCTTCTGAAGAGTTGAGTCTTGGCACTTGGTGACTAAATCTGAGTTTGCATCTTGTGTTAGGAGACAAGGGTGTTTTCAAGGTGTTGTGTGGTGCTCATGTTGAATATATACTAAAATCTGCCAAATTTTTCCCTGCAACATTCATCCATGAAAGGTAGATATTTGAAAACACAGCTAGCTCAAGTCTCAGTAGAAGTTGGCATACAGAAGAGAAGTGAGCTTTTGCTTCTGATGCAGCTCAAAGGAGGATGAAAACAAAAAATGGACTAAGGTGGTTTTTTTTGTTGTTTTTGGTTTTTTTCTGACATAAGGAATTCCCAAAGCAATAATTCAAAGCAGATTCATTAGTGGACTGTGACAGATTCTGGCATTTGGTGCAGATTTTCATCAGTAGAATTATAAATATTTCTTCTTGATCTACAAATGAGTCACTAGGATATATCAGAGAGAAATAAAATCTGTTATCAATGCTAGTGCTCTTCCATGGGCATGTATGTAAGGGAGCACAAAACTATCTTCCATTAACATTTATGGGTGTGAGGTGTCTTGGAAATATGAAGGAAGAAGTATGGTAATACTTTAATTCAATTGACCCAACCCCTTGGAAACCACCCTCATGCCTTTTCTTCTAATTGTATTTCCAAATCAAAGATATTTCTCCAAAAATATTGTTTAAGCATTGACTCCATTATATAAACTACTGACAAGATGAAATATTTTTAATAAAATGCACCATATATATGTTTTATGTCCTCATAGATATTTTACTTGTGAAGATTCTAGTGGATTCTTTGCTGAGATTTGGTTTTATTTCAGGGGGTCAAAGGGGAGCTAAGTTATTATTTGGAAAACTGCAGCCCTGTTGGTGTAGTAGGCATCAGTAGGATAAACCTGCCCACTTTTTGTACTACATGTGTCCTTGATTAATAGTGTAAGTAGGGGTTTGTCAGTGGCTAAGTTCTTGCTAATAACTGGGTAGTTATTAAAATCTAGAAGGCACTGAGTCAAATTTAATTGGGCAAGAGTGTGCAAAGGTAGGTACAACTAAATGTGTCTCTTTTTATTAATGTCACAGTGTGAGTTGTCTGGATGTCATTGAAAGGGTAATGACAACAGAATTATTCCTAACATGTGCTGAGGGAAGGCAAGGTTTTAATGCTAAAATAGACCAGGTGGTACAAAATTAATACATTATTCACTACTCATAAACATCTTATACTTTATAAAAAAAAATAATAATAATAAAAAAAACCAAAAAAAAAAAACCACAAAAAAAAAGCGCTGTTACAAATATTTTTTTTCCTTCACCAAAAATAAGCAGTGAGCTGTTCATTCTAACAGCTGCCTCTAGAAATACCTTGTTAAAAAGAATATGTGAAACAACCAGTGAGTCATGACAGACTTAACCTTCTTAGCAGGTGCATGATATTTAAGAGACACTGGAATTTATCTTTTCATATACAGTGCACATTCATATCTGGATTTCTCCACCCAGCACATATGTGGCAACATGGTCTGTGGCTTCCCAAGGACAAATGCTGAAAAATGCATTTGGAAAATAAATGTAGTACACAGGATCAGATGCCAATTTCTTGCCTTTTGGGGTCTTATTGAACAGTAAGACATTCCTGCAAAGGGGTCCTGCCTTTGGTCTCCTGTTACCATTTCTTCATCTTTCTGAAATTCCACTCATCTGTGACTTCTGTGTTAAACTTCTCTAAATTCAATAAACTGACTGACCCACACTTACTGAGGAGAATCTCCAATAGATATAGATCTATTCCATCAATTTTATATTACTGCAAACAATACAAGGGAAAAAAGAACAAAACGTATTGATTTTTCATCTCTCTTATGATATTTGTTTCTTTGCTACTATTTAAGTCCCTTTTGTTCTATTTCCTTGACTCCAGATTTATGTGTTAATTTTTTTTCTTGTTTTGTTTGGGTCATTCTTAACCAGATTCGCATTTAAATTAGTTCTAATTGAATATGAACCAAATCTGCCATTCCTTTAATTATCTCATACCTGAAATGTGTTTTCTTCCATTTTGGTCAGTTCTGGGCTTCATTGTCCTAGAATCAAGAGTGGTTTATGTTGGAAGGGCCCTTAAAGATCATCTCATTCCAGCCCCCCTGCCATGGCAGGGACACCTTCACTAGACCAGGTTGCTCCAAGCCCCTTCCAACCTGGCCTTGAACACTTCCAGAGATGGAACAGTCACAACTTCTCTGGGAAACCTCTTCCAGTGCCTCACCACCCTCACAGTGTAAAATTTCTTTGTTATATCTAATGTAAATCTCTCCTTTTTCAGTTTAAAGCCATTATCCCTTGTCCTGTCACTCCATGCCCTTGTCCCAAGTCCTTCTCCAGATCTCTTGTAACCCCTTTAGGCACTGGAAGGGTCTCTAAGGTCTTCCCAGAGCCTTCTCTTCTTCAGGCTGAAGTCCCTTGACTCTCTCAGCCTTTCTCCAAAGGAGAGGTTATTATAATTCCCTTTTCCACATTGTCTCACATCTTTGCTGTAATCTTCCTCATCTCACCCTTAGAACAAACCTCCTCATGTTTGAAATCAACATTGCTCTTGATTTCTGCTTCCCATGATACCTCCTCCAAGCTCCATCTCACTTTGTCTTGACTTCACCCTTCCCAATACACAAGCACGTTCCAAGATGCTGTCTTGAAGCCATTTGAAATTCTTGTAATTAACTCAATTCAAAAGGTTTTTTATGTTCTGATCAAGCTTTGCCATCTGTAGGTCAGTCATATTTTTTTCTTGGAAAGGCTGCATGCCAACTGACCTTAGCATTAGGATTGAAATATGCCTGACGTTTTCCATGCTGAATTTTCATGGAAAGTTACAAAATCTTTGGGGATGGAAGGTTTTCAAGCAGCTCTACTTGCAGTTTATGCCCTTTTTCCTCTGTTTGCAGCCTCCTCCCCAGCACAAGTTCCCTTCTCTTTCTGGCCCCCCTCACACAGACTCATTAATTGGAAATGCACAACTAAGAGAACTCTCTTGCTCCTTGTGTTACAAACCCTGTTGTACAGGTGTTTCTTTCAGGAAGACTTCTTCATATTTTCCATGTCCCTTTTCCTCTCCTGTAGTTCTCTCATCCCCACATTTGGACTGTACAGGTGTTTCTTTCAGGAAGACTTCTTCATATTTTCCATGTCCCTTTTCCCCTCGTCCCCACATTTGGATGTTGTTCCATCCCATTTCTGGGAGATTCAGCAAGTTCAAAGTGCCTGCTGAGGGATCTCTGTTTGAAAACACAGGCAGGTGGCTTTCTCTAGAAACTGAGGCATGAAAAGAAATATTATGAGTGTCCCTCCCCTGTCTTGGTTAGCACGTTCCCTGGCCACCCCATCCCAGCTGGTGCCTGGGAATTCAGGGAACAGCCCTGGCTGGGGAGAGCAGCCACAAATCCGTCCTGCTTGGGGAAGAGAAGTCGGCTGCTTGCCCTCAGGGATGGGGAACAGGTCTAGGCTGGTCTTTCTTTGCTACTGAGATGCAATTTTAGGTCATAAAATGGCCAAGCTGCCTGGCTCACAGTTCCTGCTTTCCCTCTAGCAGACTGGCAGTGAGAATAAACCCATAGAAATGTTCTTAAGGACAACCGACACCATTAAATTTCTCCTTTGCACTCCATTTCATCTTGCACTAAAAGTTTTTAGTAACCCCAGTTAGACAGATACCCAAGATACAATTAATAAATGAAACTATTTTCCACATCAGCAAAATGCCTTTGTGTTTTCTGATATAAGAAGGAAGTCATAGATGAGGTCATCTTGCCTGGAAAGATGAGTTTGCTTTGATCATGTGGTGGAGCACAGATTTGGATTGAAGGATGCTGGTAGCCAATCCTCCTTGGAGTGTTTTTCTTGTGTTTCCAGTAAGGTTTCTCTGAAAAGCACAGCTCAGAGCCAGCTTTATCCTGTAGGATAAGGACATCCACCTCCTTCCCTTCTTACCCATGGGTATCTCCCTGGGAATTTCAGAAGCATTAAGAAATTTGCAGAATTAGCCACAGCTGAGCCAGAGACCCAAGGGGATGGGCTGACCATTGAGGACATTCTGGGACCCAGGAGAAGGTGCTGGCAGATGAAATGGGTCACTTTTTAGGACAGCAGTGAGGTGTGTGCGTCACCACCTCCCACCTTGCAGGGCATGGCTTTCATTTTGGAGATGTAACTGGCACCACTGCTGCTAAATCCTCCCATATCTTTAGTGAAATGTGGGGGTTTGTCCCACTTCTGAGTCATAGGGCTTCTCCAACAGAGGTCTGTGAAGGCAGGAGATTTCATACTGTGCAAAATTACTGGTAGAAATCTATTTTGGAGCTTTTCTGCAAGAAGGCCTCCTGGCTGGCAGGCAGCTCTGTCACTTTGTTCTGCCCTTCCAGGAATCTGCACTTGGAAAATGCACCAAATCAGAACCTCCTTACACCTCCCAAATTCACTGTAGAGGTATCCTTTTCGCATTTCTCGTAATAGGAAAGGGTGATTTTGTGATTGAACCCAAATTATAATATTAAAACTGGGAAATGGATTAGAAAGGAAGATTTTTAAAGGAAACCATGTTCTCCCTGAAATAAAAAAAAAAAAAAAAAAAAAAAAAGGTGGGGGGGAAGATAATATTGATTCTTTCTTGACTCTCTGATTTAATTTTTGAATCTCTGGGCTAATTTTTCTTTGTTGTAATATATTGGCCACAGGGAGCCATTACTTACTTTGTCCATTATCACTGGTTTTCTTTCAATTTTACTCTGTTTCCATGTGGGCTTTTTATCCTTTTGGTTCTCTGCAGCTTACCTTTCCCCAGCTGTTTTCTGCCATGCGTGAAGGAGAATTACCTCTTTCTCTTGATCTCCAGTCCTGACTGCCCAAGGGACACGATGGCTTTGAGATGACTGAGGGCAAAACTTAGCACAGTCCTTGGTCACAACTGAGTGTCCCCGTCTCTGTGGAGGTGTAGGATCTGAATTGTAAGAGGATGCCAGGATCTGAATTGTAAAAGGATGACTCCAGGGATCCCACTCTGCCTGGACTGGGCATTGTCCTCCACGTGAGCTCCCTAGGGTTAGGCTTGGTGTGGTCTTCTGGTAGAAACTGCAGAGCTTAAGCATCCAAAATTAGAGGGTTTTTTTAATATCTAGTCATTGTATAATTGGCAGAGCAGCTGTCATTTGCATGCAGCCAGTGAAAACATTCCAGGCTAATGCAGGTGTTTCTCACTGATCATCACTCCTTGCAGGGAGCAGCAATAGCAAAGACTCCCCAGACTGTGCAGTCTGTCTTGCTGTCTGATTGTCCTGACATCCTCCTCAGCAGGACAGCCAAACACTTTTGTTGACTTAGCAGAAGGATAATTGTCTCTTGTTTTGCAAACAATAAACTTTCCATAGTTTCCCTGATTTTTTGGGGTACATTGAGCCTTTAACATTGCAAACACAGCTGGTTTTGCTGGGAGAAGTTTTCAACTGGACTTGTCTTACAGCACGTTTTATCTGTCTAGACAGTGGTTTGAGAAGTCCACAGCAGCTCTGATGGAGCCCTTGCTACTCTGGTGAATTAATGTTGTTTTGATATCTGATGAAAAACCTGCAGGAACATGTTTGTTTTTATGCTGCAGCTCCAGTAGTGGGAAGAATTTATCTGACTCCACTCACCATCTCTCCCTCCTCACATATAACATTTGGAGACTTGGAATTTCAGATCAGAAAACACTTGGTTTCCAAAGACTCATCTTCTAATACTTATAAGGAAAATACTTAGAAACAAAATAACACTGAAAGTCATCAGCTACAAAAGAAATCCAAATTCAATAGTTCTTGACCAGATTTGGAGTGGTACAATTTGTCTGCACAGTTATAGGCACGTAGGTGAATAACAAATTAAAAAGTCTTGGAAACATGAGGCACCAGCAGGTTGTGGTAAGGAGTGTCAGAGTTTGCCTCAGATTGATGTTTCCAGGACTGTGTTTCAAGTGACAAGGACACAGGCACCTCGCTCTTCCAGCTTGGGGGGTGCTGCAGGACCTGGGAGTGAGGAGAGGCAGAGGTTGGTCCCTCCTGTGCAAAGTGAAGGGAACAGGACTGAGGAATCTGCCCCATTAATTACAGGTACCCCTTTAAACTCTGAAGTGAGAAATTGGGTGATCACTCCCACCCCATCAAACACAGGTGAGCACAGCTGCCATCCAGCATCACTGCTCTGCACTGCTCAGAGACAAATAGCTACACCAGACACACCAAAACTGCAGGGAAACATAAAGTTCAGTACCTGAAGAGAAGAATGGTCAGTAAAACCCCCAGCTGTATTGTAAACACCAAAACTGGAGGGAAACATAAAGTTCAGTACCTGAAGAGAAGAATGCAAAACCCCCAGCTGTATTGTAAATACCACAAAAAGATTCAGGATAGGGGGAACACCCTCAACTCACCCGATTCCTGAAGATGGCTGAAGCTGTATCAGACTCCCTACTCATTCTTCATAGGCCAGAGGTAAAATTCAGCCTTGTTCTCTCTTTTTCTGGGTAAATAGAAATCATTCACAAGAAATCTCTGAAATTACAGCCACTTTTTGCTTATGAAATAATTATTCTTACCATATTACTTACACTTTTTCTTTCCTAAGGAGAACATCCACTCTTATTGCCATCATGAAGTAGTTAAGAGATTTTACTTGGGAAATAAGACTGTATTTGCTGCCTAGTTCTTATTAAAATTCATTTTCTTATATTTAAACAGACGAACCAGTTATTTCACCTTATAAAGGTGAGACTAATACAGAGCTGATGAGAAAAAAATCCTGTTGGAAGAATTGGTATTAGAGTGGAACTAAAGTGCCCCACAACCCTCCCACCTGCAGCTGCTTGTGGGTTCAAACACTTTCCACGTGGGAAGTTGTGTGGCTGCAAGGCAAGACATTCATATCCCCTTTTCCATGTGCTTTCCTAGCTGGCCTTGGGCAAAAAAAATGAAGGAGATTGATGGTGCTCCAACCTGTGTTCTCCCTCCCCCAGGCCACAGGGGCCTCTTGCCAATCTTGTGGTATCATGATCATTTTGACAGCAAGAAACTAAGATATCAGAAGAATGGGATTATGAGATTGACTGCAGGATAAAGGGAAACTGGGCTGGGAGGATATAAGCTTCTTATCCAAGCACAAATAGCTGAAAGAATAGGAAAGGAATATAGAAAATAACTCATCATGTAAATTGCTTTTTGCAGGAATACTCTCTCTTAGTAAACTTTGCCCTGGGATGAAAATGTACAAAGGATTGGAAAATACACTTCCAATAAGGAAATAATCCTCCAGAGAGACTGACTACATTACTGACCTATTACTGCAGTTCTCTGACTTAGATCTAACACTTAGTGAAATGAAATCCCCTTTCTGAGCAGTTTTTCGTTGCAGCTTAGTGGATTCTGCTGCAGTAAACAAAAATATAGTAATTGGCACCTATTTTGTTAGGCTTGCTAGAAGGTCTCCAAAGAACAAACTGCATCTCTCCCATCTGTGCTAGCCAAAGAACAGTGCATATGTCCACTGAACAGGAAGGAAGAAAATCAGATATTTCCACTGGTCAGAGAGTGCCTGAAGAGCTTCTTGCTGGTCTGTATCTACCAGGCACTGCAGGTAGATGGGCCCTGTTTTATCCACAATAAAAAAAATATTAAATGAGTAGCTGAAAAAAGTATTAAATGAGTAGCTGACGATCCTGGCAGGTACTTCACATGCGCTGTCTGGCCTTTCCTATGCAGCTGAGTGACAGAAATGACAATGAGCTGGTCACAGGGTTACAATTTGGATTAATGGCTTCCTTTTTGCATGGTAGATTTCACTGATGGGGGTATTTTCTGCTCCAGACCCTGTTGTTACAGCAAAACCTGCTTGGCTGGCTCCTAGGGGATTTCTCTTCCCCAAGGAAGCAAGGTGTAAGATCCCTTCCACTCCTCCTGGGTGACACCAGTGAGGGTCCAGGGCAGTGAATGCAGTGCTGAGTCAATCCACAGGAGCTCAGGAGACCTGCACACTCTCTGACTGAATGACAGATGGAAGGTTAAATACATAAGGATTTATATTGCTCCACTTTTGCCAAATCAAGGCAAACAAAAAGGTGGAAGGGAAAGGAAGAAGTAGCCTCATGCTTTCGTTCCAAAAGTATTCTAACTTCAGCAGCAGTGCTTGCAGATACATCTTCAAACAGGATTTGACCAGGTGTTGTGTGAATAGAAATTGTCTGATTTTGCCCTGTGTTGACACAAAAGGAGAAGATGGAGATGAGATATTCAGACTGCAGCCTACCACAGCAGCACATGTGCCTAGAGCTTTCTGGGGAGGATGGGTGCTTCCAGCAGCCTGTTTCCCACCCATGGATGGGGGGCTTGGAATCAGCCTCACAGCTCCAGGTCCCTGTGCTTTTCACTTTTCACTCTGTGCTGCCAGCACAGAACTGGTGCAGCACCTTGCACAGTGCCTGGCTTGTTGCCCTGTGCTGCTGCTCAGGTGGGGCTGGAGCACCCTGAGCCCCCCCTGCCCTGGGGAAGGCTGTCTGGTTGTAAAGGCTGGTCACCACCATCCTGGAGTGTGATTGTCACCACGATGGGCTGCTGGGTGTGACAATGGACAGCATTGTTAGTCATATGATTTAGTTTTAGATAGGCCTTCAGGGAGCTGGACTTGATGATTCCATGGGTCCTTCCAGCTTGAGATACTCTGGGATTCTGTGTGGCTTATTTGACCTGCATTTATCTTTAATCCAGCTATGAGATACAAAATCCAAGTTTCCTTTGTCTTTGGTGGGCTCTGCTCATTCCTCAACATCCCCTGGGATGCCAGCCTGTCTCCACTGTCTACAGACATCCTGGGAAAACTCCAGCTTAAGCACCTCAGGGAGGCACCTGACATGAGGCTGGATTAATCTGGTCATTTGTGCCTTATACTGGCACAACCAGAGTCACGAGCTTTGGAAAAGGCATTGCAAGTGAGAAGGTCAACAAAAGCATGCTGGATTGTCATTAGGCTAAAAGCTTAACATAATTATACTAAAAGAATTTGGGGTTCTTTGAGTGCATCTGTCATTTGATTCCCAACCTCAAAGAGACCAAAAAAGTGACCTGCTTTCACAGTCTGGCAGCTCAGTGTCACTGGAAAGCAGATTTCTTTTTAAGGGGATCCATGTGGACATAGAAATCTGCCATTGCTTTTGGAAACTGAGGTAATCTTAAGTTTGCTTTTACTTAAACTGAAAGCACTGTGTTAGCAGCCAGGAGGACTGGGTATTATTAGTAACCTTTTACAGGAAATGTGGTGTGTCATGGGTTAGGCATATATTTTTTTTCTGGAAAATGCAGTGTAAAGTGAAATGTGGGAATAAGTAAACATAAAGTGCTTATTCAGCAGTTCATTCTGTTTGAATGCCCAGCAATGCAACTCTGAGGTTACCTGCTCATGAAGGAAGCAGGGAATGATATTTGAGATTTATTTTTGGCTAAAAGCATGAAATGCAAATGTTTCTTTGTGCAAAATGTCAGCTGCATTTCTGGGAAGAAAATAAGATTGCTTTAATAATCCATGGTAAATAACACCACTGAGATTGCTACCACCTATTACATTTACCTGCAGGTGTATCTAGACAAACATAACTAATGTACATATGTAGCTTGGTGTCTGAAATGAATACAGAAAAGTGAATCAAGGTGTTCCAAACCTTTAGTGAACAGCAGTTAATGAAGAAAAGGATGAAAATTAAGCTTCAGATAATGAAATTCCCGTGCATATAAGGAGATATTAATGTATGGAAATGTCTGGGCTACCACTACTCTGCAGAGATCTCAGGCTTTACTGTTTTGCCTGATGAGGACCTCTGGGGATACTGCAAGGTGTCCATCCTGGCCTCCAGCTAGACACAGATCTCCCAGAACAGTGTGTCCTTCTGGGCAATGGCCTGAGGATGACTTGGGCATGGAAGGGTCAGTTGGCATGAGACATATTTGCAGATGCACGTAGCCCTGGCATCGTCACCTGTGCTTGGTCAGTCTCTGTTGTCCACAAGATGAATTTCTGATTGAAATGGTGCACCATTAGACCCTCAGGGTTTGGTGTCTGAGGCTAGTGTCTCCAGCTGCCATCCTTGATGAGCAATTCAGACCCCTAAATTTGGCCAGTCTGTGTCCTCCTGCAACACATGGGATGCCCTGGTTGGATGGCAGCTGGAGATTTGGGAGGACACAGACCTCCTGTAGGTCTGCTGCAGGTATCTCAGATACCCTCCAGCATCAGAACACACCTCTGTTAAGGTAAGTGAATTGTACCTATACAGTCCACAAGATTTTTATTCTGGATTCCTTTATCCCCTCCCTTCCTCCAGCTGCTCCCTCTTACATACACACATGCTTATTTTCAGGACACTTGTAGCAGCATGGTTATCTCTGAGACCTCATCCTGCTGTCAAACTGGGTTGAAAATGGCTAAAAGGGATCTATCAGTGCCTCCTTCCCTGATGGGCTCCCACCTGCTTGGCTGCACATCCACTGCTCTGGTTTCACACAGCATCACCTGCAGTACCTGCGAGTGGGGTGTGAAAGGAAAAATTGATTCCCACCAGGCCACCACAGCGATGAGGAGACCCACACAAGCTCTCAGTGTGGTGGACCAGCTAAGAAACAATTAGCTTTAATCTCACTTAACTTTAGAGCAGGGCAGTGCTGGGGCAGCAATGGTTTTTTCAGTGGTTCATAATGGACAGGGGCATCTGCTGTGCCACCAGCTGCTTTTGTTTTCAATCACAGTGATTGCAAAGGGTACTTTACAAAACAGCACTGACGGGGCACTTCAAACACAGTGCCATCAGAGTGATTAGGACCAGGTTTTCAGAATTCTATCCCATATATTCTGAATATTTGAAGTAAGAGGAAACAGGGTAAGGGAATGATAGCAGAAGATAATGGCTCTTTGGTAAGGCCCAGTTAAATGGAAGTACTTTTTATGCTGTTTATGTTGGTCTAGCAGGTGTTATCCACTTAAAGTACTATCAGAAAGAGAGAAGTTAGGAGGCTTACAGGTATATCTGGTAGCATTAAGAGATCACAGAGAAAATACCTGCACAAAGTCCATTTTATTGCTGTAAATGGCAGGAGGGCTGCAGCACTGACCTCTCCTTGCCAGTACCCAGAGCTGTCACCCACCCACTCGGCACAGGCAGCAGTTGAGTTGATACCAGGCAATTTGGGATTGGTTTGTTTTGGGGTAAATATATTTTAGCAGATATTGGTTTGAGTCACTTTTGCCCTGTTCCTGACATCCCAAGCATCCATCTCCAGCGTGAACTTTTTGCCATGATAAATCCAGCACAAAAGCTGTGATTTACTTCTTCTCAGACCACGAGCAGATGTAATGTTCAATATACAGCAACTGGTGACCAGCCTGTGAGATATATTACTGGGGATGGTCTTTGAGAAGAAGCTGGCTTTATTTATTGGATATAATGGTATATATTCGGGGCAGGGGTGTTAAAAGAGGTTTAAACCATCAAATATGTCGCTTAAATGCGTAGTTGTGTCTACTCTTGCCACGCACTGCCAGCAAAATCTGAAGTGCCAAGAACAAGAGGAAGGTAACACACAATCTCAAGTTCAGTTTGGATCTTTTCATAGACCTCTGAAAATCTTCAAATAGCTTTTTTTTTTTCCTGACTAGTAACAGCATTTTCAGGACCAAGCCTGCTTTGGGAGTAAGTCTTGCTCAGATTTGGCCACAATAATCTGGTTGTGATGGCTTGTTTTAGCCTGGAGGGAGAAGTTTTTGAAGCTATATGACTTCAGAGGTGTTTATTCGCAGTCACAATAGATTTCCTTCATGGCCCAGAGGACATTTAAAACAAGACTGTCTGTGAAAATGCATACAAATGTTTAGAAATATTTCCAAATGTACAGTGTGGTTGAAGTGCCTTGCCTATGTACATCATTGTCATAGAATCATAGAAAAATTAGCATTGGAAAGGACCTTTAAAGGGCACCTAGTCCAAACCCCTGCAGTGAGCAGGGACATTTTTAGCTAGATCAGGCTGTTCAGAGCCCCATCCAACCTGACTTTGAATGCTTCCAGTGATGGGAACGTGCTCCTCACCATCCTCATCTTCAAAAATTTCTTCCCTGAATCTAGTCTGAAACTCCCCTCTTTTAGTTTAAAGCTGTTTCCCCTTGTCCTATTGCAACAATCCTACGAGAAACTTTGTCCCCATTTGTTCCTATAGACCCTGTTTAAGCACTGAAAGGCCACAGTGAGGTCTTCCCAGAGCTTTTTGGGTTTTGGGGTTTTTTTCTATTATATTTCTGAGCTTTACATTTTATTTTCCATGGTTTGGTGTGTTGAGGGTGGAGAGGGAGGACGGGAATGTCAGTTTGTGTTATTGTGCATGATAAACTTTTGCACCTGAGGTCAATGTGTTTGAAAATGCCTGCAGACTCCTTTTCCTGCTAAAACCACGTGCAATTAGAGGGATTTCCATGATGGGGCTACAGTGCCGCAGATGAGATGAAACTCAGACCCTCCTGTTTCCAGGACCAAACATGTCTTAGTTGGGATGATCACAACACAAAGCAACACACTCCATTTTCAGAAGGCTTCAAACCTGTTTTTATTATAGCATGCATGCTTTTTATACATTCTTACAAAACTCATGAGTTTACTCATGAGTTTTTTTAGTTCATTAAAAAACTTTACTCATTGGTCACGAAAGACAAAGTGCTTATTGGAATAGGCAGTTGCAGGTTTCTCTTACTTATCCTTCTTTCTTTCTTGGTTTCTATGTCAATGACCCTAGTAGAAAATTCTTTCAGGTTTGAACACGGGTCCTCTAATCAAACTTCTCTCTGGCTCACAGAAGTCGCTATAAAACCTCTTCCACACAAACACATGCCCCCCACATTTAAAGTTCACTGATTTCCTTTTACCTTCACTCCTTTCAGGTGCTCAACCTGTTCCTTGCCTTGCTGCTGAGCTCCTTCAGCGCCGACAACCTCTCGGCCCCGGACGAGGACGGCGAGATGAACAACCTGCAGCTCGCCTTCGCCCGCATCAACAGGGGCCTGCAGTACGCCAAAAAAGCCGCCTGGAACTTCTGCTGCAACGTCCTCCGGCACCCCAAGACCACAGCTGAGAAGAAGGCCATGATGAAACTCGCTGCCCAGAACCCAGGAGCCCTCAACAACTGCGTGAACAGCCACGCCACCGCCGAGCTCGGCAAAGACGTGGAGAACCACAAGGAGAATCGTGCTGAGGATGGAGTGAATAAAAACGGAGAGAAACACCCAGCCATTACGGATGATGATTTTATGACCAATCCTGACCTGTCCATTTGTGTTCCTATTGCTGTGGGTGAGTCGGATATCGAGGAGGAGGATGAGGAGCAGAGCACCTTTACGGAAATGGAGCAGGTAGGCAATTAAAATATTTGTTAATTTCAGCTTATTAAATGCCCTCTGTTCCCACCCTTGGTCTGGATCCATGGCTAGAGATGCAAATGTCCTATGGCCTAATCCTGCCTTTGATGTGCTGCTAACTTCAGAAGAAGTTACAGATGCATATCCAAGAGCAAAATTCAGTTTCCAACAAGAGAAATTTCCTTTCTTTGTATTCTTTGCGCTTGTCTAGATTAATTCTTCTAACCAGAGCAATTAAATCCTTTCTCACACAGCAGACTGGTTCTTTTGCCTTTCAGCTAAATCATGGGAATGCTACAGAACAAATCTTAGGTTAGTGGAAGATTTTTCTCAAAATGGGCTCTGTCTTGGTTTGATTTGTGCAATGAGAATTGAAGTCCAGGTAGTTCTCTTCAAAATACAATAAGACAGAAGATGATATGACAAGGCACCAGAAAAAGAGAGAAGATGTGTTATCATTTGTATTCTGACAAGAAAAAGTTATTCACCTCCTCTTTGGTGTGACATGGCAGATTTCCATTTTTTTTCCAGAGCACTCAGTAGTGAAGGCTGAAAAATCCTGTGCAGTTTGAAGTGTTGTATGAAATGAAGAAACATCTTCAGGGGAATGCTTTTCTTTGTCTCCTTCTCCCCCTCTCCCTTTTCTACCAGCTTTATCTCTTGGCTCCACACACCATATCTAGTTAATGTTTTCCAGAGCCTCCACCTTGATCCAGCACCTGATGCTGGCTGAAACCAATGGAGTTCAGCAGGCACTAGATCACAGCTCCTGCTTCAGATCCAGCAGTCGGGAGGGATCCTTGATCTCTTGGTTGAGGGGAAGAAAGTTTGAAAAACAGAAGAGTTGTTAGAGAAGGAAGGACTGTCGTAAAAAAGCTCCAAGGAAGGACTCTGTGTCAGGAGCTGGGCACAAATCAGTTGCTTAAGGTTAATTTCTGCTGCTGTGTTGTGTAAATCTCTTTAGTGTCAGTGCATCACCAAAAAGTCTTTCACAGTGATCATCTCACTGGGGAGTGGAACAGCAAGAGGTCAGAAAACTTAATCACAAGCTCCACTGTCCAAATAGAAACCTAGGTAATAAAAAGACAAATCTGCAATTTTTGGTAAACACCTTTAGGGTGGGTTTTTTGTGTCTGTTTAGGGACTATTTTATTGAAATGATCTGTGGATCAGTGTGGTAGTATGAATAATATCTAGTTTTTCTCTTCAAAGTCCTTCTCTATTCCCCGGCTGTATTTGAACCAACAGCCAGAGAACATTTGAAATGTGAAATAGGAATGCAGCAGATGAAGAAGAGGATTGGAAAAAAAGAAGTAATTAATGAATTGAGACAAAGAGAGTTTAATAGGAAAGAAAAGAAAGATATAATAATAATAATAATAATAGTAGTGGAACTAGAATATGCAAAACAAGTGATGCTAAGGCATTTGCTCACACTTGTTGACTGATGCCCAGGCAGTTCCCAAGTAGTGACCCCTGGCCAGCTTTTTCCCCAGTTTATATACTGAGCATTTATTCTCATTCTCAATCCAAAACATGCCCCCATACCAGCTACTGGGAAAAAAAGTAACTTTATCCCAGCTTAAACCAGGGCTGTTCCTTAGTGTCAGGTGAGCTGTAAATATTGCCTAGTGTGTATGTGGATAATAGTGTATAACTATGTTTAATTATAGAATTCTGTGTTTGGTGATTTTTTTTCCTTTAGGTCTTTAAAGATTCCCACACCTTTCTGCTGTGTCTGACAGATGGTAACAATCTCAAACAATCTCAGAATTTTTTCCTTCACACTGAAAGCAAGAGCTTGTTGAAATTTTGAACTCTGGAAGTGTGTGCCTGTGTATGCTCAGGGTTGTGTGTTGCACAACTGTATCATTCCTCTCTCAAGATAAATAGTAACATTCACAATTGCAAGATAAATCCCAGCATAGGGCATGGAGGGCTTGGGATTTTTATGTCTTAATGTGCTTTAGAAGTGTAGAAATGCAGATTTCTCTTTAGCTGCACTATGTGTGTAAATTAGTGGAAGAAACAGGTTACCATCATTTTATACTGTATATGTGGAATTAGAGCTTTAGTAAGATCTATTAGAGTCATGAAAGAAAGAGCTGATGTAGAAAAAAAGGCAGTTCACTGAAACAATATTATGGATAAAAGCTGATGTGGAAATATTTAGAAAACTCCTAAAAGTTTCAATAATATTGAAATGTCATCACATGTAATAGAAATATTGGGGATTCTGAGTGAAACAAAACAGGAGGAAACAAAACCCAGTAGGAGAAGCAAACCAAGATTCTGCTTTCCCACTGTATCTATTAATGAAATTCTCAATAAACATCAGAGGAACATTGTCGCATTACCACGAGATATTTGGATTGCAGTGAAATAATGTGGTTCACTGCTGGCATGTGCATTAAACAGAAGGCATGGAGTTGAGAAATGAATTAATTAGCCTTGTCACTAGTGCTTTCCAGGCTTGGACAAACAGCTGCTGCAGGTCACTGCTGTTCCCCTGTGCAGAGCCCTGATCAATGGTTTGCAGTTTTTATCTGCAGGTCTGAGGGGTCTACTGCTGAAAAGGTCCAAATAAGCAGAGAGTTCGTATATCCAGAAAACAATTTTAAAAAATTCCTGGAGGGGAAAATGTGTGTGTACAAGGCTGTTCCAACTCAAAAACTCAAAATGCATTGGCATAATAAATAAACAAAAATAGGAAGAAGCTAAACAGCAGAAATTATAATTGTGTGATGAGCTTTGCATTTGCTTTTCTGCAAAACCCTAATAAATTTGCACAGCTGTAAATATCTCCAAAAGGAGCAGAGCCATGAGAAAGCAGATGCCAACAAATTCAAGGATCTGTCATTTTTACTGGTGCCCACTGCAAAGATGCATGATCTCCGGACTCAGAGAAAAATTTTCTTGATCCACCTGTGGGTTACTGCAGGAGAAATTACTGCATCTGAAGGCTGATATGAAATCCCAATTCCTTGGATATTGAGTTGTGGGACTTTACAGTAGGCTCACCCTTTCATCAAGGACATCCCTGTGGGACTGTGGGGAATAAATTTCCTCACTCACAGCCAGAAACTTTAATCCTGCAAGCCCCAACTCCAAGGGTGTCCTTACCTCCTCCCCTCCAGGATGTCCAGGATAACCAGATTAGAGCTCCCAAAGGAAGAACAATAAGAACAAGAGCAAAATTTACATGATTGCACTGAGAGGGCACAATTAGGGTGAAGTATCATTTTGTGCAGAGGGCATCACGCAGAAACCAAACAAGAAATGCCAAGGGTATGCTAAGCATTCAAATATATTCCAACTTTCCCCTAATTACAATCCATATTTTTACATATTTCAATATTGTAGTATGTACAAAGGGAATGTTTATGTACATTTACTTCTGAGGAAAAGACAAAGTACCCTGCTTCCCTTTAAAGTTGTTGGCTGACCTGGAATTGAGCAGCCCTTTGGCAGCATTGCCAGAACGTGTTTTCCTCCTCCTGCAAGTGGATTTTGGAGCATGGAAGAGGAGGTGACAGGAGATGCATAAAAAGGGATAATGTGGATGAATGCCTCTGCAGTGCACAGCTAGTAAACCTACACAACTCTTACACACCCTTTACAAATTCTCTGTCAGTTGAAGATCCCAGAGCAGATATCCTGTGCTTCCATCAGTCTGACTCGTCCAGTCTAAAAGAGAGAGGTTAAAGGAATGCTGGTCTCTGGCAGAACCACAAAGTTATTGATCTCAATGGGGTGTTTTAGGGTGAGGATCATCTCAGCTTACAGCTCCTGTCCCAGAAAGGGTACTTCCCAGGTTCTTCCCAGAAAGTCACAAAACTACTCTAAAATAAGCCATTGTGACTAGGAGAAATGGGCCCCAGAGCATTGCACACGGCAGCTTGAAATTTCAGATGATGAGAAAACCTTCTGTGACTGCACGTTTTCCTCTGAGTAATAGAAATGTCTAAGTTTAAATTTCAGCTGCCATTTCTATTATCAAAGCTTGCACTGGCAGCAGCCATCTTCCTGAAATCTGCCAATTTGTGGCACTGTCATTGAGAGGGTTTTGAAGGAGTGAGCCCACCTGATGGCTCCCAAATCTCCTTTGATTACTGAGATGCAAGTGAGATGCTCTGCCAGCTCAGAGAGCCAGGGGACATGTACCTGTACCTGTAGCCCACACATCCCACAGTGAAAGGATCCAAAAGAAAAGCAGAACAATGAAAGTCAGCACAAGCACAAGAAAAACAGGGAGTGAGGCTGAGAAAGTGCTGCCTTGAGCTAAATTAATTTGTCACTGCTGTGTGATATGTGTGTTGCTGCTGGTCACTGCAGCATTTTAGTTTTTGTCTTTATCTAACCCCTTCTCCTTGACCTGTTCATAGTGCTGGGGAAGACTCTCCCTCTCAGTCCACAAGATTTCTTAAGGATTTAATGATTTTTAGCCTCATAATGAGAAAAAAGAATAACCCTCTTTCAATTTTTTCCCTGTCTTTGACATGTAAAGTATGGGTTTTCCCAGCAGGAAAACAGCTCGCAAGAGCTCAGCAGCAACCACAGTAAAGTACTGGCTGCATCTTCTCGAGGTTCTTTTGGGTTCTCATTTTGGCTTCCAAGATGATTAAAATGTCGAAGTTACCATCTTGAGCCTTCACAGAGTGTCTTGTAAGTGCTTTATGACCATTTTTCATATGTGGCATCACCTTTCAGTGCCCTGAAGAAGAAAGAAATAGATTATGGGGACAGCCAGGTGATGAGATAAGTGGATACAGTCCAGTCCGACTAATGCAATGGATTCTACAACAACTTACCTGCAATTTAGCTACATTGAAGGTTTCAGACATCAGAGGGGTTTGTACCATTTACATTAGATATCTAAGTGCAAAGCTTTTATCTTCAAAAACTTCTGCTTTACTTGTGCTTCCCTTTCAAGTGGCCCACAGCTGTAGCCCAGAACAGTGTGTACCTTCTTCACAGTGACATCACTTTTTGGTTCAGAGGAATCCTGATAAATGGACCTAAAGGAGGTTCTAGATGAGTAATGCTGGGTGTCCTAAATCAGCCCCCCAAATATGACATCCTGCACTTACAGTTAACTCTGTCTTGTACCTATTACCACTGTCTCAGTGAGGTTCTGTTGAGTGGAGCTTTGACTGCATTGCCTGAGTGTTAACTCAGCCTGCTTTTGGACAGGAGAGGCTTTCTGGGGACTCACGTTTTTGGGCTTACTGTCTGGATCCTTCTGTTCATCCTTGAGTTGCTACAGCCAGGACATTTTAGTAGTACCACCTAAAGAAATGGCTCTACCCTTTCCTTCTCATTTGAGTCAGTCCAGCAGGGTTGTTACATCTTTCTGCCCTTCCTTAAATTGAATTACTACATATGTTGCCTTACTCAAACTTCTTATTTATGGCCATCCAGCATGCCACTGAGGAGAAAACCCACTCTGCAGTGGCTAGTGGTCCTGTGGCTCATGGCCACGTCTCACACTGAGCCCCTCTGCAGTGACAGACCCCAGCCCGGACGCCAATTTTCCGCAGAGATCACACCTCTGTGCCTGCACTTGCAGCGCCCTGCCGAGCCAGCAGCACTTGCCTGCTTGTCTCCAGAAGATGCCATTATTGATTTGTTCCGAAGCAGTGGCTAATTGGGTCATCCACAAAGTGCTGCCTGCCTGCCTGGACCCAGCACTCCCCGGTTGCCCAGCCTGGCCTGGGCTCCAGGCACGCACGCCCCGCTAGCCCTGGCTTGTCTTGCTGTGCCCCCAGTTCCCCCACAGCCACTTTGTGCCATCCCAAGGAGGATTGACCCATTCTCTTGCCTCAGGCTCACCCCTGGCTCCAGGAATCCGAAACTGCAGAGACTTGCTGCTGTGTCTCCTGGGGCTCGCCCTTCCCTGACCTGGCAGGAAATATTGCCTGCAGGACTGTGTTTTTCACTGCCTCTCAGGCTTTCCTAGTTTCCCACCTGCACATCTCCACTTCTCAGTGGATCTAGGTCCAGGAAGACAGAAGCCATTAGAAAAAACGCTTTTCTCAGTGGGATTTTCCTAGACCACTCAGGGCACAGCAGCAGCTCTATGGTCATTTTCGGGATGTTTGGATCTGGGTCTGCACAGAGGACCCAAGGGCTGGTCAGTACCTGGATTTTGCACACTGGATGGGCATTCTTTGCTCCAGAGCACACTTTGCTCTCGCAATCATATGAGTTTTTTTCTCAGTTGACAGTTCTCCCCCCTTGTATACCCTTGTCTGGACTTCACCAAACACATTTCCCAGGGAGAACAGGTTCCCAGCTGTAGATGAGTGACTGCCTCTGTACACACCAAAGACAGAGCTGGCTGCCCCTTGGTCTCTGTTCCATTGGTGCAGTCTCTATACTGCCCTGAAATGGATCAAATCCCCAATCTTTTATTCTCTTCTTCCCTCTATATATTTCAGAATTACTAACTCATTTAATTTGACAAGGTGATACTGTTTCTGATGGCTTTTCTTCTGAGATTCTACCAGTAAGAGATTCATAATTTTGAGATCAGAAAGGACCATTAAAGCATGATGGTTTTGCTTTCTCATAGCACTGAGTCAAGAACTACAGCTAATTTCTGCAGGGAGCCTGTAAGTTTAATTTAGGTATGATGCATAATTTGTAAGATGGGAAAAAAAAAAGAATGAAATTTCTCAGGTAACAGAAAGTTCACCATCTGCATGTGGACCCACATCTGTTTCCTTTGCATACAGTGGAAATTTTATTGTACAATTCCTGTTCATTACAAACCTGCTTCTGTAAAAGTCAGTGGGATTATTCCAGGTTGATGTAAGTGTAGCTGAAATTATTGAAAAATTGCTATAAAAATGCCAGTGCACAAATATTTTGTTACAGAATTGTTTGTGACAATATTTTATGCTCCTAATAATTCTAACACCTATAAATCAGAGATACTATGAAGCCATGTGTTTCTTTGACAGGGTACATTAATTTCAGCCTTTTACTGCAGGAAATATACTTTGCTGTCAGGAACCCTAATGCCCTTTTCAAATAGTATTTATATTCTGTCTGTTTGCAGTTCCAGGCTGTGGGACACGTTCTCTCTGAGTAAAACTAGATAAAATACCATTGAATCCTGCTGATGACTCCCCGGTTCTCACTGGGAGGAGAGTGAGCCCACATGTGTACATTCATGCTGCACACAATAAATCTTACAGCATCCTTCTCGTCACCTTTATTTGGGCCAATATTTTTCTGATCATTAAGTAAGATAACAGGCATGTTTCTTTATTATTCTGTACATAGTTTGCCGGGATTTATCACTTTTTAAGCCATATCTTTTGCTTTGTGTTTCTTGAAAACTGTGCAGAACTCAATTATTGGCTAATTATTTTTGGCAATAAAAGAGAACATTTCTGGATTTATTGTTTTCAGAAGAATAGCAGCAAGGGCATTAGAAAAAAAGGAAATGGGACTGTAAATTCCAGCAGCAGATTTAAAGCACCTGTGTCCTCATCTGGGCTTCTACATGTAGAATGGTGCTTGTGCTTATTTCGTGGCAGTAGAGTACAGGAGAGAAGAGTAGAGCAGAGTGGGGCAGAAACTCCCATGTCAGATCTCTGCTGATGTGACTGGAGCACTCACACCACAAACAGAGGTTTTAGGGTGCTTATTCAGCTCTCTGTGCCAGGCAAACATATTTGGGCATATTTGTCCCACAGCATAATGCCTAAGGTGCAGGAAGCACAGGGAGCTGATGGAGGAGGGAGAGAAAGGAGGGGGAAAAAAGCCAGGCTGGCGTTGGAAGAGCCGAAATCAGGCGCAGCAGAGTTGACAACATGGGTTTGGACAAGCGCCCGGACGCGGGACTGCGCGTCCGTCAGTCACAGCTTGCTGGATGCCATTTCCCGGGATCCATGTCCCTCCCTGGAGCAAAAGGCTGACCAGAAATGAGCATTTCTCACTGCTCCTCCCTTTGATAAAGAAAATGCTGACATTTAGCATTTTGGACAAAAAGAACAGCAGCCAGTTCTCCAAGAGCTCCCGTGCCATGTGAGGCAGTGTGTGCGTGTGTTGGAGGGGTAAAACTGCTCCCATTAATTACACTGCAAAATAGCACTTCAAATAATGATTGTTTTGTTGCTGTTGCCTGTAATAACATGAAACTTTCTTAATGATCAAAATATTAACATCTTAATTGGGTGAAAGGTTCTGGGTTATTTCAGGCACTCGCACTGACTGCGCTCCAAGGCAAATTTCCAAAATTTAAACTTCCATCAGAAAAGCCCATTAGTTTGAGTTTTCATATTATACTGTGGAGAAATCCCAATTACCGAAAGAAACATAAAGTAGATTGTGATTAAACTTCAAAATGCAATTTAGCAGAAGGTATTAGCTTGAACTCTGAACAATGAACACTTATGAAACGCTTTCACTGCCTATTTAAGCCTATTGAATTGATAACAGTATAAATTAACTTTGGCAGTCCATCTTTTTGCCAAGTTCTTCCTCTCAGACAAGTTTTAAGAGTCGACCCTTGGAATAATGAATTTCTGTTTTATTATGGGCAGTGTGTTGCTCAGTGTGGTAAAAGATCTAGGGCCAGGAAGACAGAAGCCATTAGAAAAAACGTGCCTTGCTCCTCTGCAGCCAGAGTTCAAAGGCTTAAAATATTCTGGATTAATCCAAGAAGGAGCACTGCTGAACTGTTACTTCTGAGGGATGACATTTTGTAAAACATCCAACACTCATGCAGAGACCAGCAGTAAGTGGCTGTGATGAGGTTTGTCTGGCAAAGTTTTAGTTCACCTTTATTCAAAATAGAAGAAAATACCAGGTCAGGCTGGATCCAGGGGAGTTTTTGCTGTTAACATCCTCTGCTGAGCAACTGTGGTTTCTGGCCAGCCCTAGCCTTGGACATCCTGAATTGTAATGGCCAGATAATTTTATCCAGCTAAGTACTCACAGTGCAGTATTTTTCTAGAGCAGGTACTGGAGTTTTCGTATTTTTCTAGAGCAGGTACTGGAGTTTTCTTACAAATACCCTGTGACTTTTTTGGGGAAAAAATGTGTTTCTTAGGTCAAACAAGAGGATAAGATCTGTGTTTAACTTGCATAGGTGTAACTTCAGACTTCCATGCCCTTAACTCTGACAGGTGACAGCACACACAAAAATCACCTGGGACCTACAGACATCCAGGCTGGGGGCATCATCTGCCCAGGGGCTGGGCAACAAACTCTGCTCTTTCTGAACTCAGAGACTATTGTGTTTAATCTATTTTGCCCACGTGGCTCTTATGCATGTGTTAGTGATTTGGATTTTTATAAGCGTAATTCCTATAAGGCTGAGTCATCAAGAAAGTGAAAAAAAAATATGCATATGAATTCACAGAGCAAATGTCAGCAGCACCTTCTAATTCTGATGTTTTACTACTCCCTGTGCATGATTTTGTTTCTGGCTTTTGCATAGATGAATGACAAGAGAAATGACAGGGAGGGGTGGATAAATGCTGTAAAATGGAACAAAAATCAGCGTACTAAGCTGTGGTGTCCGGCTGTTCCTGCTGAAGTGGAATTATGGACCAAATGGCATAGGATGGAGAGGGGACATCACCAGTCTCAAATAATTAGGTTTAGACTTTCCTGGCTTTGTCCCCTCTATGAAAAATTTGCAGGTCTTAAATGATACATGTGTGTGTCAGCTTAAGGTAGGACTTGACACACTTTACATTGGAATTGAAAATGTTGTAGTTTGCCAGTGAAATGCTCTTAGAAATGAACACTATATAGCACAAGTCCTTTTTGTGTCTCAGCTATAATCCTTGTGCTCTGGTGTGGTATTGATACAGGTTTTTCTGTGATAGCCCATTAAACTGAGTAGTGGCAACTCTGCATTACAGAAGCAAATCTTCAAAGCAGGTTAGAGAGATTCTTAAATGTGCACATTTAAAATTGACAGCTGCTCTCCAACCTTCTTTTATTCATAGCAGCATAAGTGATACTAATCTTCCCCATCTCATATTATGGAAGTAAGGGAATTTTCCTGATATATTCGGTGATCTTTCTTCATGCAGAAAGATAAATGCACTGATTTTGTTGGTGCTACAAGGATTTACATTTATTTGTGAAAGAGAAGAACCAGGATCATAAATGATCTGTTCTGGTAATAAGAACCAACGATACGTTTCTCCCATTTGTGGTTATTTATTTCTCTCCTATTTCAGCTCAGATTTTTCAAGGCTTTTCAGAAAGACTGAATTCAGCATATCTGAGAGTTGTCAGCCTGACAGCTCTGCAGACTGCAGTCTCCTGTTTACTTTACACACGGAACAAGTGCCACCAAGGCAGCAATGCAAGCTCACCGTCTTTCAGCAGCTCTGCAATCTGCTTGCTTCTCCGCTTATGTGGAGGTAGTATATAAACAGTTCAGTTTTCACCATCATTTACTTGTTGGCTCCTTTGCAGAGGAAGGGTGCCAGTTACTAGATGCAAACTGTTGCTGAGAAAGGGTGCCAATTGCTACCAGGCACTGCAATTTTGTGAAATCCATAGTTGTCTGCAAGGAGAAACACAAACATCAACAATCACTTTACAGAGTAAACAGCCCTGTTGCAACAATCCCTGTCACACTGCTGAACTAGGTTTACTACACATGAAAACCCTGTCTCCCCTTATGGTATCCAAAATTTGGGTATAGGAAAATTTGCAGGTTAAAATGTGTTGTCATCTGTTAAAGGAGCTGGATTTCCTGAGGAGACTCAATGTCATAGTGTCACTCATTAATGAATTAATTAATGAATTCTTCTGCTGTCAGAATCCTGCTGCTCCTCTGATGGGCAACATCCCAAGGTAAAGGAGGATCCCCCTGGCATGGCCCAGTGTGTGCAGGCATGCCTTGGGGGACAAGGACAAGCCTCCACTCCTGAGTCTGTACCTGGAAATGTCCTGACTAGCCTGTTCCTGGAATGTGATTGCAGAACTCAGACACCCCTGAATTCCTGTTAGTGTGCCAAAAGTGGACTTCAAAGAAGCAGCTGGATGCATGAGACATCAAAGATTCCCATTGCATTGTGACTGAGTAAAAGGCAGTTTGCATTTGCACTGTCTCACCAGACAAAGGGAAAACCCTTAACCTTCTCATAAAATAGCAAAATAATTAGCTTAATCCATCCACATCATTTTTGCTCGCTGGCTCTGCAGTAACAATAGCAAGGGAGGAGGGCTCCAGAGCCAATTCCCATTTCTTTCCTCCCCACCTGCTTGGGACAGGAAGCTTCCTGCTATCAAAGGATTTGCACATCTTTCTCACAACAGCCACGGCCAGAGAATCAGGGAACAAATGTCACAAGATAGGGACATGATCTAGGGAGTGAGAGAAGCATCAGGAGAACCCATCTGAACCGATCACCACCCGAAAGCCAAGTCCTGGGATCCTCTTTCTAAATTTGTTTGCACAGAATGGAAAAAATGATATTTCCATGGGGAAGGAATAAAGTGAATCCATGCTGATGACAGGTATTTGCCTTGTTTTGCCAGCAGCAAGTCCTCTTTCCAGAGGAGCAGCATTTGCACTAATCCCCCTTTGAGCCTGGAACAATTAGCCGATCTGTGCTTTTCAGACACACAACGCAGTGTGGAGCCTTTGCATTTATTTGTGTCAGCAAAAACAGCTATGTGGCTCCTGCACCAGCACTCTTGAGATGTCACCCAGATTATGCCCTGTTTCCAATCTGGTAGCTGCTTTCCTGGTGCTGGAACTGGCCTGCAGTGTGAGAGGGGACAGCACTGTCCACCCCCCTCCATGTGCTAATCACTGGTATGGTGTTGGCAGATCACCTCTTTTTAGGGCCCATGTCAGAGCAGAGGTGAGCAAACTTTTGGTTCATGCTGAGGTCAGTCCTGGGCTCCCAACCCTCCCTTTGCATGCACAAAGTTTTAGTACAATTCAATGTTTTTACTTTACAAATGAAGAAAGCGACTGAATTGATAAATATTAGCATAATGTGTATTGCCTTGGCAACGTGGCACTTGATACAAAAATTAAACATAAATTATGTAAACCACCCACGGTGGGAAGCTGTACAGGAGATAGACCTGCTGCCGTTGCCACCAGAAGAATAAATCATCTGGAATAAGAACAAAAGCAAACAGCCCAAAGTAAAACAACATAAACCAAAGGCACCTTTCCCCAGACAGGTCCCTGCTGATTTTCAGGTGCTGTGTGCTGGAAGTGAGACTCACATCTCAAGAGAATGGCTCACCAGTGCTGTCACTGGTTGCTTGCAAAAACTCAGCTGATTCCCTAACACTCCTTTTGGGATCAGTCTGCACAACCAGATTCTTTGGAACAGTCTATTTCTCTTACTCATTTCCTCCCAGCTTATAAATTCAGAGGACAAGTCTGAAAACACACGTTGATGAACCAAGTCGTTGTCTGAGCACATGTGCGTGATGCCCCCATTGAATATTTTGCCAGGATATATTCATCAGTTTTAATTAACATTAGCTCGTTGGATACTTGGTACAAGTGTGATTTCTGGGAAGAAGCCAGGTCCATATTTCCTGCAGTTGAGTCTCTGTGAAAGCGTTGCTAAGTCCTGGTACCACACAGAGGGATTAGTAAATAGAGAATTGGTGTAAGTTTGGCATTTGACTCTAGCTTAACACAATAATTTGCTTAACAATTAGAATATTCATCAGATCAGCTGAGTTACAGGGTCTGTCCTCATACAGTGCATGGTTTCTAGTGAATCTGAGAGCACAACCTTTCTGCATAAGTGAGCTTGAGACGTCACCTCAGATTGTGTTGCACTTTCAACATGAAACAATTGTTTCTGCTGTTCCAGTGCTATAACCAATATCATGCCATTAAGATTACTTGGTACTAAGTTGTATGCACATTGCATTAAAAAAAAAAAGAAGGACATTTTATGGCTGAGTGCCTTAGTTGTGTGTATTGTGCCTTCCATATTGGATTGTCTCCTGAATATTTAAACTATTTCCAAAGATAAATGCTGCTGGAAAGCCTTAAAAAGTGTTACTTTTTGTCAGAGACATACCTGTAACTCTGTGGTTATTGGCCAGATCAGTGCTAATGTGTGACTAAAAATTGTATGTAGTACCTTCCTATGCAGAGGGTATAGGTTTGGACATGCATAATTTGATTTATTAAAGTTAGAATATATTTTAGACCACATGCCCTCCGAAGCAGGAAACAAGTAATTTGATTTTAAATTAATTTCCCAGAAACACACAACGACATTTGAAAAGACTGGTACAAACCTGACAGTTCAAAAGTATTTATACAGAGAGCAATTTGCTTAACCAGCTGCTTCCTTTGTGTCACTTGATCTTTCAGATAGTTACATTTGAAATAAAGTGTTTTTCTGCTCCGGCTACCTCTTGAGGGACTTCCTGCAGTGATGTGGCTTTAAAACTGAGGCAGGTAGTCTGGGGCTCCCTGGGGAAGGGAAATTTGCTTAATACCTGAATAATACTATATGTCAGTCAAGCCAAGGGAAAGAAAAAAAAAAAAGCTGGACAAGTGAAAGATAAATAGGTTTAAATAATTACTATTGAAATCCGGTTATGCTTGTAATTTTTTTCTCAGCATGGAAGTCCCTCTGTAAGCAATTCAGCACAGCCCTTTGAATCCTGCTGGAGTTTTATTAATATTTTAGTAGCTGTGTTAGTAATGGCATGAACAGTGGTAGTGCTGTGATGAGCTGTGGAGTTTTCAGTGAAATCCCTGCCTTAGGTGGATCAATAAAGCCGCACAAGCAGAGCCCCTGTGCCTGCAGAGGGAGGGACCAACCCTGCAAACATCCTTTCCTCTGCCATTAGTCCTGGGAGAACTTCTTGAGAGCTCAGCAGCAATAATCACCACCCCAGGAAGAAGCGGCTGGATTTAATGGCACCACGCATACGAGCGAGCACAAGGTCTAGTCAAATGTGTTTACCGAGAGAAAAAATTATTGCTGTGCTTCCAGAGTCCATCCCCTTTCAGGGAAGTGCTTCAGATGTGCTCTCCTTTCAGCCTGTGGTTGAGCCCTGTGTGCTTCAGTGGGTGCAAAGTAGCCTTAAGTGTTTTGCTGAATAGAAGCCTCATGCATTTGCGTGTTTACCTGCAGCTTTTCCATATCTATTTTCAGATATCTTTTATTTTTTCCAGTGAACTTTGCATTTTCTTCTTCTGCAATATGTGTCTTTTCTTCTCTGGGCGAGGGGATTTTTCACACTGTTTCAAGCAGACTCATAGAACAATATTGGGTTTTGCCCTTTGTGTAAATTTCTCCAGCTTTTACACTGAGTGTCACCACCTGATTGTGAATTTTCCGAGTACACTCCTTGGTTATTTGGCAGCCACCTCTCTCTGCGTCTCAGGTCACTGGAGGAAGTATATGTCTCAAAACCAGGCTCAAAATGGAGATGGCAAGGGAATTTCTTCCCACCTCGGCAACAAAAGCTCAGAAAAAAAAGTTGGTCTATTTGTAGTCCATTTTCTACACCCAGATATCTTAGCATATCCAAGTTGCTAAAGCTCAAAATTTGCAACATAAATGTATGTTATGTCATTTCTTGCCATTTTCTTTAAGATGTTGTCCCCTGATGAGAATAGTCCAGGCTGTTTTCTCTTCTAGCTGGAGAGTTCTCCTTAAGAAATAAGCATGCTATCAAAGAAAAAGGAAATAAACCCATCTAGGATTATTTCCAGCAGGAAAAGCAGCTGCAGCTGAGGGGGCAGCGATGCCAAAGCCCAGGCGTCCGGAGTCAGAACTCTGAGATTTATGAAGAGTTAAGTGAGTTACACGTGGATAAGCAGTTGAAGGCTGAGCCACCACCTCCAGTAGGGCAAAAAGAGGTAACACAAACAACTTTCCTACCTGATACTGCATGAAATTCATTGCACCAGCTCTGTAGTGCATGCCACTGGTTTATGTGGGGTTTATGGATTGTAAAAATACGTGTTTGTCAAGGGGTAGGAAAGCAATAGTGTGTAATAGGTATTACAGTCTCAGTAAAGAAGAGAGAGGATTTTATTGTTATAAAAATAATTGGAAAGCTTGGAAAATGTGCATTATAAATTAAGATGGAATTGTAAGAGGCTTTTGGGGGGAAAAAACCCCAAACAACCACAAAATCATACATAATGTTAATGTCTCATTTTAGGAGAAAATCTGTGTGTGATTTCCCACTGAAAAGCAGCTCTAGGAATGGCATCTGCTGACTTGGCAGACCTGAATATTGAGTTCACTGGAGGGCATCTGCTCTCTGTCACAGATTAACATTTCTTTTCCTGTTAACACACTCCCAACAAAGGTGCACCAATTTAAGTAGCTGATGTGAAGGTACTAACTGAAGAGCAAGCCTTGGTACTGTTTAGTTGATTTGGCCAAAGTGCAGCTCATTAATTGTTTCTTGATGTGTGCACATTGACATTTATTTTCAAGTTGTAGGATGATGTTGTCCTTATAACCATAAATATCAAAAATAATGTGTTTGTACTGTACACTGAGTGACTCCAGGCTGTGTAATTGCCTGTATCCTCCTTACTGACTTGTTGGGGGTTCTTCCCCTTCAGATTTAGAATTTTGTTGATGTAACATTGCCTTTATTATTAGAGAGTGATGGATTCCTCTCTTTGAAATCAGGGAATGGAGGTTTGGAATGTCCTGGGAGTTTGGAGAACTCCACAGCTGCTTGAGACTGGAACCAGGGATTGTTGTGTGGGATGAAAATTAATGAAAGGGAAAGGATGGCACGGCACTCACAAACATCACACCTTTCTCAGTTCTGCTATAGAACTGCTGGCAAGTTTGTGCCCAGCAGGAGCAATCCCATGAAGAAATCTTGACAGGACAGGACAACAGGAAACAGACCCATCCCAGAGCCAGGGCTCCCCTTCTCCAAGTCCGCTGATCCACTTTGGCATATGGGTGGAATTTAATGAACTAAATGTAGACAATCTGCATCTGGACTTGTCATCTGAGGCCTCTGTTTAGACAATGTAGGCAGGTAAATGTGTCTCCAGCTGAAATCAGCATTTACATTAGGTCAGATCTCATAAAAGTGCCTACTTCTCTCCATTAACTATAAAGGGAGCACTTAGGTTGCACACTTAGGTTGCACACTTAGGTGAGATAAATTCCACTCACAGGAACCAGAAATCCTCCAGCCATGAAACATTTCTTTAAAGGGCAATCCTTGCCAGAGTACTTCTTGGCATATTCATATTCAGAAAGAAAACATCCTGAATTTAGAGGAAGGAGACTCAAATATTTGATATCTTTGTCTCAGGGGGAAAAAAAAAGTATGTACATTTAGCAAAGAAATACAAAACTTTCAAACAATGTAAAGAAGCATTATAACCAGGAGGAATTAGAAGACCATGTCAGGCATTTTTCTCTCAGGGGATTAGGTATCCTTCATGTTTAAATATCTTTTCAAGACAAATGGACCCTGTGATCCTAACAGGGAGGCCAGAAAACTATATCCTTTTTTAGTTCTCTAACAAAATGTCATGATAAGTCAGGAACATTCTAACCTCGATATATTCAGCAACATCGTGATAAAGAAATAATCCCCATTTCCTCCCTCAGCTTTCAAAGGGTCCTGAGACACAAATGCCACCTCTCTATAGCAGAGTATAATTGATTCTATTTGCAGCTGCTTAGAAAGAGGTGGAGTAACATGGCAATAATCCAGGGATGACTTGAAATCAAACGGAAGTTCATGCGAGGCTATGAATGCCAACGCAAAAGAGCAAATCCCAAAGGATGCTATTTTGGAAGATCTCGTGTGGACATGACAGGTCCCCCTGTGCAGAAGCGATCTTGGTGCCAGCACGCCAGGACACGCTCGTCATATTTTTGATGAATGTCCCAAGAAGTTGCAACTGGCCAAATAAAGCCAAAAACCGCAAGGGAGTGACGGATTTGGTATGGCCAAGAGGCAGGGCTTCCAGTGATTGCCAGTAACAGGAAACGCTGGATGTGTTCCGAGTAAAACACTGTTGGTGTCAGTAAAGGGTCCATTATATGATTAAAAATTCATTCTGTATCAATCATCAGAAAGGCACTGTAGAAACAAAATCATTGGTGTCACGGGTGGAGAAGACTTCGGGGTATAGACTGGTTGCTTTCTCTGCCAAAATGCTGACCCATAAAATATTCACACAACTTTGTGGAATCTGGCTTTAAATGGATCAGGCAACTTAGATTTCTTCATTTACCAAAAGGAATAATTCACTTGCTAAAAAGAAATATCTCATGCCTGGGTATATTTCCTTAAATACCAGCCTTTTCTCACCTTTTTTTCCCCTTTTAAAGTGCTATTTCATTACAGTCTTTTACCAGTTTTATCTATCAGTCTCTTTGTATTAATTAATATCACTTACTTTAATTGACTGTTGCTGGCTTCCTATTGCCTGGGGTTTACCCCCTGAAGTCATGCACCATTGTTCTTTCATTCCATTATTTCTTGTAAATTAATACTTCTGAGCTATTTATCTGACTTTTTTTACCTCTTTCTTTGCAACTCCCTCAACTGTTCCTTTTACGAGTTCTTTTGCCAAGGAGGAAGTGCAATATTCCAAATACAATTTCTACAGAATTGTAAAAGAAGAAATAATATTTCATTATCTAGACATGATGCTTTCATATGGTTTTCTACATCATTATATCCCACTGCAAAATCACATCTATTTTTTTAAATATTACTCCAGGTTTCCAAAATGTCCATTGATATTTTCCTGAATCTTGCCCATTTGTGCTATTTAAAATCATGTCCCATTTTGCTATATTCACTCCGTGTTTCCCTTCTCTTTTCCCTTCTGCTTCCTCGATTTCAATTCTCTCTCCAATTTAATATTATCAGCTAACATGAGGATTATATCGGTCAGGACCTCTTCTGTATCTTTAGTGAAGATAATGCTGACCCTAATCCCCACAGATTTCCTCCTCTGAAGAGAAAGTTTGTGCTATATTTGGGTCCTCTAGAATGGCTTTTCTCCACACAGCAATAGGTGAACCTGAGCCAATTACAGTTTATTTTTAAAGTAGGCTTTTCTATAACAGACACCCAACTGTTTTCTTAAGGTTTATATCTCATATGTCAATTTGATAGATTAAGGCTCTGATTTTCAGAGGTGAGGCAGAGAAGTAGGGAGGTAAGAGGGCTAAGCCTTGAGCAAACATCAACTTTCTATGAGATTTCAGCATCTCACTGCTAAAGGCCTTTTGAAAAACACTTTCAGATCAATTTGCTGCTATTACAGGCACAAGCAGTGGGTGTGGAAGCCCTGTCCAGTGACTTAAAACAGTCACTTCATCAACAAACACTTCAAAAACTGCCTTCTGCAGCATGAATTTATGCCCCAGGGGAAGATCTTCCAAAGGGGTCTCTGACAGATCCCTTTCCTCTGCCTGGCGCACTTCCTCCACTCACCTATTCCATGAAACAAGGAGGAGATTCTGTATTTGTCCTTTTTGCCTTCTTTTGAGCTCTTTTCACCCTGTTTCTGCAGAGTTCTCTTAGCACACAGGAGAACCACCTCACTGCCTTTATGTCTATGACATTTCACTCTGAGTAAGCTCTCTCCTTTTCTCCTCTCTGTCTTTATTTAATTTACTTTAATCACAGGCTGCAGCAAGTGTTTAGTGATCTGTGATTCCCATGATTATTCCCTGTTCCTCCTCTCTCAGCTCAGTGTTGTGTTTACTTATTGCTGCTCTCCTGGGCCGTTTCCAGTTTTCCATGAGCATTCACTATTGATTGCTAACGATGTGTTAACTGGGTGTATTGGATCCCTTTATGCTCTGCAGCGTGCCTTGCCTGGATCTGCTGGTTTGTATATGTGTATATATAGGCTTTCTGGCTATTTCTCTACTTACATTTATATTAATTCTAACAGGCTCTCCCCCTTCTTCTTATTGATCCCCTTGTTGGATGATTTTAAGAAGTGTTTATTTTCTGAGACAACTGAATTTTGATTAGCTACATTCCCCTCATCAATTGCTCTTGTGTCCCTGACTCTTCCCTGAGTTCATGAAAACCTTTTTAATCCCTTTAACCTTTCTGGCAAAGGGTAACCTTTGCTTCCTTCCCAGAATCATCCCTAATCTTTTCCTTCTCTCTCGTACATCTGGTTTCATTTTCTAGTCCCTGTTCAGACCCTCAAACCTTAATCTACAGTTTTCTGAATCCATGTTGCCTCTTCTTCTTTGAAGTCTTTTCAGAAGAAAACCGTCCCTGTTCAGACCCTCAAACCTTAATCTACAGTTTTCTGAATCCATGTTCATTGCCTCTTCTTCTTTGAAGGCTTTTCAGAAGAAAACTTGTCTGTTTGCCTTGCATGTTCCCCACCTCCCTTTGACACTGATGGATTCTAATATTTCCTGGAAACTCCTCCTGATAAATAACTAAATAGTCTATGATAATTTCATTGTGTTTTGTTCTGTGAATTTCCTAACCTGCCTCTGCTAAATCCAGTTCTCTAGTTGAAAATGTTATCAAGCTGACATTTCTCTCACAGTTTTCTTTGATTTCTGGCTGTTGGTAAGAATTATACCCAACAAAGCTTCTCTTCCCATTGGAACCCCTATTTTCTACATCTTACAGCTGCATATTATTTAGGTCTATTTCAGTGATCTCTGTTTTGACATCTTCATAACAGAACACATAATGACTAAATGCATTCCCTAATGAACAGCATCATAAAGTTCTGACTGTGCTAGAATTTGGTATGACATTTTCTTCCACCATCATACACTGTTGTGAGTCTGTAGGAAATGGGCTCTGTACGACAGCTGCATTCTGAATATGGCTTTTCAGAAGCTTTATCTGCATCTCGGACCTGTTCTGTTCTTTCTGTTCTCTCTTTTTAAAAGGTCTCTTCTCAATTGTTTGCAGATCTTTTGCATACAGCACTAAAAACCCTAGCCAAGACTATGACCTTCTGGATGCTGCAGCTAATTGCAAACAAGTAGCTTCCACCCCCGCTTGCAAGCGCTGCTGGAATGTTCAGTCTTGCCCATTTTACCCCAGGTTCAGCATTTCTCTGAATTCAGCTATAAATTTTGCATTGACTGTGTATGCTGGAAAACAGAGGACCCATTTTCACATTAATAATAAATATATAAAGCTGTGCTTAGTCTCTTACTCCATCACCATCATGCTTATGAAAATAATACTTTATCTGTACGTGCCATCTCTCATATAACTATCTCACAGGCTGTTTAAAAGCGTGGGTAAGTATTATTGCCCTCATTTTTTAAAATGAAGGCAATAGTATTGCAAGATAAAGCACAAAGACTTTTAAGTGGGAACTCAGGGAACAGAGTAAACCAGTTCACAAATGACACACCTCTCCTGCTTGGGGCTATTTGTCATTGCCATGACCCATAGAAGATACCAGCTTTGGTATTGCCCACTTACACCAGATAATGTTCTAATACGTCCAGAAACAAACTGTGAGCAGGACTGGGCAATTATCAGGTCTTTCACTTTAGTGACAAAGTTATTTAGCTTGTAAAATCTAAAAGGAAATAGAGTAAAATTTAATTTTGGATTAGTACAAAATAGAATTCCTTTATTTTAGCTAGCAAAATAAAATAGGGGAGAGACATTTCCTATTTTCTTCTAAAGAAAGTGTCTTGATTCTGTTAAAGGAAAGTTTAACCTGAGATTAAATTTCTATTTCATATTTGGGTGACTTACTGAGTCGTGTATCATGTGTCTTTTAATCATGAGTTCAGCCTTCAAAACAGATTTTGAAAATAATATATTCCCCAGAATTTTTTTTAACCCAGATCTGCTTGAGAGTTCCTGCTCTAAATAGATGAGACAACCAGTGTTCAGGGAGTGGGAATATTCTTGCCCCATTTTGCAGAGGAGGATCTGAGAAACACTGAACTTAAACAATGCACCTAAGATGATGGTGTCAAATATTTCAGGCTAGTGGTAGAGCCCTTGAGACACTTCCAAAAGCCATGTGCCCCTCCTCCTACATCACCTGGAGATCAGAATGGTGTGACAGAAAGGCAAGGGGCTATGTCATGTGCTGAGAACAAATTAGGCACAGGATGTGACAGGAGGAAGAGCCCTCTCAACATATTTGTACTTTAGCTTCCTGTGGCTGGATGCTGGAGGAGAGGCTGTCAGCAGGAGCAGAGCATGGTCCTGAGTGAGCAGGTGCAGCTTTCACCCACCAGCTGTGGGTGAGGAGCCTCAGGAATGAGGCCCAAAAGACAGGAACCCAAGGCAGGTCATCCAATGCATCCTTCAGCACTTCAGGAGATAGGTCCCACCTTTGATACCCCCACCCAAAGGTATGATCCTTCAGGATGTCAAACAGATGAAGTCCATCATTCCAAGGCTCCACCCACCATTAACCAGAGCAACCTGGTCTAGTGGAAGGTGTCCCTGCCCATGGCAGGGGGGCTGGAACTGGATGATCTTGAAGGTCCCTTCCAACCCAAACCGTTCTAAGATTCTGTGATTAACATTCAGTGGCTGTTCACTCTCTTTCTGTGGTTTGATTCTCTTTTGTCTCAAAAAGTAAGTTCTGTGTGTTAAGTTGTTGTTGATGGGTCAGCCCCTGGTCTCAGGGTAGGCAGAGCTGTCACCAAGGAGTGGCACCTTGGGAAGTGCATGGCAATGTCTCTTGTGGTGGCTTCAGCTGGGGTGCTGGTTAGTGGAATGACAACTCAGCTACTTCCTGCAGGGCAACTGATCAATTTGTTTTCCACATCTTTGCTCTTGTTGACAACAAGCTTGATGAAATCAGTCTTTCTGAAGGCAGCACAGTGGATTTGACAAATCCTGCAGAACTGCTGGAGCAGATCCCTGAGTTTGCTGAGGAGCTGATGGAGCCTGAAGATTGCTTCCCTGAAGGTAAGAGCCTGCATGTTTCACTGCAATGCTGGGGCAAGAAACCTTCTTTTCTCTTACTGAACATCTCCCAACCTTCTCACCATATTGCTCTGGTTGTTTGAAATAGTATTTCACTGGATGCTCTTCGTTTCTTAGGCACTATAATGCTCCAAACACGCACTCAAAATCCCTTGTTACCATTAGTCTTTGGATTTCCAAGGTGCGATAAGCCAAGAGCATGCTCTAAAATGCTCCACAGCTTCTAAAGCCTTAGACTTTTAAAATTTTAATTTGTGCCATAAAGAGTGGTTTGTTTGTTTCTTTGTTTGTTTTTAAAATGCTGATTTTTGTCATTTGGCCAATGGAGATTTTTGCCTTCCAAGATATGTGCATGATCAAATTTGGTAAAGAGCTGACCAGATCAGGACGTTTCCCTTGCTTAAATGTATCCAGGCAGTTCATAGAATCTGTCTGGAGGGTTCATGGGTCTCAGGGACTGTCTTCCATTTATTTTAAAGAGTGTCAAGATTAGCACATCCAGTAACTTTCATCTAATCAGAGAACTGCTATGTAAAGGGCATTTGACATAATTATATTAGATAACAACAGACCACATTTACATATCTCTTTTAATACTGAAATTCACCATCATTTTATTAATATTTTAACACCAGCCTGCTCCAAAACACAGATGTAAAACCCAGCTATATTAGAAGATCTGTGTTAAAATAAATATATAAAGTAAATAGCATATGAAGTTATTTCTTCTCAGAGTGAGTTCCATTCCAAATATTATCTCAGTCAAATTTTTTGTTTTCCTATAAATCTGGGTTGGGAAAAACAGGGTTAGCTGAATGTAAGAATAGTCCCTTGAAAACTCAAGCATTATTATAAACAAAAACAGAGCAGCTCAGATGGGATCAGACAGAGATGATTTGCTGGGTATATGAATGCCCCTGAAGTCAGCAAAAATGTGCATCTCTATATCTGTGAGAAAGATGATTGAATGAGGTAAGGGAGCCCTGCAGGGCTTACAAATGTCCCTAGGATCTAAACATTTTTTTGGCAGCTCTGCTTAAAAGCAGTAGCCAAAAATTAATGCAGCTGACGGAAGAAAGCGTGGTGTAACTATTCAGGCCCATGCAATAACATTTCGAAATTAGATCTGGTGTTTTCATTCTTTCACAATATATTTCTAAATGGGGCTAGTGAGCAGCAATCTCTGTTGTGCTCTGCAAAGTGATTATGTTAGAGATGCTTAAACAAGCCAGTGCTGTGAGATCAGTGCTGTTCAGATGCCAGTTTACAACTTCTGAAACTCTGGTTGGCCACGACCACTTTTTTAAAACAAACGAGGCAGACACCACACAACACGTTCCCAGAGCAGCAGCACTCTGTAATTTGATCTCTCTTAACATAACCAGACCTACCTGAAATTCCTCAGTGCAGAATCACAATGGAACCAACCCAGTTTGTCAGATCTTCCTCAGTGCTGTCTGTGGGATGCAGGGTAGCAAGCAGGGCTCTTCTAGATAGATCACTGGAAGTATTTAACCAGCTTTGAAGTATTTAACCAGCTTTGAAGCCTGCTGATCATCCTGGCAGCAGAGAAGTGCAGAAACGAGGTCACTGTGGGCTGAACCCCAAGCTTGCCTTGGGTTACTTCCCCCTAGGTTCTGGCTCCTGCACCCTTCCTCCTGAGCACCCCTGGTCCTGCATTTTGTTTTTGCTCCTAATCTCTCTTAGTTCCTCACCAGTGCCTGTGCAAGTCAAGGTGTTTTTCTCTTGTCCCAGGATACAGCCAGCTGAGCCTTGAGCTCTAAATGGGAATTGAAGGAAAACCTGCTCTCCTGTCCAGGGACACCTGCAGATGCAGGTGACATCCTCCTCAACACATCTGCTCTCCTTTCCTGTGCAGCACATGTTATCCATGCACATTTTTCAGGCTTTACTTTTTTGGCTAAATGTGATCACATTGCTCGTGGATTTGGCAAAAATGCACAAACACAACGTGATTATTCACTCATAAAATTTCAAGCCAAATTGCCATAAACTGAAAGTCCAAATGATTGTTAACAGCAGCGACATTAACATTAGGTTTAATTTATGCAGGGAAACAAAGTGTTTCCTGTAATAAACTGCTATTAAATATTTCCAATATTTTTGCCCAAACTTACTATTGCAATTAAACCTCATGCAGCTGTCACTTCAGTCTAGTTTAAAACCAAGTAAGCCAATAAACAGCAGTAATTAGCTGAGATGGCAAGGCTTTAAACTGCTAAAATGAAAATATTGAAGGGCATGCACTGGGCAGGTTTATCTACTGCTGTCTTTACTGACTTTTTATAAAGAGATACAACAATATTTGTCATGTTTGGGAGTATGAGAGTTAATATTTTTGAAAAAAGGAGATTATGTGAAAAAGAAGAGGGAGAGGGGAAGGGTTAATTTCTTAACTTCTTTAGCTATCTAAATTCAAACTATGACATTTCTCAATGCATCCAGCATAGGTTATGTCCTGAACAAATATGTTCCAGATTCAGGCCCCTTTTTTTCAGATAACAAAGGCAACAAAGATAATGCATGTTCTTGAAATAGTTGCTGAAAGTTTGCTGAGGTCACAGTTTTCCGGGAGTTGGGTGACCCAGATAAGCCATAGGTCGTTTTTCTTGGGGAGACTTGTTAATGTGTTATCACCTCAAAATAGCTTTGATTAGGGTCAACAGGGAACATTCTCAGGTCAGGAAAAGTGAAGGCAAGGTAGGGTCACAGCCCTGGCAGCGAGCAAGTATTGCTGGGAAGAACCTGATAGAAATGGAGAGACCATTTCTGGTTGATGGGAAAGGAACATTTATCCAATGCCAGCTATTTGGGTACTTTTTCCTCCAGATGCCTTGCAACACTCCAGTCCTGTTACCTCCATCGGTATGTGTTCTCTGCACCAAAATTTACTCCCTCTTTGGACATTATCTTCTGTGTCTCACAGAAGGTCATCCAAAGAGAGCCCTCGGCCCACAGCACGCTCCTCTCTCCCAGACCCTAATAGGAGAAAGATTCCACCCAGTCCTTAGGCGTAATTCCCCGGACACAGCCCGCTGGCAGAGGTTTCCAGGGAATATCACCAGAGGGTCATGAGGGAATGAGCAGCCTCGCTCAGCGCGTGGTTGGTCGCAGCTCGTGACACCGAGGACGCCTGGAACCATCTTTCCATGTGACCGTGGTAGGAGCCATTATCGCTCCTGAAATGCCCAAATGTCAGCTGGAAAATGCCATGTGCCCGAGTGAAGTTGCTCTGATTAGTGGTGGGATCTGTGTCCTGCCCTTCCCAACCGCGGATAGCGGCTGTTAAGAAGCAAGAAAGGGAAGAGAAGAAAAAAACAGACCATTAAACGGAAAAAGTCTGAACAGAGTTACAGGGACTGCCACTAGATGAGTTTTAAAGGCTGAGTGAAACCAAGCCAAACTCCACAAAATGTGCTCATTGGCATCCTAGGAAAAAATCATGGAGCAAACCCAAGTTTTAAAGTATCACTTTTCTCTGGCTGTCATACCTGAGATGCTCTGTGTTTTTCCACAAGGAACAGTGTGCTGGCATTATGTTGTATACAATGTTCAGGCATCATAAGACTCTTGCAGCCCTATTATGCATTCAGAATGAAATTAACACAGGTTGGACAGGGCCTCTAGATTTAACACTCATCCACCCCCTCACTCAAAGCACAGATGACATCGGTGGTAGGCCAGGCTGCCCACTGCCTTTGCTCCAAGGCGTCACACTCCTTGATGATGTGTTTTGAGGAGAGTAGCAGCAGATAAACAATGTACCCTTGTTAAGCCCTTGGAAGGGTAAAAACACCTCTTGGCAGTCCCCAGTTGTAGCACACAAGTAAAATCTCAGATCTCCTGATGGGTCTCAGGTACCCAAACATTGGAGACAGTGATCATAAATCTTTCACAATATAAAACCCAGCTGTGCAGTCACAGAATCATGGAATGCTTCAAGTTGCAAGGGACCTTAAAGGTCATCCCATTCCAACCCCTCTGAGTGAGTTAGTGGCAGGGCCAGAAGATGAGGAAAGGGTTAAATAAGAGGAGTCTGCTGAGATCATGATCCCTCCAGCATGGGGAGAGAGTCGGGGACTTTCAAAGAGGGTACAGTTGGGTTTGCTCCCTTACTTGTGCATACCCAGGTAGCCAGACTGGTCATTAGAAACCCAGCTTGGCATATATATATAAATATATATTTATATATATATAAAACCCATGCTATGAATACCTGTCTGCTTGAGTTCATGCTTAGGAAGCTGTATTTTGTGTCAAACCAAGCAATGCTGTAACCAGTGTTCAAAGCTAAGAAAAATACTGTTTTGTTCTAAAAATGAATGTCCCAATAATTGAGAACTCTTGTGTAAAGGCACTCACAAAATTGCTGTGGTTTGAACACAAGGTACCACATTTGCTGGACAACAGAATGGAAAAAAATAATTGGTGTTCCTGGTTTATTGAGAGAAACAGCAGCCCAATCCATTCAAAGCAAAAATAATAATTTTATGAAAACTTAAGTATATATATTGGTGTGAACAAGCAGTGGATTTGTAAATTCTTTGCCCATAAGCCTAAAATCTGTAGGCTTGGCTGTCAGGCATTGAGGAGGAAGGTTTTGCAGTATAACTCCCACATTTACAATGAGATTTTTTTTTTTCCCAATGCACCAAGGTAATGCAATCAAATCTAAGAGCTCCATGATTAGAGTGCACCAGGCTAGAAAATGTGAATATGGAACAAAAGGGATATTTACACAGAATGCATTGTATATTAAATTCCTTCTTTTTTTTTTTTTTTTTAAGATATATTTTAATCTTCAATTTGTGCTACAGGACACCCTTAATGACTGAAGGGACTATTTCTCCTGTAATGAAATATGACCGAAAAGTAAACAATATCATGGTGTATTAGTGCATGTGGAAAGGTTTCTGGGTAAATAGACCTCTGTTTTATGAGAAATGGTATGAAATATCCGAATGTCAATTAAAAACAGACATTGTTCATGGACAACTTGACCACACATGCAGCTCAGAACAGCTTCACAGATTTATCAGTAAATAATTCAACCCTTTGGGGGGACTTCTTCCACTGTTCTGTGTTCTGATGAGCAGTAATCTAGCAAGCAAAAGACCATGGTGGAAATGAGTCAGTTTGCTCTCAAAAACAATGCAGCCCAACACAAATTAACATAGCAAAACTAAGCCCTGGCAAAATCACAAGGTGGTCAGAGCCTTCTGCACAACCAATTCCCTCCCAGCACCAATTTCAGTGGGATAGCACAAATCTGTTGGATCAGGCAAGATGAGTAACTGAATTGAGAAATGCCAGAGGTTTTATTCCTGCCTTGCTGTGATAAAAGGTGTTAATGAATGTTCTCCTTGTGTGGATAAAAGTGCACCAAAGCTGGGCTTTGCTGACCACCTGCCTTATTATAGGAACAGCTGGAGTTAGCTGACCCTCTCCAGGTCATGCCTTATATGCATCAAAATTATTTTGATATTTTGATTTCACAGAAATGTGGGGGGGAAAAAAAGCCCCAACAAAGTGTTAGACTACAGACCAAGGTCAAGTAAACTTTTTCTGTTTGGTTAAGTGAAGTTTCTAACTCAACATGTAAGCTTAGGTCAAGATGACCAGAGCTGTAGGCTACCAGCATTAGAAAGAGTCCAGAAGGCATGAAAGAACAGCCAGGAAGGAAAATCACAAAATTTAAACAGAAACAGGTTTCTACTAATTCATTAAAAGACCTGTTTGGGGTCAGGTTTTTTTTTTCTTCTTTCCTTTTTCTCTTTGTGAATAGTTAAAAGCAGCATTTCATCTGAATTGCAGACAGCACAATTATTCATGGAAGTAATGCTTGACATAGCAATTGTAGCAGAATCTGGTCTAAACATTTCTGAATTGGGCCCAATCAAAAGCATGGGATTTAATAGTACTGTGATTTTAGGCTGACTCATCTGAAAAGCTATTTTGGATTTTTCAAGGTATTACTGTCAGTAACTAGGACTCTTTTTTCAGACTGAAATTGCATGAAAGCAATCAAAGAGCATTTAAAGAAAAAAAAAATTAGTGGTGCTACCTGGCTTTCTGTCTTTAAAAATACCTCTCTGTACTTGTAGACTATCAGATGGAAGCCAACTGAATCAGTAATAATCTGGTTTAACTGTGTTGTAAGTATTTCCCATCACAAATGAAGTGACTTTGGAACCCACAGTGCCCTGCTCATTAGTTTCTAATATGAAGGTGATCCCTAATTTTAGCTGTTCCTGGGCTCAGGTAATCATGTAGGCTCCCTGTGTAGTGGGACTCCTCCAGGGAATGATTCATCCAATTTTCTTACAGTGGGGAAAACCACTTCCTGGGAGATTCTAACCTTTTCCAACAGTATTTACAGAGCATTTATACTCTGTAGGAGCATGGCAGAGCATGTCATGCCTGTTACTGGCTGGGCCTAAGCATTTCTCTAAGAGATAAAAAAGTCAAATAACCATCTAGGTAGAAACTTATGAGAAAAGAGTGAAATGTTTCTGTATAAATGTTTTAAGTAAGAAAAAAAGCTGATTTTTTTTTTCCAAACTGAAATTAGTTTTGCAAAGGAGATAGATGCAAGGATGGGTGCAAGCAGTGGCTACTTCCAGTACAAAGGGGGATTTCTGCTTAACACAAAAAATCCACACTTACAGAGTGAACAACCTGCTCATTAAGCTGTTCATTTGATAAGTGAGAGATTTCAGCCCAAGCCTTTGATCCTCCTGATTCAAAGCTGGGGTGACAATGAGGTGGGCAGTCTCTCTGAATTATAAGCCCAGAGAGTGAGCCAGACACCTGAAAGGTGGTGATGACCATGTGGGCTGTGGGGTGAGAAGCAGCTGAAGAGTTTTTTGGCAGCACTGCTGAGATGCAGCTGGTAGTGCCCTCGGTCATGTTGTGCTGGTGGGATTCTCCTGATGGGCCTCTCTCAGCAGAGAATCTGCTTTGTGAAGTCTGTTCTGTGTACCTACTTCCTAAAATACACCCAAACCCACATGCACTGCCAGCTGTGAGCATTGTACAGGTTTTAACAAAAAGTAGTGACTAATATGATGTCCTTTTACCGCTTGCCTTGATTCTTTAGTGTTTGGGATTGAAGTGCTTAGAAGGATAATTCTTGCCTTTGCTGAAGTGGTACCTGACCTACAAAGGGATAGAGAGCTGGTTCTTACATTTCCATCTTCTCCCAGTATTATGCCTTTCTAAAAAGTTTGGACAATTTAGTGTATTTCAACTGAGCCCAGAATTTCTCTGAGTTTCAGAATACAGTGGTAAACTGGGAGATGCTGTGGGTCTGTGTGATGCAGGCATTTAGAGAACAAGTAGTTGTGTGCTGTGATTACCTTTACATAAATTTTTTATTGTCCTTTTAGGTTTACTGTCCTTAAAGGTTTACTGTCCTTTTAGTCCCTCACCAAAACCTAGCACAGCCAAGAGCCCACACCTAACCAAAATCTCTGAAATGTGAGGGGAAAAGTTCTGGGGGTTGTTCCTCTATGTTCTGCTGCTGCATAGGAGGGATCTAGGATAATAAAAACTCATAGAAAATGCCAGGAGCACCACAGCAGACTTAGCAGCTCTCTTCCTCCTGGCAGAGCCCTGTGCCAGCACAGCCCCACTTCCAGCTGCTTGGGAATCCTGACATCCCAGGAGCTGCACTTGATCTCCTTCCATATCACAGGCAGCTCAGGCACCTCAGTTGTGCCACCTTGAAATAGCAGCATCTGCTCTGTCTGTAACCTTGGCACTCGCCCTCTTTCCTCCCCAAGCTGGCTCCCCTAAATATTATTTCTACTCTCAAAAACATTTCATTGCATGGCCATGGTAAGATATCCACCCTCCCTTGTCATTTCTGGCCACTGGCTGTGTGTTTCAAGATGCGTTGGTGACCTTGGCCACCTTCCAGCTACAGAAGCAGTTGGCCTATGGCTTTTTTTCTCATGATGAGGCTGATAAACCTGCATAGTTAAGTCTCTTCCTGTACAACACATGGAGTAAATGTAGGGTAAGAAGCTTGCTCTTTGAAAATAAAATAGTTTTTGAAGGTCATTCTCATCAGCAAATGTGACATTTGAGTCAGATTATCCGACATTAAGACTGACTGGCCAGGACAATTCCTAGCTCCCAGGGTCCTCTCACACCATTTTAAGTTCTTGCCCAGCACAAGGAAATGCACATGGTGTTTTTGAAGTGGGAGAGATGGATCTGTCTGTTACCAATGACAATATCTTTTTGCTACAACAAATGAGTGTTGCTAAGGAAACTAAAAATGCCATGGTCTTGCCTATCAGAAATCCTTATGTGGGCCCCATTACCAGCACAGCACTTAGCTATCACACACTATTTGTCACTGAGGTCAGAAAGTGCTACAAAGCATCACTGGGGATCCTGCTATGGAGCAGATATCTAAATTTCTGTGACATCAAAGGGGATTTAACTGCCTCAGTATAATTCCAAGATTGTTCTAATACCTTATTTAAGCTAATGAGAGTCCAAGAGATCAAAATCTGCTCCTGCTTTTGCTGCCTGAATCTCTTCAGCACATTGGTCCCATCTGCACTGTAGCACCTCCTCTCATCATCTCTCTTTCATCAGATTGCCACTTTTAATCAGTAATTCCAGTGGTATTATACTAGCAAGAAAATAACCTTCCTCCATTGAAAAGGATGTGGAAGCTATTACTAATAACCTCCCAGAGTTATTAGTCCTGATCAGAAGTGCTGCCTGAGCTCAGTTAACACTTTTTGAATGACCTAGGGCACTGGTGACTCATGGCCAATATATTCTCTATCACAAAAATCATTGGGAGAACTCCCGGGGACACATTTTAAGTGATTTTGAATGTTTTTTAATGGGGGAGTGAGAGAGGGAAATGGAAGGCAGAGCAGAGAGGTTTTGTGAGAAGCAAGAGGAAAGAAAGACACTGTGCGGCAGTTTATTGCTAAAAGAAATTTTCCTTTGCAGCTTCTTATTGCAGCTTTAAGAATTAAATCGGCTTTTTTAAACAATTATTTTGTTTTTGTTTAATTTCTTACAGTCTGTGTGCGATTCTTCCCATGCTGTTCCGTGGACATCACAAAATTTCCAGGCAAAATTTGGTGGAGGCTGCGAAAGACATGTTACAGAATCGTGGAGCACAACTGGTTTGAAACATTCATCATCTTCATGATCCTGCTGAGCAGTGGAGCCCTGGTAAATGTGACAGCATTTCCTAACTGTTTAAAAGTGGGCATGGGTCTCCAGTGTTCTCCAGTTTAGCTGTCTCTAAGATCCTACGAACCCTTAGTGGTCATTTCTCAAAGCAAAGCATTTTCTCTGGGGCTAAAACAGGTTGTCAGCTTTTCCAATTTCACCTGCCACTACCATATGGTGGGGAATTTTCTTCTGCTGTGACATAAAATTCTGACTTGCATATGTTTTGAAAAGAAAATCCTTGAGGAAGTCTGTGTGAGGAAGTTTGCCAGCTCTGCTGCTTCAACATCCCATAGCTGTTTCTCCTTGAGAGTTCCCATCTGGAGGCTTGCATTTTGCTTCAGGGGTGGCTTTGTTTTCTCCTTTTCTTCTCTCTCTCTTTTTTTTTTTTTTTAGCACATTCTGTAACCAGCAAATCAAAATTGTAAAAGACATGGAGGGCAGTGAATCAGTGCTATCCATGGAGGTAGTGAGTGCCTGTATTCCTGTTTTGAATGCACCTTAGGCTAACACTCAGTACCTTCCCTGCACAGGTCCTGCTTGTGCCCAGGTGTGTCTATGGACACTGGTTGGTCATTGTCCAGGACTCTGATGGGGGATCCTCTCCTCCTGAAATCCCACTGCATTCTGGAATTATCCTCTGTGTATTTTCAGTCCTGGGCTCTTCAAAAAGATGTATTTGCATTTCTCTTTTGCATGTCAGGAATGTCCCTGGAATTGGTGGGATTTCTCCCAGGTTTTTGCCCTGACCTAGAGCAGAGATGTCTATGGAGAGTTCTCCAGGCTTTAGTCTGGTGGTCACCGGTCATCTCCTTTGTGATGGAATAAGACACACACTTATTAAATTTGCAGAAAGTGCCATGTTTGGACAGGTCATCCATGCATTTCCAGAGGTCAGGATTGACTCCAACCAAACGGGTGAATCTGCCTTAAGCAGTAAGGCAAACATCATCTTAGAAAGATGCCTGCTTCCCCTCACCGGGAATAATCACAGGCAGAAAGGTGAGATGAAGGATGGCTGTAAGGGAGCAGATTTACTAAACAAAACTGGAGAGGGAGCAGGCAACAAACAGAATAAGCTCCATCACAGCCCTGCACAAAAGCCCACCACCCCACTGGGCTGTATAAATTATCCTGTCCTTCCACTCCAGTTGGCATCAAGGAGGCCTCAGCTGGGGCACTGGCTTCAGCTCTGGGCACTGCACTTTGGGAAAGACATGGGCTAATTGAAGAAACTCCAGAGAAGAGCAGCACAAATTATCAGTGGCCTAAAAAAAGAGGAAAAAACACAGAAGTGCTGAGTTTATGTAGCTCAGAGAAAGTCTCCAAAGGGAGAGATGAAGGTAGAAATGCATAAATGTTGATGCAAAAAAGGAAAGAAATGGACTGTTCTCCTGGTCCACCACAAATGGGCTGAAATGTCACCCAGGGGGTTTTATTTTATTATGAAAAATAAGAGGCTGAAAAACTTGAGTAAATAGTAGGCTTCTGAAAATGGTCACAGCTTTGCTGAAATGAATGGACTCTGACAGTTTTTGCACCAGCTTGAGCATCAGAATGTTAATTTTTGAATACATTTTAGGAGGGGGAATGTCACTTGCTATAATATGCTTTAGATGAACACACTTCCTTACATATGTAATTAAAAGTGCCTTAGATAACTGAAGACTGCAATATAAAGCTCATTTAATTTAAATTGCATGCATTCATTTGGTTTTTGCAGCTTTCAATTTAGCCAATGCAGTTCTGTATAAGGGCAAATTATCCTGCATTTTCTCACATATCAGCACCGTGCTTCAGTATTTGGACTGGAGATATTGGAGGCAACACACAAAATTTTTTTCCTGGTGTTCTGGGTGGTTCTCTTCCAAAAACTGAGCTCATCTGGCTGCATCTCTGGGACACCCTAAGTTCTTAAGGGAGAAGAGCTATATATCTTTAAGCCTATATATATATATATATATATATATGTGTGGTTAAACCATCAAAATATATCTTCAGCTTACTGCAGAAGATCCAAAAACCTTTCTTAAGATTTTAAGCCATAAGCACCCAAACTAGAAGCCTACTTTTTAATAGTAATTTTTGATAACACTGGAGGTATCCTGCTTAAATCTTTTTTAACACACAAAGCAAAGCAGAAAAAAACCTCTTCTTGATATTTTATATGGCAGAGGTTTCATCCATTGTCACAGTGAAAAAATGCAAAGCGCCAGAATTTTGTCATTTGGGTAATATCCATAGCTTGTCCAGAAGTACAGAAGTGTCCAGGTAGCACATTTTTCATCCCTTAATAAGCTGCTTCCTGACTGACAGTGTGCTTTTAGTAGACAAAACACAATGTACTTTTGGACAAGTTAGTAGAAAGTAGGGAGAACAAAGGAGGGAGAGGAGGAAATCACTTTAAATGGTTTGTTGTTATTTTTGCAGTAATTGCAAAGTACAGCAAGTCATCTGACAAAGTGAGTGAGCCCCTACGAGAAGTGATAAACTCCAATCTGTGCATTGTTTTCAGGCTTTCTCCAACAGCTCTTTCACACCCTTGAAATATCATTTTTGAAGGCAAGATAGGAGACAGGGTTGCAGCGAAAACGTCACCCCAAAGTGTGGGGACAAATGGACAAGCTTTGGCAGGGGCTACCAAAGCTTTCTTGTCAGTTTAATTACTGTTCCCTGGCAGGCAAAAGAGCAGTGTGACTGCCTGAGTGACAAGTACCACACTTCTTGTATCTCCAGGCACTGGGTGTTTGCTAACTTTTTGAAGCTTCTCAGAAAGTAGCTACAGATCTGGAAATATGTAAATGCAGATAATTCAGATGATTAGCACAGACCCTCTCAAATTATGTTTCTTGCTGCCAAGTGCTCTGGGTCACACGATGGGATGAGAGTAATATGTCACAGCTTGGGTTATCCAGGTTACAGGGACTTGGGAGCAGCTTGTGTAACAGCAGTGGCAAAAGTAGCTGGGGAAGCAGACCATAATTTGACTCAGAAGCCCAGGCTGCATATTGGCAAATCTGACACCAGGACCCTGCCTTTTATTTGACTTATGTTATAAAGTGAAGGCTAAATTATGAGACATCTTTATTTTCTTTCTTTTGGGAGGCATATTGGTTTAGATCTTAAATATTTTAAAGGGGTTATTCAGTTGCTCGCTCGTATTTGATACAGACACTGAAACTCTTTTTATAATGCGCTGCATGAGATTAGTTGGAGAGAGAGATGAGATGGGGAGATAGATACCTTGACCTTTAAAACATTATTGTTCTGCTAAGTGAATAATAATGAGCATTTCTTGAGGCAGAGAGCTGTAGCCACCTGAAATGTGATGGCTGAACAGAAGCCAGGGAACTCCAGTGCTCCATAACACAAGCAGGTTAATAACCCAATTTGTCATCATTAGCAATAAGATCTATTTGGCTAAATGCAAGGGTCATATTCTGCCTCCTAAATATAGACATCCTGTGGCCTGGGACATCTGAGGTCTCTGGGTAGCATTGGCACAGACAACAGGAGATGAGGCAGGATAAATCTGGGCATTTTGGGGTAGCACTCTGCTCATGGGTTCACATTCCAAATTCAGGGTGCAGAAGCTCTTCCTACACTAAAAGGTTGTCCAGCCATTACAGCCAGTAGAGGCTGGAGAGAGATAGGCAAGCCTGTGTCCATTGTAAGGGAAAGCTGAACAGATCTCTCAGGCCAGGGTCAGTCCTGTTTGTGCTGAACACTTTAATTGTAATGTTAAAATACATCAGAAATCACAGCCTGTACGTGATAATTTATCAAATACAGACCTGCAGTGCAACACCCATGCTTTCCAACAGGGCTCAGGAGCAGTTATTAACCAATCCTTTGTACTTCCAGGCCTTTGAAGATATTTACCTTGAAGATCGAAAAAACATAAAAACCATGCTGGAATATGCTGACAAAGTATTCACTTACATCTTCGTCCTGGAGATGCTCCTGAAGTGGGTGGCTTATGGCTTCAAGAAGTACTTCACCAACGCCTGGTGCTGGCTGGACTTCCTGATTGTAGATGTGAGTATCATTTTGGAACTGCAACGTTTCTCGTGTTGGATTTTGCAGTGGGTGGGAAAGGGCCATTAAGCTTGGCAGCTTTGCATCTGTGAAATGACAGCTGTCACTCTGATTCTGAGCATCAACCCTAGGCAGAGCCCAGAGGAGGTTTGGATGTGTAACTGAGCATCCCCAGGACCCAAAGCAAACACGAACGCAGTCAGCGGTGACGTGGATGTGTCACCCTGCTAATCTGAGGCACATCCCCTTCCCATCCGCTGGAATTCTCCCTTTCCTTCAGCATTTAACATCTCATTCTATTGCTGGCCATGGGTTTATGTGCAAAATCATGAATGGGTTGGCACTGCTGAGGAACTGCTCTTTGTTTTCCACCATCAGTCTCATTACATGGTTATGATAATGGGAAGATGCCAGCAGCTCACATCCCTGGCAGCAGACAAAAAACTTAATGTTACAACCCACTTTAAAAGTTTTTTGACCAATCGCACAAAGCAAAAGCATATTGACAGTAGTTCTATCCAACCACTATAAGCACATGCACCTTTGGTTAAAACAATGCTTGCTTATTACCTGCTTGTAAGCATTAAAACACAATGCACAGAGCTCCATTGTTAAGCTTAGAACTTCCTAATATCTTGCTAGACATATTTTTCTGTAGTTTAAGGAAGTTATTCTAGCCAAGCTTTAATACACAGACCATTGTTCTATTTGTCCTTACTTTCTACTTCTCACATAACTTTTATAGCTCTAATTGCAGTTCTGCTGTTTCTTAGGCCTGCCTTTTGCAGCTTTCCCAAAACCCTCTGATTTTAAGGATTCCCACAGTTTCCCCTCTTGGTACAACTGAAAAAAAACTTCTGTAACAATGTCATTTATTAACTACCTTGTGTTTCATAGCTTTACTACAGTATATCTGTTTATTACTTGCTTAAAGGATCTTTTTTGCTGTGGAGAGGTGAGCTTACTTTTAGGGATTAATTGCACCATTTTTTGCCACATTAAATGACATTTAAAGATTCCCACATTCCACCCTCCCAGCTAGCACAAGGTCCAGCTACCTCAGCCTGCTCTGCACATGACCTGGGCGCACCAGTTTTCAGCAGATTAGAGGAGCTGTCCTTGGCGGGGCTGCTCAGACAGGCTGCCAGCAGTGTGTAACAGTATGTTCAGTTCTGGCTCCCAAATATTTACCAGTGCAGGAGTCCAGGAGAAGGTGTGAAAAGTCCTCTTGGCAAAGTGTCTTCACTACTTCAAAACGTTGCAAAATAATCCAAATCCTTGAAATACTGCCGTGCTTACTTCTACTGATTTCAGGATAATCCTTAGAAGTCTGAACAAAAGGATTCTCATGCCCCAGGAGTGTTGCTAGTACCAGATTTGGATCCTTCAAAGATTCACTTTGAATTGATGTGGGATCTGCCAAATCTTGGAAAAGTCGGCGGCACCACGTCCTCCAGATGAAGTCTAACGTTTCTTCTCAGTATATCAATGAGGAGGCAATAATCTCCCTGAGGCCACTTCTTATTACCTTGAAGTATTAATGTGGGAGGCTGGCAGAGCTTTGCCATGATTATGTAATTTATTAAACTTCAGAGGAATTATTTTTCCCCATTTTACATCTGAACCTTGACTCCAGGGAAGAACTGCACTTTCTTTGGCCCCAGCCCAGGAGAGCACTTCAATGGGACAATTTGCTTGTTTGAAGTTATGGTCATGTTTAAGTGCACTGCTGGATCAGAGCCTTTGGAAGCTTCTCCAGAGCTTTAATAAATTGATTTATGAAAAGGAAATTCTTTACATAAATTGTGTGTCATAAATTCTTCTTTGCATATATGCTTAGAAACCTTTTAAAGGAAAGGCACTCATTTTTCTCAGATTAGCTCCAGCAGAAGAGGAAGGCCTGGTTTAATTATTTAACCACAAAATTGGAATCTACCTGTTCCTAAGTTATAGCCCAGCTCTGAAAACTGGTCTTACTGTGATTTAGGCGACATAGCTTTTCTTTTCTTGTTTCTCCATCTCCAAAATGGGACTAATGGGACTCACCGAAACTACTGGATGGGCTTCCAGGAATTTGTCGTCCAGTGAGCTTCTGAAGACTAGAAGGGCTGTGTGGGGGATGAATATTGGCACAACCATAGGTAGAGGGTTCCTGATGGGAGCAACCCTGTGCAGGATCAATTCACTGAGGCAGTTTGGAACTCTGTTGCAGTTTGAAATTAGTCACACACCTGTAGAATAACATCTCATTAACATCAAAGAGAGTAAACCACAAACTAAGCTAAATTCTGTCCTCTATGTGCAAACCCCCCCTTGGAACAGGAGCCAGATAAGAACACAAGGTCCAAATGTAAATTAGGTGCATGTTTGCCTTTTAATGGTGGAGTTTATAATGACAGATTGGAGAAGCAGCCACAGATGGCCTGGGAAAGGGGCTTCACCATCCTGTCACACATCCTATAGCATAAAACAGGGGGGACACTGGCCCTGGGACTTTCCTTGTCCCCAGAAAATAAACCCAGAGCCTTCTTAGGGACCCAAAAAGTTTTATTTTCTCAACCCACATTTAAATGTTCCACCCACATTTAAATGTTCATTTTGCAAGCTCCCAGTCCAACCAAAAAGTTGTTCCACCCTGGAGTTTTGGTTGTTGATTGACTCTAGGCCATCACTTGCTCTTTAGGGTTCTCAGTGTAAAAATCTTTTCCCCCTGCACTATTCTTTCCTTGAAAATATTTCCCCAGTGCAGATTATGAGAACCCGGTGCTATATTTTTAGCAGGTTTAACAGATGCTTTTCTCCTACCCTATTGCTAACCCTGCCACTCTGAATTGGCAGAGTAATATCCTATAATTTTTCCAGCACACTTTTTATTTCAATTTACATTTTCTTTTTGGTGCTTTGAGAACCAAATCACTGCAACTGAGCTGCAGAAGGCAGTGAATGGGTGAATTAGCTGCTCCAAAAGAAGCAGATGAACCACTTGTCTGATTTTCTCAAATTTATTTGTTTAAAATTATTCACTTAAAAATTCCTGATCTGCAAATTATTCATTAGTGGTTTGGTATCAGTATTCAAAATTCAAGCTGCAATGGTCGGTTTTTGATTGGACATGTGAAACCATCTCTCATCTGTGTTTTCTCATTGTACAAATGCAACTCTGAATCTATTTTCTGTTTTGAATAATTCATAAAACTGGCTCAAAATTTGCATGTATTCACCATTTCTAAATAGGATTTGGACCCAGAGGGGTTATAAGCATATTGCTGCTGATTTTTTTTTTTTTTTTCCTATGTGTCCTGCCTTGTGAAATACCTTTGACACTGATTTGGGCCAGTGGAACAGCAGAGTCTCCATCTGACAGTTGTGGATTACTAAAGAAAATTCTGTTTTGCAATGCCTAAACATCAAAATACAGAGTAATCCACAAACTGAGCTATTTTTGCTGGATGTAGAATCCCTAAAGGATGATCTCTGGTAATGGGCTTCTCAGCATCTCAGAGAAGTGTGCTAGTGTAGCAGAGAGTGCTTTCACATACATTGCAATACAATAGTGTCCTATCAACAACTCTGCTACAGATTTCTTTGGCAGGAAAGAGAAAGGGTTAATCAAACCACAAAATGCAGGCTCATTTCAGCTCAGGGCACCTGGGGAAGATGCCTTAGATGTCTGCTGGAGGTTGGGCATACTGAACAAACAACATCAATGTACATCTATACAAGTTACCTTGTGAAAAAGAAGTGTACTGCTAAAAGTAACACCCTTCTACAGTGCAAATATCAGCTCTCTGTGCTCATGACTTGCAGTGGTGAGCCCTCAACCCACAGCTCTTTTCACATGAGGGAAAGACAGATTGTGGTTTATCTGTGCAGACAGATAGAAGTGTAGACAGACATCAACATCACCATCAGCAATGACATTTATGCACAATCCTCTTCCCTAGGATGCAGGGGCAAGTATTTCCACAAAGAACAGATATTTTCCAAGCATCCATGCAATCAAAACCTCTTTGGACAAAGCAGATTAAGCGAGGAGTCTGAACTTGGACAGGGCTGGAGGCGAGTGGCATCCAAAGTGAATGTTTGTGGGAACTGCTCTCCACCAGGCCTGTCCTGCAAGAGCAGACAGAGCTTTGAAATAAGGAGCAGAGAGATTCCACCAGCTGTGCAGGCTGGTGTCAAGCTTGATGTTCCTTTCAATTGTTTCCTCTGACCTATAAATATTATCTTGAGCTTATCTAGCTTGAGCTTCAGCCAGTTAATTCTGAGCTACGTCCCAGTCTCTGCTGACAGCGGATGGATTATTCCATTGCATGGCCAGTTTGGGAAAGACATCAGTCTGGGCTTAGCATCATTCAGAGTCAGGAGGTGTTGCAGTCAACAGCTTCTTCACTTGCTGTTCATGCACTGAAGGCAGAGGTGAGAGGCTGGAACCCCTGAGAAGCTGTCACAGAAAGCTCATGGGAAAGAGGTGTGAACTCCCAACTCATTAGTAAGAACACTCAGGGAAAAAAGTCACAGCCAAGTTTCATTGCCTGTGGCATTCACAGAGAAATCCTCTTAAACCTGGACTAATGTCATCACTCCACAAAAGTCCATTATCACAAATCTATCGTCTCCATTGCATCTTTTGTGTTCAATTCAATTGACCAAATTAGTCTCAATCCAGGCTTACAAGCACCCAGCCTGATTGTCATGCTCTGATTTCAGAGATGAGGGTTTCTCCACCAACTCTTTCTAAGATTGTCCTGTCTTTTGAGTCTTCACATGCAGAGAAAGTTATTTTCTTAAACAATTGCTTTGTTAGGAATGCTGGCAGCCTCCTTCCCTTCCAGCCATCTCCAGCAATGGGTGGTCCTTGCACTGTGTCCTGCAGCAGAGAGGGGAGAGCATCTCCAATTCTCAGTTTTTGCCCTGATGCCCCACTAGTTTCTCTTCACTAGGGATGAAGATTGTTCTTTCCACCCCTTTTCCATCTCCCCTGCCTTGGAGGGAGGGGCTCACAAGAGTTTTGGGTGGTAGATCTGCCTGCAAAATAGCTCAATAACTGCTCAGCAATGGATTTGAAGGGCAGGCATCTCAACAAATCCACTAGGCAGGATTTTGTAGATGCTTTTATGGAAATGAAATTATATGTATTTTTCACTCTCCTCAATAACTTTTGTCAGTGGTTCTAACACAGCATGTTTCTGGTGTTTGCCTGGAGCTGCTCAGTTGGTAACTAGAGATTTGTATTCCCCAATAAGCAGCTTTCCAAATTTCCTGTTTGCTGCCAAATTTCCTGTTTGCTTGTTTGAGATCTACTCATGGATGTTCAGGCATTAAATGCACCATCACTTTCCCTGAACACTTAAACAAAAATAAAGATATTACATTTTGCAAGATAGTTCCTGGAAAGCACTTGCTCTAAGATTTCTGCTTCAAATACTTCACTGTCAGACAAGTTAAGAAGCAGCTAATAACCTTGAATCTGAGATGAACATTTTGAAACAGTCTTTCTCTCCCTAGTTAAAATTGAATTGAATTAAATTATGCCCTTGTGTTGGATTGTCTTTAAGTGACAATTAAAAACTTGCTGTGTGAAGTAAATATTGATGGCTTATGATTACTTTAATTGTTTTTTTCCATCTGTATTCCCTGTTGATTAACAAGGTGATTTCTGTTTGCTGTACCAGTAATTACACAATCTGCTGTAATGAGTCGTTCCCAAACAGCACTGAAATCCAATTTGTATTCTTGGGACATTACCCTAAGAGCATGTGAATTTTGTCTAGTTTGTGTTCAGAAAAGCACACAGGAGCAGAATGACAAAAATACAGCCAAGGCAAATTAAAGATAATATGTCTTGTCACTTGGAGCAGCATCTTAAGAGAGAACTTATTAGTGTTCTCTGTGAGCTGTCAAAAGTCCATGGGTACAACAGGGTATTATAACTTCAGAGTTCAGTTTTTGATGAGCTTTTTCCCAGTTCCTCACAGCAAATGCAACTTTTTGAAGTTGTCTCAGTGCACATTCTTCTGAGCCTCTCTGATGGCATAAAGCTCCCAAATAACCAATAGGAGTGAGATTCCTGAAGCCAGGGAGCCCAGTTTTGAAGAGAAAAATAAAAAAGGAAAAGAAAGAAGGAAAGAGGAAAAAAAAATGCTCTTTTAGTACATATTGGCCAATTGAGGGTAAGTGAAAATAAATAAATCTACATGAAGATAGGTGGTATCTTCATGGTATAATAGGTGGTATTAATGTGTGTTAGCAGGTCAGTTGAGTCTGTAAATCTCCCTGCTGCCACCCCACACTTTATCTCAACACAGCACATGCAAAAACATGCAAATGTCTGGTCTTATCTTGGTTTGCACTGCATATTTTTTACTACATGGATGCTGAAAGGGAAAAACCCAAGCTTTGCCAAGAGGAAGCACAAGCTGAGTTTCAGACAAGGCACAACAGGACAAAACATGCTGCAGCTGCAGGAAGAGGTGTGGAAAACAGAGGTGAGGAGAAAAGTCCTCTGTAAGCCTAGTTCACCATCTGCTGCACCTTGCAAAGTGGTTGGGAGAGGAATAGTTACTGAAAATGCTGAAGAATTTCCATTTTCAATCGAAGCAGACTTTCAGCTTTCAAAAGTGCTGTAAAAAAACCATCTCCACTCAGATTTCGCTGAGCTAGATTTACCAAACATTTTTATTTCTCAAAGTTATTCAAAGATGGAGCACTTTTCCATGTCCTTTTTTAGAAGACTATGCTTAAAATGAAAATAATTAATAAAATCATGGAGTTCTTGCATGCAGCTTGCTTGGCCCTTTCCATCACTGGGAGTGGAGCTGCCAAATTCCATACATAGGGGTGTTCTCCCTTGCATGGAAGAGCTGAGCTGGGACAGACACGTTGGCTTAACATAACAGTCCAGAGTCTCACAAACTCTCCAGGGACAGAGAAGGATGGGGAGTTGTCCCACAGTTCTTCTCCCTGATGACCAGCATGTTTGAAATCCCAACCTGCAGACCAAAAAAACATCTTCCCACCATCCAGAATGGTCAGGAGCTCAAGAAACTCCTTCTGAGGAAGAGGGAAAAGGAAGAAATAAAGGTGTAGAAGCAGCCTGCAGAGAGACAGGGATTCTTTATTAGTGAGGGAGAGATGAGAGGAATTGGGATGAACCTTGAAAGCCGTGCCTTGATGGTGTAGGGACTTTGTGCAGACTTCCTACCCTGGTGTGGCTGACTTTGGGATGTTTGAGCTAAGGCAAATGAAGATTAACATTCCTACTTTTGGTATGTACTCCTACTTGTACCATTATCCTTCCTGGCAGAAGTCAGGGATCCTACAATTCTTCAGAGTCCCTCTTCACTCTAGAATATTTAATACAATATAGACATATTCAATACAATTCAGGATCAATCAGGTTCAAGAACCCAACTAAATTGAGCTGATTTTCAAGCCAAGACTTTCCTGTTTCCCACAACAATTTGGTATTTTTTCATATTGATTTGGAACAACTGATTAAATTAATGCTTTGGGGAAACCAGCAAATCCAGAACAGCACCTTGAGGAGGCAACACAAACAGATTTTTTTCTTTTGGTTTTGCTTGCTGGTTTGGTTTGTTTGTTTTGGGGTTTTGGTTTTCTTTGGGTTTTGGGTTTTTTTTTTTATTTTGTTGCTGTTTTCATTATGTCATATCTAAGTAGGGTTTTGGTTTTCTTTGGGTTTTGGGTTTTTTTTTTATTTTGTTGCTGTTTCCATTATGTCATATCTAAGTAGGGCTGATCCTAATCCTGTCCAGAAAGAAACTTGCCTTCACCTCAGCACCTCAACTCCCACCAGCTGGGATAGAAATGCAGCAGAATCTATGGGGCTGAGCCCCAGGGAAATGTTCTGTCAGGAATCACTGGGTCCACCCTTGGCATGGTAACACTGCCTTCACATAATAAATAATAACCAAGTCCACTCCTGACCACAGCATTCAGCATCAGGAAGGCTCCCTGGGATGAAACAGGAGGTAACTTTGGAGATCTTTTTTAGAGGAGAAAGTCTCTCCTCTCCAGCTGCCCTAAATCCAGGCTGTCTCCACACAGCATCTGGATGAGAAGCAGAACACAGCTGATGATGGAGAAATTGCTTTGCTCTAAATCAAAACAGAAACACCAGACTTTTCAAGGCATCTGCACCTGCACAGTCACTGCAGAGGGAGCCCCTGGGACTTGGCCAAGCTTTGTCTGATCAAGTTACATCATGTGATCCCCAAAATTCACAGGAGTCCCTAGCAGCCTGCCTAGGGAAGTGGCACTAAGCCTGACAGAGTTCAGACAATGCTCTCAGGCACAAGGTGTGACTTTTTGGGTGTTCTGTGCAGGGCCAGGAGTTGGACTCCATGATCTTTGTGCATCCCTTCCAGCTCAGCAGATCCCATCATTCTCTGATCCCTACCCAGTGCTAATATGCAGGATGTCAAGGTGTGGCAAAGGTGCCTGTTTGCAGTGAAAAGGTGAATTGAGACAAGCTGAAAATCCATTTGTAAATGGTGATGGGGGAGAGAACTGCAGATCAATAAGTCAGTTTGCTGCCTCGCTGGATGAAAGCTCGCAGTCGACTCGCCCTCGGAAATTAGCTGAGGTTTAATTCTTGATTCTCAGCCATCTGCCCTGGGAATTGACTGGAGCTGTTAGAAAAGCCTGAGCAGGTGTAGGGGAGGTGACAGATTAAGAGAACAGCAAGACATAAAGAGGTTCTTCAGGAAACCGCCAGGAAGCAATTAGGATGCAGGAATGATTTATTTAAAAGCATTTAACCCAACAAGAGTGGCACATGCTGTTTGCAACAAGGCTGCCCTCTGAAAAGGAAACATTGCCTTGAAAAGCTTGGACACGAGGACCTGGAGACAAGCTGAGAACATGGAATATTAACAGAATTTTATAGCCTTAGTATGAGTAGTAGATGGAGGAAAAAAAATTAAAAGGTGGAAAAGACCTGGAGAAACAACAACAACAAAAAAGTGGATGAAGGAAATGAGTTTTTAAACCTGAGAAATAGGAATTAGCACTGGGCTTTCCAGGAGATAATTTTTGTTTATAATTAATCTAGGCACTCATGTAGCCCATCATGTTGTAGTACAGGAGAGCACTCCACGAGCAGTAATGAACTGCTGCACTGAGGGAAGCCCTTTGATAGCTCATTTCCAGCCACATTTTCACCTCCAGGCCATGGAGCAACCCCAGAGCAGCCTTAAAGAGTTTTTAGTCTTTACCTGAACATGAGGGCTGTGATTCAAGGAAACAGGGAGCAGAGATGGGAATTTAGGTCACCTTAGTGCTCTCTAGTGTCCTATTTTTAAGACTTTCCTTTAACTTTATGCCTTTCTTTCATAATGTGCAATTTCTGGATTGGCAGGTGCAATCATATAGTTTGGCATCTGTATGGCAGAAAATGCAGTGTCAGAATGAAAGGACAAAGGGATATTTTAAAAAAAATAAAATGACAACAAATGTCTGCTCAGAAAACAGTGGATGCTGAAAGGAATGCCAACCTCATTACAAGCTCCCTTTTCCCAACCATATTCAGAGAGCCAAAAGAAGTATTTCCATGTATTTCAGTTTATATTTGCAAAGTTCTGTTTCCCTGTAGGTTTTCCAGCTTGTATCTGGGGTAAAGACTGATTTTTATTTTTTTTTCCTTTTCAAATAAAGGAAAGAAACTTGTAACTTCAGGCCTGGCTCTGAAAGATGCTGGACAGTGAAGAGGTCTTTGAGTGATCCTATCCTTGACAGAAAAAGACAGGAGAGGCCAAGCCGGATTGAAAAGAGGCACCCACAGCAATCCAAGCACTATTTCTTCTATTTTTATTTTTTTATAAAAGGCACAATTAGAGAGGGAGAGACAGGTGTTTCTGGGGCACACAAAAAGCTATTTGAAAGCACCAGGGGCCTGCATTAGCTGGAACTGCTTATTTAAATAAGTGGCCAGAGCTTTCAGCTCAGCTGCTGTGCTTCCATTCAGATGTCTTTTTAAATATTTTTTTCCCTGCTGTTCCCTCCCCTCTAATTTGAACAAGCAGGTTAATTTGATGAAATCCCTGGCTGCATGAAGCATATGCTGTTGCCCATACCAGGAGAGAGGTCTCCCCTTCTCCCTGAGACAGACACTCACAGGGTCTCAGACATGTACAGCAGCAGGCATTCAGTGGAGATTCTGGTTGGTTTTAGGATTTATGTGATTATCCAAGGATGATTTTTGCTGTTGTTTAGGCAGAATTCCTAGTTTTCAGGGCTCTGCTATTAATTCATCTCAATGGTGATCAGGGGTTGATTAAAACATGCAGTCTGTGCTGGGCAGTGCCTGCCTTGGAGTGGTGCTGCTCAGGTCTGTCTGCTTCCAGCTTGGTCCAGTGGATGCTCCCAGGTTATCTGAGATCATGTGCTTTTAGGAATTAGAAAAAAAAAAATAAAATAAAATAAAAGAGAGAAGCAGCCTTTATTCCAGCTCAAACAGTTTATTTCAGTTTCTCTTTGCTGTAGGAACCTCCACCAGCCCTGGGTGAAACACTGCTCCCAAACTCTGTGTCCTTGTCACCCCCCGTGGACTGGGAGTCTGTGGAGGCTGCTAATATGATATTAAAATGGGTTCATGTAGGGAGGAACCCACTGCTGTTCTAAATGCAATCAATCCTTGGGGAAAAAACCCTCAATGATCTTCTAATTAAAGGTCTTTTTCCCTCCTTGTGCTGCATTATCACACTCCCTACTTTGTAATTGTTTCTCTGCCGCCTTAAAATTCTGTTGTGCTAGCTTTACTGGGTTTGCATTGGTTTACCACACTGATTGCTTAGGTCACTGGCAGATAATGAAGGCACATAAAATCATTGTAGAATTTTATCTCTGTGTGTTCATGGTGAATAATTTAAATAGTCAGACAATGCTGCACATCTGTAACTGGTGAATGACTGTGAGACCATCATGAGCACACTGGGAATTTAACACCACTCCAGGTGCCACCTGGATACATACACATGTCATATTTCTTACCTTAAGAATGACAGAAATTCTGCAAAATAGTGAAATTGTGACAAGAAATTGGAAAGTACCGAAAAAACGTTCTGTTTCCTAGACAAGACTTTGAAGTGGATTGCAAAAATTACTAAGGCATTCAGATATTACTCTCATTATAGCTGCATTATGTATGTATTTATATAATTTATACAGCTGTCAGTGAGGCTAACCTTTCATCAGAGATCCTTCCCTGTGTTCTAGCCCTCTAAATTCATTGATTCTTCTTGATTTTGCCCTGGAAACACAGATGAATGTCATACAGTGGGACACTGCAGACCCCAGCTAATGCCACTAAGGCACAAAGATCCCGGGAGATTGGCTTTCAAAACACCAGCCACAGGTTTGCTAACCCCCAGGGCTGGTATTTCTAGTGCCCAGTGCACCAGAATTAAAAGCTGTCATTTTTCCCTTGATCATGAGACTGAAAATGGCAACCATAAAATCTGTGGGGGTTCATTTATCTCTCCCTTCACCAAGCTCCAGCCATCTGTCCTGCAAATGATTGTAAAATCTATACAGATAAACTTGTGTGTAGATATATGTGGGGATATAGAAATATGTGGGAACATAGAAATAATATAGGAATGTAGAAATATGCGAGAATATAGAAATACAGGTCTATATTTCTTGACACAGTATTCTTATAGACACAAAGATAAAATTATCTCTGGGCAAAGAAAGTCAGGACAGGGGCAAAAATCTTCCCTGAATTCCAGAATCAGAGAGAGCTCCACCCTCTCTGCCTGTCCATGATAGCAAGAAGATGAATTGTTTAGGTAGGATCCACAAGGCTTTGCCAGGAGCCTGAGCTTTGCTGGGAAACTCTGCCATTGGGCTGGGCAGTAAATGCTGACTCTTTCAGGGTTTCCACTCTTTTGGGCTGGAATAAATTTTGGGAAGTGTCTGACAAGGCTGTGCTCTTGGCTGTGCTGAGATGATCCAGGGAAGGCAGACGGGAAGAGTTAATGTAGGAAATTAATTTAATGACATCCTAGTCCATGAGGTTAGTGAGACTTGTGTGCCACAGGATGAAGTCTGTAGAGGTAGGATTGCCCACTCTGATTTATGAGGACCTCTCTCCCCCTCAGGGACCCTCACTGCTGGCCAGGTTGTGCACTGGACTTCAGGTTAGGCAGAAAATTCCGGTGACAACATCCTGCTGGAGACTTCAGGGACACCAAAAGTGTCAAGTGTCAAGGGGATAAGGAACAGTCTAGACCCAACACAGGGAAACTATTCCCTGATTAAGTTAAATGGAAAGCTGTGAAAGCTTCTTGGTCAGATCTGGAGGTCAGGAAAGACCTCCAAGGGAAATGCTGGAGGGAAATGGGAGCTGTAACAAATCTCCTTGGCTCAGAAGAAGTGCACAGGAGGATGAGGGATTCCACAGCTTACCTGTAACCTGCTGTGAAAAAGGTGAAATTGAGGTGAAAGCTCAAGGTCAACAGCAAATTGGGTGTTTTATGGAAATGGTTCCAAGCAATAGTGAATCCTTAGGATTCACTTTGTCTCCACCACATTACAGTGCTGCTTCGGGGGAAGGTTTTTACAAAAAACCTACAAAACTGTTTGCAAACAGGTACTGAAAAGATGAGAAATGTCTGTGTGACTTATTCTGAATCTGGAGGTTACATTGACCCTAGAGGTGTTTTCTGGGTGCCAGCACATTTTTGATTCTGAGCATAGCACAAAGCAGAACTTCAGAGCAGCTCTGGGCTGCATAGCCTTGCAACAGTAAAAAAAACAAAAACAAAAACAAACAAACCAGAAACAGCTGACTTCACCTTTTGTTGTGATTATATGGGGCAGTCAGCACCAATTTTGAAAACTGCTTGATTTTTTTCCTAAAAATAACCTTCTGGGTCACTTTTAATCAAGTCCAAATAGCCAAGTTCCTGCGTTGGTAATTCTCCTATAAATAAAATTTGACAGGGATACCTTCAAAACCAACATCCAAGCATTTAAACAAGTTGTCTCAAACTCTGTTCTGACTCCAGCTTTGTAAATCATTGCCAAATATCACACAGCTTCATGACCTAATCCTCTGCAGAGATATCTGATGCTGTGTAAATCTGTGTCAGGAGGGCAACACCACCTGTGATGTGTTTCAGGGTGACATTTGTGGCTCTCAAAAGAAAATGGGAACCCGCTCAGATCCACTCAAAAAGAAATGAGAACCCACTCAGATCTGAGTCTGGTCTTGCAGGATTTGAACCAAAAACCTTCTGCCTTGGCAGAAAGGGCAGTTATGGGACACAAATCCAGGATGAGGGAGGAATTGTGCAGATGCTCCAACTAAAGCAGTTTGAAACCCTTGATAAAATCTGACTTTCAGTCATCATGAGTGAAACAAGCAAAGAAGGCTGTTGGGTACCCTGTACTTGATTAAATTTCATTTAAATATCTACATTGATTTTACAGATCAATTTAACAAATTAGTGAGCTTCCCTTGGAATGTGAGTGTATGGATCTCTGAGCATACAATCACTGAGCTGTTCTTTTAATACCTTCAGCCTTTCTGGATAGGAACCTCCAAAGCTTTGTAAGGTTAAGAATGTTTTCTGCACTAAACTTTCCAGCAAAGACAGAAATATGGGCCACAGTGCTTCTCCTATCATGTATTCTCCTTCATGCCAGTTATTTTTTAAACTTTTAAGATGACTTAATTAAATGGCTTTAGTATATAACTACAGTGCACATTTGCTTACTGCTGTTAGACAAATCCTTAGCCCTTTACCATTATTTGGGCAACATTTAATTAGTGGGAAGAGTGAATAAAAGGAGGATTTGAACTCTGTGTTGATGCAGCACCAGATACAGGATGTAAACCAGGTTGGTGAGAAACAGGGAAAGCAGAAAATGGGTGCATTGGTGAGCTGGAGATGGTTTTTAAGTTAAAACCAGATTTTCTTCTTCAGCTGTGAGCTTTGGGTGAGCAGGATTGAAATCCCATCACTCCTCCAAGTGGAAGGAGCATGTCAAGCCTGTGGCATTGCTTATTCTAAAATGACTTAGACATGATGCTCAAGTCAGAGGTTCAGATCCACTTTCCCAGAGATGGAAGCAAAAGCTTTGCTGCTGGTTTTTACCTCCTCAGTGTCTATGAGGCCCAAGACATCAGACCTTGAACCCAGCCTGCCTGTCTGGTGTGATGTTCTTACAGGGCACTCAGCACCAAAAGGCAGAAGTGTTTATTGAGCCCTTTGTTCTGCCCCAGCTGCTGGGTCTGTGCACAGGAGGTGAGTCTGTGTCACACCTTGTTAAAGAGTGACAAGTTACAGGGTGACAGCCAGCCTCTGTGCCACTTAGTCATCTGCAGGAGGGGGGCTGACTTATCCTGGCAGAAACCCCAGCTCAGGCTGGGTTTCTCTGAGACCTCCTGCCCTTAGTCACCCACATGACACAATAAAGCCATCAGCAGGTAAATAATTTAACAAATTGAGTGAGTTTTTACAAAGTGCTTAGCTGTGCAGACTGCATTGGTATGTAAATAAATGCATATTCAGGAGAAAGGCTGCTCCCTAAGGGACACTGTCTTGGGACTCAGGGACCAGGCTGGTCTTGCCCTGATTTATCCCAGACCTCGTGGGTGATGCTGGGCTGCTCAGCCAGCAGTGGGCTTCAGAGTAAAAATCACCCCATCCTAAAATTAAAAGGAAGGTTTCCCTCCAGAGCTGTCAGTGTTTAAGGAGGTGCTGGAGTTTCCCAGCACCTCTTTTTTATAATGTAGAGGAGTCCCTGCTTTTAGGCTTAGCTGATATCTTGAAAATGGCAACAGCACCCACTCCTCACAGATGAGCTTTGCACACTCCCATTGGTGAGTATGAGATATCCAATACTGTGAGAACTAGGGCTGTGAGAATGGTAAATGAGAAAAAAACCCAACAAATTAAAAGGTAGATAAATAATATACACAGGTTTCTCCTTCTAAAAAGATAGTGTTTTATAGTATGTGGTGATTGATTCCCGTTGGTTTTTTTTGTTGTTTTGGGTTTTTTTAATACATGCAAATTGGCATGATACCTACAGTGTTGGAGAGCTGTTTGTTTTCACTCTTTGCTCAGTAAGATTTCAGACTGTGAACACTGATTTGAGCATGCAGAACCCTATTGCTCCATATGTTCACAATCTCTACTGCCACTCAGTTCATTCAGAATCCAGTCCTGTGCCTGATGCCATCCACATTTCTGACCAACTAGGGCACTACAAAAGCTCTGAGAACATGAAGAGCATGGGAAACTCTCCATGCTGCTTCCAGATTCTGGAAGTTAATTTCAAAGAAATAGTCTTTGAAAGGTGTGAGCCTCAACATTGAGCACCTGTCAAATTTCCATCTCCATTTAGAGACTGTGCAGAAACCGGAAAAAGTGAATAAAAGCAGAATGGAAGAGCCATGCACATCATTCTTTTAAGGTCTGTGGTATAGTCATGTCTGCCAGCAATGTAGAAGACTTGTTTGTAATCGCTTAGTTGAAGACGAGTGATTAAATGTAAATACCAAAATCCTTTATCTCTGCTGGAAAGGGTTAGATGTGCTTTCTTCCAAAAAGCTCTGAATCGTAACACTTACCTGACTCATACTTTGGGTAGTGGAACATATAGACATCTCAGGGAGTGCACAGAAAACAGCACAGAGTGGTGGGTCTGTTATGGTGATTTTTTTTTCATCCACTTTGTGAGGAATCATCCTTTCTTCTGTGTGAATCCAATGTAACAGCTCCCATTTAAGATTTTTTCCCCACTGTCCCACTAACCAGCTGTTTCTTTCCAGGGAGGAAAGCCAGAAGAGAAGGAAAATGTCAGGAGCGTTGTAACAGGTTGAATTTTCACTTTGTGTCTCCATCCAGGTGTCTTTGATCAGCCTGGTTGCCAGCACTCTTGGATACTCCGAGATGGGTCCCATCAAATCCCTGCGGACCCTCCGTGCCCTGCGGCCACTGAGAGCCCTGTCACGGTTTGAGGGGATGAGGGTAAGAGGACACAACAAAGCATCCATCAAAGCTCACCTTTGTGTGGATCAAGGTGTAACTGGGGATTGCTGCACGTGGCTTTGTCAGCCAAAGCAAATGAACGATAGTGATTTATCACGGCAACAAAGAAATCCCTCCTGGGTCTTGGTTGTATCATTACATCTTAATCCTTTGGTGGATTTAGTGATAAACTAATCCTGCTGCCTAACTTGTCACTCTACACCTTAAAAAAAACCAGCTTTTTAGATGAGGAAGCATCTGGTTATCAACTACCTCTCCATTATAAGGTGTATCAGAGGAGCAGCCAAGCTAAAGTTTGCTCCCTGCTTTGACATGTGTTAAAATGAGAGTGATTAGAAAGTTCTTGAGGACGTTTTTGCTAATAATTAAAGCAAAAATTAGAAATGCTAAAGATAGGGAAAGCAAATGAATGAATGATTTTTTTCCCCTTTGAACAGATTGCACCATTAATGAGGAATGCTGGGATTAACATTAAAATCATGCAACTTGTGCTTTTTGCTCCATCTTGTGCATCCATCTCTTTCTTTTTCTGCATTCCTTTGCCACCATGGCTATATTCCCACAGCATACCTGATTATTTGTTAAGCCTACCTGCTAACAAGAATCAATTATTGTTTAGATAAGCACTTTATTTAATTCCTCACACCATGCATGACTTGCAGGTGGTGACAGCTGTGTTCTGTATGAGCTGAGGTTACTGCTAACCTTGCAGATTGCATAGCAAGGTAAAGCACATCTGTGACACAATTCTGTGTCAAATTATATTGATGATCCCAAATCTCTCTGCTAGGCTACATATTTCACAGTGATGTATATTCAGGGTAAAGCTTTCATGTAGACAAAATTTTGGTCTGAATCATCAGTGACTAAATGTGTATTTCATGCACTGATCTCCCAGCAATGAATTATTTGCATTGCAATGCTCTCACAGCAAGAGACTGAAGGCTGGAGGACTTAACAACTGAGATGAGCCAGGAAATATGGTGATACAGCAGCATAGGAAAACCCCACATCCATTCTTTTCCTCTTCTGTGGATGACCAATTTGGCAATATAACACTTTGCTCCAAAGATTTTGTGATTACCTAAATCATATTCTTTTTGTGGGTGAAGATGAGGCAAGTACTGTTGCAGACCACCTCTGTGTTAGTACTAAGGCAAAAAGATTCAAAAGGCTCTGTTTATCCAGGCACCCAAACCTGAACTGCTTTGGTCACCACAATCTTTCCAGCAGTCAGGCAATATTTTGCAGGTAATTGACCAAATAACACAAAACCAAAGTAGAAAGCCACAAAGTGAGGTTGCACTACTGACAATAATTAAAGCTCCCACTCCTGTCATTTGATGAGTTCGCTCTAAGTCTTTATTAAACATTCACAGATGGAACTATTTCAGCATTCAGTATTAGCAAAAGCAATAGTTTAACTACCACAGTGATTTGTGCACAGATTCTCTCCAATCAGTTTAGACTTGGCTTATGAAGACTTAGCTTTTACTGGTGGATTAACAAGCCCAAGCAAAACTCAGTGTGTTCTAAGCTGACATACAACTGTTTACTCATGATTTCACATCAGTTTAACTAAATTGGATTCAAACCTGAATAGCAGTGGGGAAATGAGCCAAAAACATCAGAAAAGCATTAGTAGAATAGAGAAGAAGTAACATGAAAAACTCTTCATTTCTCTCTGAGAAGAGCAAGAGGTTGGCTTGGTGAAGATCTTAACATGGATCAGCCCAGCAAATTTCCTTCCCAACATGCTCATTCTAACAGGCCCCTCAGTTCCTGAGTCAATATCCCCTTTTCTTTCCTGTACCATTGCTGCAGCTGAAATATATTCAGTCATTCTGAGCTATCAGAGGTGGTGAATTAGCTTGTAAACCATGATAAAGTATAATTGAGAATACGTGCTATTGGAAAAGCAAATCATTTTAGTTTAAGTCTGTCTAACCACACTTAACAAGACTAGGGACAGTTAGACCTTTCATTATTAGGAGTTTATATGCTCCAAAATGCACAGGAAAATTGCCAGCACTGTGATGGATTAAATAATGATAATGTCGAGAAGCAAACACTGACAGTGAGAAAATAATAATAGTTTGTTCTATTATAATGCCTCCTTCTTGAATAACTGAAACATCTCTGCAGGGCTAGAACAGGAGCAAGAAAGTTCTCATTTACTGCAGTAAGAGACTTATTTCATTGATGTTGTGCCTAAATTTTGGAAACAACTTTCCCTGAGGCAAAGGCACAGAGCTGCACTTGGGTGGCCAAGAGGACCTGTTGCTGTCAGACCTCAGTTCTCTCCCTGTCTTCAAACAGTCTGGGAGCTCTGCAAGTTTGGCACAAGTCTCAGCAGCTCCTATGCCATGAGAGGTCTGCAAAATAAGGATGAACTGGTGCCATCCTGCCCCTTAATCCTCAGAAAAAGACCCCAGAAAAACCAGGATCCCACCTGACAGGACTGTAGATCCAGAGGCTTTACACTCACGAGTCCAGAATAAAGTAGCTTATATCTGCCTGTCCCAAATAATGACATCTCTCATGCCTCCTCCTTTTTTGTCCATCAGGGAATTATTTCAGAGGTGGCATTTCCCTGCAAGGGAGGTTATTTTAGAAGGATGTATTTACAGTATTTCAGGCAGTATTTTAGAAGGATGAGGGGGATGATGAGAGACCATTTAATGTGAAAATGATACTGGGCGAAGTCATGGTGAGACTGCTACAAGATGTATGCAGGAAAGAAACAGCATAATTAATGCTAGTTAGCATGATTTCATGGGAATAGTTCTTGTAAAACTGATATGGGCCTTTGATTTGATTACAAATTATGCTGATGACAGTAACTGTGCTGATACAGAATCCTTGGATTTCAGAGAGGAATCTGATACCATGAGATATTGTGATGCAAACATGAGCTTTGTACCAAGACAAGTAAACACATTTTAAAATGGGTGATGGGTCTCAAAAAGTAATTGTAAGCAGTGACCACACTAAATTTGATGATGAGCATCTCAGGGTGAGGGATTGTTCAGAATGAGAACTGTCTTTAATCTGTACATTAACAGCATCTGGAAGGAAATATAAAATCTTTGCTGACAGCACTCAAAATCAGTGTAAGTGAAATTACAGATAAGGGAATTATGCTGGCTGATCTGGATCACAGTGAAAAATAGATCTGTTGTACAACACACATTTTAATAAAGCCACATGCATTGATTACCTCAGGAGGAGGAATGTAGGTCACTCTGGGGGATGTTTCTTGGAAAACAGCAGCTGAGAAGGACACAGGGATCAGGACAACTGTTCAACAGGACACAGGCTTTGGGGCAGTCTGACAAATGAGGTGACTGTTAGAATCCTTGAATATGCAGGGAAATAACCCAGGAAACAGAGGGAAAGTGCAGTGCTTCAACACTGGAATTCCATGAAAGTGCTGGAAAGGGGGAATTAAAAATGGGAAAGTTTCTGCAGGGAACTATGAGTGTGATTAAAAATCTGAAAGAAACATGATAGCTACAAGGAAGCTCTGATTTTTTAATTACCCAGAGCAATGTGCAGTGGTAACTCCTCCCAATGAAGATAGGAATGATAGGAGAAGCCATCTAAAAGAGTTCAACAAATTCCACCTAAAAATGCAGCAACTGTTTCTAAAATTGAGGACAAAGGGCACCAGGAACAGATTATCTAATAATACTTTTTTTCCTCCATTATTTGACATTGTGACACTGTAAATTAGATGTCTTTGCAAAAGCTGTGCCTGAGCTTCACTGGGAGTTATAGTCTGGGCCTGAAATCACTGTGGGGAGTCTGATGGGCTCTCTCAGAGCAAAGGGAGGATTAACTCATCATGCAAGTCTACTTCTGGATTAAAAATCTGAATCAGCTTTGGTTGAGGAGGTGGCCTGTGAGATCAGGGGAGCTGGGGACCAAACACAGGTTATAGATTGCACCACTCTGAGTTAGGGCAGAGGGTGGCTCAGTTTCTAGGCTGTCCCTAAAGAAGTCACCTGGAAGGTGGTTTCACCTGTAAAGGTATTGATAGAAACCAACAAGTATGAAACCTTTTCTTACACATGGATAAATGTGCTGCTATTCCAAAGTGCAGCAGAAATTCTTCCCCTTCCATGGCAACATGTGCAACTTTAAATATGAATTTATGATAATGACCTGCCTTTATGTATCCAGGTCTTCCCCTCACTTGTCTCAGTGCAAAAGAAGAATGCTTCCACCAGAACAAATGGCATCACCCTGGTGTAAGAGCAGAAGCAGCAAGGGAAGAATGAACCCCCTTGTTAATAATTCATTCAGAGAGGTGTTGCAGGATTTGCTCCAGCCTCGTGTCTTGTTTTGTTATCTACAGGCCATTGAACATAACTCAGCAGAAGGGAAAAAGCAGGATGTGGGCATGGCCATCACTTGTACTGCTGAAACCTGGGTTCAGCAGCACATATAGCACAAATGGATGTGTCTTTGCTGGCAGGGGTTAAAACTGAAGAAAAATATTGTTGTGCAGAGAAGCAAACGAAAACTACTTTGACAAGAGCCAAGGCTATATCCAAACAAGCCTTTGATTTGGAAATTATTTGGCATTTTGGTTAACATGGTAAATTTGGTCTAAAAATGATGAGGTTAGAAATTGATTGACGTCCAAAACTGAAAGATAAAATTAGCAAAACAACAAAACAAAAAAGTCCCAAGAAAAGTCATCAGGAATGGGCCTATACAGAAAAACAAAACAAAACAATTGGTCAAACTGCTTTTCCTGTGTGAAAATCAACTTCATTCATAAATGCACAAAATATAAATCTGAGTTTTGGAAGATCTACATAATTTTGTATTGTGTGCTGTAGAGGAAGCTGCTGCTATACATGCACGAAAACCATTTCACTCCTCCGGGTATTCTTCTCCCACAGCAATGCAAAAATGATGGAGAAGTGAATGTTACATTATTAGCTTGTCAGAAAATTGGACACTAACACAAGAGAAAAGAAGAGCTGACATTTTCCATAATCACATTCACCAATTGAATAAAGTTTAATTTTTATGGATCAATATCACCTTGTCTCAGTTTCAGAAACGTAAATGGAGAAGAAGAGCAGCAGAGTGGCCTCCTATCAGATTTTAATCTCCAAAGCATGAGGCAGGGATGGAGAGAAATTCATGTTGTGGGGCTGGTATCTGGGAGGCAGCATTGCCTGAACCACGCAAAGGCAGCATCTCCAAAGGCTGTGAACATGGAGAAACCTGGCTGGCATAGGAAAGGGGAAAGCTACATTTGGTGATAGAGTTCTTCCCTCAGAAATTGTCTTGCGTGGTGTGACTTTGGAATGTCCTGTGCAGAATGGGGAACTGGGACCCTTCCAGCTCAGGATATTCTGTGATTGATTCTCTGATTCTTCAGTGTAAGGTTTGATGTGCACAGATGCCTCAACCACCTTAAACCCCAACAGTTCTGTCTCGGTTTGCAAAGACAGGTGTCTGCTAAGGAAGGCAGGACCCTCCCCTGAAATGGAAAATGTAAACCCCCTCCCTATGAATTGTTATAAATTTGAAATTAAGGGGCTCTCAGGCAAAAAATATGGGAGCAGGAATAACAGTTCTTTATTAGGGAAGAAAATAAAAAGATAAAATAAACAATGCAGTAAACCAAAATAATACTGACAGAGTCAGAACACAGCCTGACACCCTTTTGGTCAGGGTGTTGGTAGCAATCCAATGGGAATTGTGGCTGCAGCCCTCCTGGAGTGTCAGGGGTGGTTCTGCTGGAGCAGGGATCCTGTAGAAGGGTGTGGTCTTCTTCTGAAGATCCAGTGGAAGAGGCAGCTGTTCCTCTGGGAAATCCAGTGGAGAAAGTCGTGCTGGAGTTCCAGAATCAAGATTATATCCGGGTAGGAATGCTTGGCTCCTCCCCTGGGCTCACATCTCCCATGGATGCTGTAGTTCTTATCAGCCATGCAGGGACATTCCATAGCCTGTTATCAACAAGGTCTCCCCAGAGGGAGGATTGGGTGTGGAAGAGATAAGGAAAACTGCCCACTGAACAGAAGACAACTGCTATACAGATGGCAAATGGAATACAATTTGCTTGGCAATCCAGGACAAGTGCTCAAAACAGTAAATGATGTGCACCTTGCCTGGGTGATGTGGGGGTATCACAGTACTGCATCCAAACCTGGCAGCTGTGGAGGGTCTGTGGATGGTCTGAACTTTTTTTTTTGCTTGGCTTCGGCATGGTGTCCACTTCCAGTGCCATCATTCACACACCTTGAAAGCTTCTTCTGCTTTTCATTTAATGTATGATTTTGTGCAGGGGTTTACAGCCCTGCCTGGGTTAATGTGTAGGAATTTTACAGCCTTATACATGATTTTTTTTTTTTGTTAAATTAGAATGATTTTGCTCATTTAATCACGCATACTGATCAGACAGGGGAAGCTGACTTAATACAGTATGTCTCAAACTGTTATTATTTAATTAAACAAAATTTATCACAGCTATAGTTCACAACCCACTGGCTACAGAGGCCTGAGTGGATGGAAAGACTTCAGAAAGCTTTTTTTTTTCTCTATTTTGAGTCACTCTAGTGCACCCCAGCCATTTCCAATTAATCACATTATTATTATAGTTTGACTGAAGTGTACTATCCAGAAAGATTTGAGAGGTCAAGATGACTTCTGAATTCAGAGATTCCTCTTGAAAAAGCATCAACCCTTGGGTAAGATGCCAACAGATTCTTTCTTTGACTACCAAAAGGAAAAAATAGTGATGTTTGAAGCCTTTAGTAAGGTAATGTCAGTGCTTAACCACCTGTCACCATATGAGAGTTCAGACTCATTAATCAAGGGTGCACAGCAGCTTGTTAATGAAGTGACCATACAAGTGCTGACATTAATTCTGTTTTCCCTTTCCTGCTTCCCCCAAGGTGGTGGTCAATGCCCTTGTGGGAGCCATCCCTTCCATCATGAATGTTCTGCTCGTCTGCCTCATCTTCTGGCTCATCTTCAGCATCATGGGAGTGAACCTCTTTGCTGGGAAGTTTGGGAAGTGCATTAATAAGACAGAAGGAGATATGCCTTTGGACTCTAAAATTATTAACAACATGAGTGACTGCATACTTTACAACGTGTCAGGCACGTTTTACTGGACAAAAGTCAAAGTTAACTTTGATAATGTTGGTGCTGGGTACCTGGCTCTGCTGCAAGTGGTAAGTGTGACCACCAGAAACTCATGGGCAGATGTTGCTGGTTCTCACTGAAACCATGACTTCAAAAGCTCAGGTTTATCTCTGCGCTTTTCTGGGTTTTGCAGCCTGATCCATCAGGACAATGCCTTTCCTCAAGTGTAAATAAATCACATTTTGCTATGAATTTGGCCTAGAGATATTATGGCAGTTTATGGTTTTAATTTGGGTTTTTGCTTTTGTATCACTAATACAGTTCTCTGGGAGGTGATTCGACTATTGAGATTCATTAAAGACCATTTTTGTCAATATTGTAATCCAGAGCAAAGTTCACTTCCAGAAAAGAAATCTATGATAGAGGAAGGATTGTCCATGCAGACAGAGTGCACTGGCCCTCCAGAACAGCCTGGGATTTCACTATATCTTGTTGGGGAAAAAATGAAGTTCTAGTGCCTTCTGTTTCCCAGCTGATGTTACTACATAAAGCTGAAGTCTTAATTTATGTCCCTCTGCTCACTTTCCATTTTTGAGAAGGACACTTGTTCCTCTCATTCTGGTTCCTCACCTTGTGTCCACCTGCTAAAATAAGGATTCAGATTGAATCTAACTGTGGGTCAAGGTGGGGATCAGGTTGCTGGCACTGCCCCAAGCCCAGCCTCTCTGGGAAGGTGGCAAGAGCACAGCAGAAAAGAGACTGCTGAGGTTCAAAGATGATGGCAATATTTGAGCTGTAAAGGCAGAAGGAAGCCACTTCTAGAACCTTTTCCCCATCAAATGTAAAATATAGATAAATGGGTTGCATGCACTGAGATTCACTGTGTTTTGACACAGGACAACCTAACAGAAAGAGCCACAGGAGACTCCACCTTGTCCAGGCCCTGCTGCTGGACTGCTGGGTGATTTCAGAGAAGTTGTTGTGTGTTTCAATTCCACAGGACTCTCACATAAATTAGTGGTTATGATGCTTATTTCCATTGTTACTAATCTGGAGCCAAATGATGACAGGGGGTGGATGTGCACTTGGAATGTTTGCTCATTGCAATTTTTGCATGCAGAGTTAAATAAGTTCCTTGCTACATCTTTGGACAGGGAGGTTTATTTCTTGAAACACCTGTGACTACATCCCTCAATTCTGGGATAAAAAATTGTGTTCTGGGAGCTCAATTCATTTGTCACCTGCAGAATCCACCCTTTGCAATGCAGCAGGGCACTGCCTTCAGCCCCCTCCTGCTCTTCCAAAGGGGCACGAGCCTCCCACAGGTCCCCATCAGATCTGCCAGCCCTTCTCCTTCCCAGGAAGTGAGCTTGCTTTTCCCAGATCTGGTTTTCTCTGTCACAGATGCATGGAACAGCTCCATGAAGCAATTTTCCTTTCTGGTAGAAATCCTTGTTCTTATTTGTGCAGTTCCTAGTACACAAGCACTTGAGTTTGAGATCTTCTGATCAGTGTCCATTGAGTTTTTCTTTCACACCCTCTGGAAAGCAGAAGCTTTGGAATGGACACAACCACTTTTGATTCTTTCCATGACATAAACTTGCTGAGAGTGAGAGCTTTCATCTGTTGCACATAATTATGATATTCAGCTCAGCCATGCAGGGTGAATTATTTCACTTTGAAAGCCTTTAATTAGATTTTCTTTTCTAAATAGTGTTTTCTTTGTCTTTCATTTAAACATCCAATGTAGATGAGCAAGAATGTCCAGGTTTAAAATACTGTGCCTTACCTGAAGTTTCTTAATCCCTCTGATTATATAACAGTTGCCTACTTTTTGGGGGTGAAAATCTCCATCAGAGAGGCAGCTATTCCTTCACCATTTCTTTTATAAGAATCATGCTCCAATTTTCTGAAAATCTTCAGCTGTTCATAAGTTGGCATTTCCTAAGGAATATCCTGAAGCAGTCTTTTCTGGTCACTTCTGTTGGGATCAGTGGGGGCAGAAGAAACATAACTGGTTGTAAGGTGGATCTCAGCTCACATTTGAAGGGAATGGGCTAATTCTGCTCTTTTCCAGTTGAAAATGGGAAAATGTTTTCTTTCAAACCTATGATCCTTTAGGTAGGAGAGAAATAGATCTTTTAGTTGCAAAAGAAGTCTTATAAACCTAGACCTGCTCAGGCTGAACAAACTGGTTTTAGCAGGAAATCAGGTATGATTTCTATGACAGGTGGCAGCTCCTTCTTCACAGAGGAAGAGCAGGAGCCAGTTTCCATTAGGGGATTGATTTTGGCTTCAATCCTGCACCTGGAGCCCTTATGTCTGCTGCTGACCACAGGCAATAAAGTGAAAAGGTGACACACACAAAGAAGGGGCCCAAACATCTGGATCTCCTTTGCCAGGAGTGTCGGTTGCAGGTGCCCCTTGCCAAATATTCTCCATAAGGGGTCACATTTCATGGGCAAACCCCCGTGGGAAATGCAGGGGCTCAGCTGACAGCCCAGCTCTCCTGGAGAGTCAGACACCTCTGTGCATCCCTGGGCACAGCAGGCAAGGAGGAGATAAGCATTTGGGTTACAACCCGCCGGGATCCAAAACATGAGCGCTCAAGTGCAGCTTGTCTTTCGGATGCTGACATTTTCAACTGCCACAGCACGGATCTGAGTGGCTCTGAAGTTCCTTTGGAATGCCTGCAAATCCAAATGGAAACGTGTAAAAGAAATCTGCTTGATGTTCTGTGTTCTTCAGCAGCGTATTTGAAAGAAATGAAAGTTGCTACTGTGGAAATTTTAGGACATGAATCTACCCAGAGGAAAGTTTTCTGACAATGCAGTTGAGAACTGCATAAATTTTGCCCCAAATATCTTCTGCTCTTTTCCTACCTTGATTGGGATCCATAGTGCTGTCCTGAAGTTGCCACTTTGGGTTAATGAATCTGAGAAAACATTAATGCAAAGTGTCAAGCTAGTCCAACTAAAAGCAGGCTGTCCCAGTGCTTCAGGAATAGTTTTTCTGTATTCCAAATTTCCTTAAAGTATCACAGCACCTGTGTTCTATAAATCTGTATTTGAACTGATCAAATATCTTAACTTTCCAGTAGCAGTTTTGCATTTCTCTTGTGTAATCCCACGCTTCCACCCTGTGATCACCTCTGCATATTTTTTTGCAATGTATTTTGAAATTTTAGCCATCTGTTGAAGAACACCCAGGAAATAAGTGGTCTTTCATGCAGCATCTGGCTTGTTTGGAAAAGTTCTTCTTAGACAGAATGGACTTAAATTGGCTATATCCTACTTATCTTTGAATTTGTCCCATTAACTCTGTCACTTTGGGACTCCAGGTGAGGAGTGGGGAGATAAAAGAAGCACTTCCAGACCAGCACAGCAAGCAGGAGCTGCAGAGTTAAAGCAATCCCTCATGCCAGGTTTGAAGTCCTGAGTGAACCCATAAATCAGACACAAAATGATCAGGAGGCAGAGTTGAGTGTCTAAAGTTACTGCATTACACCATCTCTTGCACTTCTGTGAACTGCAGTGCCTGATTTACTGTCACTGTGGATGTGCAAAAAAATCTCTGGTTTAGCTTTCAGAAATTTCTCTCATCAGCAGTAATGCCCAAAGAAACATTTCAGCAACGTGAAGGCCAGTGTTTCAGCCATGAAAAGCAGACATTTCTATTGAACAATTGTCTTTGCTGGGAAAAAAAAAAAAAAGGGAAAGAGAAAAATGGAAAAGGAAAAGGAAAAGGAAAAGGGAAAGGAAAAGGAAAAGAAAAAGAAAAAAAAGAAAAAAAAAGAAAAAGAAAAAGAAAAAGAAAAAGAAAAAGAAAAAGAAAAAGAAAAAGAAAAAGAAAAAGAAAAAGAAAAAGAAAAAGAAAAAGAAAAAGAAAAAGAAAAAGAAAAAGAAAAAGAAAAAGAAAAAGAAAAAGAAAAAGAAAAAGAAAAAGAAAAAGAAAAAGAAAAAGAAAAAGAAAAAGAAAAAGAAAAAGAAAAAGAAAGAAAAATAAGAAAAGAAAAAGAACCCCAAAAGCTTACAGATTTAAAGACTTGCTTTACTTCCAGGCACCATTTGGTGTGAGGGCAGCCAGTGCCATCCCACCTTTCCTCCTCCCCACTAATTTGCTGCATTGCAGCTCTAACCACCAGTGAAATAACGAAATGTAATCCCATCCCAGGGTGAGTTTATCAGTAGATAATCTCATCACATGACAGTTTCAGTAGAAAATGGTGCTTCTCTGGATAGCTTCCAGGCAGGATAATATCACAAACACTCAAACACAGATTTTGTCACTTCCTTATCCAGAGTGTAAGTGGTTACTAATTCCAGATAAATAATTTCTTTTCTCAGTGTTATATTTCTTTCATTCTCAGTATCTGTTACCCTCTGCAGGTGAAGTGTCCAGGGAAGCTTTCCAGATGTCCCACAGATTTTTAATTCTCTCGCTTCTCGACAACTGGGGGAAACAGAAAATCACAGCACTTCATTCTCTTAGTATTTATTTTTGTCAGATCACTTCATCATCTGTTATCACTGCAAACCACTGTGCCTTGCAGGAGAGTTGCTGGAGTCTGTGGCACACATTGAGGGGTAAAATAGCTGCTCAAAAGAAAAGATTTCCTCCCAAGTGGGAGAAAAGTACAGGCTAAGATCATATCATTTTGTGCCACTGGGAAAGGATTTCATGTTTCATCCCAGGCACCCTTCCTGAAAATCTGAAAAGCTTTGAGCTGCAAGCCCTAATGGCAGCAGAAAGTCTTTCATCAGATTAGAAAGATAATGGCAAAAAAGGAAAATATTAGGATATTTAAGGAATATCAGCATGACAGGTTCAAATAATTATTTGTTTTGATAAAACTGCTGATTGTTCCTGTATGTACTTCATCTAAAGTGATTTTTAACACACAGCACCATGGAAGAGATTTTCCAAAGGGCTCTGCTTTGGGTGAGTGGGTTAATCTCTTTCAGGCAGTAGATGAGAATAGGTGCAACCTTTCAAACACTATTTTATGTATACTTTTGTGAGAAATATCATTGATCTCTTGTACATTTTCCTTTGGCTCAGTAGCATTCAGAAGGAACTGGGAAGGCAGCATTACCTCCAGGATTTAATATAATAACAGAGAGTTCTGAAACCACTGAATGTACCCACCTCAGCCCAGCTGCCTGGGTTTCTCTTGGTTACCTCTGGCCACATTCCTTTTGGCATTCTCTGGAATTGTATGCCTACACAATAGGGCAAAATTCAACTTAAGTGTCAGTAGGGTGTAAAAAAGTATTGGGTGTGGGTCTCACATGTATGACAGTGTAAATCTGATGAAATTAATAAATCTAAAAAAGCCTCATTGTCTGCTCACTCTGACTTAGGTCGGGGTAGGTCTAAATAGGTCAGAAGTCAGATGAGAAACAGCTCTAGAGAACCCAAATAAAGGCAGTGGGGCTTAGGCCAGAGTCAGACCTAATGCCAGGTGTGCTTGGCATCAGGCTGTGCCTAATAAGAGGCACATATTGAGATCAAAGAGTTGTGAGCTTGCTACAGAATAGTAAAAAATCACTTCCCTGTGTTTCTCCTAGGAGTGCTGTCACTGCCCTTCTGCATTGAACATTCCAATGAGAGACACTGACTTCTGTGGAATCTTTTCTTCTTTAAACAATTATTTTAAAAAATAAATTAAGACTACTGACTTCATAAAGCTTAATAAAAAGAAAATCTGAACAGTAAAGCAGATTGAGTTTCCAGGGCCAGGCTCACAGCAGGTGTTGATTGCCTTTGCTTCTTTCAAGTCAGCTGTGATTTATGCAGCTCCCTGGGGTTTAATACTGCCATCAATTGCCCTGGTTTAGAAGAGGGCAGAATCCAACCTTCAGCAGGATATGGATGGGCTCCATCTCACCTGGGCAAGGCTTGTGCAAGGCAACATTCTTTAATGTTATGTGTACCCATATCTCTTCATTACTTGAAATTTTTCAGGTCAGAATTTCCAAAGATTTAATTGTTATGTTTTCTTTCCTTCTTAAAATCTCTACTAAACCCCTCTCTTTTATTCCTGCAAATGCAGAAAGTCAAAAAACAGAAATAAGAAAATCCAGGAGAAAACCATACTGGAATTAATTTAAATACCTAAATGAGCATAAAGTCAAGGACACATGTTAGATTGCAAGGCAGGCAATGTATTAATTGTGAAATACATGCTCAACACTGCATTTTGAAAGTTCATCATAGAGATTATATCATTTCAGGGTGTACTTGTTTAATATGCTTATGTCTTACGTGGGATTTTTTTTCAGGCCACATTTAAAGGCTGGATGGATATTATGTATGCAGCAGTGGATTCAAGAGAGGTAAGTCTCTGCAAGGAAATTAATAATTTCCTGTTCCATTGCCTTTTGCAGCACTGATGATGCTTAACAACAAACACAACAAAATTAAATACATGCAGGGTGCCAGTCCCTGTCTTACTCTGGCTGGGACGTTGCAGACCCTCATTGTTAGTAGCTGTACTGGAGCATGATGACCCTGAAATTAAAGTAAATGTGGCCCTTATTCCTACACAACTGATTTATCTATTCCTGCAGAACTCCCAGGACACAGAGACACCTCAAGAATTAGTCTGAGTCCATCAAAGACCTAAATTGCTCTCTATATTTCTTCCCCTCTCCCTGTTTACTGCCTTATTTCCCAGCTTCTGTTGATAGCATGTCTTTAAAGGTGCTGGGTTTAAGTTGAATTGCCCCGTGAGACAAATATTTAACCCTCCCTACAGCTTCACTGTGAGGAAGTGTCTTTTCTGCAGCCAGCAGCTCCACTGGAGGAGTGGAGAAGCTCCTGGCAGACAAAGAGGGCAGTGTGAACTTCCAGCTCTGACTGAGATGTGCTGGTGACTGGTGACAGCTCAGTTCTTACCTGCATCCTGTTCAGCTTTCAGGTTTCCATAAAAACAGCCAAACGAAAAAAGCATTTCCCTTGCTACACCATGTGTGGTTTGTTTATCTTTTTACAGAAAGATCTACAGTGTTTTTTCCTTCTTTTAATTGTATTAGAGGAACAGGTTTGCACTTACTGTTAATTTTTTGAGGCAGCTGTCTGGTACTAGGAATTTGACAGGCTGAATTTAGGGCAAAAGTCAAGGCCTAAGTGAAGGAATAAGGGGTGGAAAGACTTCCTGGCACTACAGGAGCAGAGAAGTACCTTTGCATAACATAGCTCATGATGGTGATGCATTCTGGTACACGTGCACAGGTATCCTCCCTGCTGCTGAATGAAACTCGTGGAATACCCACAAGAAAATATGGCATTTAGGGAATGCATCATGTTTACATACCAGGAGCTGATGGGGCAAATCTGAGCACATGGCAGAAGTGACTTGAGGCTATCAGACTCAAGTCACCTCTTTCTCAGTTCTTCAGCAACAGACCTTATTCCATTCCACCCCTCACTAAAAAAAAAATTCACTTAAAAATGCAGTGTTTTTCATTAGGATTCAATTATACTGCAATCATACTTCTGTTTTATTGTAAGTACCATTAGTTCATACAGGCATGAGGATAATCAGAAAATGGATTATTTTGCTCTTCTGGGTTCAGACTGAGAACATTTGGTAGGATTTATTCCGGAGTTGCACTTTCTGGAGCAGTGTGATTGCTGTGACAGTGTTGTGAAGTGTTGCTGAAATGACTGTGGCATTGCAGATGCCAGTGGTAAACTTCAGAGGAGAGCTGACTGCTCACAGGAGTTGCAGTATTTTTCTCATGTTTCATGACTTTTATTTCCAATGGACAGCTTTGTTTTGACTGCATCAATATTTTGATGTGTGCAGAGGTGGTGTCATTTTCACACTCTCCCTTTTCCCTTTGCAGTGCGAGGAGCAGCCTGAATGGGAATGTAATTTATACATGTACCTTTACTTTGTGATTTTCATCATCTTCGGGTCTTTCTTCACATTGAACCTCTTCATTGGTGTCATCATTGACAATTTTAACCAACAAAAGAAAAAGATAAGTAGTGCATATGCTACACATCATCTTGTGACTGCTGCAGGAACCAAAGCCAGGAACAGATTTATCAGCAATGGCTTTGCCACAGCAGCCTTGAGATCAGCAGTGGCAGAGCATCTGTAGAAACTACCTTCAGGACTTCTACAAAGTCACAGCTGTGGCAGCCCCTGGTGTCCCCAAAGCATCCTGAAAATATAGGGTGGGAGACTCTATTCCCCACAGAATGCAGCAAAGCAGCTCAGGCAGAGGGGATCTCTGGCACAAAATTTGACACAGGGGCACAGACTGGCCTGGTGTCCTCTGTGCACCAACACCACTGTCCCTCTGAGCAGTCCAACCTGATGAAAGCTACATTAAAAGGGAAATGAAACAGGAGAGGATTCATCCTTGAGCTTTGGAAGGGGGCAGAGGCAAGCTCTCTTCATCAAAAGTAATAGTGTTGTTCTCACCCTATACTTAGGTGGCCAGGACATCTTCATGACAGAAGAACAGAAAAAGTATTATAATGCAATGAAAAAGCTGGGATCTAAGAAACCTCAAAAGCCAATCCCAAGGCCACTGGTAAGAGCAGCATAATTCAGTTGAACTTTGTGTAATAGCTGAATGTTTATTTACTGGAATAAGCACCATTCCACTCTCCAGCATAGGAAGATTTATTGCTCCCAGATGAAAGGCACTTAATAATTATGTGTTTTGATTTTTGATGATATTTGCAAGTCCAGTGACCTGTGGTACAAAATTCCCTCTTCTGCAGCATTGACTAACATTGCAATTTACATGTGCCATTTACATATGCCAGTGGCCACCTGCCTGTTCTGAATAAATTCATGGCCACAGTCCAGTGTCTTGTTTACAGCAGTTTCAAAAAGCATTAGGAGGAAATGGGTTTGAAAACTCCATCAAAAAAATACTCATCATCACTTTTAAGTTTATGAAGTTCCAGTCAGATGCAATATATTGTCTGTTTTCCTCTACATTCTGATCACTCAGGAGACAATTATATAATTTTTACACGGCTCAAATTTCCCAACTAAACCTTTTCTTTTCCCCCAGAACAAATACCAAGGTTTTATTTTTGATGTCGTCTCAAAACAAGCCTTCGATGTCTCCATCATGATTCTCATCTGCCTTAACATGGTTACCATGATGGTGGAAACAGATGACCAAAGTCAAGAAAAAGTGAACATCCTCCACAAAATCAACATGCTTTTTGTTGCCATCTTCACTGGGGAGTGCATCTTCAAAATGCTGGCTCTGCGACACTACTACTTCACCAACGGCTGGAACATTTTTGACTTTGTGGTTGTGATTCTGTCCATCGTAGGTAGGTGATCCTGGATTTTCACCCAGACTTCAAGGTTAGAAAGGCAGGAGTAAAATTAATTGGCAAAATTAATTTTGTGCAATAATATATGCTTTCAACTCAGAGAGTTGAATCCTAAACACAATTGTAATGTGTAATTATAACTAGCATACCACTGCCTAAGAAAAAGTGGTTTGATCAGAAAAATTAGGAGGTTTATCAAATGCTACATTTAATGGTGCCTGGTGATAAAACATGAACTGGCCACCACATACACTTAACACCAGTTCTGCATAGGAGCCAATGGCAGAGAAATAAAAGCCACATGAAAGTGGCACACTTGGAATGCTATTGCTTTGGTATTTGGTTTTTATTACAAAAGATTGAAATAATCCTTCAGGTCAGGTTTGGGCAGTGCAGTGAATCTGACTTTTCTCAGCTTTGTTACTAGAGCTCTGCACCCTGATACATCCAAGGGATTAAACAGAAAGACACAGTTTTATTGTTAACTTGTGCCATTTGCTGTTCTGGAGATGTATTTAGATACTAAAGAAGTGCAGGTCAAATGAATCTGAAATCCTAGAAAAAGAGTTTTCACTGAAGTCGGAAGAAGCAGCAACTGGAAGGTGATCACTGAGCCAGTGAGCAGAAGGAGCTCAGAAAGTCAACTCTTCTGGAAAAAAGTTTCCATTTTGAGGAAGGGAATAGGTGAATGAAAAAATGTTGTGCTAGGAAAACATCAGCTGGTGCTCCTGCTGCTCTGAACACCCTGCAGTGAACTGGGGAAGCTGCAAGATCCCAGTGCAGATCTCTGGTGCTCAGAGACCCACCTGTGCTTTGGGGGCATTGAACAGCCTGGATTTCACTGGTTTGGGTCAGCCAGGAACGTCACTGCCACACAGCTGTCACCAGAACCTTGGTGTCAGAAGCTCTGGATATGCCCATAGCTCATAGTTAACCAGAGCTGTCATGCTGCTCACAGTGCTGTCCCATGGCCAGCCAGGTTGTTTCCGTGTCAGAGGCCCATGCCAGTTTTCCTGTGGGAGAAAGGAGCTCAGCACAGCTCAGTGCAGCCAAGGACTTGGCATTAGACTTGCTGGACCAAGTGCTCTACTCCTGCAGGAAGTTTAGTACAGGGGTGAAAGCTCGTTTCCTTACTAGCACAGTCTTAGCCCTTAGTTCCCTCCCAGTTCATCAGGGAAACCGAAAAATTTATAAGCAAACAACCAACCAAGTGGATACACAGTAGAAACCTGCACTGTTCTGGTGGTAGCTAAAAAAAAAAAGAGGCCAAGCACATCAGCATTTCTGACTCATTATTTTACAGATAAAAATGTTGTCATATCAGACAAATTCTGACATCTGCACTCAAGACAAATTTCTTAGGTGGGTCATGGTCAAAAAGCTGCAGTTATCTGTGTCTTGACTTGATCTTGGTTTCTCATTACCAACAGAAAATCTTTCCCTTAATAAGACTGCTACTACCATTCTCTGCTTACAGTCTCACAAGTTCTTATGGATTAAATGGGCATGAAAAAGCAACAATGCCTTTCCCTTCATTGTGAGCCTTCCACTCTGGGCAACTTTCCATTTATTTTTTCAATAATCCTGACTGATTGCTTTAAAAGGAAAGCCTGGGATTATTTCCCATGTACTAACTTGCTGTCTGTCTCTTTTCTTTTCAAGGCACCGTACTTTCTGACATCATCCAGAAATATTTCTTCTCTCCCACACTCTTCAGAGTCATTCGTTTGGCTCGGATTGGCCGGATCCTGAGACTCATCCGGGGAGCCAAAGGAATTCGAACTCTCCTGTTTGCCTTAATGATGTCCCTTCCTGCTCTGTTCAACATTGGCCTCTTGCTTTTTCTGGTCATGTTCATTTATGCCATTTTTGGCATGGCTAACTTTGCCTATGTGAAGAAGGAGTATGGGATTGATGATATGTTCAACTTCCAAACCTTTGCTAACAGCATGCTCTGTCTCTTCCAAATCACCACGTCAGCTGGCTGGGATGGTCTTCTCAACCCCATTTTAAACACTGGACCACCGTATTGTGACCCAAACCTTCCCAATGCAAATGGTTCAAAGGGAGACTGCGGGAGCCCTGCCGTAGGGATTTTATTCTTTGTCACATATATCATTATATCATTTCTCATTGTTGTAAACATGTATATAGCCATTATTTTAGAGAACTTCAGTGTAGCCACTGAGGAAAGTACAGAGCCTCTAAGCGAGGATGATTTTGATATGTTCTATGAAATCTGGGAGAAGTTTGACCCTGAAGCCACTCAGTTTATTGAGTATTCTGCACTTTCAGACTTTGCAGACGCGCTGTCAGAACCTTTGCGCATAGCGAAACCAAACAAAATCAAACTCATAGCGATGGACCTGCCCATGGTCAGTGGAGACAGGATCCATTGCTTGGATATTTTGTTTGCTTTTACAAAAAGGGTGCTAGGAGAATCCGGAGAGATGGATGCCCTTAAAATACAGATGGAAGAGAAGTTCATGGCAGCCAATCCCTCCAAGATCTCCTACGAGCCGATTACAACGACGCTCAGGCGGAAACAAGAAGAGGTCTCCGCCATCGTCATCCAGAGGGCCTACAGGAGACATTTGTTCCGGCGCTCCATGAAGCAGGCATCCTACTTGTACCGGCACAGAACTTTGGAGAGCAGCATCCTGGAGGACGATGCGCCCGAGAAGGAGGGTCTCATTGCGTTCATGATGAACGAAAACTACGGCAGGCCCATAGACAAATCAGAAACTCTGTCCTCCACCTCTTTCCCTCCATCCTACGACAGCGTCACCAGAGGCACGAGTGAAAACCTCCAGCTGAAGATAACGGATGTGAGCAAAAGTGATGAGGCTATAGATTGTCTTCTCTCACCCGACAAGGATAAGGAATCAATTGTTTAAATGTTTGTTTAGAATGCTTTAAAACATTGTTTACAGAATGTAATGCTGTAACTACACAACGATTGAAGCAGCCTTCTTATTAAAAATTAGTTGCAAAAGAAACAGTGGAGTTTTTACCCTTAACTACAGGAGTCTAATAAGTCATATAACATTTGACCCTGCTCTTTTTGACTTGGCTCAATATTTATATTTATATATGCACAGGAAGATTCTCTGCAGGGTCATAGCTGTTATATCAATGGTGTGAATAAGAATAGGCTAGACTGTAAAACAGTAAACACAGTGTATATCTATCCACAGATAAAGCCTGGCTGTATACATTCATTTAAGGTCTTACTCGTATTAGTGTGTTTACTTATGGCAATGTATGACCTTGCATTCTAAAAAGAAAAAAAAAAATCACAGCTGCTGTAGCAAAATGTAACACTTACTGTATATGTTGTGAATGGTCTTTCATAAATTTATTATATTTGATATTTTTTTACTTAAAAAAAAATGAAGTCTCTTTTTCCATGGAGATTAATGATCCTTACACTCTTCATGATGAACTCTGAGTCAAGGTAATAGAAACTCGTGGGATCCCCATCACTTGAAGAGGAAAGTTGTTGCAAATTGAAGTATCAAGTTAGCAACATTTAAACTGTTGATTACACTAAGCCCTCCCTCTTGAGACTTGCAACTGCACATCAGCAGAAACACACACAAAAACAAAAACAAAAACAAGAAAAAAAAAAACAAAAACAAAACAAAACAAAACAAAAAACAACAAAAAAACAGAGAAGCAAATGATGTCAAAATAATGAGAGAAATGGTTTGTTCTATCCTTCAGGAAACTAGACTATAATGGATTCTGTTTGTAAAACTGTTAATAAAAGCACTAATTTTTTAGTATGTTTCAAGAATCTGCTTTGAAATCCGCAATCAAACTCGCCATAGAAGTAGCGCATCACGTTTGTGTGTAGTGATCCAAAGCACCATCTAGGCTGGCAAAGTTTCTGTTAAGGTAGTGGGATAGGTTACATTTTCCCCAGGAACACTGAGCTAAGCAGCCTTATTTGGAGCTCTGTGCATCAATATTACTCAAAAAAAAAAATAATTTTGAATACTACTAGTGGTAATAAATCAATGCCAACTGGGCTGTGCAGAATAGCTGTGACAGTGTGATCAAGAAGGTGGGAGGGGAATTACCTCTGGATTTGTACACGAATTTTGAGGGTTTGAATCCTTTCTACTCAAGGTCCATCTTTCATTTTCTCAGATAGTACAGTAAGATTTCTGGGGAAGGACAGGAAATACAGGAACTGATAAAAAAATCTACTAGATAATAGCTATATCCTCATTCCTGTAGGCAAAGTAATATTTACAGTTGATGTGTCCTTCAGCTTCAGGCCAAAGAAATGACAATGCGGTGAAAGGTGGATGTGTGGCTGTAGAAAAGTATTAGAGGTTTTTACATGGTAACATAGTTTATTATTTATTATCTTTCAGCCTCGATAGAATGTGAGAAATTATTTATGGAATATAGAGACATGTCCATCATTACAGACAAGTCCTTTCTTTTTCACCTTCAGACTGATTGTACTTGGGTTTGGTTGGACTTCATGGAAAATCTTGAGATTTCTGTAATGAGCCATTGCACTTTAAAGGAAGAGTAATTGTGCTTTTTCACCTTGGAGAAGCAAAGATATCAAGAATGTATTTAAGGTGTGTTGTCATTAACATTTAGTTACATCCCAGGTTGTGAAGGAGTCAAAAAACACGTGGGGTTGGCAACAAGAATTAAAGCAACACGTTACAGTCAAGTTTATCTATGGCCATTGTTATCTGTCCTCTAAACAAGTCAGAATATGTACGACAACGTGTCAAAAAGGATGACAATGTATCTGTGTAAATATGGGCTAATATATTCTCTCCATTCATTGAGAGGTGTCTCAGGCATTCACTTGAGAGTGGTCTATCAGTTAATTCAGAGGATTTGCCATCAGGATTCCTGGGGTCTATTCCTGATTCTTACTACATGATTTTTAGGCAAATAATTTAACCTATCTGTGCCTCAGTTTACCCATCTGTAAAATGGGAATAATAATACTTACCTACCTCACAGGGGTGTTGTAAGACTTTCTGATTGCAAAGTGCTATAAGGGAATGAACCATACTATATAAGTATTATTATAATCATGCTCTCTTGCCCTTTTAACCCCATGTCTATGGTGTATAATATAGGGCTGTTCCTCTGGGCATTTTGTTGCCTTTAAATCTTGTATGTAATTAGACTTAAGGGGACTACTCATCGTTCCTTGAAGTAAAAACATTCTTTATTCCTTCCCCCCTCCCCACTCCTCACCTCCCCCAAAAACTCAGAATTGCTCAAGGCTTCTCAAATTAGAGAAACTTTATATTCCCTGTGTATTTATGCTGTAATGTTATTCTGACTGTACATATCACCCAGAAAGAGTATGCGATTTTTATATTTATATGCATATATATATATACACACACACATACGTATATCTATACATATATATGTATCTTGTGAGTTTATAGAGTGGCTGACACTCGGAGGACACGACTTACTGATTAAAATGTTTTCTCCTCAATGGGATTTATCGATCATTAGCAACAAGCTGATGCCTATAATGAAACTGTTTAATTAGAAAATAGTACATTCATTACTTGCTGAACAAGCATTTATTGGCTGACAAGTAGCAAAATTATTTTCCTTTCAAAGCTTTAGAATAAAAAAAGAAAGAGGGAAAAATACTAAGAAAAAGGAGCATTTATCATGTGATTTCTTTTCATGTATGATGTAAACTGTCTGAAACCCAAGGAAAATGCCAGCCTGCACTCAGAAATGGGTTGTTGGTTATGCTGCTTTATTAACAATATTTTAATTATTTGCAGCTTATTTTAGAAAATATTCAACCGCTGTTCTTATTAAGAGAGTCAGGCCCAGTAATGAAAGGAATGTAAAGAGACAATTAGCTGGTCACTGATTTTATTAGAGAAGAGCCCTTCCTTTGGTTATTTCACCCTTGAGTTGAACATTTTAGTGTCATTGCTGTGAGACCCTATAGTACTGATGCAATTACAAATGGATTTTTTACCCAAAACCTCTATTAAAAAAAAAAAAAAAGAAAAAGTAATGCAAAAAAATCTGAAAAGAGGGTCTTAACTCTAGATGTTTACAGTGCAACTTTCTAAAACTGAATTGTAAATTGCTTTCAAAAACCTTTGTAACTGGAAGGTCGGTTTTCTATTGGGTTTTCTATTGTTCTGTGGTGTGTTTCTTTAGGGATGAAGAGGGAATGGTATCTTTGTATGGTATGCAGAACTCCCCTCAAAAATGTCAAATAAGCTCACTTGTAGATCTTTGTTACTGGAGATGCCGATCCGAATCGAGCCATGATGCAACCTCCCAGTGCAGTGATTTAGTTTAAGACACTAACTCAATAGTTGGCCCACACTGTCTATAAGCATGGTGAGTGCTACCATTTTTTCTGTTGATTTGTTCAATAAAGGCTACCACATGAATCACTCGAGCTACAACAAGAGCAAGGAAAATATCAGCCAATATCATAGGACATATTAAGCTGTTTGTACCTGGAAAAATTCAAGTTTATTATGTTTCTTTATTAAATAAATAAGGATAACAAATATTTCCTCTGCATATTTTTTTTTGTTATGTTGTCAACATTTATGTTATTATTTCTCTGACTCTTTTTCTATATATTTGTTTCGGAAATGCATGGTGACTTTTAGGAAGCTTGTTGAAGAAAACCCCTCCAGTTCACCTTACACTGGAAGGCAACCTACAGAGACTTAAAGGCTTCTTGAAATCAGTGCAGAATTTCTGGCTACATCAGATTAATTCAAAGCAGATTCAAAAGTCTCCCTTCAAACAGAATCATTTAGAGGATGAACCCAACACTGATATTTCAACCCATCCTGCCCAGTAGAATTAGCTGGAGGAGGAAAATTAGTTTGAACGGCAATGAAAAAATTCAGTCAGACCTTGGAATTAGTTTAATAAAAATCAGTTTATAATCATGTTTTGTATTAACCTGGGGCAGTCTGACTTGTGGAGAAGTGAGGTTTTTTTAATAATCATTTGCTAAAATATGTCATACAATAATTTGACTTCTGAGTCAATGTGTATAGAATGAATGTCTGAAATTCAGGAAGATATTTTTGGTTTGGAAGTAGCAGTTTGCTGAAATAAGAATTCTCCATGAAGATGTGTCAGCTTAGTTAAACAAATTCCTGGTTAGAATTTGTGGTCAAAATTCCCATGTAGAGGAAATTCAGTGTCATGATCCTCACCAGGAAGATTTTCACATCTAGATTTTACTATAATTGTCTAACTTCTGTAGATGTGTTCCCATCACTGTGCTATGGGCTGCTTTGGGTTACATAACTCTCCTTATTTTCATGCAGGTCTTGGGAAAGTTTCTGAAAGATTTAAGATTTTTTTTTTTTAATTTTCAGGATGAAATTTTAAAAACCCCAAAATTTGCCAATTGGATTTTTTGTTTTCCAGCCCTAGCAAGGAACTTGGAGGACTGTCTCCTCAGAAAGTGTGGATTTTTATACTTTTCTTTCTTAAACATGGAATTATTTGGGTCAGAATGAGCCTAAAACATCACTTAGTTCCAAATCTCTCCCTCTATGGGCAGGGACACCTTCCAGTTGCCCCAAGCCTGGTGCAATCTGGTCTTGAACTCTTCCAGGACAGGGCAGCAAAAACCTGTTCTGGTGTCTCATCACTCTCACAATGAATAATTTCTTCCTAATATCCAATTTAAATGTCGTGTAGCTACTCTCTTATAGCTTAACTACATTAATAAGTAAAATAAATTTGATTTTACAAAGCAGCAGATCTATGAAATCAAGCCTAGGTGCAATCTGTGAGGTTGGAGTCAGGGCCTGCAATTTCTAGATTAATTTTGAGATTTTCTTTTTCTTTAGTGGTTTCTGTTCATTTTTACTTTTGATGCAAATTGTCATAGTGTATATCAAGATCCCTTTGGAAAAAAGTCAGCATTAAGAGAGAGAGTTAACAGCAGCACAGGCAACCCAGTAAGTTTTCTCAGGAAAAGTCACATATTAGTAATTTGCTTGAGATTGAAAGAGGCTTTTTAAAGTCAGAAAACATTGCTGTAGGAAGGGGAGAAATAAAGAATAAATGCTCTGCAGTGCAAAGCCTCTGCTGGGCTCTAAAGGACGCCCATGTCGGATGGCAGTTGTGTTTCTGGCACCAGGAATGCAGTTTCCTGCTGTGTGCCAGGGGTGTGGAGACTGGAGCAGAGCTGGGTTTCTAACTGGAGAAAGCAGACAGGAGCAGAGCACAGGGAGAGGAAGCGCCGGACGCCCGCGGAGCGGCTGCTCCTTCGTGTCAATTCTCCCACCGAGCCGCCAAAGAGCGTCCAGGCTGGGCGAAGAACAAACATGGAAATCCTTCTGAGTGTTTACATGCTGCAAAGAAATAGCAGCCGTGTCAAAGGGAAAGCATGTGAAAGCAAATAGTCCTGGGGGAATAGCTATTGGCAGCCAGCAAAAAAATGCTTCGCAGTCAAACGTCACCGATAACCCCGCGAGGGCTGGAGGTGTTGGGCTGCAGCACAGGCATAGGTTTGTCAGCACCTCCTCCTGAGCTATTTTAGCCAGCTGACAAACAGGGCTTTGGGCAGCTCCTGGCCCACGTGCCTTTGCCATGGCAAAGTTTCTGAGACTGCTGCTGCAGTTGTTTTTTCCCTGGAATTTCATTGCTTCGCGTTGGGTTGTGAGTCCCAGCCGGGTCAGAGCATTAGAGGTGGTCCTTTCCCTAGAAAATAATTGCAGTCCTAGAAATCACTAAGCAGTGTTCAAACATCAGCAGAGTGGCTTAAATAGTTATTCTAAAGAATTGTCTCATCTTCTTCTCATTATTATTATTACTACTACCATTACTTTATTTTTAATACCCCCAAAATTTCAAGTTTATATGATCTGGCCATATTTTCAAGCTTTCTGTTTTTCTAACAGCTATGTTCATTAAAAAAAAAATGGGGTTTCAAGAGAAAAAAAGAAAAGACACAGACAATTATGATAAAACCATGCATGGTTCTGAAAGAAGTTTAAAGGTGACTTGAACTATGTTGCTCTACTTTAGAACCTCTGTGGCTTCTATGGAATCTCAGTTTTTCTAACACTAAGGGGAATTTAGCAATTCCCATAGGGAAGCCAGGTTTTTAACACCTTTTTTTATCTAGATAGACAGTCCCAGTTGCACAAGTTTGTCTTAATTCTCTTTCAAAACTTGCAGACCAAGCAAAAATTAAACAATTTTCATTTTTAGCTCAGGGACAAGCTGTATTCACTATAAGAATTGCTACAGAGGATACAAACCTGGAGTGACAGGGCTCAATGCAATATGGGACACTTCAGCCCTTGGTGGCAGGCTCCTCTTGTTCCAGTGCCTCACCACCCTCATGGTAAAAAATTTATTCCCTGTAATAGTCTGAATCCCTTATATTTTATTTCAGAACCATTACTCCTTGTCCTATCACAACAGAACTCCCTTAAAACATCCATATCCATCTTCCTTATAGGTCCCCTTTAAGTCATCAAAAGAGCCACCACTTGCAGCCACAGCCATGCTAAACCTTAAATAGGAGAGGACATCACCTCCCCCTGTCCTTGCCTTACCCCACAGGCCAGACAAGGCAGAGAAAGAGCTTCAATCAAATCCCTTTCTTTACTACAGGAGTGGGGACTGAAGGGATGCTCTGAGGCTTGGCTGGGTCTGTTGCTGTCTGGATTTGCTGGCAGGTTTGCTGGAAAACCTTTGATGCAGGCAGAAGAGAAGGTCCTCCTTGTGAGGAAGTGGGATGCTGTGGTTTGAGGTGGATTGCCCTGGATGTTGCAGGAGGAGGTTTGAGCACTGTGCTGCACGTGTGCAGGGTCTTCTCTAAAGCCTGCGGTTGCAATGGGGTAAAGAGAGTTGAAATGGGGTAAAGATAATTGAAATGTGGTAAAAATAGCTGTTTCTTCTGTACATTAGGAGAAGGAGCTTCTCTACCCCTGGCAGGGAAGATACCAGCCCTCAAAGTAGGTATGAGGCACCAGCAGGTGCCTCTCAGGACCTACCTGGCCACTACTGTAACAATTATAGTCACAGGGTCCATACAGCTCTGCCTGAGTCTCTCCCTTGGCCTATTTCTGTCTAGTTTGGTTGAGGGATGGAAATCTCAGATATAAATTAATTCCTATGACTTCTTCAAAAATGATCAACTGAGGAGGATGTGAAAATCTGGCAAGCAGGAAAGGTTGTAAAAAGAGGTCATGTCTTAAGGAAAGATAAAACATTTTCACACAGAGGCACAGGTAGGTCATATATATGCCTCACACAGGCAGGTCATATAAATGCCTCATATTGTAGGGGGAACAATTAATTTGCATTTGTTTTGCCACCAAGGACCAGCAATTCCATGGCACAAAACACAGAAAAACAGATGGTTTTAGTTCTGGTGCCCTGAGCTTTGTTTGGATTGCCTCCATTATCCAATGGGAAGGTACTTGAGATGGAAGGTATTTTACTTTGTGTTTTCCAGGAGGAGGACCTTAGAGGTAAGATCCTCCCTGTACCTCTCTCCACAGCTGTACAGATGTGAAGTGCTTCTCAGAAAAAGTTGGAGAAAATAATGGGAGAAGCAAGGTGGTCTTGTATTTGTGAGGTTCCCAGAAGAAGAAAGGAAATGATGAATCTGACTCCATGTTCTTAGAAAGCTAATTTATTATTTTATGATCTATATTATATTAAAGAATGCTATACTAAAACTTTATTAAAGAATACTAAAGAATACAGAAAGGACACAGAAAGAAGGCTACAAAGATAAAAATTAAAAACTCATGACTCTCTCCAGAGCCTCAACACAGTTTGGCCATAATTGGCTAATAAGTAAAAACAATTCACATGCAACCAATGAAACAATCACCTGTTGGTAAACAATGTCCAAACACATTCCACAGCAGCAAAACACAGGAGAAGCAAATGAGATAAAAAGTTGTTTTCCTTTTTCTTTGAGGCTTCTCAGCTTCCCAGGAGAAAATCCTGGCGAAGGAATTTTTCAGAAAATATGACAGTGACAAGTTGGGGATTAGAAGTTTGCAAGCACCTTGATTTGCTTTAGAAGCAGCTGCTGAATAGTGTGGTGGGCAGGTGAAGGGGGGAGCTCAGTGGTGATGGCACTGGCATAAATCTCTCACAGTAGGTGACAGTCACCTGGGTAGCATCAGCAGTGATGCAGCTTGTGAGCAGCTCCGGGCTGCGTGCAGCGCCACGACGGACACCTCTGTGTGTGCTCAGCACAGATAACTGCTTATCTGCAGGCCTGCTGCTCCAGGAATCATTTATCTCCACAGAAATGCTGCAGGGCTGAGCTGGGCAAGCTCTGCAGCCCCAGGGTTTCGCTGCACTCTCCTCTCCAGGCAGCCAGAAGGTGCAGAGGGCAGCAATCTCTGTGTGCTCCTCTCAGTGGGGCTCCAGTGGTCGGATTCACCTCCCAGAAAGTTCATCACAAAGTGCTGTGATACAGTGAGTCAAAAGAAAATATGTGGTTGGCTAGAAAATATATCCACTGGAAATAAGATTTCGTTATTTGTTTTTTAAAACTGATGGCTGTGTTGGGAACTTGGACTCAATCTTCTTTCTCCTCACTGTCAGAGGAAACCTCCTCTGGAACCCTGTAATATTCAACCCCAGTGATGCTACTCCTATGAGCAATTATTAGCCAAGCTGTTTCTCTCCTTTCCTTACAGGAGGGCACACTGCAGCGCTGGATGTTAGTACAGGATACAAAAAAAACCCCACAAACCACCACAACTAAAATACCCTGGTTTAAGGCCAAAGTTTTTTTCCATTCAAGCCATGGTGAGGGGTTTTTTTGCCAGGAGTGGCTGCCTGGGAATAAAGCAGCTCCTTGCAATGGCATTTGCAGTACAGCTGGGCTGAGTGAATTATCCTACTGTCCACTGAGAAGACAGCAGAGGCCAGAAAACACCTGACTTCTCACTCAGAGAGGATTTCTAGGATTCAGGGAGGACATCTTCCCTTCCAGAAAGGGAAATGCTCAGCTGAAAGCATGTTTCTGACCCTATTCTGAGCCTGACATTGGACTGCCTCAGTGCAGCCAGAGATACATTGTCCCCCCTGAGGTCAGGGGTGCACAGTTCAGGTGTGACCACCAAGGATAAAGCCCCAGGTTTTCACCCCACTCTTGTCCTTTCCTATTGCACCATAAGAAAATCTTGCCTTTCACATATGGTGTGCATATGCCAGGAACCTTACACCCACAGAGGCTGCAAAGCTCACTTTTGAGTAGGGTCTTGAGGACTTAACAGCTCCAGGAGCCAGAGTGTGAGCCTGCCACCCAGCAGCTGTGATCCCCTCTCACCGCAGCCTCCCTGGGAAGGATGGGAAGATCAGCCTGAAGATTAGTCAGCCTTCACATTCTTGGAGTGTTTGGCATAGAAACACTCCTGGACACTGACAGGGGGAAGGTGGAGAACTACCCAGGCCCCAGAAGGTGGTAAATGTGGCCCCAGTCCAAATCTAACAGGGCTGGTAAGGCTGTTGCTTTATAAGGATGCAGAGACACAGGGAGGGATGACTTGCTGCCTTACCCCTCTCAGGTCAGTTCAGTGTTGCATCTTGTATTAAGAAGGATGGACAAAGCACACTCCTTCATGCTCACACTGGATTCCCCTCCTTAGTTCTCTCTGAAAGGAATTTAGTTCAAGAGCTCAGAACTGGTGGGAGGTGGGGGATTTTCTGTAAAATTATATTGTCACTTCCATGTAGGCAAGCAGGACGTGTCATCCTCAGCATTCTGTCCTGAAGTAAACTCCAAATGAAGTCAAAAGAACCTTCCCAGAGTAAAGAATGAGATGAAACATGATCCTGTAGCAATCTTTTTATCTGATGATGTTTGCAATTATCAATCTGAGCTTTTTTAATCCTCTCCATTCTTGGTGTAGGCAGTTGATGCTTGCAAGTATCACAGCTCAGGTCTCAGAGCTGTGTCCAAATCCCTGAAGCCTGAAGCTTAAGGTCCTTACCCAGCTCTAATTTGAGAGCTTTGACTCTCACACCAGCTGACTGTGTGGATTAAATGCATGCAAATACCTTCATAGTGACTGGCAAAACATACTCGTGATGCTATCCTAAATTGGGATGCTCTCCCTCCAGGGGTGTCAGCTTGATGTTATCACCTACTCAACAAATAAATCCCTTTATTGAAGGAGGGAGAATTCCTGCTCTCCATCAGGCCCACAAACAGCTTCACAAACCCTGTAAGTCTGTTTTCTCCCCTGCCTTGGGATTACCAAAGCTGGTTTTCCTGCAACTGTAAAGATGCTGTTATTAATGCTTTGATATAATCTCTACTTCATCTCAGCTTGCTGTGACTCACTCCCATGTTTGCACCTTGGTGCTCTGTCTCATTGGTCTATGAAAGATCCAGGATGAGAGTTTCCATTCCAAACACTCATCTCCCTCCCAAGCTAATGGGGTCAGACAGGTCTGTCTGCAAGGCTCAGATTTCTTTAAGGGCTTCATGTTGCTGACAGAAGCAAAGAGAAGGTGGTGGCTTCAATGTGAATAAAGTATTCCCTGGCTTACAGCTCTGTCTATAAACCTAGGCACAAGGCACACCTCACATCCAGAATGAAACCTGCTGCATTCCCTCCCACCTCCAAAGTGCTTGAGATGCCCTGTGCTGGTTCCAGACATTAGTTTTCTGCTAATTTTCCTCTTTGTATGGATATACATTAACTTCCCACTATTGAGTTTGGGTTTTTTTACTCTGTCTTTAGCTTTTAGGAGAGCCAAATGAAAGCATGCCCTCTGTTAATTCATCAGTAGTTTTGGGGCAGTGAGACAGTCAGGCTTGTTAATCTGCACGGACCCCATCTTGGGCTGTGTTTCCAGCTCGTATAGGTTACATTCCTGCTGGATACCAAAATCAGTCACAGGCTGCTTTTCTTGCCCAGAGGCTTAATAGGACGGCAGGACTAAACTCAGTCCTTCTGAGTGGGGTCTCACCTTCCAACCTGCTTAGTTGAAGCAGTCCTTTGTCAGTCTGAACCCTGAAAATCATGTCTGGGAGACTGATCTAAATCAGAGTTGTCCCAGGGATCTTTCCCTCTTCACCTGTCAGGGTATGCTGTTAGAGCAGGGCCTCCCAAATCCTCCAAACCTTCCTGGAGGAGAAATGGCTGCTGGAAACAGCAATGTTGGTAGAACAGGCAGCTGGAGATGGGAGACAATCAGAAAGTGGGAAGGGTATGAGGGTGCAGAGGGATGAAACATGGGTGGCATGGGATGACCTGGGGACAGCACCAAGCTGTTAACACGACCAGGAAGCACACAGAGAGCAAGTGCTGCAGTGCTCAGAGCAGCTTTGTAGTCTGGATGATGGTGTGGCAGCACTGACTTCTGCGTCTGGTCGTGTCTTGTTCAGTGGCATAGGAATAATCATTTTGACAAAGGGCTCTTCCAGCCAGGGAGAAGCCTGGGAAGTTCCCTAGAACAGGCTGCTGCTCCATCTGTTCAGTCCCAGTGAGAAACCTGGCTGGCTTGTCAAGCCACCAAAAAGTGTGATGGATGCTGGTTTGAGAGTTCTCCTTGGTAGGTTCCTGGAAACTGGGGGCTTTGGGGAAAGGATGTCTGCTGATTTTTTTTTTTCCCACTAAGTCTAACCAATCTCATAATATTTTAAAAAATAACACCAGAAAAGCAGAGCTCTGCATTCATGTGTGTGTATACATGGAAATACGTGGTTTCAGGAGGAATTTCTGAAAGCAAGTCACCTGGAGAGGACTCTCAATCTCCATCCTGGCTTTTGAGGACATTTTGCTGGGCCAAAACCTGTATTTCATTTCCTGATGATGGAAAAGGTAGGCTATTTCATACTCTAAAAATGAGTGCAACATTAGTGAAGCCAAAGCCACAGAAGGCCTCAATTACACTTGCATTACAAAATAACCACAAAATCTAATGGTGGTGGGGTTCAAATATCTGCTGGCTTGCAAGAAGATGACCACAGAGAATGCGAAGAACGAGCTGCCTACTGCTGTCACCACTCCTGGGGAGAAAACCTGCTGGGCCAGAATGCCATCCCAAGCAGACAATGGCCCAAGATGTGAGTGTAGTTTGGTGTTGCTGTTGATTCCTGCTTGTTAAATCTCTTTACTCTATTTATCAGTGATATTCCTTGTGCTAGAGACAGCTCACTTTGCTGTGTGACAGCAACATCACCCCAGGACCCAAGGCCAGAGTGAGACAAATGCACCTGACTCAGCAGTAAATCCACTTTCCTTCCCTGCCCATGTGCAGCACAACTGCTGCTGAGCCACAAAGGGTGCTCTGGGCAGCTCTCCCAACAGCAGCTGTCCCTCTGTGCCCAGCAAAGAGGCATCTAAGAAATCTTGGTATGTCTCCTGCCACACTCAGCAGGAAGGCTCAAACTGCACTGCAGGCTAAAAGTGATCTTGCAGCAGAGCCAAGAGGTTCAACACCCAGTCGTCCTTGTCATAGCACATTAAAAGCTGCTGATCACTCAGCTGTGAGCTAGCAAAGGCTTTTATGCAGAGCAAATGTAGTTTCTGCCACAGAGAAGCAGCAGGCAAGTTCCAGGAGTGAGCTTTCTGCTGACACTTGAAATCTCTGTAAAGATTGCGTGCTCAGACCTCTGAGAGGGGAAAACAAGTCGAGGATTTCCCCTTTTGCTCTCAAGATGCTTTCTGAAGAGCAGTGGCAGTGGATGTCCTCCAGCCTTGGGGCAGACTCTGCCCTGCTGCCCGTGGCTGTGTTTGAAGCTCGGCGGGCCATGGGGGCCACGTGGCAGACCAGGAGTGCCAGCCATGCCAAGGTACTCTCCAGAGACACCACAGCTCCTCACCCCTTTCCCTCCCTCAGGCACAGAGGTCTGCAGCTCCTCACTGGTTAATTCTTGGCCAGGATTTTTCCTAACTTTCAGGGAGAGTAGTGCAGCCAACAGATGGTTTACTTTCAACAGTTGAACAAAGTCCCAAATTCAGATTGTTTGGGCAACTTTATGTTAAACATTTTGACTGAACCAAAACTATGTTTATATTCATTAAGGGCAGCTTTGGCTGAAGACACTACATTGAAATGTTATGCTCAAGCACAATATTGGACTCCTCAGTTTTCTCTCTGAATGTGCTGTTCCTTTATCTGCCTTTTGTTTCATTAAGATTCAGGCTACAATTTCAAGCTTTGGTCAGGCTTGGGCATCCAGCTCTCACCAGATGCCTCTGGCACTGCTGGCAGAATTCAATTCCTCTCTAGTAGCTGTACCATGTCCTGGAGGTGGGAGTCTCCATTTCCCACTGGGGTTTTTGCAGCACCTGGAAATGCCTCTCCATTGTTAATGCAGCAGTGAGCAGAGCTGGGAGCTGCTGCAGCACAATACTGTGACTGCAGAGGCAGGAAAGCTGCCCCAGATCCAGCCTGCTTCCCTAAAAATCCACATCAAGCCCAGCCCTGGCCCTGAGCAAAACTAGCCTTTGTCCCAGGTGGCTGATGTAAACAGCCAAGGTCATCTAATATTTCTTCAATGTATATTTTCTTAATATGCTATTGAGAACTGAACGATGTCCAGCCTCATGCATATTTGAAAAAGGGGCTGAGAAGTATCCTGCTGTGCATCAGCAACTAAAAGCTGTTACCTCAAGCCTGCTTGGTCTGCTGTAACTTTTTTTGGCTCCTCTGCCATGTTAGCTTTCCCTGGAACAGCCTGAGAAAATGACCACTGCCCTAGAGGATTTTGGTGGCAATGGTGATGTCAATAATCTCTATAATCACTTGCAGAGCTTCCTTCCAGCCACACAGTGAAATATTGCTTCTCTGGGTATTGCTGGGTCCATGGGACTCAGCCTTGGAGTCATGATGACTTGCAATCCCATCTCCTGTGCTTTCCCACAGGAGCTGGGCTGAAGACACACGGCATGGACTGCCCAGTGCCAGCAATGCTATGGCACCATGGAGCTGCCACTCTTCTGCTACAATCAGGCTCATTAAAAGGTCACTGTTCTTCCTGCTGTGGTTCAGCACCTCTAATATCCTTGATTAGGTGACTACTGAAAAATTTGTGGTGGGATTCAGCTGGCAGCTGCTCTTAAACAGCAAATACATGGCCACCTGCTCTTGCACTCTGTATGGAGGAACAAACCCCATGTGACCATCCAGCTCCACACTTGCATCTTGCACTTTAAGGACACAAACCCCTAAGGACAGACTGCCCACGTGTCTCTGGTGGGTTAGAAAATATTTACATTGCGACAGCCATTGCTGAAGTGTGGTCACTTCTGGGAAGCAAAGCAGCTGCTGTTTACCAAGAGAAAGGAAGCTTTGTGGTTTGGACAGTGGCTGGAGCCCAAGATTTTATTCTGGTGATGCCCCTGCTAGGAGCTGCAGCATGGTGTGGACATGGAAAATGGGTATTGCACAGCTCAGGTACTGATGGCAGCGTGACCACATTCATGAGGCAGAGCACTCCGTGCACTGATTCATCTCCTGGCTTGGGGACACGTTTCAGCCCATGCTGACCCCCATGCTGTTCTAACCTGATTGCTGGAAGTCAACAGCTTAAAATGAACTCAGGTATTGCTTGTACCCAGCCCGAAATGCAACCAAAGGGTTACAATGCAGAATAGACCCTTGAAGAATCTGTCAGCATCCTCTGCCCTTTGTGATGTGGGTGAATGGATGGAGTGTGTGTACACAGATGAGGTGGAAGGGCAAGAAAATGAATAATTTCAGTGCTAATTAGAAGGTAACATGTTTTCAGCCCAGCAAGGTCCAATCCTCCCTTGGTTGAGGCTCCATCTTACCTATCACTGTTCAGGACTACGAGAGGAGAGGCTGTTACTCAGGTGAGATTGGAAAGTGGGAAGAATCCCCTGGGCAGAACTTCCCAAGGGACATTATGAGGCAATTTTTTCCCAAAGAAGTGGTGGGTACCCCACCCCTGGAAGTGTTTAAGCTGGGTTAGGTGGGGCTTTGATCAGTCTGGTAGAGTGGTGGAGGGTTCCCTGCCCATGGCAGGGGAGTAGGAATGAGGTGATAAAGGTCTCTTCCAACCTGAAAGACTCTATGTATCTATGATTCTATGAAGTCTAAGCCACTTAAACAGCTTTCAGATCTCCTTCTAGCTCATTTCTCAGAAATGGCCCTTCTCAGTGTGGGTTTAGGAAATGAATGAGGTAAATTGGGAATTCTCCCACAGCTCCATATGGAGAGATGTGATGTTCCATGGTGTAAGCCATGAGAATGCAGCACTCCCTCTCATCTTCCTGCCTGTCCCAAGTGCAGGTAGAAATAGCAAAATAGCCAGATATCACAAAAAACCAGAAAGTGTGAAGATGGAAATGGCCAAATGGGGATGAGTAGAGGTGGCCTGATGATTATTTTACTTAATGAGGAAAGGGATCCAGTGGGATCCTATCCCTAGTATGGCTTAGCCTTTTCTGTAAAGGTAGCATGAGGTCACCATTGGTGGCACATATCTTAAACCAGACAACACCAGTATTACTAGAAATGTTTGTTCATTTAGTCTTACACCTGGATGAGCTTTATTTAGCAACCAGACTGGAGAGGTTTTTTTAATGGGATCCAGATGTGAAGCAACCTTTAAGCACTGAGGAGAGGTTTGAATCAGCTGTGTACAGCTCTTCCTCATCCATCACTTTAATGTGATGTAGCAGCCCAGGATTTTGGAAGGATGTGCTGGGAGTCAGCAGACAGCAATGGCTGTGTCTGTCAAACTGCAGGACACTTGGGAAGCTGCGTTTGTAGCCCCTTGGGGATGTCAGGGACTGGCATTGATCAGTCAGACATGGAAAGGCTCTCGAGGGTGGGGACGGGGAGCAGCGCTGTTGTGGGCAGCAGCTGGAGATTCTCCTTGTGCTTCTCTCCCATCTACCTGCCTGGAAAAAGCTCACCCAGAGATGGCTCATGAGATTTCCTGGATGGGAGTCAGAGCAGATTGGGGTTGTTTAGGTAGCCTTTTGATAGTGAGGTGTGAGAGCCTCTCCAGCAGTGTCCCCAGCACGCTGATAAGGGCTGGCTGTCCCATCCCCGCGGTGGCATCCTGCTGCACATGCCACAGCACCGAGTCACAGCCCTGGAAAAGGTGATGAGACACTCGATAGGCCAAACATGTGGTGAATCACAACATAGCATGAAGAAATGCTCAATCAGACACCCAGCCACGGGAACACCTCAACCATCCCGGGTGCAGTAGATCATCTCCCCCAAACGAGACACCCGCGCCTGACAGCCCCCAGTCACAGCCCGCAGTGCTCCTCCAGCCACACGTGGCTTTACCAAGATTTGCTGAATTTGCTGGGGTGGTTTTTTGTTGTTGTAGTAGTTTTTAAGGCTGTTTAAGGCGGCTGCATTTGTCAGAAAGCTCCCATTAGTCGTGCATGCCAGCTGTAATCTCCCAGCCCAAACACAGCAGCATCTGCTCCAGAGCCAGGATTATATAACCACAATTGGCCTGTCCAGGGCATGTTAAAGCCACGGGCAAGAGAGAGCCACTGGCTCCACCGCAGAGCCTGTCTGTGACTCTACAAACTCACACTGCTGGTTTTTATCTTGGTGGAATTCGAGGGCTGTGTCTCTTGCAAGTATTATAAATCTTAAATTCCCAGTCCTGGGCTACAAGAAATTAAGAGTTTTTAAGAAAACACTTAGAAATGGTGACAGTGAGAACACACACGAGGGAAACTCCATTGTGTCAGATTTGTTGAGAAGCTAAAAATATGTCCCTTTTTTAGAGAGAGGGGAAAGTGACTGGCAAATAGAATTAATCTGAGACAGTCTGAGGCAGATAGAGGGATTATACAGCAGCTCATTTAGGACTGCAGCATTCATTTTCAGGCACTCCTTTGCAAAATGCTCAGTGACTCCTGTGCACCCGACAGAAGGTCTCTGAAAGCAGAGTGAGGAGCCTAGGGAAGGACTCCAGCCCCATTATGCACAACTGCAAATCTCTGAGTAGAGAACATCATAAACTGTACTCAAGTGACAGCCAAGATTAACTTGGCTGAAAGCAAACATAGCATAGAAACGTGTAAGACTAAATTCAAGGATGCCTCAGAAACTGTGGGGATAATCCATCACAACAACATCTTTAGGCACGAGAAGCCAAAAGGTCCAGATGGACTTTTCTGCTGTCCTATGGAACTGATGCATGGGTTTTAAGTGGTTCTCTGTGTGCTTGTGCACAGCACACGAGCACAGATGTGCACACAACCTCTCTTTTTCTCTGCGTGGTACTGGAAAACACTCTCAAGGTGCAACCATGGTCAACCACTCAGCCTTACCGACCTCCTGCTCCTGCACCCAGGGCTGCCATGTGGCTTTGTGAAGGAGAGTGAACAAAATCTCAGGATTTCACACACCATCACTCTCCAGGATGCTTCAAGCCTGAGACTGCAAAGAAAGGTGGTTTTACACAGCCTGCCGTCACAGGAAGGGGGAGTGCACAGGAGAAAAGGCCAATCTGCCTGAAAACACACGGGTCACTGCTCAGGGAAAAGGAGCCAGGGGAGAGGAGCACCTTTGGCTTCCAGCTGCCACGTTGGCTCTTGGAGGGCACCAGCAGCACCCTCCGGTGACCTGAGCTGTCCCAGACAGCAGCAGCTACTGAAGAGAGAGGCTGGACTCCGCAGGGCTTTTGCCATTACTGGAATAAATCATTCAAAACTCTGACAGTCTGCTGGGAGAGTTTGAGGTCATGGAAAAGTGATAGGGTAGGAGAAGAAAGAACTGCATGCTGAGGCTCGTAGGAGATGGGTGAAGGTTACCTTTGTGTAGTCATCCTGTACCAGGGCTGCCCTAGAATGCAGAGGTAGCTGCTTAAGCAGGTCACAGTGATGTGGGCAGGAGAGCTGTTAGTAGCTGCTGCCTGCCCCAATTTCTGCCTGCAAAGAGCTGGTAAGAGGTTTTCAATGACACAGCCTCTTGGAGGAACAAATCTGTTGGTGCCTTAGAGGCTCCTCAGGCATGAGGCAGTGTCCTAACATGAGGAACACCTGATAAAGGCATGAGCATCACCCAGAAATTCAGTCTTTTTCTTCTCTCCTGCCCAAATATCCTTTTCTACTGACCAGAGAAGCTGTTTGTTTGTTAGTGCTTCTTGTTATCTTTCAGGTAGCACAGTGTAACATGCCTGGCATGGGAAACCCCAGACAGCAGGGAGCTGAGGGTATCCCTGGTGGCATCAGCTCCTGCTCAGACATTAGGACTCCTGTGCTGCCCAGGGACTATCAGATCAAATTCACAGTCCTTAGTCCCAACCTTGCAAAGCACGTAAAGTATGGACCAAAGGTATCTGAAAAATTGCCTGTGGCAAAAGTAAAATTCCTGGTTTATAACTTTGATCACTGCTGGGTAAGTCAGTAATGTGCCATGAGATCATAAAACCATTCAGGACCTCCCAAGGAGGTCCAATTCCCTGCTCAAGCAGTGTTCACTCCAAGCATTTGATGTTAAATCAGGTGGGTCAGAGTCCTGTCGACTCAGTTTCAAATTTCAGCAAGGACGGGGATGGCACAGGCTCCCTGGGACTCTGTTCCAGGCTGCACCACTCTTCTGGGGATTTTTTTCTCTTTTTACATGTAATTTTGCCACAGATTGTGCCATTGCCTCTTAATGTTTTGCTGTGATCCTTGGGAAAAAATATGCCTCTATATTCTTATTAATCCCACATCAGGCAGGGGAAAACAGCAGTGTGATGCTATCAGATGCTCAGTCAGGACTGTTGGTTTTGACTGACAGACCTGGATTTAGGGTGGGTTTAGCTGTCACCATGGGCAATGGCACAGTGCAGTTTGCTGAAAAGATCTTAGCAAGACTGAGCTTAAGAAGATGGTGATGTTGGTTCTGTACTCTGAAAAATTCCCTTTCTTTAGTCTTGCTCAGCTTTTTTACTTTGGAAAAGGGAGCAAGAGGAGTGAATTTTACTTTTCCCTGCCTGCATTCAAAGCAGGATGTCTACCCTTTGGGTTTTTATATCACTGGCTCTTACATATTTTGAATGTAATGAATCTTATTTATAAAAGCACTGTCTGTTATCTTCACTAATTGATTCATTTAATTGTGCCTCAATTTTTTTGCATAGTATCTCCTTAAAAGGATGATGAAGCTCTGTTTGTTTTCCACCATCTTGTAGGCCTGGGATAAGCAGAAAATACTGAAAATAGCTTGTACATATATGTTTGATTACACAGGTAGGAAAAAACTGCTCTTCCTTGTGCTCATCTCCAAAAGCAGACCCAGAGTGTGACGCAGGAAAGCTTGAATGGCTCAACTGGGTTGGCCAACATTTGGTGGAACTCATTCTTTTCCTAATGTCCATTAGAAGTGCTCTACCCAATGCATGTGAAGTCAGTCTAAGGACCAGGCCACTCTAGAAAATGCACCAGCTGGTCACCCTGAGATGAGACAATGACTTTGCAGTTCAAATAATGCCTCATCCATTTTTATGTCATCATTACCTAACCATAGAATCACTTATGCTGGATCTCTAAGAACACAGACTCCGGTCATTAACCCAGCACTGCCAAGCCCATCACTGATCCATATCCCTCAGGACCACATCTACAGAGCTTTGAAATTCCTCCAGTGACGGTGAATCCACCACTCCACTGGGAAGTCTGTTGCAGTGCTTGACAACCTTTTCAATGAAGAAATTTTTCCTATATCCAATCTAAACCTCCCCTGGTACAGCATTAAAGTTTTTCTTCTTGCCCTATCCCTTTTTACCCAGAAAAAGACACCAACCTCCTTTCAGGGATTTGTAGGGAAGAAGAAAGTCTCCCATAACCACACCAGCAGTTCTTGGCACACTTGTGAGCAAGGCTGAGCTCTGAGTATGCCCTTCCTAAGGAAGATTTACAGCAGGGATCATTCAGGAGTTGTGGCCAGGGTGGTGAGAATTTCAGTGAGAGTGGGACTGACACAGCGTGGGTGCTTTTCTCTCCAGGTTTGGTTGTTTGTGGAAGAAAGGTTGTTTGTTCCAGTTATTAAGGAGCTGAAAAACTCAAATCATCCTTTCAAGTGTGAATTACCTTCTGTCTGCAGAGGGGTGCAGTCTGCTGCCAGGTCACCTCCCTGTGGTGGGTGAAACTGTGGGGGAGGACTGCATGAGTCACTGCTGGACCAGCATCCCACTGATTGAAGGACTTCAGCAGAAAAGCTTCCTAGAAAAATGCAGGCTCTCTGGATCGGTATTCTGCTCTCTCCATGTGGGGAATCTTTATAAAAGTGTTTTGGAGGGAGAAATTTTAAAAACAAAATGGGAAACTTTTGGGAAAAGACCAAGATTGTGATGCAGCCATTGCTCTCACTTTGTTCTCCTCATTCACAAAGGGTGAAGTTAAAACCTGCTTTTAAGTCCTAACACTGGAAATATGACTAACTGCAACTGAAAAATTTATTTCATTTTAACCCTAACTCTCTAATTCAGAGGCTGAAAAATCCAGTTGGAACTCCCTAAAATAGCAAGTCTTCTCTTCCAAATTCTCCACTTGGGGTTTCAGGCAAGTTAAGAAGACTTTTGTTTCCATGAAGGTGGAATACTCCAAGTATAGATGAGAGCCACAGAGCTACACAATCTCTGCCCCAGGATAAATGTAGAAACCTGAACTCACAGTGCTTAGGTCAGCAGCCTACTTCTGCAGCTGGGGATGGAGGATATTATTATTTTGAGTGTGCCATTATTATTTTTAGTTCACGTTGCCTTACCACCTTCCTCACCTGCTTAATGTGATTTCCAGCTGCTTTTGCAGATGGGGTGATACACACAGCCCCAGAGCTGAGCAAGAGCCAGCTTTGCTCTGTTTTATTCACCAGCCTCTCCTGACTGCTGAGCTGGCTCTTTGGGTGTCTGCTTTGCTTGGCCTGCAAGATGGAAGTACCCACACCTCTGCTGCTACAAAGCTGCTCCCTCCTGCATGGAATATCTCATTCCTGACTGGACCTGTCAGGGAGGTGGCTGGCCCAGCTCCCAGCACAAGGCTCTCAGAAGGAGTCAGAGCTCCTGGTCAGCTCCATCAGGATGCTGCAGAGCCTGCCAGGTGTTCTCTGCCAGTACTGCAAGGCAGGGTGATCTTTGCACTTGTGACCCAGAGCCTGTCTCAACGAAAGCAGATTTCTTCTGGGTATGAAGCGAGAAGAAAAGAAAGGAAAATATTTCCCAGCAGGTTTGAAGGAAGAGGGCAAAATAAAGCCCTGATAGAGTGCAAGGCCTGAGGTTGGCTTCCTGTCCAGAACCGAGTGATTTCCTATTTAAAAGCTGATTAATCCAAATGCTTTTCAATTTAGAAGGCAGAGATCAATCAATAATTATCCCATTTAATCCCAACATAAATCCTTTAATTTTTTTTTAATTAAAAGCAGCCAAGCACCACTGGCTGGGATACACCAAATTGCATTAAAACTCTGGAGTGCCAGGGGAGAGGCACAGGCAGCAAATTGTGCATGTGATTTTCTTCTTTTACTGCTGGGTTTAATGCCTGTTCTCTCTGCCTCCTGGTAGAAGATGATGAGCTTGGGATGTGTCTGGCAATGAGGAGGCAAATTAGACATTTCTTCCAAGCATTCAATGACTCACAAATCAGAGAAGTGTCCCCTTTCTGGAAGGAAAACCAGGAAGGGGGAAAATTCATCAGTGCCTCCTTTCCTGCACCAGTGTCCTCCAACAGAGATTAAGGACTTCAGCCATCCAGAATCCATGAGATTCAAATTTCCCAGCTCCATTTGAGCAATATTCAGGGATCTCCTAAACCTGCCACTTGGTCTGAGGATTTCAAGGGAACCTAATGCTAAAGTACATCCTATTTATTACCTGCCTGCCTACAGCAGAGGCCTCTCCTCTTAGCAATTATCACAGTGTAATTGTAGGTCTAATCAATTGTTCCACCTAAACAAGAGCTGTATCTCAGCTGTCATGAAACTGCACAGGCACCATGCCAGTAAAGGCTGCTGGACAGCCAGAGGATGTACAGCAAATGCCTTTGTTTGCAGCCTTAATTTGGTGCCAATTCTCAGATACAACCAAGTTCCACCTCTGCTGGTCTAAGTAATTAAGCTGAAGTCACACCTTTCTTCTTTGATGCCAAGGAAATCTTCATTATATTTTTATCTAAGCATGCTCCTGCTACAGCTTCAATGATAAAATTTAATTAAAAGCGTCTCTAATTAAATCAAGCTGGGCTGTGTGGCTGTACATGTATTCCCTGCTCTTTACCTGCTGCAATGAGCCGTGTGGGGGACACAACTACTGAAAGGGCCAGAGGCTCACCAGGCAGGGAGGATCCTTTCTACAAACAAAAGCCTGTGTATAATCCTGCTCCTGTCCCTCCAGCTTGATGTGAGCACATGCAGGCTTTTAAAAAATGTAGGAATTGGCTGGAAATGATGGTGTTGCCTTTTACTCAGCAGGATGGCAAGGTATCCCCAAGGCACTGTGCTGGAGGGGAAGATCTTCCCATTTGTTTCTTTGCAGAAGAAGCCTGGGAGGAACAGCAAACCCTCCGTGACTGACTGCAAGCCAGAAATGAAGAGTGAGGATCATAAAAGCTAATAGACTCAAACCCATGAAACATTCCCCCTGGCTTGTCGAGTAACTTCCAATGTAATCTGGCAACAATTTTTCTCAAACCCTAATCTGATGGCCTTTTAAAGACTTCTTTGGATTTTAAAAGGCTGTTTATATTGAGTTTAAAAAGGGCTTTGCAGCACTGTCCAGTAACAGCAACTACAGAACAAAAGACCCTTATTTAAATGCCTCCTTTGTGCTCTGCTTTTGAAGTGTGGGTAATTTAGATTACTCTGTAAAAGCAACCCTTCCTTATTTTCTTGGAGTTTGAGGGTTTATTTTCTGCCAGCTGTTCTTTGAAAGCCTTTCAATAGAGCAAAGTTTAATTATCCATAGAAAAGAAATAAAAAAAGAAAGAAATAAAAAGCCTAGTTATTTTGAAATGATTGAGGCTTTTCAGAAAATAAATTGTCAAATAGATGTCACACCTGGGGAAAGTGAAAGCTGTGGTAGAGCCACACCATGCAGGCATCCCCTAAAGTATTAGACTTTACCTCAGGAGTACCCTGGGAATATTTTGGATTGCAGCAAAGGCTACAGCATCACAGAGCTTTGCATCATGGGCTATTAGGGATGTCTTGAAGATCAAATCCATTAATTTGAATATTATGTGCTGGCCTGCCCTCATCTGTCTCAGCTCTGGAACATGACACTACTCAACATGGCACCTGCTGGTGTGGCTCAGGGATGAGGCTGTTTCAGCAAGGTTTCAGTGGAATGACCTGTGGGAACAGACATCTGACATCTCCATGTGTCAGCTCCATGTGTTTGAAGAAGTATTCAAAATTTGTTGGTTGTGTCTAGTGCAATCACCGACATGTAGAAACAGAGCTGTGGGTGTTGGAGGAGAGGTTGGGCATTTTGATGTTGGCATTTCAGCTGCTTTTGGAACTGCAGGCCGTGGCTGGGAGCAGCAGAAGGTATCAAGACCTGTGGTCAAGATGCCAACCATGATCAACATCCAAATCTGCCTTCCCTAACCTTTGGGTCTGGGCATGTCTGGACATTCCCTGGACATCCTGATGCCTGGTGAAGGCTGACCTAGAACAGAGACTAGATGGAGCTAAAGAATAAAGTAGGGATTTATTAAGAGGCCTCAATGGATCCACCTTGTCCAGCACAACCCAAAATGGCCACAAAAAATGGACAATCGGTCATGGGGTCTCACACTTTTATGAGTTCTTATCCATTTGCATATTGGAGTTAATTGTCCAATTACAGCTCCAGCCCATGAAGTCCCGTTCTGCTTGTTTTTCTCTCTTCAGCCCACATTCAGCTCAGCATTGTTTGTGCTCTAGGGCCTGAGATTTGGATCATTTGTCCTTGGTGCCCAGCTAGAGAAGGCATTGTTGTGTCTCCCTACTCTGTGCAGAGAGCTCACCATCCCCTAATAGGAGTCTCAGAACTACACATTAAAGCAGAACAGAATCTGAAAATATAAAAAAGCTAAAACCTGAGGCATCAATCCCACCACCCTGGACCAGCCCTTTGCTTCATGAAACCTTCTCTTAGATCTGCCTGAGCAGCAAGTACAGTGTTTGCAGTCACTCCACCCAAGTTGCATGGCTCCTCTTTTTGAGTTTTATGTTGAGGGTGGGAATGGGAGGCTCCCCCACAATTCTTTCCAAGCAGCAGCCTGTGTCTCCTCCAGTTTCCTTCTCACATCACTCATGCCTCAGGATTAACAATTCTGCCAACTCTGTTGTCTGGGGAATGTCCCTGGGGTGGGCTGCACATGCTGCTGCCACGCCAAAGGTGCTCTGCAAACTCATGATCCCTTATCAGCACAGCAGCACCACAACAACACCAGCACTGGGTTTTCTCAGCTGTGCTTTGAGGACACCAAATGTGGGTTTGGGCAGCTGCTGCTGTGGGTAAGCAAGGAGAAGGAAGCGTGCCCTGCTCTGAGCAGAAGGCATTGAAATTTGAGGTTTGATCAGCTCCTGGGTTATATCTCTGCTGAACTTGGGCTTGGCCTCTGCTGCAGCTCTTTCTTGTGCTCTTGTGAGCATCACCCTTATCACAGACAGCTCTGCAATGCCTCCAGAGCACTGCTGTCAACATCCAGCCCTTGGACTTCTGAGGGGAGGAGGGACCTGCTGGTGTCTTGGAGATAAGGACTGAGAGCTTGGTGTGATTTGGTGCTCCCTAGGGATGCTGTGCAAGAGGGATTTTCCCCTGTGCAGGAGCAATCCCTGCAGAAAAGATGTGCTATAGCTTACTACCTGCTAAATTTTCCAGATGAAACTCACCAAAGAGACAAATTTCAGCCCTTTTGCACAATGTCTCTGAACTGCAGCAGGAACGGGGTTTGGCATACAAAGAGTTCAAGCAGTAAATCCACAGTTGTAGGGAAACTCATCCGTGCTCTGGCTGGAGCCCACATCTTCAAACAAGGGTCACGTAAGCCAGTGGTTGCTGGAGGAGAAGAAAACTTCACTGCACACTGTGAGACACCTGGAATTTTGTCCTCCAGAGTGAGGTGGCAGCAAGAGAGGTTGGCAGCACCTATGTACAGTGGAAGTGGTGCTAACTCCAGGGCCACAAAAGCTCTGGGAAGGTTCTCTGGGGTCTGTCAGAGGAACACCCTGAGTCCATTATCCACACTGGCTGGCAGCCAGGGATCTGGGTTATGCTGCTGCACACCACCACTGACAGCTTCTCCCTACCCTTCCAGCCCACCACATTAGGAATGACTGGGATGAGCTGCCACACAGCACAGGCCATAATTAAATATCAGCCCTGTCAGAGAAGCCACATAAAAGGAGATGCCCAAACCCATTATTTATCCTTTAGACTGAAACCTATGGTTTAGGTTAGATATGAGGAAGAATATTTTCCTTTTTTTTAACTTTGAGGCAAGTGAGACACTGCAACAGGTTGCCCAGAGAAGCTGTGGCTGCCTCATTCCTGGAAGTGTTCAAGGTCAGGCTGGATGGGGTGCTGAGCATCCTCACCTAGGGAAAGGTGTCCCAGCCCATGGCAGAGGCGTTGGAACAAGATGCTCTTTTAAGTCCCTTCCAACCCAAACCATTTGATGATTCTGTGTTTCTGTGTCTTCTAAGTGAGTCCCTTTTCCATGTATGTTATTATTAATACTTTTTCCTGCCACTGTCCTGTGGTAAGACATACACAAGCTCTTACAAGGACAGAAAGCAACCCCCTGTTTCACAATCATGAGTATCCCTGGGGTGTATCACAGCATGAGGCAGCCTCAAGATACCTTTGCCCTGGCAGTTTCAGCTTCTTTTCACTTTTTAGCATGTTTCATTAATCAAAGAAATCCTTCTACTGTGTGTGTGACCTACTCTGTAAGGACATCAGATAAGCTGTTAGTGAATAATGATGTTAATGAGTTACAGTTTCACTGCTTCTGGCTTTGGATCCCTTTATTGCACCCCCTCAATATTTAACTTGTGTTGAGCTGAAGGAATATCCCTGGATCTGAAAAGTAAATCCACGTTTTAATTTGCCTTTTGCCTCAGTATGGATTGTAAGCTTCAGAAATGGACTTTGAAAAAAAAATTGTAATTTTTCTTGCTGTTGTGATCACACCTGCCTTCAGATTATGTTCAATGACTGACACCATGGCTGCATAGAAAATGAGGACAGGAGCTGATGTGTTCTGGAAAACTGCCTTATTCCCTTGTAAACCTTATATTTTCGTATTATTCAGCAAAAATGTGAGGAAGTGAAGTACAGAGCAAAATAGTGTTTCTAAATCTGTGTAGCAGTACAAGGATTAGGTTCTTCTGGCACATTCTTGGTACCCAGCTACTGAAACCCCTGTCATTTGTCATCCATCAGTAAAATTTGTCCAAGTCCTTCAGGTTGCTTCTTCCACAGCACCGCCAGTATTTTATGTAAAGGACTCAGATTTGTGGGCACAAACTCAGGAGAATGTCCTACTTTTGGATTTCTACACAAGCAGCTGAGGGCAAAGCTTGTTCTGCCTCTTGGTCCTGGGGTCGCTTCCATTCCGGTCAAAGCCCAGCTGCAGTGGGAGGGCTGCAGGACACAGGCCTGTCCCCACATGCCCCTCCAGGCTTGTTAGAGCCAATCCCTCTGTGGGATGGGGATGTGGAGCTGCTCCTTGGTGTGATCTATGGCCAGGCCTCCCAAGTGGGGGCTCAGCCCAGAGAAGACTTTTGGATGCTAATGGTGCATGGTACTCATTCAAGAGCCATTAGCAGCAGGGCTGTGGAAGGATTTTGACAGTGATAAATTGCTCTGCTGTCCTTGTGTTCACGGGTCCCAGGACGAGGGAAAATATGAATCTCACTCCATATTTCTTAGAAAGCTGATTTATTATATTATGATATTATATTACATTTAAAATGCTATACTAAAAGAATAGAAGAAAGGCTTTCATGAGGAAAGGAAAGGAAAGGAAAGGAAAGGAAAGGAAAGGAAAGGAAAGGAAAGGAAAGGAAAGGAACTCATGACAGTCTGACACAGCTGGACCATGATTGCTCATCAAGTAAAAACAATTCACATGAGACCAATCAAAGATGCACCTGTTGGCAAACAACCTCCAGACCACATTCCACAGACATCAGATAGTTATTGTTTACATTTCTTTTCTGAGGCTCCTCAGGAGAAAATCCTAGCAAAGGATTTTTCAGAAAATATGGCAGTGACACTCAGCTGACAGCACAGAGTCTCAGATCTCCTGACCCTTCTTCATACTTGTTTCAGGTTTTTCTTTCTGCAGCAGATTTGGGCAGCAACAGACTTTCTTCTTTCTTTCCAGTCTTTTCCCTAGGACAGGATAGGGATGGAAGACTCAACCTTGATGTTGCTCTTCAGGCTGACCCAAACACCGAGAAGGAAGCTGTGGATTCCCCATCCCTGGAAGTGTTCAAGGATAGTTTGGATGAGGCTTGGAGCAAGCTGGGAGGTGGGAGGTGGGGGTTGGAAATAGGTGATCTTTAAGGTGCCCTCCAAACCATTCTATGAGTCTGTGATGATTCTATGAAATATGAATAAACTGGGTAAATGTCTTTCCACAAAAAGCTGTTGATCAGTGACCTTCCTTCTGCAGTCAAAGCTGCAGAGCACTGCAGGCAGGTGTGAAGGAAGGCTCAGAGACATCACCTGGCAAGGACTGGTTTTGGGTCCTGCTGGAGACTCTAGAGCTCAGCACCCCTGAAAGCACTGGCAGCCTAAAGCATGAGCATGGATTTTGCTACAGATATCTATATATAATATATATAGATAGACATATTGAATATATCTATAGAGATATATTAAAGGACTAAAATCAGCCTGCACCCAAGCCTAGTGTCCACTCCAAGGCTGGTTTGCCTTGGGATGCAGCTCACACAGCTGAAACATTTCTGACCATGTAACCCTCGTGCCAGTGCTCCTGTACAAAAAGGAGAGTTTAGGGAAAAGGAAAGCTGAGCACTGTCTGTCCATCAAAATCCCCTTTCACTGAGAAATTGACTGTGCAGTGAAGCCATCTGTTCTGAGAAGTGTTTGCTTGTGATTAACAAGTTTCAGTCTTGTGAGGAAACCAAGTCATTTTATTAAAACAAAACCAAGCAAAACAAAACAAAACAAACACCAGAAATCAAACCAAATCAAACCAACTTTTTGAAAAGAAAAAAACCCCAACAAATGAGTAAATATCTTTTTGAGGAAAAATCAAAATTATTCTTAACTTGTGTGTAATCCATATATTTAGGAATACCCTTCTGCCCAGCCATGAGTGACTCCAGTCCAGGGGAGCATCCATCTGCATGGGGTCCCATTCCCCTTTGCTGCTGGAATTAGAAATACAAATGATCCTAAATCATGACAGGTTTCCCCCTTTTTTCTCCCTTCCCTTCCCCAATAGCAGGGTGGGAGAAGGAAACAGTATTAAAAAAAAAAAAAAAAAAAAAAAAAAAGGAAAAAGTTCAAATCCTCTGATTTTTTTTTCTTTGTTTCTGACATTTCAGCATCTGCAGGTCACATTTTAAGGCTACAACATGAACGGCATTTTCTCCCCTGTAAAACAAAATATTTGCTTTTTCAAAATCCTTCCAGAGGAAATTGTTTTAAACACCTCATCACTACATTTGCAAAGCCAGGACTTCAAGGAAAACACAGGCTACAGCAAAATAAGTAAATTTAAGAGCAAGCACTAACAGAGTGTCCTCCTTCTCCGTGGCTCTCACACAGACCTAAAGGTTTTTATCACCTCTCCCCAAACCAGGACAGACCTCTTTTTGCTCACTGAAATAGTTTTATCCCTTTATTTGGTGTCTGAAATGATTACTTTCAGCATGCAGTGCCAGTACAGCATGGCCACACCCGCGGGCACTCTCTGCCCTTGGGCTGCCGGCGTTTTCACAGGATGCAGAGGGAATTTTTCCCATTTTAACACTCGATACCCCTCTCCTGGTTTTGTAAACATGTGCCAGCGCCGACACAAGTATGATTTGCATCCAGTAACCTTTGTGCCTGAGCCTCCTGAGAATACATTTCTCATCTCTGTATCACCCTGTAAAATACTTACAGTGAATGGGCAGTGATACACAGATATTACTCCATGGAGCAACCATCTGATATGTAAAGTCAGGAGTTCAAAGAGGATTAAGGATTGCTGGCAATGAGCAAGCTGCATTGCTTGTGGATGTGGAAGCAGCCACAGCTGCTCTCACTTTTCAAGCACTGGAATTATTTCAGCGTCAGTGGAGGGTTGCTCTGGAGTTTTTCCTTCTCCAAAAGCCATTGACCCATATTTGTTGTGTTTGGCAGAATGAGAGGTTGTGGGGTTAGGGAAGGTGTCCTGCCCAGCAGACGTGAGGAGCTGTTAGCCACTCAGTGGGAGAAACCTCACTGCATGGCTGCAAGGTGCAAGGCAGGCTTTCTCCATCTGGAAACCTTCCTTGTACTCCAACCAAAAAAGGTGAAGGATTTCCCATCCCATCCATGTCAACCCTCTCACACCACTGGCTGCTTGTACTAGTATTTGGACTGTCACATCAGACAGGCTGTTCTGGCTGGCTCATTTCAAATGCATGCCTATTTTTACAGCTAAGAATAATTAAGAGAACAGAGGTGATAGCACAAGAAAAAGGTACTACAGAGTAATATTCCTTGGACAGTTATGTGTACTCAAAAGAGCTGCTATTTGGGACTGTTATAACAATCTTTTCCATGTTGGTAATAGAAAAGTAGACACAGGCAAAAACCTCTTGGGTGCCCTCTCCATATCCTGTCTTCAGAGAAGCATTTCAATTCTTGTGGATAAAATAAGGTGTCTGGAATTCAGACCACCTCACAAGACATGAGAATTGCCTCCTGCAGAGCCCATAATTATGGAAACAGTGATATAGAGCTTAATTAGCATGAGCAAGTATTTCAACACCCACTGGCTGCTGAGGAGATGGGGGCACGGTGTCTCTCAGTGCCATTTGGTCTGGAGGAGCCTGGCTAGATGACAGCTGCCAAGGCAGAGCTCATTCCTGCCTGGGTTGCCAGCACTTCCCATCCTCCCTTCCCCAGCTCCAGGGAGCACTGGGAGCTCACCCCTGAGCCAGGGACAATGAGCTTTCCAGCCCAGAGATGCTCTTGGTGCCTGGGCAGCCTGCTCTCAGCAGGGAGGGGTGGCACAGGCTGGCCCAGCAGCCCGTCTGCAGCTGCCCCTGTGGCATCTCTCTTGCAGATGCAGCCAGACAAGAGCTGGTGCTCCGTGCAGCAGCTGCACACAGCTGTCCATTCCCCAGCTGGGATTTCCTGAGGGAAGGGTCAGCTTTGCAAGTGAAGCCACCCCTTGCTTTGGTTGTGTTTGTGAGGTACAGGGCTACTGGACAGGAGCAGGGTGAAATAAGTTCTGTCACTGTAATGCTCGTTCCTGGATGCAGGAGTGCAACTGTGCTCATGAAGTGTTGTGGTTGTGAGGGTCCCAGGACGAGGGAAGAGATGAATCTGACTCCGAAAACAGGAGAAGCAAATCAGATAATATTGTTTTTCTTTTCCTCTGAGGCTTCTCAGTTTCCCAGGAGAAAAAATCCTGGCAAAGAGATTTTTCAGAAAATATCATGGTGAAAATGAAGTATGGGACATTTTTTTATTTAATCCTACAATTAAACTTTGTGCCAGTATTTGTAATCTGGAAGTTTTTTACCCTCTTGTTACAATGCCTGGAAAGCCCTTAACTACCTTAATGAAATTAAGTTGTGGAAAATCTTAAAGGAATTAGAGAATTCACGCATGGACCTTGTTTCTCTTTACTGCTCTTTTTAAGGCTGAATAGCTGAGTGCTTCCCTTCAGGGATGCTCACAGCCCATGGGTTATGTCACTGCAATGTAGCCTCTTCTCCTTTGGTGGTTTATTTGTGACTGAGATTAATGGCAACCCAGAATATTTGATGTGGGACAGTTTTGCCTCTAACTCTGCCAGTTTACTTGGCAACAAGGAGTAATGGTAGGAGGAAACCCTCTGGAAGGCAGGTAAACCTTTTGTAAATCTGCTGAATGTCTCTCCTGTGGAATATAATTTGCTTTAGCCATAGAGTTGCTTTGTAGAATACTCAATTTTCACCAGCTGCTTTGAGGTATGGGGTGATGTGCCCTGGGTGCTGCAAAGCCATGGGAAAGGTTGCTCCAGGGTGTGGTTGTCACTGGCAGAATCCAGGTCAGATTCTCTCTCTGACTTTCTCACCTAAAATGAGGCTTCACTCAGAATCTCTCAGCTCCACTGGAAGCCAGTAGAAACAGGCAATTTCAGAGAGCAATTCCCCATGGACAGCTGTATCAGGAGAAGATGGATCACTCTCCTGAGACACCTATTTCTCTCCATTAGCTTAAAGACAGCCTGCAGCAATAGTTCAGATGAGGCCCCCTGGGAGCAGAGTCTCACCCTGGCTCTGTCCACCCTTTAGTGAGGTATGTTATGTTCTTTTTTACCCTTTTGTTGTGCTCTTAGAGAAGCCACAGGTACAGACTCATTGTATGCTCCTTGTCCTTGAAGTGACAATTCACCACAAGGACAGCCTGTCCCCGTGGTCATGTCCAAACACAGGAGGGTCTACACCTGTGTGCTTCAGGCCCAGAGTTTATCTGCCCAGGTAAATTGTTCCACCGGCACTTCAAAATTCCAGATTTATTCCTCCAAGTCTCAGCTCCCAACAGGTAAAGTAGGAATTATTTCATCTCTGCTTCCTTCAGGGTTTTTGCAAGGACAAGCACAGTCAGGCCTTGAGAAAACCAGCTCCTGTAGGAGTTGTGGGGAGAGATGGCAGAAAAACACCTCACTGGCATTTTCAAGAGGGCCTCTGACAGAAGCCACTGGCATTCTGTTATTTGGGAAAAGGTCGGATCATACCCTAGGAAGAAATTTTTTAAACAACTTCATTGGATGTTGAATTAAGTTTGTCATTCTGCTTTTTCAGATTATGTAAAGTTTAAACAAATTTTTAACAGAAGGAAAAGTTTTAAATCCCCCTGTATTCTTCTCTTGATGTCTGTGAACATAATCCGAGCCCAGATAAGCCTCAGACAGATGTTTATCTTAAGTGCATTCTCATACAAGATAATACCAGGGGCTTGGAATGAAGATGTCAAATGACCTTACAAAAAAAGCCTCAGTGTGTGTGTTCAGCTCTCTGATCCTGGTGCAAGATCTTTGGTAAGATAAAAATCAGAAATAAGTAATACAAAATTATGTGAAACACCCACTGCAAGAGCATATCCATCTCTCAAGTGATGAAAGGAAATTGTGACCTCTTAGAACCATAGAATATTAGAATTGTTAATGTTGGAAATTACCATTAAGGCCTTCAAGTCCAACCATCAAATTCACCATTAAACCATGTTCTCAAGGGCTGTATCTGCGCATTTTTGAACACTTCCAGGGATGGTGATTCCAGCACTCCCCTGGGAAATCCGAGCCAATGCTTTACAATTCTTTCTGTGGAAAAAAAGAAAAAATAAAAAATTATGTCTAATCTAAACCTCCCCTGGTGCAGCTTGGGGCTGTTTCCTCTCATCCTGTCACTCATTAACTGGGTGAGGGAAGAGACACACAAACATCTCACTATGGCTTCTTTCAGGGAGGTTTGGGGCATGATTAGGTCCCACCTGAGCCTCCTTTTCTCCAGGCCAAACAGTCCCATCTCCCTCAGCAACATCCCATAGCCCTCCCACCCCCAGCCAGAGGAGGCTGTGGACCACAAGAGCCCCAGAAGTGTCCTTGGCCATAGCAAAAGAGAGCCCTTGTGGCTTTGGAGACTCCCTGGCACATATGGATTTCTGCAAACATTCAATAGGCAGGAGAGAAGGTAGATGATGGACAGGGAAGTATGAAAAAGTAGGAGAAAAAGGGTTAAAAAATACACCAGGATTTAACTGATTTTTGTAAAATGACAATATAGGTTTACACAGGTTTGCTGTGAAGAGAACAGGCAAGTGTAAGGAAAAGTGAGTTATATTCTTTTGTACCCATATCTAAACTCATGTTAGGTACTGAGGAACAGGTTTTGGCAGAATCTGATTCTTAGCTTGTAGTGGCTGGTAGGAATGGAGATTGCTTCAGTTAGGATAAAATGATCTGGAAATTTTAAAATACCATAATATAAGTGATGAAGGGAAGAAAAGAGAAAATCATAGCTAAACTAAACTGATGACAAAATTAATGGTGTTTTATGTTTGGTTTTCTGGTTACAGAGACATACCCCCAGTAAGACCTTTGATACCCAGGAACATCACAGCACTGCTGGAGGGACTGTGCCATCATGCCCAACTCCAAATCAAGCAGAAAAACACAAAAATCAGCCCAAAGTACAATATCTTAGCTCTGATGACTCTTCAGACCATTCATTTTTCAGCTTTCATTCAGCCACTGGGTCCTTTACCATATCACCCAGGCGCCCCAAGAGGAGCTTAGTTGCAGCCAGCAGCAAAGCAGGCTCAGAGAAAGTGTTTGCAGCACCAAAATTACAAACATTCACCAAAAATTACATCTGCATTTAGGAGAAACAATGCTGGGAAGAAGGTTTGAGAAGCAATGATGAACCCTTTACCCCTCACAATCTCATCCCTTCTGCTTGCAAACAAGTTGCCTTAGTCTCTATTGTCAAAGGCCAGTAATGTTCCTTGCTCACTCTGATCTTGGCCACAGCTCTGTCTTGAACGAGCAGAGGAGGTGGAGGCATAATTGAGCAGACCTGTCATGTCCAAGCTGCAGAAGAGAGTGTAGAAAAGAGGAATGTGACGTCAGGCAGCATGTCCCACCATATGTGGGAGTTCACCTGGAGTTCACATCTGACTTCAACGTGGAGCTGGAGCTGATGCGTGGGCTCGCATCCATCACATCCCTTGGCTGGAAGGATTTCAGCGGGGGAGCTTGTTTTGGTGGAGGAAGATCACAGGGATCTGCCAGCAGGAACTGAGCAGCAGCAAAGACTCCAGGCAGAGACAGGAAGGAGGAGGAGGAGGGAGTTTTAGGTAACACCATGCATGTAGGTGTGAAACACATTGATTCTCCCAAGCCCAAATTGCAATGCCTGTATTTCAGTTTGAACTCCCTGACTGTACTCAAACAAAAGCCATGAGAAGAGACTTGTTGAAATATAACAGCTTATTTCTGTCTCTGGTGTTTTTGAGCTCTCCAAGTCACAGCAGTGGGATGATTTTTTACAAACCACACAGGCACTCATGAATGTACAGCAAGGACTGAGGTTAAGTTTATAATATTCAGTGCAGGCAGGTTTGAGCTTGCTTTGGCAAAGCTGAGTCAAACCATCAGAGAAGCCCCAAGCCCACGCTGGCACTGCCAGCCTGGCTTAGCCTCTTCTGGGCCATGCAAAGTGAATGGGGGCTGCACACCAGCAGTGCAACAAACTCAGACTTCCCCAAATGCCTTGCCATGCACCCTTTAAGCTGTGTGCAGGAAGTACAGGACTCAAAACTGTCTCACATTCCCCTCTCACAATTTGAGTGGATGACCCGAGTTGCTTTTCTCTGCCGCCACCCCCATGAGACAACTGGCTGAGTTTATTTGCTGTAAAAGCACTCAGCGATACGAGGTTTGGCATCAGTCTCTGCAAAGCTTTATTCAGCACTCTTCTGACAGCCCTGCAGAGCATTCTCTGTTAAAGCAGGATGGCAAGACAAAGAAAGAAGCAGCAAGGAAAACCTGCAGCCTCCAACGTGCTCCTCATGGCTGTGTGCGCTCTGACTGTCTGGCCTGAAACGTGTATACAGGCTGCGTCCTAAGTGCCCTGATAAGATTGGGGCTCCAGAATGTGTTGTCCTGAGAACATTTGCTGCTGTTTATCTGTGAGCTGAAAAACTTTCCAAAGTCCCCCGGCCATCAGCCCCGACACCCTGGCTCAGAGCAGATGACAGGCAGAGGCGATACCCAACAGCTTTCGTGCCACGGGGTGATACCGAAGTGCCTGAGAACCCAAAAGCTCGGCCTGAGCTGTTGAGTGGGGTCTGCTGACACCGTGGTGGCTGTTGATACCCAGCACTGCTGCTCTTGTGGCATCCTGTGGGAAAGTGTGGGATCTGTCCCCTCCCCAGACCCGAGGCACTCCTCATCCTCCTGGAGCCGGTAGTCAGGAGGTGACAGCCCCATCCTCCCTTCTGCTCCCATCCAGGCTGTCAGATCCAACTTAGGGGTGAATATATGCATCACCATCAGCTTATGAGCACATATAAACATATAAATATATAAATATCTCTCCAGCACAGATGTGTTTAATGTGATGGATGTGGGAAAGGTGCCAGAGGCCCTCTGTGTGGGCACCTGTGTTTTCCAAAGTGTAGGCACTTTGCAGTGCCAGTGGGAAGGGGTTGTTTTAAACTTCAGGGGATTGACATCAAGCTGTGCCTACTTTTCTTCCATGTGCAGGGTAGGGAAAATATGGGGAAGCCTCCCAGTGTGGTGCTCACTGATGTGGTCCCAAGACTACCCACCCACAACCTGCCTGTCTTTGCTTTGCTGACGTTATCCCAATATATTAGTTGGGATAACTAATGAAAACATTATATATTATATGTTTAAGTGGTTTCTATAGAAAAATAGTTTCTGGATTTATTTTTCTATTTTTCAGCCAAAACCCCTCCCAAACTACTAGGAGTAAAACTTAATCTTCTTACTGTACACATCCCTATAAATTCTTCCAGACTCAGTGGGGTGTTGTATGGTTTAATTAGTGAAAGTTTATGAAGCACTTCTGATATCTTTGCGTGAAAGATGCTGTAGAAGCACAAACTTAGAATATTTTCATCACCCAATTAAGTTCAAGCGACATATAGGGAAGAGATTTATTTACATAACTTAAGAATTTTGTAATTCTTACAGAGTTTGCAAAAAGCTCAGAGAAGACTTCAGCTGCTCCAGCTACCAACTTCTGACAGTCCTGGAGGTTTCTGGTAACCTGTGTCCTGTAGGAAGGGAAAGCATTTTCTCTGAGAAGCTGATTTTTTTTCAGTCCTGCACAGTCTGCAGGGTGGTGAAACATGTTTGGCACTGGGGCTTCCCCCTACAATTTGAATTCCAGGCAGTAGTTGCACTAGAGAAACCCTGTGAAGACTCTGGAGTTAAGCACTCTTTCTGGAAGTCCTCCTCATCAAACAAGCTAAAAATAACAATAATGCCCCAAGGTTTTTGGCAGGGGGGCAGCAACCAGGGCCCATCATGTCTAGTTCCCACCTACACAGCTCTGGAGTAAAGGTCTACGGGGTGTTATTTGCTTTCTTCTCATCCACACCCCTGATGTCTGCTAGCAGCAGTGGTTCTAATCAGTGATTTACGTGCTTTTTGTATCCAGAACAAACACAGAGACGTTGATTTCCCCCCACATGCACTGCTTTGTTTGTATGACTTCAAGTTTTGAAGTCTCTAATCTTGTCCCCAGCTGAGTTGGGAATCTGGCTTGTGCCACCACCACACAGCAATTCCAGACAGAGGTGGGCAGAACTCCTCTATTTTGGAGAAATAGCTGCAATATAGGAAAGAAATCATGGAGGTGAAACAGGTATTCTAAGAAAATGTCAGCTGAATGGGTGGTCTTGAGCAGCAAAACAACATTTAGGCATTCATTGCTGGGAGAGATACCAACGTGCTGCTTCATAAATATGGGGTGAGTCTTCACCAGGTTTCCATCTCCCCCTTGCCCAAAAGATGATGCTGAGTGGGTGCAGAGAAGGGTAACAGGCAGGATCAAAGGTATGGAACAGCTCTTGGGTGGAGATGGATTTAATAGAGGGCAGATAAAGTGAAGGAGGATGTGACAGAGGGTTATAAAATCATGACTGGCCTGGAAAAACATGGATAGAGAAGGAGACTCTGGCTCCTCTGACCCAAGGACTAGGGAGGTGTCAAATAAACCAGCAAATGGCATGTGGGATTGAAATAAAATGAGATATTCTGCACTGCCTGTGCACTGCAGCTTTGGAGCTTCGACCAGGGGATGCTCTAGATATTCTGGGGTTTTTTTTTGGTGGTTTCAAATTGTGACAGTGCAAAGTAATGAATGAAAGATCCTCCAGGGGTTACCAAGCACAGAGAGTTTGCTGGGATGTCACAGGGCACTGCTCCTGTGTGCCCACCCTGCCCTTGCTCAAGGTGACAGTGGGACCTGGGCAGGACTGAGCTCTGGCTTGGCACAGCACAGGTATTTTTGTGTTTCTGTTATGTGACATTAATTTGTCAAAAATGAGCAGTTTCCTGTTAGCATCTGCGGACAACAGCTCTGCTTTAACACACCAGGACTGAGCCCAAGAGTCAGCATTCAGGGTGAGATCTGTTTGTTCTGGAAAACCTTCTCTGTGATGGTTCTCACCCAGACAAGTCAGGGGCCCCCAGCACATGACCGGCCAATGTAATTGCCATATTTTCTTTTCAAGGCTTTCTGAAAAGAGGTTTAGCCACAAAACCTGAGCAAATGCAGGAGCTCAACACTGACTTTTTCCTTCCTATTTCCTCCTAAACAAAAAGGCTTCTTCCTCCTTTTGATTAAATCACGGCTCATCCTTCATTATTATGAGGACATTACAAAATCCTTACTGAAGTGCTTCCTGACTCTGCACCTTCTAAAATAACCCCCAAAACCAGAGGACACCCTTCCCCTTTGGGGTGATCAGACAGCACTACCTTCTCTCTTTGTTCAGCTACAGCTCCATTCTGATGGACTTCTAAAATGTAGAATCATGGAACACCTCAAGCTGGAAGGGATCCATAAGGATCCCTAACCCCAGCTCCCTGCTCCTTGCAGGACCACCTAAAATTAACCCCATGACTAAGAGCACCATGCTGTGAATTCTGGCAGGTTTGGTGCTGTGACCACCTCCCTGACCACGTGAGGAACCTTGTCCTGATGTCCAAACTGAACTCCCCCTGGCACAGCTTCGTTCCATGTCCTCACGTCCTATCGCTGGCCATGTCACGAGCCTGCTCTGATCTTCCTCCCACCTAAGCCCATGTAAATTTGAAACATTCCCTCTGCCTTTGATCCAGGTTGCCAGCGTGAAGAATCTGGCTCTGAAGTCTGGACAGAGGATGTAGCCAGAAGAGCTGATAGAATTCCAAACCCAAAGTTATCCACAGGGCTCCTTTGTCTTCTGGCTCGCTGGAGACCTGGTCATGTGCAGGTCCACGTGTTTCTTCAGTGTTAGTGAAATTTGGAGAGATAGAATGCACTACTTTCAGCCTAGGCAAAATGCAGCAACTAAACAAGTTATTTCAGTCTCATTTACAATATTTTATTGCTGTATACCATCGATCCTCTCTCCTTCACTGGCTGTATTTTCACTTTTCCATATAACAGGCCTTTCAAACATTGCAGTATCATCATTGCTTGTAATTCAGGATTGTTTCAGGCCCTTACATCCCTGTGTACACTGGGAGAGCACAGGGCTCAGATAGCAAAATAAATCTTTGAGTCTTAAAGCAAATTTTTTAGTTTATCATTTTATTTGGAGATCACTTAGGGTTTCCCCTCAGCTGTGGAATTACAGCCTGTACATTAGTAGTTATTTTGTCCCTCAAAACACCTTGTCACTGAATTATTTCATGCAGGAACCTTCTTATAACTTATCTCCTCCTCTGACTTTTTCACACTTAAAGGTCACAGTCCTCTGCCTCTGATATCACCAGCTCTCACTGCAGAAAGGGTAAGAGTCCCAACATGTGGCAGGAATTTGAGGAGGAGACAAAGCACTGCAGGAAAAAAAGCCTTTTTTTTTTCCTTTTTTTTTTTTTCCTTTTTTTTAACAGATAATTTATGGGCTGTTGGAGAGGACAGAAAAAGAGGTAAAAGGAAGGGGAAAAAGCTTCTGGTTGGAGCCAGGCAGGACAGACATTGCCAATCAGAATTCATGGCTGCACACAGACAAGGTTCCCACCTCTCCCTTGCTCCCTGTATGGATTTTGCTGTCTATCTCACCACTTCTGAGTGATATTATTTTTAAAAACCCATCACCTGAGCAGCAACCACTCTCCTGGCAACCCAACAGCCCTTGTAACAGGCCTTATAAATACAGCCTGCAAAATGCTCAGTGGAGGATCTGTACTTATGAGAGGAGCCCAGGGCAGGGGTGAAGTCAACGTGAAGCTGCCGTGAACTGAATTCCCCCCAAAACAGCCCTGATGGGGTCTCAAACCTCTGAGCTGGATTTTATTGGGGTGGAAAGCAGAACAGAAAGATCTCTCAGCCAAAAGCAGCAGAGACAAATGGAAGTAAAGCAGGCTGGGGGTGGCTGTAGTTAACTCTTCTGCTCCTGGAGGCCTTTCAGCTGCTCGGACCCTGCAGGTGTGCTCAGAGACACCCACGGTCCTGTTTCAAGGTCAGCATCAACCACAGAACTCCCCGTGTCCAGATTTAGACTGGAATCCAAAACACACGAGGGACAAGTTAATTTTGCCTCTGATAAAAGGGAGGGGGGGCTGGCCAGCAGATTTTGCTGTCGTTTCGGTAGCAAGTGGAAAGGAAAGGCAAGGGCTATCCCCAAGGGAGGCTTACCCAGGCTGCACAATTCGGGTTTCCATTTGGCAGGAAATATGTTAAAGATAAATGGATTTCCTTTGGAAAAGCAGAAGCTTAACTGAGACATCACACTGTTTCAACACAATTTGAAAATAATAAAAACTGTTGTAGAGGCTCTGCAAAAATCCAGAGCAGCAGGTTCTCCCAAACCAAGCCATGTTCCACCATGACATGTTATGCAAGGAGCAGAAAACCAGGCAATGACAGAACAATGGATAAAGAGATGGAAGGGCATTAAACCAGGCAATGACAGAACAATGGATAAAGAGATGGAAGGGCATTTATAGATAAATAGGGATTTTTAAATTTTAAATTGAGTCTTAATGGACTTGCATTCTCTGCCAACATATTTACAAGGAGAAAGGATTAACAAGGAGTTTGGCACAAAGACCTCATCTACAGAGCAGTTTTTCAGGAGGAACTGCTCTTTGAGAAAAACATTTATGTGAGTAGTCTAAAACTATTGTGGGAAAATCAATCTCTTACACAGATGCTGACCTGTGAAATGTTCACTTTTTTGCTCTGGAAGGACTGTTTAAACACCTTATGAAATTATACAGATGTGCTTGACTTTACTATTGATTTCCAAGAGCTCTATGTGAATAATTGGTTTTGCTCTGTATTGACAAAGGAAAAAACTTAGAGGGGGAAGCAGAATATTAAATAAAAACTATTTTTCAGGCTTCTTCTAACTCAAAGCCATGATGTGCTTTTAGTTCTATTATCTCATCAGTGTTAGTCCACTGTCACTGTGATATTTCATGAAAATCCTTTCGCTAGGATTTTCTCCTGAGAAGCTGAGAAGCCTCAGAAAAGAGATGTAAGCAATAACTATCTGATGGCTGTGGAATGTGGTCTGGAGATGGTTTACCAACAGGTGCATCTTTGATTGGTCTCATGTGAATTGTTTTTCTTGATGACCAGTCATGGTCCAGCAGTCGAGGCTCTGGTCAGTCACGGGCTTTTATTATTCATTCCTTTCCTAGTCTTCTGATGTATTCCTTTCTCTCTATAGTTTAGTATAGTTTTAGTATATAATTTTCTTTTAATATAATATCATAATATAATAAATCAGCCTTCCAAGAAATATGGAGTCAGATTCATCTCTTCCCTCATTCTGGGACTCATGAACACATCAACAGTCCACTGCAAATTCATTGGAAAAGTGAACAGTTCTGTTAACAATTGTGCATTTCTTGAGGAAGAGTCACTTGGATGCACTGCACCTGTATCCAAACAGGGGATGAAGGATGAATTGTGTGGGGCTGAGCAGCACTGGGTTGAACTGAGACCTGGGAACTGTCATTTCTCTCACAGAACTCCTGGTTCTCCACACCTCTGAAATAACTTGCCCATTACAATCCACCTGAACACAGTCACACCGCAGGTTGCTGTAGCAACTTCATTAATTTCAAGCTGAATTGAGCTGATTAGGTCCCAGGATAGCATCCACCTTAGCCTGCATTCCCACTGCCTGGCACAGCCATGACCTTTAAGCAAATTGTTGCTCTTCTCAGTGTGAGCAGAAGCAGCCACCCACGAGCCTCACAAGATGAGAGTTTCCTGTCTTCATCACAATATATTACAGAAAATTTCAGTCTTGACTCCTTCCCTGCACCATCTGAACCATCAGCATTACTGCACTATTCAGGAGTATGAAATGCTCATGCACTGCAGTGGATTTGGTCTTCCTGTACCATTTTCATCCATTCCTGTCCCTCATCTCTACCTGACAGATTCTGTCCATCCCAGGTAGAGCTCTGCAGCCCAAACACCTCCCCTGCAGGAGCAATGTTGGGTATTTTCTTTATTTTTTCTCCCCCAAAGTCTGTTTTTATTCTGATAGCAAATTAAAATTTACAATTTCAAATCAAATCTTAACAAGTCAAAGCCAAATACTTTGCAGCAAGAATTTCTGGTTTAAGTGCAGAAGCCTGGGGAACAAGGAGTGAAAGTGAATGCACTGCCACATCTCAAACTCTGGGACATGGAGAAAGAGCCTGTGAGGAGACAGGACAGCATTTCCCTTGGGACCAACTTCCATCTGCTGGTCTGTGGAGACCACACAGCACAGAACTGCACAAGCACAGGAATGGGATTAAGGAGTGGGAAAGACAAGTACAGGGGCATTAGGGCCATCAAAGACCCTCAAAACCCTCTGACCCATTTCTAGAAGGATCCAGGAGAATGGACTGCATTTTCATTTGCATTTGTATTTTCGTTTGCATTTGCATTTTCATTTGCATGAGAAGTGAGAAACCTAATCCCAGAGCAGGGAAACCTTACCTGTGAAAAGGTACCCCCATGAAACCTGGGCAGTGCTCACAGGATCTTGGACACCCTGTTGGCTGGATCAGTGCTGGAACCACAACTTGTGATCTCCTTTCCTCTCCTACCTGATCTCCCTTTCACTGTCTCTTTCTTCCCTCTTTTCTTTTGTATTTTTATTCCTCTTATTATTAGAGGGTAGGGGCAAAACTTACTTTCCATGCTGAGTGTGCAGTTTGCTAATAAAACTCTGTGAGCTTTGTTTTGGGACCATTTTGGCTTTTGCCATTCTTTTTCAACCACAAACACCTACCATTCTTGGGTTTTCCCTTCCACTCAGGAATGGGACACAACAGTAAGGGGAAACTTCATCTGCCAAACTTAAACATTTACATTTATTTGAGTAGTTCATGAAGCCCTAGCTGAGCACACCTGGAATGTGTGCAGTGAATGGATCACTACTTTACTCATCCACATTTATCAATGCAAGGCTCATAAAATAGTTTGCTTATTTTTGTGGATACATGCTTTTTAAAAAACCTCTCAAACCCGAGTTTCAAAAACACCAGGTATCACTTTGTTCCATTATATTAGGACATCATCATCATTACTCCGGTGCTGTGTTTGGCTGCTGTTGTTATTAAGTCCTCTGATGTTTGTGCAAGAAAAAAAATCACTGCACTTCAGATTATTTAACACCTAAATGAAACGGAGCTGGTTCATCCCACGGAGTTGCTAGGCAGCCATGGCAGAGCAGCGAGCAAGGACAAATAAACAGCTCAAGGAACACGAGCTGCAGCAGGGTAGACCCTACCCCTGCAGGCGTGTGCAAACCACACATTTTGTGAGCAGAAAGTTATGCAATTAGGAGAGGAATGAGGCAAAGTGCTTATGGAGCTGTTCTGAAACTTTTCAGCTTTTTTTTCCCTTTCAGAAATTTCAGGCAGGAACAAGTCAGTACCCAGGTTCCCTCCTACTCTCCCCCATGGAGCAGAGACACGAGGGACTGGCTCCTTTTCTATCACAGGACACTCTCCAGAAGAAATATTCAGACTGGGAATTTCAGAAACTACAGAGCAGCTCAGGTTTTTCATTTTACAAAGAGCACCATACTTGTAATTATCAATTAAATGTGGAAAAAAAATGTAAAATATTTCACACTGGCATAAGATTTTCAGAGGCTTAAGAGGACACTGTCTCCACTGTTAGAAGAAACTTTGGTTTATCAATAGCCCAGCCTCATATTCTGACACCTTTTTTTTTGTGCAAAACTGGCCATACAAGTCCTTATTCCACTCCAAAACTTACCAGTTGCTAAGATATCGTTCTACAGCACCCTCTGACATATTTCATGATGGTGTATGAGCAACAAGGTAGAGGTTATAGTCATGAAGGAACAGGGATCATGGAGAAAGGTGCATTCCTCTCCTGGGAAGAGGCGAATTTCCCTGCTGGGAAATTGACACTGGGCCCTCTGAGTCTGGCTTATGAACAGCACCCTTTGGTGGAGCACCATGGGCTTTATGAAGCTGGATATATCCAGAGCTGTTCTTCAGCTGCACAGTGACTATAATAAAGTTCAAAAGGAGAAGTATGTCAGAAAATGTAACAACCAGTCACTTTGGGGTTTTTTGGTTTTGTTTTGTTTTTTTTTGGTTTTTTTTTTTTTTTTTTTTTGCTTTCAAATGCAAAATAGCTGTTTTGAGTTGAGTCTGACAAGGCTGGAATTTTGTCACAAATTTACAAGTTCTTGACTTGGAAAGAATAGTTCATATTTATTAAAAAAATCTTTCAAGAAGCTTAGTTTTCTGGATACAAACAGCATTCATGAACTGCCTTAACAACATGTCATTTTGTTCTGGAGTACTTACATGAAGTGCTTTTCATTTATTTGAAGATGAAAGAACCCATTTATTAAAACAAACAGAAAAATAAGGCTGAGTAATTATTTTTGAAGTGGGGGTGGGAAAAAGGTGGGAAAATCTAAAGATGTGCCAGATTTCACATGCAACTGATGGGTTTGTTTGTCTAAGTGAGAATGCCTGGGTCTGGTGGGGGCACCAACTGGTACAGCCAGAGAGGAGTGAAACACTTGATGATCTCCATGTGTGGCTCCAACCAGGGCAGAAAAACAGTGCTAGAAGCGCTCCTGTCTCTATAGTGACCTCAGTGGGAGTTTGCAGCATTTCTGCAGGTGTCTGCATGGTTACACCTTAACTGAAATGAGATTAATCCCCTCCCAAAGGTGGTTACAGGAGGCAGAGAGGCTGCACCGCTCTGGGATCAGCTTTTAAAGGGAGTGGCTGGAAGATGAGCTCTGTCACTGCACTGGGACTTTCTGCCTGCTGTCTGACCCCTTACAGAGCTGCCTTATGCACCAGATATTTGGGAGATCTGAGCCTTTCCAGCTCTGCCATATAAGGGATTTCACAGAGCGTGTCTCCATCATGCCTGTTGGGTATTATCTGTATAACCCCTTCGGGCTGGATTATCTCCTTTACTGAAATCTGTTCCATATAAGGGGCTGGGAAAGGGCTGTGCTTCTCCATCTGCTCGTGCCTTGGAGTGGCGAAAGGACTGTGTGCCTGCAAGGGCTTGGCTCCAGCCCCAAACCCCCCCATGCTGACAGGGCTGGAGCAGTTGGCATGGGAGCTTGCTCTCCCTGTGATTTGCCACCCTCCAGACCTTCCCCGTGAAAGTTCTTCAGAAATTGGGTGCTTTGGTTAGATAATGGTCTTTAGTGCAGGGTAGGTGCACTATGCCCAAATGTTGGTGCAGAGTATGAAATCAGCTCTGGAACATGTCATCCCTGGGAGAAGTCAACACCCAAACCTTGTGCCAGCATCCAGGAAAGTGTGGTCACTTTTTTGTTGCCATGAAACTGCTACGATTCATTTTATTTGTGGCAAAGGCACTGTCTAATCTCCTTTGTAAGTACTAAGATGCAGTAGCTTTAGGTAAGATTGATGTAGAACAGCAAATGAGAGATTTTGTGAAGCAAAAAGGTTTTCCACCCATTCCTGGGATGCACAATAATAAGTTAATGGCACAAAACAACCCATGGTCAAAGCAACTTTTACATCTCCCCATGAGTATGTGGTCTGTTTTTTATATGAGTGATTCTTTATAGAATTTTACTCCCATAAAAGCTTTTCTTGCCTCATTTTGTACATGTGCCAAATGGCAAGGAAAGACAGAGGCAATTAAAACAAATATGGCTTGAATTACAGGCCTGTTCCCACAAGACCATGTGATAAGTAAACGGGTTAAGATGTGCAACAAGGAAAAGAAGATGTTGTAGAGAATCCACTTTCCCAGAATTGGCATTGGCCTGGTTTTCTTGTGCTCATCTCTCTCCCTGTGAGCCAGGGTTCTCCAGCACTACTCCATGCAAAGGGGATGAAAAGGGCTGCACCTCCACCCAGTGCCTGGTCCCCTTCATCCTGCAGCATGGAGCCACACCTGCTAAAAGGCCAAGTTTTATCCCCCCAGCCCAAATTCCATCACCAAATTCCAATGTGGGTAAAAACAAGTAAAGAATTTCATGTTCCCAAAGAAAAGGAGTAAGAATATCAAAGTACTGAAAGATGGGGAAAATGAAAAAGGTTGTCCATCTTAGACTTCTGCTGTCATATCAGATCAAGGAAGGCAGAAAAAGTCAGAATGTTTGTTATTTCAATAGTGCATTTCCTCTGGTGAACTCTTGGTAGTGCCACCTTCCTCACTGTGATAAGATAAAAGGATTGGGATTTGGGGGAATGCTGAGTCCTGCTCTAGCACTGAGGAAGGCGTGGTCCAAGTGCAAGCTCAGTCACACTCCAAGGGACACCTTCAAGGTGTACCAAATCTTTCCATTCATTTTGACACAGATTTGAGAAGGAAATTGAGGAAATGCTGTATGCAGAATGACCCCAATGCAAGTGTTGATCAGGAAAGCATCAATATGTGTGGTCTGGTCTCTAGAGTAGGGCATGAGGGTCTCTCAAAAGGTCAAGGAGGAGAAATTATCTGGACATCACTGTGGTGCCCCTCTCTTAAGAAAATTTTCTCTTCCACACGACCTCAATTCTTTACACTGCTGTGATTAGTACACTAAACCTAGTACTCAGCCCTTTTCCATTAAATTCTGGGCTTAACCCTCCTTTTGCATTACATTTCTGTTGACTGGGATGGACAAGAGCAGGTCTTGACATCACCAAGGGTTTGAATCACAGGAACACCATTAATCACCAGGGAAAATGATGCCCCAGTAGAGAGTTTTTTTAAAAGTCACACTTCAGTATCTTCAGATGTTTTTTTATATCCTCAAAAGCCAGGGCTTGGTCCACATCCCTTATGCTGATTGGTCTGGCACAGAACCATTTGAATGGATAACTGGTAATTCCCCTCTGGCTTTTGGCCAAAACTCTCCATAAGAAGTTTTTATTCAGCTGACATTTTTTTTTCTTTTTTTTGTTTAATGTTGGCAACATAATTTTGAAAGGTAGGAAAAAATGGTGCCATTGGAATGCTGCCTGTGCTTCCCTGAGCTGGGGGAGATTAGGAGAAAAAGAAATATTTCTTGTTTTGCCATCAAGGAAAATTAACCAGACAGCTTAATTTGAAAATTCCATCTAAAATTATGCTATTTTAATAACTTTTGCCATTTTTTCCTCAAGAAGATGTTTATTAGAATTTTTCCTTCATTGTTCTATCACTCACAGAGGAAGGAGTCTCTGCGTAGAACATGTTGAGAAATTTGTTGCAAGATAGAAGGGAGAGGTAGCAGGAGGAACAAGGTGATTTTTTTTTTTTTCTCTGTATTTTACACTGCAGAAAAGAACATCCCAGACTTTAATCCTGACCTCCACACTGGGTCAAAGTGAAAAGGAGAACTTACAAACAGTGCAGCTTGAGATTGCAAGGCCTCAATTCAGGGGTTTTTATCTTTTATGTTTCCATTGTATTCCAACTTAACACTCTTCCTTCTGCAGCTGAACCTTCCATGCACACTTTTACCCAGCACTTGCTGATGTCCAGCACCTACCATGGTCTGCCAAAGCTGGGGTAGGTGACACACCGCAAAGATCCAGATGAATTCTTCAGTCTTGGGACAAGACTCGAGGAAATGGCACAAAGCAGAGTTGGGGAGGTTTAGGTTAAATATCAGGAAAATGTTTTTCACCCAGAGGGTCATTGGGAGCTGGAACCCAGGGCAGTGGTCACAGCACCAAGCCTGACAGAGCTCAAGAAACATTTGGACAATGCTCTCAGGGACATGGTGGCATTTTTGGGGCATCGTGTGCAGGGCCAGGAGTTGGACTCCACGATGCTGATGGATCCCTTCCAACCCAGCATATTCTGTGAGCAAAGAAGGAAGGAGGGAAAAAAAAAAAAAAAACCACAATAAACAAACATAAGCTGCTGCCTTTCTCTGGCTTTTTACTTATTTTAGTAGATGGATTCCTCGGTCAGACAGGTAAGACACAATTGAATTTGTGAGCCTAATGCGTATCAGTTCATGCACCCTAGACTAGCTCCCAAAACTGCACATCACACCATCTGCCGTGAATAGGTGGAGGGCAAATGGCAAAAGAAAATCTGCCTTGCAACACAGAAGAAAATCATGAACACTGGAAAGGGGAAAGGTGCTGTTACCTGAAAAAAAGGCAACCCATGCCTCAGGGAATGAGAGCTCATTAGAGTGCTTGTCTCTGTTTCCTTTATTGTTAACCGTCGTGGGTAAACACAAGCCCAAATGTTCATTTAAAGGATTTTAATGCTCAGTCACACGTAATTTTCAAGCACTTCCTAGATGTCTGCTCTTGCCACGAGCTGTTTTTTCTCTCCTTCACGGCATTTGGGCTTTCCCACCGTACTGCTCCACATCTCAGCCTGTGGAACTCCACAACAGCCTGCCTGTGAAAACACTTCATTTTCTCAGTCCACCCCCTCACAAAACACCACCAGAAGCCATCAGCTTCCTCCCAGACCTGCTCTCCATCGTGGTGCAGTGCAAGGAACAGGCCAGGCTTTACCAAGATAGTTTCAAGACAGTCTGTACAACCAAGGGTCCAAATTACATCAGTCAGGCATTTGTTAAACTTTTCCACATTCCCCAGTATTTCCCCTAATTCCAGGTTGACTCAAACCGTTGTGTGAATGGGTTGTGCCTTCAGGTTTTGACAATGGTCCTTCCATATGATACAGGGGTGCTGCCGTGCCAAAATCCCCCTTTTCTTTTCACTCATCAGCCTAGAGGAAGACAGCATCCCCTTTTCATTTAAATGATTCAATTATGAACTCCTCCAGTGCTCGCTCTGTAATGAATTCCTTGATCAGAAAAACTCGAGATGTTGCTAGTCCTGGCTATAATTGAATCTTTGTTCTGTGACTTGAACCTGCTATCAATACTTATTGAAGAACTGAGCGCACGCTTGTCCACTGAGTGCTTAAAAGTGACTCAGGTTATTATGTTGTGGTTGATTTACAACAAAACCATCTGAATTATGAACTGCGTGAGGAAGAGCTAATTGAATCTGAAATGTTAAGGCTGATGGTGCTTCAGACTGTGATTAATACCAAGTCAAAAGCCTTCCCCAGGGATGCTGGCATCAAGAGATGTTCAACAGTTCCACAGACATGTTTTATAGGGGGACAAGTCTTTCATTGGCAAAATGGGATTTATCTTTTTAGAGGTCGTTAATCCACAAGTTAAACCAGTATGAGCTGCAAAAGGTTGCAATGGGAAAGTTGTTGAATTGTGAGAGAATTAAGAAAAACAATAAAATCTCACATTGGACTGATTTTCTTTCTTTACATTTTAGCTTTTAAATTTATGGAGGCAGTTTTAACTAGGAGCCTACATGCAACTTAACTTGAAGATTTAAACGGCAAGAGCAAGTTTGGTGCTATTGCTACTGCTCAGCAAATGCCAAACTCTACATTATTAATTGAACCTAATAAATAGTTGGTGGAGAGGGATAAATTCCTCCAGAGTCTGATTCATCCCACGTACCTGAGTTATCTAATTTAAGAGGGGCATAATTGTCCTTTGTGAGGTAGCTGTGTCTAATCAGAGACTTCAAATGGACCATTTTTGTACCTAACCTTGGGAGAAATTATATTAAAGGAAATGCTACTTGGAATGGAAGAGGAGACAACCCCTTGTTCAGTTTGTGTGACCAGTCTTTGCTCCTGTTTTCCCTGCTGCACATGTGTATATTTTCCTCCCAGTGATAAGACCAGGGTGTACATTGTCTGGTCCATCAATGCAGAGAGCAGAAAAACTACAGAGGCACAAACATGCAAGATTAATTCCCTTCAACTTCAGGCATTTGCCATCCAGGCTCCTGCAAGTCATCAGGCTTAGCTCTTGCTGCGCTCAGTGCAGAGAACCATTCACTTTGTGGACACGATTCATCTGAGCAGCTTTAGAGGACAAGGTGAATTGTGCTTCCAAACCCACGCACTCTTCTAACTCCCAAACTCCATTGCCTGTAAGAAAAGCAGATAAATAGTTCATCAATGGGTGTTTTCAGCAGTGTCAGATGTTTAATCACATGTGACCCACTTTCACAGTCATTACCACTGGTGACTGGGATGGATCCAAATCACAAACCAGGGCAGGAAAGGTTTGGGTGGCTGCTCCTTGGGCAAGAGAGCTATTGAAATGTCCAGGATAAATGTTCAAATTAGATTAATGCACTTGATGCCACATTTTTGTTTTAAGGTCCACTACGTCCCTTCTGAAAACATCTTCATGGGGTTGCTTCCCTCAGTACACTTTAGTCCCTCCTCAAACAGGTGACGGATGAGATGTTTTCTTTCACTCATTTATTCTGTGTCTGTTTCTCTAAAAACAAGACAGCTTTTAGGGAAAGGAAGGTTTTTGCTCTGATTCTGGCTCTCAGAACTCTTATGCTCAGGAAAGATAAATTTTCAAGGTTTCTTTCAGCTCTGGGCTTTTTTTGTTTGTTTGTTTTCTGTTTTTTTTTATGAATAGCTGACTTCTACTTTCAATGAAAAGGCACATTTGTCATAGACTTATCACACACAGTTGCCAAGATTACAAGATCTGTTCCTACTGCTTTTGGTGTTGGCAAAAATAATTCCTAACTCCAGAAAAGTCAGTTATTTGTGGGCAGCTTTAAAGGATACGTTTGTATTTCTTGCTGAATTAATAGCTGCAGATGTGGAAGCACAGAAAAATTTGAGTCCTTAACCAATCCTACTTCTGCAAATACATAAACCAGATGTTCTTGTGATTTCTAAGCTGACATATATTCACTTCAGTGGAGTTAAAGGGATTTCCTGGGTGGATAAGGATTTAAGCCATTAACCCTGGTCATTCCCTCCTCCCAGCTTCCCAAAGTATCACTTGTCCTCAGTGCCTGATTCCTTGAACTCCTCTGTGTTGTACCCTCTTCACCTCTGATCGGTTTTTCCAGCTACACATTCTGATGGCTCTTACTGAAATACTTGTGCAGATGGCAAAATATGTAATAAATATTTTATTCTCCAAGAACCCCATCATAAGAGCATTATCCTGTGCCTGGGGAGGGGTTTGTCATGCAGTGTTTCTGCCTTGCCTGACTGCAAAAAAATAATGCTGAGCTTGCTGTGCATGGGATGACAGATGCCTTTTCTTCTGAAATACCAATATTACATTCCTGACTCAGGGTCCCCTTTGACTGTGAACTGATGCAGAGGAATGTGCCCATGTCTGCAGCCCCCACCACCACCAAAAATAGGATTCCCCTCACTCTCTCAATAATCAGATTGTGATATCGGCATTAAACTTTGGTGATGGCACAGCATTAACCATTTCATGTGTGATGCCAACAGTGAGTAGAGAAAGGTTCAGACTGAGAAACAAGTTCAGGGCAGAAATTTTGTGTCTGCTGCAAGAAAGTAAATATAGAAGAAAGAGCAGATCCAGGTGAGAAGGAAAGTGAGAATAAAGAAGGCAAGAAAATGCAGTATCCTCTGATGGATTGACACTAAAACCTTGAGCTCATGCCTCACCACACATTTTCCCACTGTTACAAACCACTGGCCAACAGTGGTGATCCCTCTGTCTGCAATATGAGATGGAGAAACCTTCCTTTAGCCTTGGCCTACAGGATGTTAAATATAAAATCTGATCTTTTTCCACAGGCAAATGTGATGCTCCTTGACCAGACAATGATAGAAATAGTTTTCATTAATTTCCTAGACTAAACCACATCTATACTCTTTGGAAATTCCTGCAAATTCAACCTCCCCCCTCTCCCTCCAGGCTTCAAGTTCCTGTCTAAATCAACTGCACAAATGGAGTTTTCTCTCTGCCCATGAGCAGCTGAGACAGGCTTTGCAATAAGGCTGAGAGGAGAGTAGACCTCTATTAAGAGAGGTGGCAGCAAAGAACAACAGAGTGATTAAATGCAAAATTGAAATCATAATGGAAATTGGGGCACTGAAAAGAAATTTTAATTAAGTAAGCAACTGCAAATCAAACAAATGTATTCATTATTTAATCAACTAGTGAGTGCAGAAATCTCAACTAATCAGGAAAGTCTCGGGGAGCAGATAAAGAAACAAATCAAGAAACCAATTTAAAAGCCATAAGAAAATAGCACACATCCTCACTACAAAAGACTGTTTGTCTAAGAAACTGAAGGGAAGCTTCTTTTTTCCCCCAAATATCGTATTTCTTATCTTTGTAAGGCTCTATTTTTTATGTTTGCTGGGATTTTGGATGCTATTTTCTTGCATAGCTGCTTTTAATCTGTTCCATCACAGAAAGATTGACTGTAAAGTCATGTATTTCTTTGCCTACTTCCACCCATTTTTCACCTGCTGCAAAGGTCCCTTGAGGTGCCATGATAAATCAATTTTTACTACAGTAGATAAAACACTGGGTGCCCCGAGCTACTGCTCAGATCCATGTCTGGAGTGAGACATTGGCAGTGCAGAGCACAAAGGAGAGGTGGCTGGGCAGTCTCACAGGTGTGAGCAGGGCCAACAGAGGAAGGTGATTTATTATTAACCAGAGCTTTGCCAGAAATCTGCCTCCTTGCTCCTGCTTAAGGGAAAGAAGCGATGCTTCGAACCTCATCTGTGTGGTCCAGAGGAGGTCCATGAAGGAGGTCAGAGGACTGGGACACTCTCCTGTGAGGAAAGGCTTGAGAGAGCAGGAGCTGTTCATCCTGGAGAAAAGAAGGCTCCAGGGAGACCTTAGAGCCCTTTCCAATGCCTAAAGGGGTCCCAAGAGAGCTGGGGAGGGACTTTGGACAAGGCTGTGGAGTGATGGGACAAGGGGAAATGGCTTTAAACAGAAAGAGGGGACATTTAGTTGAAAAATTAGGAATAAATTCTTTACAATGAAGGTGGTTCTCAGGATCTCCTCTGGTCAAGCTGACCCCGAGATGGATTAAAAATCTCTTTTCCCCAACCCAGCTGTTCAAGAAGGAGTCAGGAGTCTTTGGCTCACGTTCTCAAGGTTGTTTATTATTTCTTATCTAAAACATTTTCTGTCTGGCCTGCCGAGGTCTGTTCAGCAGGTCAGTCTGAGGCACACTGCCCTCCCTCAGGGCTGGTGTTGTCTTTTATACTATAAACTACATATTTGATATTTACAGTTATGTCCCAATACCTATCACTAATGCTAAACAGTGACTTTCTACTCTACACCAATCCCAAAGTGCCACCATCACCAAGAAGATGGAGGCTAGGAAGAGGAAGGAAGGACAGGACAATGCCCAAATCCCTCCATTTTGCCTCCTAGACCCCCATAGTAAAAATCTTCACAATTTCTCTTTTCACCCTATAACTACTACTATTGTGCTACTTAAACTTTTGTGACTTGTAATTCTTCATATAAAGTTGGTAATTTGCTCCATGGATTGAGATCGAAATCCCAGGTGTCTTTGGCTTCCTGCCAGGGTCTGCGAGCCCCTGCCAGGACCTTGAGGCATCCAGGGCACCCAGAGGGATGTCCTGGGTTCTGACAGGTGGTGAGGCACTGGAACAGGTTTTCCAGGGAAGCTGTGGCTGCCCCATCCCTGGAAGTACCCAAAGCCAGGCTGGAAGGGGCTTGAAGCAGCCTGGGATAGTGCCCTGCCCATGGCAGGGACGTTGGAATGAGATAATCTTTAAAGTCCCTTCCAACCTGACCCATTCTGTGATTCAGACCTGCATAAGACTGTGCCCCTGGATGTGTTTCCACCCTGAATTTTTTCTGACTGACCTGTGTGAGTGCCAGAGGAGGTATTCCCTTCAGTGAACTCCTTGCAAAGTCAGCAGACAGCTCAGCATGAGCACGGAGAGCCCTTTTGGTTACCTCAGGGTAGCCAAATGAGTCACAAGCAGCCATGTAATTACTTTTCCGGGCTTCCTTACTTAAGAATGTGGATCTGTGTACAAAGGCATGAATCCAGAGAGAATTTGCCATCATACCTTGTGAGTGTAGACATGTTTGCACTCAAAGCAGTTGGGTAGGGGCAGGAGATAAGTTAAAGAATAGCACAAACAAGTCATTTACTGCACCATCTTGTAAGTATAGCCTGTCTACAGTCTAATGAAAATCACATATTTAATTAGTGGCTTCATTCAGCATTGTGTGAACAGTGATTCACTGTGCCAAGCCAGAGGAAATGGGTAAAAAATAGACCTTGCATGAGACAGCTGAGAAAAGGGGAAAAAAAAAAAAAGAGTAAAAATCAGCCATGTAACAAAGATACAGGAGAAAACATGGTTTTCAAAACACAAGTGTAGCAAGCTCCTATATAGAAGATGTGGAAATTGAGTCCACCTTTGCACTAAAGGGTGCAAAGATTTATATATCAGTGATCATTCATGATGATTTTATACCCAGACTCGGGGACTGGGACAGCAGATATCCAGTTTCTTTTTCTTTCTCTGTGGCTGGAGCACAGCACAAACACTTTTTGTATTTCTGCTTGTCTGCATTATTTGGTTGCTCCTACTGTCAAAAGAGCCAAGCCCTTCACACTCACAGTTTTTCACCTGATCACACCCTTTTGCAGATGAAAGTGCACATCCCTTCCTCCGCACTGAAGTCCCCATGGCCTCAACAGCTGCTTGGGGCTGCAAGGTGAAAACCCCTTGTTCTGCAGAGGCAGGGCTCAGGAGGCTCTCCAGCTCAGAGCTGCTAATGTCTTTTTAAATTAGCATTTCCAGGTACTTCAGGATCTGATAATAACACTTGCCAACGCACCCATCTTGGGAGAACCAAATATCCCAACACTGTGGGAAACAACTGCTCACTTTGAAAATTTAGAAAGGTTTATTGCTCATTCCTCAAACTGATCATACAGCAGAATTAGGAGCACCAGGTACAGTTTGAGCTGCAGATATTCTTTGAAGATTCTTCCAAGATCATGCTTTGCCCTCTCCAGAATTTAACAGTTCCTCATGCTCCTCCTGAAGGTCCACAGCTGAGGAAGCTGATTATTTTATGGAAAATTAAATCATGGTTCTGCCTCCAAAAATAGGAGGGGAACATCCCATGGTGAAAGGGGTCAGAACAAAATGATCTTTAAGGTCCCATCTAACCCAAACCATTATATAAGAACCAGTTTCCTGGGCTCCATGGTCACAGAATCATAGAGGATGCTGAAGGGGTGATGTGGTGTTGATGCAATGTTGGTCTTTGAAATAATTACATTATAACTGGGCTGGGCTGGCAGGAAAGGAGAAGTGTGATCCTATAGCTTTATGATTAGGGTGCTCCCCTAAGAAGAAGGGTAGCAGACTTCCAGTCCACTTAATATCTTACTGCTTAATAAAGAAAAAATTTGTTTTGTCCAGCTTTGCTATGAGTTTGGTGTCCCAGCATGGGAGAGAAGAAGCAGTGCAAGACCAAATGGATGCCTACCACTCCTGTTTCTGGAGGGTCTGTGGGAACATCTGCCCATCAGGAGCTCATAGACAGTCCTAGGGAAGCCCAGCTCAAGCTTCACATAGGTTTATTTTTTGCAGAATTAGAGTTGATTTGTCTTAAACTGCAGAAATCACAACAGAAAAGTAATTTTACACAGGTGTCATGCTGCTGCCTGATGCTGCTCAGAGCAATCTCATCACAGGACGTGCTTCAGTGTCCCAGCTCGAGCATTATTCCAATTTTATGGCCAGGATCCCTGATTTTATGGTCAGCATCCTTGTGCCCTGCAAGCTGCAACTGCCCCCATAGCCCAGGGTTTGCACACGTGCTCTGGTGCTGCTTCACCACCTCCAGGCAGCATCCCAGAGCATCTCCTGCTCCCTCCTAACCACATTAGCAGGAGGTAATGACGTTGTTGGATCGAAAGGAAGCAGCAAATTGGATTGTGACCCCCTGGCAGGATGGGTGTGATGGGTGTGCTGTCAGCCAGCACACGCACACGGACCCACACACATGCCCAAGAAGTGACCTGTCCTCACACACACTCCAGGGCTGGGCTCTGCAAACACACTCCCTGTTAATTAGGCAGAGATCAGAAACGAGCCTCTTAGTCTGCTATGGGAGGTAATGCCATTTGGGGCTAAAAATAAATCTATCAGCTGGAAACTGGATGAATAACACTGGTTTCAAGGAGGGTGAGGTAATTTTTGAGTTACATCATGCAGCTGTGTTGCATCCCATTTGATATACTATGAGAGCATATAGCAATTTCAGCTCTGCTCTAAAACCATATTTGAGTGAGCAATCTCAGGAAAGAGGACAGAAATCTTTCTATGCCCAAAAAGCTGCTTTATTAACTTCTCCATCCTACAGTGAAGAAGGCATTATTATCCCCAGAAAATCCATCTTCCCAAAATCCCTGCTTACGTGTGGAGCTGGAGGTCAGAATTGTGCTGGCTGGAGGGAAATCCCAGTCAGCACACATCTAATTATGCTGCTGTCTTCCACATCCCACATAGCAGCTCCTGATAAAAGAATAGACAGGAAAAGTTGAATCAGTTGCAGACTGGTTTATGATTTTGCATTATTAAGCCATTGGGACTGCCAGACAAGCTGAGAGCTTAGTGAACTGAACTCTCTAAGACCTGCTAAGTACTCAGGAGGCACTATGCAAACCCACAAAACAGGAGCATTAATCATCAGGCAGACTTGTCAGGATACTCAATACATGAGTGACAGATGAGAACTGAGTGGAAAAGAGGGAAGGGGGAAAAAAATAAGAATTAGGAGCTTTCCACAAACCCCTCCTCAAAATGTCACAGTTCTTCAGAACTTTCCTTCTTTTTTTTTTTTCTTCTCTTCTTTGAGCAAGCCTTTGTTTTTCATGTCATAGGGGCATATCCATGCTTTAGCACTGATTTCACTGGAATTACTCCAGATTTACTGCGGTCTAGCTGCACGGCATTGGCTCTTTATAATAATGTGCCTCATTAGTAGCTACTTACAGTGTAACTGAATTATAGCACATCTAGTTCTGGGCAGTTGCTGCAAAATGGGGCACTGACGTGACACCTAATAAAATACTTGTTAGAGCCTTCTGGGAGTTACAATGTTGTATTATTTACGAAGTGCCATTGTGTTTTAAAAACAGAAGAGCAGATGTTAAAATCTGTTTTATTTACACACTGTCACCAAGGATTAAATCTATTGTCTTGGCTGAGAATATCCCAATCTATGCAATGCATATGTTGGCGTGGAGCATCCCTGGAGGCACAAGGGTCAGGCATGCCAGGGTACTCCAACACCATCTTTGGAGACAGAGCAGTTCAAAGGGGAGGTGGCCCGGTTTGAACACTGAGACAGATGTTGAAAACTTGGGCAAGAATGAGTAGGGGATTGTGTTCTTCCCAGATCTGACTTCCCACAAAGTTTTTTTGTGATAACTCATGCAGCACTCCTGCTAGCTGAAGAGTGCTCTTAGACAGAGGCACACCTCCTAACCAAACAAGAGCTCCCCTTTGGGACTTTTGGGAACAAACAGATTCTCACCAGTTGCTTTTTTGGTTTTTGGGGATTTTTTTTTTCCTAAGAAACACACTTTTATATACAAGCTCTGAGTGTGCACTAAAAGAGGCTTTTGCTGTGAGGATAAATGCAGTGTAAACTTCAATCTCTGCAGCAGCAACATGCCATAACCACACTTGCTGCTCCTGCTGCTCGGTGCCTGAGGGCAGCACATTGCCTGGAGTCCCAGGGCACGTAGGCAGAGGTGTCTTCTGCCACGTAGGAAGTTTAGCCTGGTCCTGCCCCCAGGCTCTGCCACCAGGCTGCTGCAGCTCCCACCCAGCTGTCACATCCCAGTGCTGCAGAGCCCTCCCTGCCCAGTGTCCCTTGAAGGAGAGCCACGCCGAGCTAGTGTTAGAGTGCTGGCAGCAGAGCAGGAGCCTCTCTTGGGGGCGAAAAGAAAAAGAAAAATAAATTTTAAAAAAGCGGATTTGGGAGCTCTGAGGATATTCTCCTCCTTGAACTAAAGGGGATCCAGCTTTTCTGAAACCCACACATTGGTGAAGCATCCCTCTTGCCAGGCTGGTGCCCAGAGTGCTGCTGAGGCATTGCTGGGCAGGCAGCTCTTGTGAGCTCCCACACACCCTCAGCCATGGGGCCCATCGCTCCCCTGGGCTTATCTCCAGCTCTGAATATCAGATTGGGTGAAGTCATTCCAGTGGAGATATTTCCCTTTTTTTTTTCACCAACACATAGAAGCAAGAAACATCTTACCCTGGAAAATGCTGTGTTTTTCAAGGTGATTTGAGCATTCCTGGAGCCCTCCCAAACAGCAGTGTCCAACAGTGTGAGCTGCTGTAAGCAATCATGGCAGTCCCAGCACCACAGAGGTCGTGCTACAAATGTTAGAATTCCCCTGCCTGAAGCTTTGCTGAATTTTTGAAGAACATCTGAAGTGGAAGCTTGGCTGACCACAAATGTTGACCTAATTAAAATAAGCACTTCACTGGAAGTGGGTTTGTCCCTGGGCTTGTCAGAGGAGTCTGGGACTTGTTCTTTGCTTGGGTCCTGCTTGTGCAGTCGTTCACCATCCTCACTTCCCACTGGCCTCCATATTCCCACTGCTCAGTGTTTTCACCATGGAAGGGAGAACAATTTGCCCCATGAAAACATCACTGACCCCTCCCCACCCTGCAGCCAAGCCCACAAGTCTCTCCCAACCATCATCACTCTCTGTATTCATGCTGACTGCTCCAGGGATTTTGAGTGATAGAAGTTTTGCTAAAATAACTCCATAGGCAAAAGGGTTTAATTCATTTTCTAGAGGGAACGAGTTTAAATTGTGAAATGCTTAAAACCCGAGACTGCTTTTACTTCCACAACACTGAAGGAAGGCAAACTAGAAATCCCGAGATGGATTCGCTGAAGAGTTAATTTCTGTACAGGAAACCACCGGGCTCAGATCTGCCTTTGAAGTTTTCCTTACCAAAAAAACTCAAAGAGGTGTGAAAGGGGCAAAGTTTTGGACAGGATTTCACAGTGGAAACCTCCAAAACTATGAGGATAATTAGGATGGCAAAGGCTGGAGTGGGTGTGAGGGTGATGGGAAAGATGTGTGCTGATGTATTTACAAACAATTCCATGAGTGAGGGGATGGTGTTGACTTTGAAATGGGTCTTAATCTTTGGTCTCTACCAACTTCAAGCCACAGGGTTGTTATAGAACCCTGACAGTTTGACAAAGTGTCCATACAAGCCCAAGTTTCTGAACTTTGGGGGGAAAGGACATGTTTAAAAGGGAGAATATGTGTTAGGCTGTACCTTCCTGGTGCCTCAGCAATGGTGAAAGGAAGAGGGCAATGTGTGGCTGGGAGTTTGGGATAAAAGGAGGCTGCACCCTCCAAAACCCAAGAAGGAAAACCCCGTGGGTGTGTGCCCCAGTGCACAATGTCCCCTTTATTCAAATAAAGCAGCAGGGCTCCTCAGTGAACAGTGACTTTTCAAAGTGGGATTTTCCATACAAGGGCAAGGTTCCTCTTGAACAAGGCTGGAGCTCCAGGAATCCATCCTCCAGCACTAGGGCAGCAGTGGGCTTGTGCAGGGACATGGAGTGGCTGATGAACTTTGGATAGGATCAAAATCAGCCTGTGTTGCAAAATGTCCCAAGAGAAATGCTCTATAAAAAGAATTGTTTTCCTATAACTCTTTCAATCACTAACAAAACACATCCCGCATGGGGTGAACCTAAGAGTGCATTGTTCTCCCTATGTGGAAATACTTGAGTGTTTAAAAGGTTTGGGACCTGGTCCCAGCTGTGCTCCATGAAGGTGGGATGGTCATTCTTTATTCAGGAGAGATGGAGGTGGTAAATAAGCTTTTTACAATGAAAAGAGCTGTGCTGCAAGACTGATCAGAGGAACATGTGAGGCTGATCAGAACTATACTATGCAAGAAGAGCCTGCCTTTAGGACTGGATCCAGAGCAGAAACCTGTGCACTGGTGCTGGAAGAGTGCTGTGTGTTTAGGGAAAGAATTATTATTAAATTTATTGTTTATTGTCTATTATATTTAATTAAATATTAATTATAATCTATCTTAATTATAATATATGGCTAATTAGACTTGCATATTGTATATAATATGCAAGTATATGTTTTAATATTTTGTTTATTTATTTATTTGTTTATTTATTGTTAAAAATGTTTAGAACAAATTAGGAAAAATCACAGAGAAAGGTTGAGGCACTGACTGGAGGAGAGAACCTGCAAGAGGAGACATGTGATCTTATTTGGTTCCTGAAGTGCTGAGGCACCAAACATGTGCAAGATGACAGAGCGCTCCCATCCCTCCTGGAAGCAGCCTGTGGACCCCTCAGCATTCAGTAACTTCTTGGCTCAAACTGGGGAACAGCAATTCCCACCCTTCAAGGAGAGCAGTGCCGTGACTCTGATGGGTAGGAAAGGCTGTCTCAGAGATAATTTCACATTTCTCAGGCCTGTGGCTGTGTCACACATCCCTTTACAAACCCCCTGCTGCAGGGTTCTCCTCCCAAATCCTGGTCAGCTCAGAGCTGGGATGTTCAATCAGCTGTTTGAGCACACCAAAAATGCAGGGAGTGAATTTCTCCTCTGCTGAAAGCTCATGAGAACCTCGTAATCTATGTGGGATAAATTAAACCTTGACTCAGTTCCAGTGGCACAGTGAAGCTAAAGTAAGGATGGATTTAATCACAGGATGGTTAGGATGGAGTGACAGCAGGGTCTCCCTGTGCTGTCTTTGCCATAATGTGAAATGGTGCTGGAGAGGGGAAGCTGCCTCTTGCAGGTAACACCAAAGAGATGCCTGGGGAACATTTTATGTACTCCCTGTTCAGGTGGATACAAACTGCAATGGTCTCTGTAGGCACACACAAACTCCTTTTGTAGGAACAGCGCTTCAGAGCTGTGAGATTTTCCCCCTGAGGCTACCGGCAGGAAAGTGTGACGTTGACTGGTTTCCTAAAGCAGCCCTGTTTGTAAACACAAACTGAGTTTTAGCTTGGGAAAGTTCTCCTTCCATTTGCCAGCACGTTTAGCCTTAGAGAGCGTTTTGTCACAGGGAGCATCCGGACGAGGCGGATCTGAGCGGTGACCCTGGCAAAGCTGGGCTCAGGAGGGGACGAGCAGGAGCAGGGGGCACAGGAAGCACAGGGGTATTGATTTCAGACTTGCAGACTCCTGCCAAAGGGAGGCTGTGAGTGCCCTGTCATGCCATGAGCTGCTGTCATTTCCCAGAAGCGAGGCCGTGCCGTGGGCTCCCCTTGCTAATCCGCGAGGCACATTGCCACGCTGTAGGTTTGTTTTGAGGTGGCAGGCAGGGGGGAGGCAGGGAGGAGATCAAATTATCCTCCGAGGCATGTGCACAGGCACATTGCCCCCTCCTGCCTCTCCAGGACCAGCTGCCTGCATTGGGCTAACATTAAGAGAGCCTCACTAAATGCAACCAGCAGGAGAACGCAGCGGGCGCTTTCCCCCTCTCCAGATCCAGGAGTGCCCCAGGGACAGCACCAAAGAGCTGAACCTGGGAGCAGCTGCCTCCTGTGAAGCCTGCAACATTTGTGACTCTGCTTCTGACTTCTCAGTGCAGGGCAATTCCCCAAAATGGGGAAAAAATCCACTGGGGCTCCCTGATGCAGGTGTCCCATGGGAGGAGCTGTGGGTACCAGTCCCAAGGGGCTCCGTGGGGACTTGTGGCAGTTTTTCAGACCAGGTGAGTGCTACAACCAGCCCCACAACATTCCCCAGACACGTCCAAGCTGACTTTTATCTCACTGAATCCACAGTGGACCACCACCATCTCCCCAAAGAGAACCCCACCACCCTCACCCCAAAGAGAATCGTGGGGAGAACCCCGGGGATGAACTTGACCCGCTCGTGCTGCTGATGACTATGTGTGTGCAAACACTGCCCTCTGCCTCCTGCAGAAAGGCTTCATTGTTGGGTTGGGCATCTGATGGGTTTTTAATTTTCATCTCCTATGATTACAGAGATTCCCCCAGCCTGGCTGCACGCCAGCACACAAAATGTTGAGAGCAAAACGCCGGCGTGCCCAGCTTGGCACTGGGAGTGCCAGCCCAAATACTCAGAGCCATGTGGTGAGTGGGCTGTAAAATTCTTCAGCCCTACAATAAGGAAAACCTGGAGATTTTCTTATGTGTCTTATGAAAGGGAGAAAATTTGGCTTGTTTCACCCTTTAGGCTCCTATTTTCCAGGATTTTTCTCCTAGGGGAAAGGTTAGGAATATTTTTATTGGTTTTAACTAAGTTGAATCTCTCAAGGGAAGGGGAAAATAAAATGCCATCAGACCTAAATACCCAACCAGAGACACCTGGCTCTGATTCCCAGAGCATTCCTGGAGGACCAGCAGTGTAGATAAGCACAGCAAAGCCAAAGCTGAGCAAGGGAATGTGGGAGCAGAGCAATGAAATGATGTCTCCCAAAGTGACAGCTGGCCCAGGGCATGTCCAGAAGTCAAATCTGTGCTTCTGTCTGGAGCACAGATGAAGTCCCCAAGCCTGCTTGGCTTGCAGGCTGTTCTCAGCTGGCCCCAGGAGGGTACATGAGCTGTGTCCCATTGTTGATGCCCCTGGACCTCTTGTGGGGTGCCCACCACCCAAAAGTCATCGCTTCCCTTCACCCCATGAAGGGCAGCACAGACAGAACCTCCCAGGGACTTCCAGCAGAAGGGAGGTGCCTGGCTCCTGTCACATTTTGGGAAACCCCCTTGGCCTTTTACCTGCACCATGTATGGCCCCTGATAGTGTCAGGCTGGAAGGGGCACCAAGGGCAGGGAGGCAGCAAACCAGATCCTGTGAAGAGAAGAAAATTCATGGAGGATGCACACAAACTGCTCACAAACCAGTCCATAAGAGGAGCTGGATCTCCCAGGCACGGCCTGTCCTTCCCCAACCTTTGGTTTCTCCACTGAGGGGGCAGCTCTGCTCCCATTTCATGCTGTTTTGTCATGGAGGATATCACAGGGAACTCTCCCCTAAAGAATGCATCCTTTTTTTTTTTTTCTCCCCCTTTCTGGTCAATAAAGCTGCATTTTGACTTTAGGGTGAAGATTTGGATCAATTCTCATTTTCTACAAAATTGTTCTCTCTTATACACCAAGGAATAGAATTGAAAATGTAATCTATCTTGTTGAGAGGTAGAGTCAGGGTCATGAAAATTAACCCCCATGTGCCATTTAGTGTGTCTTTTCACATGCCAGCAAATAGCAAAGAACATCTTTGGATTGCTAAACAGCAATTTAGTAAAAAATACAATCAGTTTTGCCCAGACCCCTGAAGGAATCCTGCCACCAAATCACTTTTTCTCCACAGTGTAAGAATAACGTAAAACAATTACTTTCAGCCATGATTTGCTAGTAAATACTCTTGCCAGGTGAAAATTGAGATCTGGGTGACTTCATCTCACAGCTTATATTCTAATATTTCGCTATATAAATTGAAGCAGTACTGGACTCCTTTAATTAAACAATTTCACTTTCAGAATCCATAGGATTAAAAATTGAAAAAATATGGAAGAAAATGTTATGAGTGTTCTCATTTAAGGCCAGGAAAATGTGACATTTTAAAATGACTCAGACTGATGAAGAGAAAATGAGGTGTAGCCAGGCCAACAGAGAAACCTTTGAGGAGACACTACCCTGATCTTGCCTTCAGATTTATAATTTGGACTTTATACTGCCAGCAGGGGTACTGGAGGCAGACATTTAATTCAGCATGTCACTTGGGCAGCTGTTACTGCTGATCACCAGAGATGAAGCTCATAAAGGAGGCCTGGGCTGGATAAATGTGCAATGTGATCCACCAGGGTGTGCAAGAAATGTTGAGGTTTGTGGATGAGGAAGGAGGATGTTGAAGTCTTTCTTCACTGAAAGGGTGGCCAGGCATTGGAACAGGCTGCCAGGGAAATGGTGGAATCATCATCCCTGGAAATGTTCAGAAAATGTGCAGGTGTGATGCTTGGGGACATGGTTTAGTGTGGACCTGGCTGGGCTGGTTTAATGGTTGGACTTGATAACCTCAGAGGTCTTTTCCAACTTTTCTATTCTATGAAATAGGACAAGACCTAGGAATGGCTCCTCCTGGTGCAAAGGGTTTGTGTCAGCACCAAGACACACCAATGGATCAGCTCTGCAAAAAGCAGCTGGAATCTCATCTGGGTGTCAGGCTGATGGGGCCCTTCTGTGAAATTCACTCAGCAATTGTCTGTCAGGGGTTTGACCCAGCACTTTATTCTCTTTAAACCAAAGAAAGTCTGCTTTCCATTGCTTTGTGCTTTCCATTTGGACTGATTACTTAAAGCAAGGGGGAAAATGTTACTCAGGAGGTTTCTGGTGATGGATGGCAGCAGTTTGTGCTTTGTGAATCAGGCTGGTCATGTCTCAATATGCTGTTTTCAAGATCTGCATGGTAACACAGGGACTGTGATGCACCACAGCACCGATGTGGGGGGCAGACAGGGAAAAGATTTGTGTTAAAACCTCAAGGCTTCAATTCTTTGAAAAAAAAAAATGAAACCAAAAATGAACAAACAAACAAAACCCAACAAAGGCAATCAAGCAAAAACAACAACAAAGCAAAGAAACAAACAAACAAGTCAAAACTACCAAAAAACCCACCAGAAGGAAGGAATTTTCACAGTGGCACTGCAAACAAACTAGGCAAGCTGACAAAGAAAAGAGCCCTTGGATTCCATTCAAATGATACATAAAGGAGAAAATTTTGAAAGCAACTCAACCGATTTTTATCCTCAACTTTGAACTACATAGAAGAAGTCAGCTCTAAATGACTATTCTTTTATTTGGCACTTAAGTTCCTATAGCACTTGAGAAAGTCCAGGATATCTTTGTTCCAGGGTCGAAAAACATCAAATAAAAAACCCTCACAAGAGTTTCCAGGCTGAAGGAAAGAAAACATTTAATAACAGGTGCAGTGGATTACTGGGGAATGATGAAGTGGTATCTGTCAGCATCGTGGCCATGATACTCGTCCATCAAAGACTTAATTACTACCCAGGGCTCTCTTGCAGCAAGGCAGGTTCAAAGGAGGACAATGAGGGCATTTTACAGATATTTCTAGGTGCCTATAGGAAAACACAAAGTTGCTTGTTCAAAAATTGTATGCGTGACAAGGAGAAGGTGTCGGGCAGGTAAGAGCTGGGAATTAGAGGCAGAAAGAAACAGACAGGAGAGGTCTTGAAAACACAATCTGACTGCTCTGCCTGATGCAAAAGGAAGGCAAAGCAGGGGAAAGTTAAAAGCAGAAAGGTGTGCCAGCTAACACAAAAGGATGGTGAAATGCAGAGTAGGACTCTTCTTGCCAAAGGCCAAGGAAAATACTGCTGCAAATCTGGATAATGTAAATGTGGAGCAAACTTTAGCCTTTTAGGTCTGTGGGAGCATAGGAGAGGTCTGCTGGATGGTGGGAAGAACAAACCAGAAAGAACAAGAAACAACCTGTGTAGGGAGAGACTGGAGGGGTAGAAGAAGATTCTTATTAAGGGCATTGATAGGAACCCAGTTCAGAGATTTGCCGGGGATGGAGTCAGCAGCTGAGTTTGGATATTCAAATGCCAGTGAGATAGCTCAGCCCTGAGAGTCAGAGGAACATTTGAACACCTCCCTGCCTTTTTTCTGCCATCTCCACACTCAGCAAGCGCATCTCTGTGGAACAAAACCCGGCAGAGCCGCAAACGTGCCCGGGGCAGAGGCGCCCGTGGGTGGGAGAAGTTTGCCCAAAACCACCCACTGCCAGCCCCTGCTGTCACACCCATGGGTGACAAGGAGAGATGCCACCCAGCACAAAGACAGCAGCCTCCCCACGTCCCTGGAGGCCGTGTCCCAAAGCAGCTCTGGTGTCAGCTTTTCCGCTCCCGCAGCAGCCGCTCGAGCGCTGCTCCAGCACTTCAAAAGGGGCTCTTGGAGTGGCACTGCTGCAGCCACCGAGCAAGCCCTGCTATCTATCTTCAGGGATAAGATAAGACATCAAAGTGATTGATTCCCAGCTCTCCACGTCAAAGCAGAGTGCGGGGGCCGGTGACAGCCCACGCATCCCCCCATCCCGCAGGAGTGTGGCTGCATGTGGGGAGGGCTGTCAGATTCCCAATGGCTTTTCTTTTTTTGTTGGTTTTCTTTTCCCCTCCAACTTTATCTGTTTCCTGTTGGCAAGCAAGCTTAATTTGTGCTTTTGAAAGTATTTTTTTACCTTTAAATAACAATAAGAAACGCCCACGGAAAAATGTCTTGGTGCCCTGACAAGCAGATTTTCAATGGGAAATTGTGACCACCCAGCAGCAAAAAATGATCATTATAGGCACATAATCCATTCTATCAGTCCACCAATCACCACAGCATGAAATGGCCCCATTAACACCCCCCAAGACCTAATCATTCACCTTCCTCTAATACCCTGTCAAATAAACAGCTCATGGAAATGGCTGTTATTTTTGCTGGATGCAAAAATCTGCCTGCTAGCCAGTGGAAAAATGAAGGAAAGTTGTAGAAAAGAACTATTCCCTGATTTCTTTTAAATTTGCTAGCAGATAGATGTTGATGGTCTACTTGAGAAGCAGCTGTCAGGCTGTTTTGCCCTCTCTCTCCACTCTCCTTGTTGACTAATACCCATGGTATCATCCCTCCTCAGCAGCACTGGGAGGAATACATTTGTCACACTGCGAACCCGAAGAGAATGAGGACATCTCTTATCAGAGCTGAGCCACCCTGAGAAGGTGCTGGCTGATGGGAGATAGGAAGAGGCTTGTTTGAGGGACCTCTGAAAGCTCCTTATGGCCTCTTGTGAGGTATCCAGATACAGGCTGCCACAGGGTGACTGAGACTGTGTTTAATATGTGAGTTTTTAGCAGCAGAAAGTGCATTGTCCCTACTTCGCCCCAGAGTGACTTCTGGGCTGCCAAAAGGTCCCAGATTTATGGTTCTTCTGGTTGATGGATATTCCCACCAGGGAGAACTCAGCTTGCTGTGTTGATATGGTGTTTTTAGGGACTCTTGCATGTTGGTTTGTTCAGCCTGGAGAAGGGGAGACTGAGGGGGGATCTCATCATGGTCTGCAGCTTCCTCTTGAGGGGAAGCAGAGGGGCAGGCACAGATCTCTGCTCTCTATGACCAGGGAAGGGATGCAAGGGAACAGCATGAAGATGTGTCAGGGAGGTTTAGGTTGGATATTAGGAAAAGGTTCTTCACCCAGAGGGCGGCTGGGCACTGGAACAGGCTCCCCAGGGCAGTGGTCACGGCACAAAACCTGACAGAGCTCAAGAAGCATTTGGAAAATGCTCTCAAGGCACATGGTGTGAATCTGGGGTGTCCTGTCAGGGCCAGGAATTGAACTCGAAGATCCTTGTCAGTCCTTTCCAGCTCAGCTTATTCTGTAATTCTGCTGCTTGAGTGAAGGTCCCCAGCCAATGTTTCTTTCACATCCCTCACATTGTGAAGCCCCCATTCCCACCCATAGACACGCATGAAGTCATAAAATTAGAAAACTACTTGGGAAAATGCAACTCTTTGTGCAAAACAGAGTATGGAGGTGAATAGAGTGGTCCTGGAAAGTCAGAGTTGAATAAACCCCACTTGTTTTTCATTGAAGAGAGACACTGTGCTGGGACAACATCAAGCTCCCTAACACATGGTGTGGAGGAATGAGGATGTGCCGCCTACTGTCCTAAAGTCACCCCTGGCTGCACAGCAGTGACCAAATAAATGTGAGAAATCGAGTCCTGAGGCTGCTGGACTGGAAGAGGAGGGAAGGAAAAAAAAAAACAAAAGAAAGAAAGAAGTGTTACAGTCAGCTAAGCAGCAGAATTCCTTTCCAAGGAGGCAGTCAGTAAGGCAGGAACACGGGATACAAACAGCCTGGAGGAACACGCCGGTGGCCTTAGCGCCCTTCCATTAGCGCGGAGGGACGGCTCAGCCGGACACGCGGGGTCACTTTCCACTGGGGTTCCTCGCAGTCAACAGCTCAACCAACAGGTGCAGCCTGGTGTTTAAATCTGCACAGGGCCAGTGGAGAGCTGCCAGACAGCAAGGAGAGGAAGGGCGGCGGATGGCGGCGGAGATGAAAGCAGGGCCAGCGGCACGCGGGCTCCGGGCAGGGACGGCGAGGAGCAGAGAGCCGCAGCCCAGCCCCAGCACCACGGCTGCTGGATATCCCTGTAACATGAGTGGGCCATCTGGGCACAATCACAAGAGGTCAAGTATCCGCCTCAGAAAGCTGTGGAAACCACGGGAAGTGATTATTAATAGGCAGAGCAGAGAGCTGAGGGCTTGGCAGGTGGTCCTTTCACAAGAGGGATGTACCTGTTGTGCAGGGGAAAGCGAGGTCTTGCCCCTTGGTGCTGTCAATCAGGCCCTTTCTCTCTGGCAGAAGAGGTCTCTGCTGCAGGAAAAATACAGTGGCACTGGTTGGATGTTTAGTGTATATTTTCGAGAGACGAGGTGGGCTTCTTTGATATCAGAAGGGTAATTAATTACTTTATTATACTATATTGTTCTATACTATATTACATTACTTCTAAACTGAATCTGCCAAGCACTCAACTCTGCACACAACTGCACAGAACTGCACAGAATCTCGTGACTCTCAGCCAACAGTCCAGGCACACACACACACTTGGCCCTGATAGCCAAGGAAACAAAACACCATCACTTTGGGTAAACAATCTCCATATTGCATTCTACTTTTGCACAAACACAGGCACAGCAAATAAGATAAGAATAGTTTTCCTTTCTCTGAGGTTCAGAGAGTGTGAATCTCAGAAATCCTTGGGAAGATTTGTGCCTTGCTTTTCTCCGTGAAGAGAAATGTGGCGACAGGATGTGTGTCCTGCTCTGCCCCGGCCTTTATGTGAAACCATGGGCAAAGCCTCCCCATGCCATCCCATTTCCCATCCCACATAAGCAAGTGATTATTGACTATTTTCTCTCCCTTGTGGCCAAGCATTGGACTGATGAGGCACATGGGAATCCTGAGGGAGATGGTTTTCAAAGAAGCCCAGGAGCCTTGGCTCAATGCCCTGCCTCACGACTTCTCAGCTGTATGGGCAAAATCTGATTTTCCTATCCCTAAAAATGCAAATATGGGACATCCCTTGGGGTAGAGAGGACCTTCCCTGAAGAACTAGACCTCCACTTCTTCCAGCAGGCATGAGATCCAGCAGCAACTTCTGCTTTGGGCTGCTGTCACACATCACAGGACACACCAGGCCACAAGCCAGCATTTTGGTCACCAGTATCAGCAGTTTCAGAGCTTTCATCCAAACCAAGGCAGGAGCAAGGCCATTTTCTCTCTCTGGATGGGTGACTTCCCGTGCAACAGCCTTGTTTCTGCCAATCCTGTCCTTAGTTTGCCTCCCTATTTTGGCCTTCTGTATTTAATCTAGAATTCAGTTACCTGAAATACCTAATTTTACAATAATTTCCTATCCTGGGAGACACCAGAATGTAACAGATTGATGCAGAATTCTCCTCAGTAAAACACAAATCATTTTCAAAATGGTTTAGCTTTCAGGGGAAAGAGGACATGGGATCAAACTCCATCCAGGAACAACCCTGAGGATGATGCCAGATTTCAGGAAACCCCTGAAGATGATTCCAGGTTTGGGACAAGTTAGTTCTCTGGTCAGAAAAACTCTTTCTCTCTGGTGTAAGGATGAGAAAGGTGTGGTGTGTGCTCCTCCAAGGGGGTTGGGTGATAGATGCATCCCTGATGCTTTCTTTGAAACAACACTTCCTCCTCCACTCTTGTGGAAAAAGAGTCCACAAAACCTGCATTTCCAGGGCACCTCATGTCTCTTGTAGTCTGAAGTCCAGAACTGTTATCCCCATTAAGAAAAAAATATGTAGATGCAAAATGATGAGAATTTCTCCCATTTGCTAGGCAATAAATATGATCAGTGCTGCTTTGTTTGCTCTGAGAGTCTGCAAAAAAAAAAGGCCTAAAAATTTGAAAATGTAGATTACCAGCAAACCTTAAAGGTCATCTTGTCACATAAGGTATTTAATGAATTCTGGATTGATCCTTTTCTTAGTTCTTCTGGAATTGCATTATAATGATTGCATTTGCACAGTCTTTCTTCTTTTTTTTTTCCTTTTTTTTTTTTCCCTTTTTTTGAAACAAAGTGTTTGGTTTCATTAAATAAACTGGGGGCTTTGCTTCAGAAAGTCTAATTGCAACTAAAATATGGATGTAGATGTTGCAATAATCCAGCTCCATTATTGTTTCAGTAATTCAAGTAGTCTGACATACAAGAAAAGAAAGTAAATTCAGCTTTGAATGTAAGGCTACGTAAATTTGGCATTTTTGACTTCAGGGGATATTTATCAGCAGATTATTTTGGGGGAATGTATGCAGGTATGACTAGGATTGCAGTTTTAAAGAGATAGTGTACAGACACCAAAATAAATGGTCAGTGCTTGTGATTGTCCAGCCTGAAGATCTACTAATAGTGTAGGTCCAAGCACTTGAAAAAACCCAGATCCAGGGCTTCCTTACACAGAGGGCATGACATTTTTATAAGTGCTTAAATCTACACAGGAATTATCACTAATTCCAACTTCCAAGAGCTACATTGAAAATGTGCTTATTTAAAATTGCTATTCAGCAGTTCTTTAATTACAGTTTACAAAGCCTGAGCGTGCAGGAACTCCCACTGGAAGACCTGTAATTTTTTTGGCAAAGGGCAGAATTGAAGACGTGGCACTTTTTTTCATGCTCCTGTAAGACAGCCTAGGGAGCTTTCTGCCATTCAGCCTTCCTGGTCCTACACGAAGGCACCAAACCTCTCCAGATTCTGTGTGCAGCTCCCTCCTGCCCAGCTCAGGGCTGCAGGGTCTGTGAGATGTCAGGGAAATAAAAAGTCAGGATGGATATCGTAGCGTTTAACCCAGGTGAGCCAGGTTAAATCCAGGTTTCCAGGAGGATTTATGTCCTAGCACAAACTGCAGCAGTTAGTCCTGTAACAAGTGTGAAGCTTCTGAAGCATTACTTTCTCTTTATCACTTGAATAATACAGGCTGCTTAGCCAGGCTAAAATGGGATTATAATTGAATGTTTCCTTTAAAAAATCAATGGCATGGAAACGACAGGGTCAGTGCTGCCTGAGCATGTGCTCCATCCTCCCAAATGATGGCATGCACCCCCCAAACACATCCATGTGAGCAGTGCAGCTCTAGTCTAATTACCATTATCATATTTTCCTGAAATCTGCATTCAGCTCTCATTTCCTTGGGCTATGGGTAGGCACACACTTGGGGAGCAGGCAGGGAATTATAAATGTTGCAGCTGGTGCCCATCACCTCTCAAAAAAAAGGCTGGGAATGCTGCAGGAATCGCTGGGCACATCCTCATGACCTTCCCTCACCATGCAGAAAGGCAAATCAGATGATCACTGTGGTGTCTTCTTGTTTCTGTCCTTGCTAAAATAAAAGTCACCCTGTTCCTCACCCCGTGATTGGTTCCCAAAGGCAAGGGCTGGCTCTCACATGGCTCCTCCAAAAACCCACGCACCGCAGCTTGGATGGGCTTGTGCCTGCCCTGATCTGATTGCAGGAGACAGCCAGCTGTGGATCTGCTTGGGATGGGGCTGTCTTTAAAGGCTGGCCTGGTCTTTGCTCTAAACAGAGAAAAAGCATCCCTTAAAATGAGTCTGAAGGGCCAGGACTCGATGTGAGCCCTCGGCTGCTTTGGCACAAGCTTCACCCATCCACAAAGAGAGCCGTGCCTCAGACTTGGCTTCAGGCACCCTTTGTCTCCCAGTTTCAGCCCTCCCTGGCAGAAGGGGTGCCCTAAGCAGTAGTTTCATTGTGGTGGGGTCCCAGCATAACTTGGATGAGCCACAAGGAATGCTTCTGCTCCATCTCCTCTCCATGGAAGGGATGGGTATTCCCAGCTCAGCTTCTGCAGGTGGTTCATAGTGGCATCTGCAGCTACAGGGCTCTGTTCCTGCATTTTTCTTCCATTTCCCATGCCCAAAACCCATATCCCTTCATCTTCCCCTTCTCAGTAATTCCCTGTGCACTGCCTTGGGCCACGGGGCTGATTCTGAGCGTGTGCTGTGCACTGTAATTCCTGCTGGTTTTCCTTCCTGTGCCCCAACAGCAACACATCATATCGTTCCCCCAACCAAAACTGATTTTCCATGCATGCTCTTGGCCCTTTGCTGGGTTTCCTGGCCCCTCTGAAGCAGCTCTGCAAATCTGTCCCCTTTTCCTACACATCCCCTGTGCTCTCCCCACATCATTCCCTTCACTGTCCAGACTCACCAAACATTGAAGCTCTGGCTCAAACAGGGACATTTTCAAGCTGTGTGAGCACTCTAGAGTTAAATCCCTCTCCAGACTTCCCTTTTATTTTTTTTTTCTTTACCCAAAATAAGGATGTCTTTTTCTGGTTAACTCATAATGTCTGCATCCCTCTTTGCTCCCAGCTACAGCTGAGCCACTTCCCAGTAGTAACGGAGAGAGAAGAATTCTGTGCAGTGTGAGCAGGAGAGACAAGGGCTGCTGTACAGCAGCATCTGCTTCTGGGGCCACTCCACACCTCCCCTGCCCCTTCTCACCTGAGCAGAGCTTGCATGGATGACTCAGAGCTAAAAAAGGTGTGTGCCCACTTCTGCCTGCACAGCAGAAATCTGACCTTGTGCTTGTGGAGCTGGAAGCTAAAGAATTCATACCAAGGTCAAAATGCAGTTATCCCTTTCAGATTTACTGCCAATTCAGTGAGGATGGATATCAATCACCTTCCAGGTCATCACAGCCTTCTCAACCATTGCTTTCCAAGCTTTGTTTTCCCAACTTGAGGTTTCAGGTATTTTCAAAATATTGCAGTAAGGCAGTTGCAGTTTCTGGGACATTGATGCCAGTTTAACCAATATAATGAAGAAAACCTTTAAAAAGTATTTTCCTTTCCTTTCCTTTCCTTTCCTTTCCTTTCCTTTCCTTTCCTTTCCTTTCCTTTCCTTTCCTTTCCTTTTCCCTTTTCTTTCCTTTTTTCCCTTTTCTTTTCTAGTTGAAAACTCTGCTTTTCCCTTCAAAAGAGCAGTAACTATTAAAATCAGATGTTCTGTAGCCCTCATAGCTCTAGGACGGGCTATTGTTGCCCTACCCATGTTACACCACATCAACCTCAGCAGCACCAAGGCATTTTTTTTCCCTTTCACCTTCAGGCTTATGTTACCCATGAGCTGATGGAGGGACATGCAAAAGCTGGGGTTTGATTTTGGGGTGAGCTTTTTGGGGGACCCTGTGCCACTTGCTTTGCCACTGAGCAAGGCAAAGCTGTCTCTCCCCATCCCCTGCAGTTCTTGGCTGGCTTGGAACCCGTGATAACCCCAGCAGCTGCCCAGGCTCCTTCAGACAGTGCCTTGGCTCAGCATCCATCCCCTGGGCTCTCCAGGAAAAGGGCTATTAGAGAGAACATGCTTCCCTTCAACTTCCCCTGGCTCACTCAGACTTGGAAATTCTCCATTCACAGCTGGCTGTAGCAAAGGTCAGGGTTTTCTGTTGGCTTTTTTTTCTTCCCTCTCTCCAGCCTGGGGAAAAGCAGCAGAACCACAGGTGATGCAATTTGATTAGAAGTTCCTGAGGCTTAAATTAAACAGAATTATTTATCAAATGTCCCAGCCATTAGCCCTGTCTCTAGTAACAGCCATGCCAGAACCTCTCCCCCTCTCCTCCCACATACATTTCCCTTCCCTTCCAAAGGCTCAGTGAGATCTAACAAAATAAAATAAAATAAAATAAAATAAAATAAAATAAAATAAAATAAAATAAATACCTCCCCTCATTTTCAAAAAGAGGGAAATGGCAATAACAATAACAAACAAACAAGTGAAAACAGGGCTGGGTGCTGGATGATTTGCATGACTCTGACTGTGCTGCATCCCTGGGGGGCAGTGATGCCCCCCGAGCCCCTCCAAGGATCACAGGAGTCTTGTGAGGGTGGCAGTGCTGCTCACTGCCATTGACCTTTCCTTCATCCTCATCCTCAGCCTGCACAAGCCAGCCAAGCCTTCATCTGTATGAACAAATCAGAGACCCAGGGTGGTGTGAGCTCACTGCCACGTAAATTTGGGGTGATGCAGACTGCTCTTAGCACTCATGCATTCCCTCAGTCCTCTTCCAAGGACTGATGCTCTCTATGCCACCACCAATATCCACCCCATCCTCGCTGAGGAGCACCCTGGAAAACCAAGCTCTCATGGCTGAGAGTGTGCATTTCATTTCTTCCTTTTGGGATTTCTCTTTAGGTTTTTGTTTTGTTTGGTTTGGTTTTTTTGTTTGTTTGTTAGGTTTTGGTTTTGGTTTTTGTTCTTTGGTTGATGAGAATTTAGATTTCAGGAGAGCTGGTGCATATTTCACCTCTGCCACAGCAGCTGGGCTTTATCTGGGGTGAGACCTTGCAATGAAAGTCAGACTCAGCTCTGCCTTGCTGCTGGTGCTCAGAGCCCCAAGTCAATCATCAAGTTATTTTGCAATGTAAGGTAAATCTGTAGTCTCTGGTAATGTGGCAAATGATCTTGTTGCTGAAAGAAAATCAATAAACTGGCTGAGCCTGGAAATTTTTATTTCTCTGGCTTTAACATTTTATCCCATAGGTTCTGTTTGTCTGATCGAGTTTTTTTTCTCTGGGACAAAATCAGTGTGACAGACATGAAATTTCTGTTTACACTGAGAAACTTTGTTCTTTCCTGTTTTCCTGCCTAAGCAAACTAAACACTTTAAATTTTAGTCATCTCCAGCATGCCTGCCCTGCAGGAATCTTACTTGTGCTATTTGCAGAGAAATGATGCTGAATAAAAGAGCACAACTCATCCCTTGGTATTTTACACTTCCCCTACCCTTGGCTAATTATCAGAGATTTCAGTTCTATTTAGTATTTCTTCCCAGCTTTGTCCAAATTATTTGTCTTGAACAATTTTTGTCTTGAACAATTTTTGTCTTGAAAGCGTGTTGAGTTCAGTCTCCCCATGGGAATCCCAGGACTTCCACTCCAGCCAGGAAATGCTGTGAGTGCAGCCTGCTCCAAAGCAAATAAATCAGCTTGCACGAGGAAAAGTGGCAGGAAAGTCTTCCCTCTAAAATATCATTCACCTCTTGGGCCAAAGTCTAGAACTGCTTCTGTTTGACTTGCAGCACTTTATCAGTTCCCAAATGAAATAACCACACAGTTAGATACAGTCCAAAGCTGTCAGAAAATGTGGCAAACATGGGGATAAGAATCCCACAGAGCTGTTATGAAGCCTCTATTCTTATTTATTTATTTATTTATGTGTATAAAGACAAACTTTACAAATATAAAGAAGGTATGGATTTACCATCTTTAAAGAAGAGAGGTCTGTGTTTCATTTAATATTTTATTACAATATCACCCACAAAAGTTATTTTAAGCTCTTGTTTACTAACTGGAGGCTTGTCAGGATGCTTTGAAATGATATTCAAAGGGAACCTGTGTTGAAATAAATGAAGTAATATACATGATTAAGATAAACATAGCAATTGTCTGATTAGGTATACAAGTAATACAGTAAATCTTATTTGAAAGTATGTTCTGACTGCCTCCTGAGCTGGGAGGCAATTAAAAATTAAAAAGCATTGAAAAATGCAACTCAAAATTTATCAGGCCAGAATTGTTCTTTAGATAAAGGGCAAAGAAAAGTCCCAAGGCTTAGTGGTCACTCCAAAGAAAGGAGGAGTTCAGGCTTTCTGAGTGGACTCTATTTTGACAAAACAAGTCATCCTATGTCTGCATTAAATCATAACCTGAAAATAAAGGGCATTTCAAATGTCACAATGATGTAGCTCTCTGACATGGCTGTATTTTGCTAAGAAACCTATCTTTAGCTAGATTTTTCTTTAAAGTTTGTATAGGACTCTGCATCCTTTTGATGTTCTGCTGCAGCACCACAGAGATAACCTCAATTCTGCCCTTTTTCCACTTGTCTGAGCTGGACTGCCCAGCCTTAAGCTCATTGTCTCTCTGTGGCAAATATTCACTTCAAGGAAGACATTGAGGGGCTGGAGCATGTCCAGAGAAGGGCAACAGAGCTGGAGAAAGGTCTGGGGAGTGAGCCCTATGAGGAGCATCTGAGGGAGCTCAGGGGGGCTCAGCCTGGAGAGGAGGAGGCTCAGGAGTGACCTTCTCACTCCCTACAGCTCCTCTCGGGATCTCCTCTGGTCGAGATGACCCCGAGATGGATTAAAAGTCTCTTTTTTCCCAACCCAGCTGTAGAAAAGGAGTCAGAAGTCTTTGGTCAAAATCCCAGGTGTCTTTGGCTTCCTGCCAGGGTCTCTGAGCTCCTGCCAGGATCTTGAGGCACCCAGGGCACCCAGAGGGATGTCCTGGGTTCTGACAAGCTCCTGACAGGAGGGTACAGCCAGCTGGGGTCAGGCTCTGCTCCTGGGAAACAGGATCAGAGGACACAGCCTCAAGCTGAGCCAGGGGAGGTTCGGGTTGGACACCAGAAAAAAAATTTATTCACAGAATGGGTGTTCAGGCACTGGAATGGGCTGCCCAGGGAGGTGATGGAGTTCCCATCCCTCGAAGTGTCCAGGGAATGATTGGATTCAGCACTTTGGGCTTTGGTCCTCTTGACACAGAGGTGATCAGTCAAAGGTTGGACCTGATGATCTTAGAAGTCTTTTCCAACCTAAATGATCCTATGATTCTGTGAAATACAGATCCTGTTTCTCCTTTTCCATATTTTTGCTCTGGTCCAGACCCATATAAAGGTCAGTGCAAAATGTCACAACTGTGCTCATGCAAGGTCAGCCAATGCCAGTAATGCTGCCTCAAAGCTAATTACCCCCTAGTTTTGGGAGGGGGGAGTAAAATTATGAATATAATATGGAATTTAACAAACACAAAAGAGCATCTAATTATTTTGGTTACATTGTTATCCCCAGACACTTTCTAACTCTGGACAGGATCTTTTCCTCTAGGGCACGAGGTAATTGCTTATTTCCTTGTACACTTCAGTGATGGTTCTGGAGTAGTTAATGATTTATTAGGAGAGCTGGGAATGTTCAGCTGCTTTTCAAGTCAGCCAGCATCGCTGTGCCCAGCACCTCTGATGCTGATAACAAAAAATCCAACAGCCCAGAATCAGGGTCACTAATCAGGAGTGCTGCCAGGCGGTGACACAGTGATGACAAAGGCTCTCTGCAGAGATTCTCCTCCTGCCATGAGTCAGGCTTTGGGAAGAAAAGATAATTCTGGTGTTCTGAGGACTCTCCCACCCCTTGTTTACCTGCTGCAAAAACCTCCTCCAAGCCAGGGGAAGCCCAGCTGCCTTGGCACAAAGCCTGTGGTCAGGCTGGAACTCTCCCCAGACTTACAGGTAGTCAAATTTTGCATCAATTCAATTTTCAATGACTCATGATGGAGTGATTCAGTCCCTCTCTGGACAGCCTTCAAATGGATCTGACCTTTCTTTCAAAGCTTGACCTCAGGTGGGGATTTAGAGGAGGAACAGGAGGGTGATTCAAGCACACACACCAGGGTCAGGAGACTTTAGCCTGACAAGGTGAAGCTCACAGAGGAAGAGCTGTCACTGCACAGATACCCCTGATTGCTGCTTTCCTGCTGCCTTGGATCCATTAGCATGGGCAGGGATAGGGCAGGGAAGCCACTGCAAGGCAGAACAAGAGCATTGGGAATGAAATGTGTCAGTGAGGCAAGACCAACCCTTTGTACAAGACTTAGCCTTGCCCTGGGGTGTCTTTTTTGCCCAGGACAAGCTGGGACACACTAATGTTAAACATCAGTAGAAGGGTGTATGGAGAAGTATTTGTGGGGGACACACCAAATTCTCTGAAAGGACAAAGGTCCATCCCTTTTCAACCTCTCTGATACCTCCTGCCAGCTACCTGTGTTGTCTCCAGACACCTCTCAGAGCACAGAAATAGTGATTTAACACCCAAGCAGTCAGGCAGGGGAGTTTGAAGACCTGTCCCTGTGCAGGGGACTTGCAGAGGGACTTGCAGAGGGACTGAGGACCCATCGCTGCTGGGGAAGCAGAAGGAGCTGCAGGACATGGTTTGAAGGATGCAGAAATCCAGTGTGGGGTTGATTTTTGTGCTTTGAGAGATGGGGAAGGCAAAGCTCTGAGGGGAGACAAGCACCAGAGCAGGACCCACTGACATCTGGGAAAGACTTGCCAAGCCATCCCTGTGGAGGCATCTGCTCTCACAAATCCAGCAAGGTAGCAAACATCTAAAGTAGGTGGTCAGTCAGTCTGAACTCTCTCTGTTGTCAGTACTTATCCAAAATTGCCAAAATGTGGTTGGACAAGGCTGGGCTCAGCCTGGCAGTCACCTCCTGAGTGCAGCACGTCACTCTTACCATCACCAGCTAATCACCACCGAACAGCAGCTTTTTGAGGATGCCCTGAGCAAAGACATGTACAGGTCCAGGTCTACATTTAACCCATGGTGATCACCCTCCACACCTCCCTTCCCTGCCTGTGTCACATATTTTGTATCTACAAAAGTGCAGTATTAAATGGTTTCTCTTAAGCACCTACATCTTTATACCATCCCAAATGGTTCAGAGGCAAACTCAGGTTGGGCAGGACCTGCTCCACTCCTCCTGTGCTCCACCACTCTGTTACTTGGAGGAAAATTAAAGGTTTTGAATGAATAAGGAGGAACTGCTGGGTTTAGGAAGTTCCTGGAAAAATTACTATCTTGAGCCCACCTCGCCAAAGTCAGGTCTCCTGTGCTCCAAAGTGACCCCATTCCCAAAGCTTCCCTCCCCTTCTTCTTGTGTGTTCCCACTCTTCAGTGTCCTCCACATCAAAAATCCTCTTGCTTCACTCAAAAACTCATTTGTCTCAGTTGTTTGACTTAACACCAGTTTGGGGAGCCACCAGTACCCTCTGTACCCTGCTGCAGACAAGAGGGGCACGAGCCTGATGTGGAACATTCTGTCTTCTCCTGAAGGCTTGTTTTTTGGGAACTCTCTGTTTTCAGAGGTTACTGGCTTGCTCTTATCATGAAAGCTGCCCCTGGCAACACTCGTCCTTCCTTTGTGAGAAAAACATCCCAGGCCTGAAGTTACATAAGTGTCACATGGGTTTAAGGCATTTTTTCCCCTCTCACTCATAAGTGTCAGCCAGAGTTTCTTATCCACAGGCTGGGAGTCCGGGAGCAGTTTGTGTCTCTTTGGCTCCCCTATCTCATCACAGGGCACTTTTCACTTCAGAAATCTCTCTTCCCTTCTTCAGGCTGCTCCTCAAGTCAGGGGAAGAACAATCAACTGATGTCTGAAGCGGGGGTCAGCCCAGACAGGGGCTTGTCAGGGGGCATTTGTGAGCTGGAAAGATGCAGGGTTCTGACCCTTTCACCTCACATTTCACTGGGACGGGTTTGAACTGGTACTTTTCCCAAGCATCATCCAAGGGGGCACCAAAGAAAGTCCCTAAAAACTGCTGTAAAAACTACACAGCAAGAGTCCCTTTGCTTGCCAAGTGACCGTGTTCACAAACATGTAGATAAGCATGAAAAACTCTGGAAAACAGAGACAAAAAGCAAGAGAAAGAAAAGAAGTCCCAGGCTGCCCCCGTACTCGAGCACTGAGCCAGGCCCAAGATGGAAAAGCCCAACACATCTTTGCCCTTTGCTCTGTTGTGGGAATGTTCCTGCAAAAGCATTGCCAAAATCTCCCAGAAACCACAACCTCTCAGGGTGGGAAGCTGTGGTTGGTTCCTCACAAGAAACACAAGACAATCCCAAACAGGAGTTAGGCTGAAATGTCTCACAAATTGGACAAGATTGATAAGATGGGAAGAGGTCATCCCATTTTTTTCCTGACCAGGAATAATTCCATTTATAATGGTTGTGAGCAAGACACTTTTAGAGGGAAGCACAGGATTTGGATGAATGCCTCTTGTACCTCTGAAATTTGCCTTGCTGATCTGTAAACTGTTCCCATGACTCAGCCACAAATTCCAGCCATGGTTTAATACAGGTCTTTTTTTCCCCCCTGCTACATATGCCTGATTCACTTCTTTTCACAGAATCATAGAATCATTAAGCTTGGAAAAGACCTCCAAGGTCAAGCCCAATAAAATAAAATTCAGCTAAATAGATGCAATGTCACAGAAACAGAGTTGCTGCCAGGCAAGGAAATAGTTTCCAGAGCTGAGGTTTGTGTTCTTGTTCTCCCTTTTTCCTACACGCTTACACATTACGGTTGGCAGAAAAGTTTAATATCTAAAATCAGAGTCCCACTGTGGACACTGTGATGTTAATGATCCAGCCAATGCCCTTAATCCTTTAGAAGGGTGTAATGCATTACCTGGTTTTGGTTTAAATAATTTTTACCTCTTTTTTCTGATCCAGCGATGTTTTTCAATATCTGTACAGGCCACCACTGGGCTCTTTTGATGTGAACTGTCACCGATCAGGACTGATGATACAGTCAAAGTGTGACATGATGGGTTTCTTCACACCTCAGTCATCCATATCCTGATGAGAGAAGTTCCAGATCAATTGTGTTGCTGTGCATAAAACACTCTAAAATAAAAAAAATTTGATACATAGCTGTTTTTGAGGTTTTATTTGGTTGGGTATGTTTTTGTTGGTTGGTTTATTTCCGTTACAGAGTACAGGAATATATCTTGTTTAATATAAACTCAAAATGAGGGAATAAATGTAAACCAAAAGCAACTTAGACCCTTGGGGCCCCTACAAATAAGGGAGCAGCTGAGCTGCAGATTTTAGTGCTTGGCTTATGCCAAAACGTCTCTCTTTAATGTTTTCCTTTTGATTTTTCAGTTAAAATTTCAAGAGATTGAAATTCCCTACTAATTTTACTTCTCCATAATGTTGTAACGGGTCATTAATACGTGCAGTTTATTAAGCAGGCAATAATAGCATTACAACAGGAAAGGAAGGGAAAAAATCAGTGCAGTAACTCAATCAAGTGGCTCAGCCTGCAAAACGGGGCGAGGGCTTCTGGGTTTCACGTCTGACCTTGAGACAGCCCTGTCCATCTGTTCATTCATCTTCAAAATGGTAACCTGCATTATGGATGTGCTGCAAGCTTCCAGTCCTGCCTAGGGAGACCTCGAGGAGCAGGTGATGAGTGGTACCCCGGTGCCCCTCACAAACCGAGTTGGCAGCACAGCTGGCAGGGAAATCCTGCCACCTGAGACAGGGGAGCAGTGCCTGTGAAACCGCACAAGCACCCGCTGTTCCCTTGTTTCCGTTTCTTTTAGCAAACTTTTATCATCACCGTTGATTGTTCTGCTGGTACTGGTCAGCAGCCGACCAGCCCTCGATCAATTAGCTGAGCAGGCATCACGCCCCATCACCTGCCTAATTGCATCCCTGAAAGAAACGCTGCTCAGCCCAGTAATGCTCTACTCAAAGGTAATACAGTTGTTATGGGAAGCTGCTAATGGTGCTGCACCTCGCTTGGAAACAACACAGCTGTTAAAAACTCATTTGGGAGGAAGACACTGATGGTAGGTATCGAGAGGAGAAGTGATGGAAAGCCTCTGTGTTTGCTGTTCTAATTGTTTAGTGCAGGAAAATGGGCCGAGCTTGTCATCTCTGCCTTTGTTTTAAAGACAGAGCCCGTAATGCGAGGGCACGCACGAGGAGGAAGGGGCACACGGGCACTGGTAGGGGCTGGCATTGGCCCATGGGGGTCACCACACAGCTTTTCCATCAGCACCAAATCTGCCTCTACAATTACACCTCTCTGAGGAGATAATTGCACGTTTCATGGCAGGCAGAGCAGTCCTTGGTGCTGGCTCCTAAATAAAAACGCCTCTCAGAAGAGTTTGACACCGGAGGCTGCAAACACCATTTGGGTGATCTGCTGAGGGGATTGGTGTGTGCACAGGGATAGCAAAAATACTGTGTGTATACTACATTGGGATGATCCAGACTGCCTAAACCATGTCTTGTTATATTGGGATGATCCAGACTGCCTAAACCATGTCTTGTTATATTGGGATGATCCAGACTGCCTAAACCGTGTCTTGCTACATGAGGATGATCCAGATTGCCTAAATCATGTCTTGCTACATTGGGATGATCCAGACTGCCTAAATCATGTCTTGCTACATTGGGATGATCCAGACTGCCTAAATCATGTCTTGCTACATTGGGATGATCCAGACTGCCTAAATCATGTCTTGCTACATTGGGATGATCCAGACTGCCTAAATCCCTCGTGCCTTCAGCAGGAGGAGATCTCTGAAGGTTGAAGCCAGGAAGCTGAAGCCGAACCAGCAGAGTAGGAGGCACCAGGCAGAGATGGGTACCTGAATTCCTGCCTTTCCTGGAGCTTGGGTCTCCCATCAAATATCTTCAGTCACTTTGAACTCCCTTGTGAAATCAGAGAGCTCCTGCTCCCCAAAACACCCCCAGTGAGGGAGCCAGCACCCAGCCTGTGCAGGATGTGCTGGCTCTGTGCCTCCTGAGGGGCTGTCACATCAGAGGTTGAGTTCCTAAGCAGCAAGGACAGGGTCAAACCTGCAGCTCCTCAATTCCCTCCTCCCACAGGCTGTGGCTGTGCCAAGACTCAAGCTTTCTCCATACGCAGCTCTGGAGCTGGAATGGCCAAGGTGGACCACTGCCAGGCCAGAGAGATGGAAAATTAGACCACCACCCCACAGAGCAGGCCACACACAGGAGGACAGAGCTGCTCTTTGGCCTCTCCTCACAGGACCATTCCGAGTTTGCCAGTCAATGTCTCTCACCTCCAAAGGGAACAGGTCATGCTTAAAGCAGGGATCAGCACCCTCAGAGAAGACTCAGCAACACCCAAGGATCACTGGAGCCAGTGTCACATCACTTCATAGTTAGGATGGCTTTCTCTGAAGCCTAACTTTGATTTTCTTTATTCTAATTTATTCCTGCTCCTCCTGCATAGACATTCCCCACCATCCCAGATTAGAAATTCCTGGCACACAGAATAGGACTGTCTGCTCATTTCCACATTCTGCTCAACATTTTCTTTGGTCACACCTCTGTAATATTTAATAAGCCCTCACTGGATGTGACAGCAGTCATATGCCAGAAGCACAGACATGGCATTAGTCATATTTCCTCTGGGCTGGAGTAATGCAATCATGGCTGGTAATTAAAACTTCCCCATACGAAGGTTTGGCTTTATGCTTTTCCTTTTGTACATTCAAAATCTAGAAAATTTTTCCTGATGATCAGCCCTGTCTGAAGTGGGCAACATCTTGTGAAGGCAGTGCCAGAACACCAAGGAACTAGGGAAAAACAAGTGAAATTTTAAAAAAAAATAAATAAAGAAAAAGAATAACTACATGAAAACAGTAAGATAGATGGAAAAATGAGTGAAGGACTATCTGCAAGCCACAAATATCTTGGGCCATTTTCCAGTACCTGTGCAAAGTGGAGTGGCAACACAACTCTACCTCTAAATTCCCTTTTTATGAAGAGCTCCCTTGGAAGTAATTGAGAATACTTCTGTGAACAAGGGTTTGTAGGATCACACCTGAAAACCTTTAAGCCATTTGGGCAGGAACCTCATCTTCCTATGCATACACAGGTGCAAGAAATAAACACAAAATCCCTGTTCAATTATATGTCATAGTCAAGACCATGTTGGATCTGTTCTGCGCTCCATTATAAAGAGTGGATCTACTCACCAGCTACTGGAACTGAAAATATCATTCTGTTTTTGCAGATACAATGTCAGAATCAGAGGGACCCCATGTTTAGGATGAACTCCTCAAGCAGGCCTGTCCTTTAAGGCGTGGTCAGGTATGCTTGTCCTAGTAAATTAAATAGTGTGAATACAGAATGGCTTGCATTAATTGCTGTGTCTCTTCCTTCCCCTCAGACTGGCTGCTTTTATCCAAATTTCTCAGGAAGAAAAGCCCCCAGCCCTTGTCATCACCCCACCAATGCCCAGGTGTCCCACAGAAGAGTGGCAGGTGGCATGAGCCAAGCTTGTGATGGAAACTGTGCTGCCACTTTGCATTGTTCCAGCATGCTCCCTGCTGCTTTTAGTTCCCAAAATCAGGTTTTCCAGCCCTCTGCCCAGTTCAGGCAGCCCCACTGCCTGGGCAAAATCCCCTCCAGGGATGCACCCTCGGAGCAGGGTTGTGTTACCAGGGGGGATTTCACCTGCACCAGGTGTCCCCTGGCATTTTTTATCCTGTCTCCACCAAAATGTGGTGGATTTTTGCTGCCAACTGCCCACAGGTGCCCTCAGGAGGAACTAGGCAGCTGCTTCTCCTGTGTCCCAGCAGACTCGTGTTGGCAAGTTCTGCCAGAGTGAAAGCAGATCCTTTTGGGATCTGAGCATGCTGAAAACACACATCTCCTGTCCCTCAGCTTCAAAACAATACTGCACCTCCTTTTGCAAGCCCACTCCTTCTTTCCAGTTCCCAGGGATCTCTGAAAGGTCATGAAAGCTGCAATAACAATCTTTAGCAATGTCTCTTTTCTACTTGTGCTATGTGCTGGACACTGCTCAATGAAACATTTACCTGAAGGGCATGAAAACCCCCCCTCAGATGCACACACATATATCCTGTGGGTAAAAGATCCTTCTAATTGCAGCAGGAAATGTGACATTTCAGACTGGATGGATGAAGGCACAAAGCATCCCTGGTGAGGAAGAGTCCTGCGGGGATCAGGAGAGGGAGTGGGCAACGGAGCTGCTCCTTTCCAGCTCAGTGCCAACGTGCTGTGGAACATATTTTCTTTAATTTAATAAACAGGCCTTCCCTCCCTCACACTACCCACTGCTCAGGAAGCAAATCCAAAGCAGGGAGAGCCTGTGTTGCAGTAAAGGTGAGAAGCTGGTTCTGGTTGTAAGAAAGTTCCTCTGCTCGTTTGTGCCACATGCAGATTATCTCCTGATTCCAGGCTGTTAAAGAGGCAGGTGGTTGGTTCATTGCCATTGACAGACTTGCAGTTACCATTTAGTTCTTTTCTATCTCAAAAGGGAGGAAATCTGTTTCACATTTATTTGAATACAAATATATATCTTAAAGCTGCTTTACTGCCTGTTGCTGTCCACTTCCCCAGGCTGTCACAGCTCCTGCAGGAAAGCCAAAAAATTATGGTAGATTCAGACCTTCACCTCAGTGTCAACCCACATAAATGCAACGGAATACCACTAGCTGAAAGGCACTTTAAGTGACACATAGACACATTGACACATGAGCACACAGACAATAAATTATCCATCTCTAATTTAAAAAAAAAAAATCTCATCTCCCCTTTTCTGACCACCAACCACTCCCTCTCAGGCACACATTTGCTGCATGCATTTTTTTATTCTGTTTTTCTTCCTTATCCTGCCTCCTTTCACAGGCCCAGCCTCTGGCATGGGGTGGGAGGTGCTGGGGGCAAGGCTCAGTCCAGGGTGCCCAGTACCTGGAGACCCAGCAGAGCCAGCACTGATGAGGTGGGCACAAGGTCCATGAGAGGCCACCAGGAAGGGCTGATTGCTGCATGCTGAGCTCAGACTCCTCAAGGCTTGAACATGCCAAAACTGGGACAGCGCTGCCATCACCAAAGACACCTTCCTGCAGACAAGATGATTTTTAGAAAGTCTTTCAGGCTGGTGCACCTGCTGAGCCTCCTGTGGGCAGTGCAAGAAAGGTGAGATTCATCTTGGATCCATAAGTTTCATCCTTCCCTGGCAAGGCCTTGGCTCAGCACATAAGGGAGAGGAGGACTCCCCACGGGGAGGCTCTCCCCATGCAGAAGAAGCATCAGCAGTGCTTTCAGTGAGCAAGCTGGGCAGGATCAGGCATCAGGGCCAGATGGATCTCCAGGCATTACTGGGATGCTCACATGTAAAACAGGAGACACTATTCCATGCACTGAGGAAAAACTGAGCATTTCCTCCAGTGGCAGCTCAGTGTGAAGTGGCTGGTTTAACCCCTAGAGCTGGGAAATGTTTCACGGCACCGGTGGGCACCTTGTCCTTTCCTTGCCACGGCCATCAGGGTGGAGGGGAGAGTGTCAGGAGGGACACACACTCTGCTCCTCCCATCCACCTCCCATTTGGTGACAGCTTGGTGACAGCTGGCAGCTCGGTGACAGGTATGGCAAGGCACATCAGGGGAGGGGACACCCCATGCAGGGACACAGAGGTGAGTATGGTGCCTTCTTGGGGTACCTAAAAACAGAGGCCAGACAAAATTAAGAGAATAATTAAGTAATAATTAAGAATATAATTAGAATAATTAAGAGAATAAAAAAGTGGTTATATTTATTAAAGGGCCTTCAGGTACATTTTGAAGCCTCCCACCAGCGGCTACATCCAAATTGGACAATGGGTCACAGGTTTTCATATTTTTATAAGTTTGGTGCATTTGCATATTGGGGGTTAATCTTCCAATTACAGCTTCAGGTAATGAAGTAATTTACCCCAAGTTTGCTCCCCCCAACTCACTTTTGTTTCCATCTCTGGGGCCTGAGGCAGTGAGGTGTCCTTGATTCCCAGGCCTGGAGAGGAATTGTGTCTGACCAAAATGGGAAAGCAGTAGCTGACACTCTTCCAAAATGGACAATGGGTCACAGGTTTGCATATTTTTCTAAGTTTGGTGCATTTGCATATTGGGGGTTAATCTTCCAATTACAGCTTCAGGTAATGAAGTAATTTACCCCAAGTTTGCTCCCCCCAACTCACTTTTGTTTCCATCTCTGGGGCCTGAGGCAGTGAGGTGTCCTTGATTCCCAGGCCTGGAGAGGAATTGTGTCTGACCAAAATGGGAAAGCAGTAGCTGACACTCTTATGGAGTTTAGAGTTACACACTAAAGAATTACAAGACTACAAATGAATGAAAATATAAAAACTAAAATCCTAAGGCATCAGATATTTGCCCACAGGACACTGACCATGGCACAGGCAAACCTGACTCAGTGAGAAAAGGGATCTGGGTGTGAGTGGCAGCATCATCCTGGGAGCAGGTACCAGGCTTTGGGCTCGTGGCAGCTGCAGCAGGGATGTCCCTTGGCAGGGTGTCACCACCACCAGGTCCTTCCCAGCCCCTCTCCATCTTTGCCTCACTGGCATCTTGATTTTCCTGATACTTGTCATTTCAGTATTACAGTACAGCTGTACTTGAGGTAAAAATTTGTTGTCTTGGCGGAAAGGAAAAAAAAAAAAGTAATTTACTGTGAAGCACTGGCTGAAAATCATTTTCTGAACCACTGCACAATTTTAATCAGACGACCATACTGTATCCAATCAAGGGAGGATTTGTGAGGGGGGCAGAGGGGTGTTTCACTGTGGCCTTCCCCAGAGGACAGTAAATCCAAGCTCTGCTCAGGAAGACGAGACATCTCGGGCTTCACAGCCTGCCCAAACCTAATTTGCACTAGAATTACATGGCCATTACTAATGTATACAGTGGCTCAAATTGATTACCTTGCTATTAGTAAGAGCAACACTCTGGCTTTGGCGATGGCAGCTTCCGACAGAGGAGGAGGACAAAGGGGTAAGAGAAAAGTGAAACTGCTTTGTATGTGGGGATGGGGGGGGTGAGGGGCTGAGGAGGACCATGGGGATGAGGAAGGTCATGCTCTAGGGAGAGTTCAGCATGAAAGAGAGTGTGCAAATGCCTGGACTTCACATCTTCTGTGCTTGTCGCATGTTGCATTAAAAAAATATCACCTGGTTTAGTCTTCAAGTCTCTGAAATCTCAGCACACGTAACAGGAGTGTCTCTAACTCAGGACTCCTAAGGCCACAGGAAACCCCAGATCTCCCAGGGTTCTCCTGTTCATGTGTGCTGCACTGGGGGTCCCCAAACACGCTCCTGCACAGCCTCACCCACCTCCTCCCATCACCTACAGCCCCTGTGGGGCACAGACTCGCACCCTGCAGCACCCACGAGCTCTGCAGAGAATACTGCATCCTCCCTTGTTGGCCCAGTGGCATCCAAACATTCTGAGCACTTTAGGGACAGTAGATGCACTTTAGCAGGACAGTTCCCATGCCTCTTTTTCCTACATCCCCTCTATCCTCCTGAAACGGGGAATGTGGAGTTCAAACGCCCAGTGCAAATCAGGCACAAGAATTGAATATTGAATATTGGTTGAATATTGGCCTCCAGTGTTTCCAATGTGTGTGTCTGCTTTTCATATGACTTTGGAGAAGAACATGGCCTGCCCTGGACACCGAACACCTGGCAAGGACTCAGGGTAAGCAAGCCCAGAACTGAAAATGTTGCTCTGCTCCCAGTGGGACTTACCCCGATGGCAGCAACAGCAATTTCTTTCCTGAAATCTCCCACACGCTACAGCACAGATCTCACATAATGAAAACACAACCCTGGAGCCAAAACTTCTCTCCCACACAGCCACACACCGATCCCAGCTCCACACAAACACAGATTTTACATTCCCACCCACGGGAATCCCCCCACACTTTAAAACACCTGAAGACTGGAGCAGAGACAAGAGAGGATGGGGAAATTTCCATGCGGATTTTCGCTGCTCCTGCGCAGATTTTTCCCTTTAAATTTGCTTGATATTCCAGGATGCCTGTGACACAGGACAAGGAAAGTAAGGTGTTGTCTCCCAGGATAATCTCTGCATTTGCTCTTTAACCCTGGCAGAATTTGCAGGTCTCCAAAGCCCCCCACAGGCAGTGGGGAAAGGCAGCCCTGTCACCAGCATGCCTCCCACCAGTGAGGTCCTGAACTCTCAGTGAGCACTACTGGATTCTGTGATTAGATTTCCCTCAGCTGGAAAGTCAGTCTGATGTATTAATAATACAAAAATACTAGGGTAGTATTGTATTTGTGGGGTCCCCCGTGGCAGGAAGGAAGGATGAATCTGACTCCATGTTCTCAGAAGGCTAATTTATTACTTTAAGATACTGTATTATATTAAAGAATACTAAACTAAACTATACTAAAAGAATACAGAAAGGATATTACAGAAGGCTAAAAAGATAATAATTAAAACTTGTGACTCTCTCCAGAGTCCTGACACAGCTTGGCCCTGATTGGCCAAAGAGGGAAAACAACTCACGCCAGAATCCAGTGAAACAATCACTACAATCTCCAACCACATTCCAAAGGAGCAAAACACAGAAAAAGCAAATCAAATAATTATTGTTTTCCTTTCTCTCTGAGGCTTCTCAGCTTCCCAGGAGAAAAATCCTGGGCAAAGGGATTTTTCCAGAAAATGTGAATGCCACAGGGTAGCAGTAGGAGTAGCAGTACAGATGTCTTCAAGATGCAGATAAACCTTTCTCAGGAGCTCCAGCACATCAGAGCTTGAGGTGAGCTGATGCCTGATGCCAGGGTGATGCTCTGTAGTCCTTCAATTCCCACTGAAGCAGCTCAGGTTAAGTCCAGGGATCTGCTGAGGGGCACAGTTTGGCATCCTCCCCTCTAGCAATGCCATCAGTTAGGTCAGCTCTCTCACCACTTTCAAATCTCCCAGTTTTAGCTTACCTTGCACCTTACAACACTCTGTAACCAAATCCAAGCTTAAGCCCAGTTTTACAGCCAGGCTGCCTAATCCTCTGTGTCCCACTGTGGCTCCCCAGGAGGTGGGCATGGCCACCTCACTTTTGGAGGCACTGCAGCAACGGAGAGTCGTGTAGACAGGAATACTATTTTTCCAAATAGAGGGAAGTAAAAGGAGGCTGGCAGGGACATGGGATGGTCTTTCTCCATGTGGATCCATCCAAGGAAAGATGGGACAGGACTGAGGGCTGTGAACATCAGCAGCTCAGCACAATTCCCTCCCTGGCTCCAGCCTGCTCGATGCCGAGCCCTGCCCCATCAGAGAGCTTATAGGGGAAACTTGCATGGGCTTTTATTTGTTGTATTGGGAAATATTTATTCTTGACACAAGCCAAATTTACTTCTGTGATCTGCTAAATATCTCTGCTCTGTTTCTTAAGCAGAGTTGGAAGCATTTCCTTCCAGACCTGTTTCCTGCCTCTCTCCCCACCCACTGATGGAGACACCAGGATGGCAGCCATGGTACTGCTCAACATTATCAGCCTCGTGTTCAGCTCTTGGGAGTGAGTATTTTGGGAACACTACGTTGCCACAGCTGTTCATTTTTCACGCAGCAGATGGGGAACCTGCCCTCTTTGAATGGCACCATGAGAAAGGCCAGTTGCTCCATCGTAATTTACAGCATGGCCAAGTGGGGGGTGTTCAGCACCAAGTTCCATCCCCGAGCATCCACACACATACACTTCAGATATTTTAAGCAAACACTCAAAGCTCTGGTTCATTCTTTTCCTCCAAACTACAGCAAAAGCAGAAAAGCCATTAATTGCACGGGCAGATGGTTATTAGGAAGCGTGTGAGATCTGGCTGCACCACCACTGTGTGGGTGGAGCTGATTAGATGGACCTGTATCAAAAAATAACAAAAAAAAAGAAACATTGAAACATTTCCTACATTTCCTTTGCTGCATGGTGAGAAAAGCTTTTCCCATGTGACTGCAGAAGACAATTCAAAAAATAACAGCAAAAGATGGACCTGTATAAAAAAAAAAAAAAAAAAAAAAAAAAACATTGAACATTGAAACATTGCTCCTCACCTCCCCACTGAGCCGAGTTACATGCGATTCCTCCCCAGCCTCACTGCTGGGAAACAAACACATGGGCACCAGGATGGGCACAGGAGGTTTCCTTCACCAGGCTGGCAAAGGTTAAACACATAAAGAGATCCAGGTGCTACAGTACCAGAGGTGCCACTGCTCTGCAAACTGCCCCCAAAAAGCCCTCCCATGGCATTTCAGATTCATCATTCCTTCCTTTGTTGTGGCACCCCACAAATACAATACTCCCCTCTTCCTCTGCTGTCCTCTGCTTCACCCACCTTCTGGCCCTACCTGGGGAAGCATCTTCAGAGCAGCTTCACAGTGGAGACCTCCCACCAAAAGCAGACAAAGCAAGGTTGCTGTACTTCCACAAGCCCACTCCACCCACCAGCACAGATGACAAAGGCACCTGGCAGGCAGGAGACTCAAATCCTCTGGAGCTGACACGGCTGTGTCCCCAGTGAGCAGCCCCAGGGACAGCAGGGCACTAGCTGCCCAGTTTGGCAGGAATTGTACAAACTAGGAGCATCCACCATAAAGGTCAGGGGATTCCAGTCCATGAACCAAATAAAACAAGGCTGTAAAAGCACATCTGCTTGGATACCTCACTAAATCAGGTGGTGTACTGGAAGAAGCATGAAATCATAGAATTGTTGAGGAAAGAAATCCTCAGATTTCTGGTTATCTTGCTGTATCTTCTGCCCTTCCAGTTGTTCCCTGGTGTATCCAATATACCTCACCTTATCAAGCAAGAAACTGTTTCTCCATAGTTTAATGAAGCACTCAACACAAGTAGCAAAGATAGATCTTTAAAACTACAGGACAAATTGAACATGGCTCTGAAATAAACCAACCACGCAAAAATTAAACTGAGAACTTTTAATTTCACTCCCCCTCTCCCCACCCAATTGTGTTTATAGATGTAAATCAACAGCACTGCAAGATACCAGTGCAGGGTTAAATCCTCAGTTAAATCTCATCTAGAAAGAAATTCATGAAGAAGCTGGAGACAAAATTGTCTTTGTAGCAGATACACAACTTGGGTGGTCAATGTGAATGCACTTCCAGACATTACTGTCAAAACCCTTATCTAGGAAAAATCATTCTCTTCATACTGCACTTGATATAATGCTTCAATATAATGCTTGAAACAGCTCATTTTAAACGGGTATTTCAGTATCACAAAGAGAAATACAGTTATTATGGGCCAGAGACACTCGAGCCATATCCCCCATCATTTTTGTCTGCCAGGGCTGACACTGTGGAAGGAGTCTGCCCTCAAAAGGCCAAACACCAAAGTGCACAGAGCACAGCCCAAAGTCCATGAGCTCAGCAGCAGCTCACCCCAGCATCCCCTTCCCATCTGCCTGCTGTCTCCCACCACTTTCAGCCTGATTCCAGCCCAGCAGAAAAAATCAAGAGCAGCCAGCCAGGAGTACACCAGAAAATCACTGTATCGCTCTGTGGACAGCCTAGCTGTTAACTTTCCCCTCTGATTTGGTTATTTATCTTGTAAAACAAACAAAGAAGAACAGTGGAAGAACAAAGAACAAATTTTTCCATTTCCAGGACTCCTGCTGTTTAGCTACAGCACAGAGCTTCGTTCCCACTGTCACTACAGATGCACATGATTAATTGTGCCACAGGAATGACAGATGGACGCAGACACCAGCACAGTTCTCATGGACGTTGAATCAATTACTCACAGAGGTGGCTTAAACAAGTGTGTAAAGCCTCACCCCTTTGCTATTACTCATCTTGTATTTCCTACTGTAAAGAAAGCACATTTTTTTTGCTCCATGCCAGACTCCACAGTTAATTGAGATCAGGAAAGCAGCAGGGGGGGAGCAGGTGAATGTTCTCTTTGGCACAGAACAGCTCTGGAAGAGGTTTCACGGTTCACCACCTGCTGCTGCCCTCCGAGGGGAGCTGAGGAACACCAACCATGCTCAAATGGGGCTGAAAATGATCCCAGGCCATGCTGTAAGCCACAAGGCATGGAAATTATGGTAATTGGGGCTCACAGGAATCCAAGGGGGCATGTAAGGCCTGAAGAGGTTCTCTGAGGCAGCAGCTGTCTCCATAGCAGGACTCCACAGGAATGCACTCAGTGCTTCTGCTGCTGTCACAGGAGCGAGTTGTCAGCAGCAAGGGATGGTACCTGGAGCTTGTCACACACACCTGGAGCTCCTCACACACACCTGGAGATTCTCACATACACCTGGAACTTCTCACACATACCTGGAGATTCTCACATACACCTGGAGCTTCTCACACATACCTGAAGCTCCTCTCACACACCTGGAGCATCTTACACACACCTGGATCTCCTCACACACACCTGGAATGCTTCACACACACCTGGAGCCCCTCACTTACACCTTGAGCTCATCACACAAACCTGGAGCTTCTTACAAGCACATGGAGCTCCTCACACACACCTGGAGCCCCTCGTGCACACCTGGCACTCCTCAGGCACATCTGTAGCTCCTCATGCACACCTGGAATGCTTCACACACACCTAGAATGCTTCAGACACATCTGGAGCCCCTCACTTACACCTAGAGCTCCTCACACACACCTGGAGCTCCTCACACACACCTGGAGATTCTCACATACACCTGGAGCTTCTCACACATACCTGAAGCTCCTCTCACACACCTGGAGCATCTTACACACACCTGGATCTCCTCACACACACCTGGAATGCTTCACACACACCTGGAGCCCCTCACTTACACCTTGAGCTCATCACACAAACCTGGAGCTTCTTACAGGCACATGGAGCTCCTCACACACACCTGAGCTCCTCATGCACACCTGGAGCTCCTCACACACACCTGGAGCCCCTCGTGCACACCTGGCACTCCTCAGGCACATCTGTAGCTCCTCATGCACACCTGGAATGCTTCACACACACCTAGAATGCTTCAGACACACCTGGAACTCCTCACACACACCTGGAATGCTTCAGACACACCTGGAACTCCTCACACACACCTGGAATGCTTCAGACACATCTGGAGCCCCTCACTTACACCTAGAGCTCCTCATACACACCTGGAGCTCCTCACACACACCTGGAGCTCTTCACACACATATGGAGCTCCTCACACACACCTGGAGCTCTTCACACACACCTGGAGCTCCTCACACACATCTGGAGCTCCTCACACACATCTGGCACTGTGCCAAGGCAGGTTTTGCTATGGATGGACACAGATCTGTAGCACTGAGTTCTGCTTCAGCCATGCAAGGGTGTGTGAGCACCACAGGGGAGATCTGTAACCTCCCAGCCGAAGGGTGAAGAGAAAGGTAGGAAGCTGAATTAAAAAACAGAAGTAACTGAAATAATGGGCAAAAAGAGAACGCAAAGGGCAATGAACAGGTACCTGTTTGAAAGGGTGACACCATGGCAGTGCCCAAAGGCTGCCTGGACTCCAGTGAAGTACTCACTGGACCACCAAGAGGCACGTGAAAAATTTGGCATTTTGTTATTCCAGTCAACCCCTCCTCTTCCCAACATCTCCTACATTCTGCAAAGGGAAATGTGGCTTCTTGTTTTGCAGTTTACTACTTTTGTTATGTCTGATAGGATTTACAAACACAATTCTGGGCTAAAATTGAAATGAGCAAGCATTTTGTCAGGATTTCACACAATTTTTCTCTAATTCATGTGAGCAGTAGGCTTTTATGATGTCCTTAGCCAGTGACATTTCTCCGGATTTAAATGTCTGGATTTTGAGTACATGTTTTTGGCAAACACAAAAGTGTCCTGGGAACCATGGCTTGCTTTATGAAGTGATCTGCTTTGGGATACTGGAACTGAGCACAGAAGAAGGAAACTGCAGAGTTCTCAGAGTCTCCAGCTGATGATTCAGAGCATTCAAATAATGCTCCTGATTCATCCTTTATGAAAACAGCCCCATTCAGCCAGGCACTACATGACCCTTCTTTCATGTGAAAATTATTGAAGGTGTTTTTATGGCACAAACTCCAAATGTCAACTAATTCTCACTATCAAAAAAATTTCTAAATATTTCCAGATTTTACCCTTTCTTTCCAGATGTAAGATGTCAGAGGATACAAGTCACAATAAGTGGTACAAATAAAGTATGAAACTAATGAAAAAAAATTCATTTAATCTTCCAAGTAGATGCAAATCTGATAAACATCAGCTGCCACTGAAAAAGAACTGGAAATGCATTTTCAGTCAACATTCAAGTTTTGTTGCACAGTTTATAGTCCAAAGGCAGATGTTGAGAAAAAAGCCAGTGACTACAACAACCAAAAAGTAATGCTCACCTCTGAAATCAAACAATAAGCAAGAAAACATGTTTATCCAAACTTAGTGGTGAAAATTAAACGTTAAGTTTACATTAATTTGTGAAAACCCAAACTACACTGGCAGGCACTTGATTAAACTTTAGTTGTATTGGGGTTTTCTTAACAAAAAATTGCAGAATTATACATGATGAAGTAAGTTTGCTGCAAATGATAACAATTGTGAGCTCCAGACATGCTAAAGTATCCAAAGCACATGAGATCAGGAGAGGTTTTAGTTAATACAACTATGGGAATATCAGTTTATGTCTTACGTATCTCTAATAAAAGAGCGTTAAATGAAGTATTTTTTAATAAATTTTCAAAATATTCCAGAAAGTACAATTGCTTCTACAGCACAGCAGTGAGAGAGATTTGTGGGCAAAATTCCATTTAAACACATTCCAGCTGTACTCCCAAGGTGTCTACTGTTATTTTTGTGATATTCCTAGAAGAGATTCCACACAAATCCTAAGTCTGACATGCCAGGTGGAAAATAGCACAGAGCTTTTCCCAGAGGTCCAGTGATCTACTCAGGCCAGAAAGGGTCATTTACACTTCCCCTGCCTAAGTAGTGCAGCAAACCATGTGTTTGCATCATGTTATGCAAGAATGAGCACTATTCCAAGCCCATTAGCTTCCAAGTATTTCTTTATTGTTTTCACAGCTCAAAAAAGGATGATTCAAGGAGCCCCCGTCTTCGTGTCTGCCTTCAGTTCCCCTTTCCAAAAACCCAAACAACTTCCTGAATACTCAGCCAGCTCTCCCCTCTCTAGCTGCTACTGGTTTTTCCTGCAGCAGCTCTTCCTCCTTCTTCTTGTACAGCTTCAGGAGATACTCATCAGGCTCAATTCCTGCCTCCTGTAGCTCTGCCACGGCTTTCTCCAGCCGGCGCAGCGTCCGGGCGCTCTGCACTTTGCGGGCAGTGATGTACAGAGTGAATTCTTTGAAGCCCATCAGTTTGCAGGTATCCACCTCACAGATATTTTTAACATCTTTGGTCTTGTCCACCTGGGGGAAGAAAACTAAACCTGACATTCTTTCCAGGTCTTCAACACTGACTTGGAAGTCAGTGAGCTGGTGGCTGAAGCCTATGGGATCGTTTGGCACCACGAAAGCTCCCAGCACCAGGGGCTCTGAGGATGTTCTGCTCCTCCTGGCCAGGATCACCTTGTACAGGTGGGATGGTACAGCCACATCATCCTTTCCAATTACCTGCCAAAGGAAAGGATTGTTACAGATACAAAATCATAGCATTGTTCTGCTTGGAAAAGATCTTTAAAATTATCAAGTTCAATCACGAATGCAGCACTGCCAACACCACCACTAAACCATATCCCTAAGCACCACTTCTTCATGTTCCCTCCCTCTGGAGCTCCTCTCCTTTGTATAACTACAATAATTTATATTATAACATACAATAAAAGTTCCTGACCTGACAGTTCCAAATCATAGAGGTTTTAATATATATCTCAAATCACCTCCAAGTTATCATCTGTCACCTATTTTTTTCTATATTACCCACACCCAGGTAGCATTTAAAAGCTACTTTACCTAAGTAAGCATTTTTTTGAGGGGATCCAGATATAAAGTACATTCAGTGACTCATTATCCTTCTGGAAGAGAAGCCTATCCAAAGAAAATGCACCTATTTCTTCCATAAATTCCCTACAGTCCAACTTCAGTGCTCATACATGATGGGTTTCCTCCTGTGCCACTCAGACCAGGATCCAGGGATTTAAGGGGAGCCCCAAGAGTGGAGGATCAGGACTGTTAAAGTCTCACACTTTGAAGTGTATAAAGTCTCACAGTTTCACCCTACCTTGTGCCAGGGATAACTCCAAGGGAATACACCTATTGATGGCAAATGTGATCTCTCCAGGACTCAAAAAGTTACGCTCATGCATGCACTGAATTAAGCTTTTTTGTTTCTTTCCTATCGCTGAACTGAATCTGTCATCTTAAAGAGAGTGTAACAGGCTCACACATGGAAAATCTGAGTTTTGCATAACTCTCCTGTAAGTACCCTTCTCAAATCCATGCTTTTATTCTAATTGCAATGGAAGAAAAAGATGCAGGTCCCTTACAAAAACTACAAAGGCATTTTATTCTGTATATAAAATCCAGTAATTTGGTGCTGTTTCTAGCACTTGCAATACCTGATTGCAAAAGCACAGACTGATTGTTTTGATTTTTTTGACAGCTTTGTTAGATACAGTTAAAATATAATTTCAGGGAAAGCAGATATTTATCACATTAATTGAAAGTGTCAACAGTTCAGACATGCCTTGTCCACTCATATATTGAGTATAACTCAATCACGTAATAAACACTTCCTATGCACACTTTTTTTCTGATTATTCAGCCCTTCTGCAAATGGAAATACATTTTTAAAATTAAATTTTGCCTGTGGCAATTGAACCAAGATTCATGTTGGTCTATTCCAATATTAATTAAATTTGAGTTACAAATTCTTTCAGTGATTTCTGTCCTCTACCTCTGTTGCCAGTTTTTTAAATGATTGGTCCTAAAGTCTTACTGGTTAGACCAAAACCAGAGAAAGCACCTTCAGGAGAAAGGGAAAACTCTGATAAATTTTTTTTGTGTTTAGTGCAATAATGCAGTAGAAACATTACTCCTGTTTCTGGAAAGCACATGCTCTTAAGATTTCTTTACTGTGTTCTAAAATATCTCCCTCCCTTGCCCTAAATTAGGCTATTTAATAGTTTTGCTGTAGTCTAAACTTTTTTGATTGTTTGGTTTTTTTCAGAGGGTGGGGTTTTGTGTGGGTTTTGTTCTTGTTGTGGGTTTTTTTGTTTGGTTGGTTTGGGTTTTGGTTTTTTGAGGGGTGGTTGGATTATTTGGTTTTTATTTTCTTACAAAAGTTGTCATGGTTATGCCACCAACCTTCTCCCAGGTACTCTGCCTAGATATCAAACAGTCACTGAAACTGGTTAAGGAAAAAATGCCTTATGCCAAATCGCTCCCTTTCAATGATGACTGATGTGTTGATAGGGAAATGAGAGCTCCTGAGTATCAAAGCACTTTGCATTTAGCATTCTGTGTATGTGAAACCAGAGCTACACCTCCCCAGGACCAACACCATAAATAATCAAAGCTGACTGATGCACAGGTAATGCTCAAATGCACTAAAACCAGTGCAGCAACACACTGCTGTATCTGGTGAGTTAACACTGAATTACAAAATGAATGGAGCTGGGAGCTTTAACCTACTTGAGATCAGTGGCACTCTGAGCTGGGGAGTACCTGCAAAACTGGGCGTTGAGAGGAAGGGAGCCAAGAAAATCCCTGAAGGGGAGAGTAAGGAGTTGGTATTTCCGTATTCACCCAAGGGCACCCAGTGATGATACTGCCAAAGGCTGTAGGAAGGGGCTCCTTTTCTCCCCTGGAGCAGGGAGCCTGCAGAGCCTGCATTGCAATCCCACCTCCTGAACATTCCTAGGGCAGGGAGGAAGGTGATGAAGAGGAGGAAGAGGCTGTAGCCTGTGAGAGAAGGCAGTAGTGAGGCTAAACCCCAATCCTCAGTGTCTCCCTGGGCCAACAATCCCCTGACCTGCAGCATTCCCGTGCAGTATGGCCTTTCCCAGGCCTCTCTGCATACTTTTCCCACTACAAATCCATGGATATGTACGGGGTCCTCCTTAGCTCAGCTCCCTCTTTCTCCACACCTCCCACACACATCCACATCCCAGCATCCTCGCTCTGCTGCATAAAAGACCAGAGGAAGGGCGAGCACACAGATGGAGCTGCACAAGGATCTCCAATTAGTGGGGGTACATGGAATATGTAAAACAAACAGGTGAACGCATGTGGAGCGAGCTGAGGGAACTGGGGATTGAGGCTGAGGGCTGAGTGGGTGGATAAAGAGGCTGGGGAATGAATAGAGCTGCACACAAAACAGTTAGGTATGAGATGGAAATGCTGAATGCCTCAAGTGGGTGTTAAGGGAAAACAGACCCGGTGCTTATGTAATATTATGCAAATATATATATTCTATGCAAAATAATGCACATTTATGCACAGTACGGGCACCTAGGAAGAGAGAGGAGAAGAAACAGAGAGGACTAGTCCAAAATGAAGGAAGGGCTGGCCTTTAGAGAAATGCAGATCTAAATTCAACTCCATACATGTAACGGTCAGGTATGTAATTTATGTACCATTTCAGCTCCATGTAAACTCTCTTTTGAGAATTTAAATAAAATTTAAGCAGTGCACAGGCTTCATACCAATTTCTCTGAACAGCAGCAGACTACTACTGCAATAACTTCACTGAGTGTTCATAGTGTTAAAGCAGATAAAACCATCTTCAGCTGTCCAAACTGCCAGAGTCCACAGGTATCCCTTCCTTACTCAAAACAGGGCATACAAATTCTATCCCTAGCTAATTCTGCTGGAGAACACCATCAAAGGGCAGTGCCTGATTGCTCTGACAGAGTAAATATGCATGACTAAGAATAAGTCTTTTTCTGCAGTTTAACACTTATGTGCACCATGCACAGGATGCATCACCAGTAATTTCTGCAGTGTGACCCAATGACTTCTGTTAAAAAAGGAAATGCAGTTCTGGAGCATGGCACAGTATCTCCATCATTACTCCCTGTAATACCCCACACTTTGCTGTTTTATGGAAGTAAATAGAGAAGCTGCAGAGCAATGTTTCCATAGTGTTGCCCCCTCACCAGTTCAACTCCCAGAGAAAGAAGTGTGACACTGCAAAAGAGAAATCTGGAATAGAAGAAAAGAGGTAGGAAAAACAAACTCCACAATTCCATTTCCTATTGCCACCTAGAGGATTTTCCTCCTAAACTTCAGCAGCCTCAATCCCTACCCAGCTCTGCACCATCCCATTTATCTCAGTGCTTTGCCTGGCAGAGGCAGAGAGCACATGCTCCTATTGTAACAGGATGGAAAATGGTTCAAGATTATCCATGCACAGATGTTGACTTTGATTTGTGACTGTCTATCCACAGGCAGCAGATGAACTTTCAAAAATCAAGGCCTAAAACAGCTCTCTGTCCCAGCTGGAGAAGAACAGCAGTTTTTTAAGAGTATCTGGGATTCTAAAAGGAATTTTGTGCTCCAATACAAGCAAGAAAATACAGCAATTGCCTGTTGAAATCACTGCTGTCCCACATGCTTTCACACCATGTTGGTAACAGCCAACAAGGCAAATTTTTGTGCAATCCTTTGAAAATCCCCATTTTGTTATTGCTATAAAATTTTGCTTAATCTTCTGAATTTTCAACAGGCTCGTGAAACATGAAAAAAAAGGCACTCAAGCTAAAAGCCTTCTTTTTATAGCATTAAATATATTTCTTTCCCATCATCATTTGGGAAACCAATGCAAAATTTCAGATGCTTTGCTGTCTGTATCAGTTCAATGTAAAAATGTGCATTGCCCTAAATTTTTGCAGCTACTTATTCCTTTCATTTTTGTTTTGTTTCTTTAACTGAACTTATATCTCTTAATAATGTAACGTTATCATAAAGTCGTTTTCAGAGCAGTGTTTATTATTTTTCTGTCATTACTGACATTGTTACTGACATTCCTCAAGTGTGTGTGCAGTTGTTACTCTTCTCAAAGCCCAATTAAATGTGGACAGCTGTCACGAGGGCAGGCCATTAAAATGTGTGCAATTCCTGACATTCAGAGATGTTTATATATCACTAAAACAACAAACGTGTTTGGTAAGAAGTTGTAAAAGAAACCTGAAGAGCTCACAGGGACAGAAAAGGGCAGAATATGTCTTAAACCTGAGAGAATTCAGAACTTTGATAAATTCAGTCCTACAGCCAAGTCACTAGATGAGGATTTGTCTTAAGCTTGGCTCTGCTCCCAATTTTGGCCAAATCCTGCTCTTGACTGCAGATTTTAAAAACAGAGGAAGCAAATTTGATAACACCTGTGGAGTCCTTAAATATCAAAATAATTAATGAAGACATTTGCTAATGGCATCTACACTAAGTTTAAACATCTGGCATTAACTAATGCCACCTTCATGGTGGTAATCAGATAAATTACAAGGCAGTCCCTAAAAATGTCAGTTTGGAGTTTATGAGATAGAAAACTCCATGAACAAGTGAAAAGGAATATAGGAAGTATAATGGCAGAACAGTTGAAATTATATGAGAAGAAAACAGAGTGTTACTATTACTGGAAATTCTAAACACAAACCAATGTTATAACATTTGAACTTTACACTGGACTTGTTACAGCTTCCCAGACTGCAAAAAAATTATCTTCCTCTGCAAGGGTACAGATAATTTTTAAAAGAAAGGGCTCATGAATCCAAAAGTGATATTTTGCCACCTAGTGACTAGAAACTGAAAATCCACCGTGCAGAGAATCAGCAGAAGGGACTAAGGAGCCTTTCATCAGCGAGAACCAGCTCTGGATTGTCAATTATCCGTGACTCCCTCAAAACCTGGCAAACAGAAATCACTCTCAATCATGTCTTCACCACCAGCACACACTGCAGAGTCCTTGCATCAGATGGTACCACCATCAAATACTTGAAAATGTCAGCTCCAGAAATTCTCTTTGACACTCCAGTAGCTGTTTCTTCACTCTCTGTGAAATTCTAACCTGAGTTTAGAAGTGAGCCAGAACTGCAAACTGAACTGTCTGACAAGAAGCACACCCAGCTCCTGTGACAGAGTCCTTCCCCCTCCACCTGGCAGCAGCAAAATGAACACCTCCATCACATTTCTTAGTGGACAGAACAAGGAATCATTCCTGTCCCCCAAGCATGATACTGACCATGTCCATCAGATCTTTCACTGTAGATATAAAATCATTCCTGCTGATGTGACCCTACGTTTGACAACCCAGAGCTTTGTTATAATTTGATACTGAATTCTGTATAGGAACAGACTTTCTGGCTGTACAAAACATTCCATTTACTATCAGTGTAACTTTATTTACTCCATCATTGTGACAGCATTAACTGCCTTCACTCAAGTTCCTTCTGGGTTTGTTAGGCAGCACTGATTGTGCCAAGAGTGTTTTCCCCCAATATTTGAGAGAGCTCTGTCAGATGGCACTGAGAAGAACTGAGGGGTGTGAAGGCAGGCCTAGCAACACACAAACCAGAAAACACTACTGATAAAAATCATAGTAACAATCTGCACAGCCAAGCACTCCAAAATGCAAATGTAAGTACTTCAGGAAAATTTAATTTGTTATGGCTGCTCTGATTGTTATTGCCAAATCATTTGGCAATGCTAAAAAGGAAAGGAAAGAAAATAAAAGAAATGGCAAAAAACCCCTTGTTCCTGAATACAGAGTTATGACATTAAAAGACAGACGCCCCAACCCCTTTTTATTTTACTTTGATAAAGAGGGTATGTATATATATTATGTATGTAATAAACTGTATTCACATGGTGACAGACTACTGCTTCCACATATTTCACTTAGATTAACTTAAAAAAGAATCCACCACAGTCCTTAACACCCCTTTTCCTATAACAACATAACCTTCAAGATGGGTACAGTGCTAAATAAAAGCAATCCCAATTAATCTCTCCTGCACTTTCAGTGTGTCTTCTCCTCCCACCTTAACTCAGTGTCCATTCCATTAATTAGTACCTCACATCTAAATTTAGGGCTGACATAGCTCTGGTGCCTTACACCAGCTGATCTAAGACTGAACCCTTTGCATGAAGTTTATGGAACATCTATAATGGACCTACATCCAGTAGGAATCTCTGTAGCCTTGGGACCACTTGGAGCAGCCAGCAAACAAGGAATAGTTCCCAGGTTTATTTCCTCCTTTAACAAACATTCCTTCCCCTGTGGTATCTTAGTAGGAGACAACCTCTACTAGTTCTGAAAGTTAACTGAGTAAAACCATAAAGTACCATCTCATATTTAAGAGTGCAATTTGTTTCCCAGTCATTTGTCACAGACAGAGATGACAACTGTACCTTCTGGAATGGTAATTGTGCCTCTCTGGCCCAGCATGGCGATCAAATTTAGAAAATTAAATATCACGATTCCAGTGTGAACCTTGTGTACCAGTAAAAAGTAGATTAAAATGTCTTTTTCAAACAACAAACAAAACATTATCTAAACTGCATTTTCATTTGCCAGTCACAGCTAATTATTCTTAAATTAACATTCACTAGGATGGCCTTGGGAATGGGGAGGGTGGAGCACTGAGCATGATGTAATTAATTATTGCAAAATTTGTATTTGAAACTCCAAATCTGCTGACAGAGGAAAATGACTAAAGTGACAATCACTGGATAGCAGTAATGTATAAAACAAGACAATGTCATTTTGATTTGATCTGGACAAAGATGAAAAACCTGCACCTGCCTCTCCAATGACACAGAACAGATTTTTCCTGTTGGCATTCTATTCTACATATATTCTCAAAATATGTTTTTCAGATACCAAGCACGATCATCAATCTCCTCCTTGCAATAAAAATCTCCACTGGAGACAGATGAGATGACAGAACATATCTGAGGATATCACAAGTTCAGCCAATAGACAGAACAATGCTGGCATCTAAGGAGTTCAAGGTTAATTCCCTTTCAGAAATTAAAGAGCAAATGGTACCAGAGTCCAAGCAGGAACTGGGAACAAAGCCATGACCAATGCTCTGTTTCTGCTCTATAGTGATCTAAAAATAACCTTTTTGGATGCCTGATGAGAAAAACACCAGCATGTAAAACCATGGATACATATTCACCACTCCTTTAGCCAAAAACAAGGAAACTAAGACTGAAAAGAGGATCTGAAACAAATCAATGCAGACACATTCACTGCAGGACTTGAGTGTTTTCTTTTTTTCCTTTTCACAGCTCTGTCTGAGAGAGTAAAAACATTAGAGAGGAGCTGAGCCTTAACAGTGGCATTGGCAGATTACAGGTTGTGAGTTTCAGCCTCTCGTGTGTACTGCAGCACCTCTCCTTGAACAGCACGGACAAAGGAAAGGACATCTTCTCACATCAGCTTCTCATGCTCAAAGAATGAGGACTAAAACCCCTTTCAGTCTGAAGTCATTTGTGTGAACTCTGCTGAGTTCACTCTGAAAGACAGCTAAGAGATACCTTCCCTTCAAAACCATTAGTGCTCTTCCTTCAGGGGCACAATCCCAGACTACCAAAATCAATGGCAATGACTGCAATTGTATCCAAGGTGTCTGTTTGAAAAGAACTTCTCTTCAGTGCTCTGACACGTTGTGTTTCCTCCTCTAAGTGTATGTGTTGATAAAAGTAAAAACAAACAAACCCAATACACCCCTCCACTCTGAAGTCTCTCTCCTCAAAGTACAACAGCAATGCAAAGCACAAAACTTAAGCCATGAACAAATTTCAAAATAAAAGAATCCAAACATTCTCTGCCTGTATTTATTTAGAGGACTCAAATAAAACAATTTAATATTCTAAACAAACAAACAACCTACAAAACTGTTATTTTACCTTTCCTACCTGGAGACAGCATTATCTGTGCTCAAATAAAAATCAATTTACATAATGAATCTCACTGTAGGAAGCTGACTAAAGGGATTTATGAATGTGAAAAAGTGGTGACACACCCATAGGAACACCATCACTTCACCATTTTCAATCCCACACTGAACTTCAGCTCATGGTAAAACATTCCTAAAAGATCTGTGTTGTCATCAAACCCAAAGATGATGAAGACAAAAGACAAGAACTGAACGAGATCACAAGCACAACAGTGTGGGCACTTTGTGCCACTATTATTTCACCATTGTATCCAGGTATCAAGGTAGTTTGAATAAAGTCAGTAAGATGCAGTGTCTGCTCGGATTTTTACCTGCAGAATACTAAAATTTACATTTCAAAACCAAGGCTGAGAATGACAATCATTTTTCAGAAAATGCAATCCTCCTCTTCTAAGTAAACACTTTCTCTAGAGAAGAATGAGAGAAAGACGAGCAAGATTAAAGTGAAGCCGTTGATAGATGCAGTTGATAGATGATTTAACTTCTTCCTGGAAATGATTTCTACTTACAAAATGCTCAAGTCAGCTCAGGGTTTTTAATTCTTTGCTATGTAAGATGAATATATTTTTTAAGGATGAAAAAGAAATGCAATATCCTGACGGCTACAAGGAAGCAAATCCCAGCAAGCTGTGTGTAAGCCTGGAGAACTCAGAATACAGAGTATTCAGGAAGCCAAATGCTCAGCTGAAGATTGCTGAGAGGGAACATCTCCTCCTGCTCCCAGCTGTGTGCTTCTGGACATATCTCATGCTGTCACCAGGAAGTACTGGACTGCTCTGTGTGCTGCCTCAATCTGTCTACAGCAGTACAAAACTAGCCCAGTAAACCCAGTATGGATGGTTTTCTATTGCACTGGGTAATCAAGCATTTTGTGGCAGGATCTCACAGTCATCAGGCCTGGCAGACAAAAGAAAGGCAGAGGAAAGTAGAACAGGCAATGGTGAAGTGAGCACCTGTGGGCGGCACGGGATGATTGCCAACCTAAAACTGGCTTTGCTACTAATTTATCATCTAGCATTGGTGATACCCCTTAATCATGGCTTATTTATCCACTTGGAAAATGAGCACAGTCTGCACCTCCCTCACAAAGATGTGCTGAGAACTGAAGTTTGGAACTGCCTCTAAACATGAAGGTAACTAATTACTACTGCACTTTCATAAGCATTTAACTCCCTCCAAAAATAACAAACCCAAATCCAAAACTGTGATTTTGTGACAGTCAAGGTTTGACATGTGTGGCTGGGGACATAAGGGACAGTTTCTCAAGAAATAAAAAGGTAAAAGCAAATGGGAAAAATCATATTCTATCACAACCGAGTTCCAAGTTCAATCAAAAGGAAATCAGCTGTGTATTTATAAAGGAGAAATAGTGCCCAACTCTTACTGCTAAACAAGCCAGTGTTGAGAGCTGAACATCTCTCCCTTTTGTGCCTCTCACATCCCTGTGAAATAGGAGTTTGTTTCAGCAAGCTCACCCATTGCTCCTCAGAGAACTGGATGGAAGCTGAATTGCTCACAAGCTGAAGCTGCAGCTGATCCAACAACTTATTTTCAAGGAAAAGTGTTTCTTTCAAGAGGTGCAAAATGCAGCTCTTGAATTTATTTGCATTATGCCAGCTTTCATCTGCAACTGCACATAGCAGTAATACCTCATTGCAGTGGGGGCAGAAGTAACACTCCCTTGAATAACTTACCATGCTCACACCTTCCAGATGTCTAAATACAAGCCCACTAAGAGTAAGTCTGGGTGAGCTACAATAAATTCACCTCTCAACTTCATAGTCTAGCCCATCTGTCTGTCAGTGATGGTTTCTACAGACTGTGCATGATGAATCTGCAGAGTATTTTAAGCAGGTAGGCTAAAAGAAGGGGTACCATTGACACTGCACTTGAGTGAAATCTTCCAAGTGACTCTGGCATGCTCAAAATCTCAGCTGTGAGGCCTCATCCAAGTGATGCTATGGTGCAGCAGCAAACAACTGCTTGTGAAATTAACAGAGCACTGACACTCCTGTAGAGTTCTGAGAGACTCATCCTACCTCTGCATTCCACTCCTTCTAAAGCACATGAAGAAATTGATTAAATAGATGCCTGTGCATTATCAAAGCCCACTGACTCTGACTGGATAAACAGTTCTGCTGACTGTAGACATGAAATAGATCTCTGTAAATAAACAAATTATTTTAAAATTATGCTTTTTCACGTGTAGGCAAGATGTAACATTTCTGCCAATCTTGTCCCAACAAGTATTGCTCTGACTGGATAAACAGTTCTGCTGACTGTAGACATGAAATAGATCTCTGTAAATAAACAAATTATTAAAATTATGCTTTTTCGTGTGTAGGCAAGATGTAACATTTCTGCTAATCTTGTCCCAACAAGTATTTATACACCTTTTATACATTTTGCCTGTACTAAGATGCCCAACTTTTGTTTTGTCAAGTCATGATGTCTATTTTAAATAAGTAATTACTACTGCACTATTATCCCAGCAACATGTATACATACCTGATAAGTAACACTCTTCTTTCCATCACCATCTGTTTGAGGCAAGGTAAGAGGTCCAGAAACAACCCAAACATCTTCGAATCTCTCAGTCAATTCCCGACAGTACATTTCCATTCTGGAACATATTTGTCAGATAGGGAAAAGTCAGCTGGGAAGATTTAATCTTTGAGACACGCTGTGAAGGGAAGGGTGAACTACTGACAGGGAGCATTTTTCCAGATTCATCTGAGTGATTCACAAGCCAAAGTAGGTAAAACGTAGGCCCAAGTCCTGCTTCCCATTTGTCCTCTGTAAATAAGGTTCATTTATTTACAGATAGACATGTGTTACTGCAGACATCTGAAAATGGTTTCTGCAGCCTTAGCACATGTCTGAGTTCTCTACTTACTCCCACACTTAACACTAGAAATACACTGTTGGTGGTCACTTGGGATTAGAAAAATAGAATTGTTCCAAGGAGCAAGTTGAAGCATTTTTACTTTGAAAGGTTTTATCATATTATTGGATTTGTGTGTTTATCCCCAAGGAATCAAAGTCCTGCAACACAGTTCTTTCTGAAGTTTCTGTTTGCCATTTCCACAAACTCTACTGGTTTTCTTTATAGACATAAAACTGTTTCAAAATAAAGCAGTAACTCCAGAAATACTACCATATTTTTGCTTTTTAAACTGATTCAGTTTACAGCATATAATATTTCTCAAATAAGAAGGTTTCTGGATCACACCTATTTTACAGAAAACAAAAGATTAACAAGGCTAGGTTGGATGGGGCTTTGAGCAATCTGATCTAGGGCAAGTGCCTCTGCCCATGGCAGTGGGGTTGGAACTAGGTGATATTTAAGGTTCCTTCCAATCCAAAAATTCTATGAATATAGCACATCTTTGATTTAACAGCCCAACTGTTACAGAAATCACATACAGTGAGCAAGCACTGGTCCTCTACAAAGGTAAGAGTTGCACGTCACACAAATGGACATATAGAGTATAAAACAGATTATCCCAGCTAATCTGGCTGCCTCTGAAAGGGGGAAGTTTCACCCCCTTCTCTAATTCCTGTTCCTCACACCTCTCCCTTGGGCCACTTGAACATTGCTTATCTGTCAACTCTGAACAAAACCAGTTTGTTTTTTTTTTTTCTTTTGTGCTAGGTTAGTGAGTTATATCAGCAAGAATGAGCCACACAAATGAAAATGAGCCCCTTCTTCATGTGCTACACTGAAGCATTGACTACAAGTAAATTCTTTTCCTACTGTCACCAGTTTTGTTTCCAAGCAGCCCAGCTCCTCAGGCTGTCTCATGGCAGGCAAATACAAACACCACCTGGAAAGAATGGGAATAAATGCAGCTAGGGAGCAAACTGCTTTTGGTGGCAGGAGGGACAGAGGTCAGATTACAGTGATCATGAAATCACACTCAAAACAAGACAGAAAACAGTTAAATATCAGTTGGAAGAGAATGAGGAATACCAAGGTGGAGCTAGAGCACACCATGGAGCCAGGCCAGCAGTTTACTATTAACAGTTTGCTGGATGATTATAGTCCTGCTCTCCCCTTTCCTGCTGCTCCCCTTGTCTGTCCCAGCTGACCACTCCTAATCCATCTTCCATGCTGGTTCTAGAACTCACCTCATGAGTTGATCCAATTTTCTAATACGGCAGAAACATAACTAAGCAAAACAAAACCGAAATCAGTTTTTAACTGGGCTGGCAAATGAGAATTACTCATCACAGTCAGACTACTACCAAAGCTGGAACTGGGAAACCAGCAAAAACACAAGGCAGGAGGGCTGACACCACTTTAGAAAACAACAGACACTTATACTGACTAAGCTGCATTGTCTGCCTGCACCTCAGAAGACAAGTCAAGGAGCAAGTAACTAAAACAAGAGAAAGGAAGAGAATATTGAAGTTAGGAAAGGATGCAACACACGTGAAATATGGTATCCTTAAAATTATTTATTATTAAAAAAAAATGTCTGACAAAAAAAAAAGTGGCATCACTGCCTTTCTCATGCATTTGAACTCTGGGAACAGGGTGCTGGGGTTGGGACAAAGTGGGAATAATTGCTTAAACTGCAGGGTTGATAGTGCCAGAGGAAAATTTCAAACACTCTCTACAATTTCTTGATTAGGCAGAGATCCTGCTTTAGGGAAACAAAGAGGGTTTCTCTACCTTGAATTGATACAAATGCCTAGCTTTGGTATAAGTAAAATTTATACTCGAACACTTGAGTTATTAAAGAAAGAAAAATCCCTCTTAAAATGTTATGACATTTTATTTGTCTATAAAATAGTATAACCTTACTGAATGGCTCATCTGATTTTATACACATTCTTGTAAAACAGGAAAGCAGTGTGCAGATGAATGATGATGCAGTTTTGATGGACTTTTATTACAACACTGCATATAATTTTGCTGACCTTCCCTTGAGTGAACCTTGAGAAATCTATCATTTCCCCCCCGTTTCTGAGCCTTCACATTCTCTAAGTCCTATGCAGGAAGCACTGGATGAATGCTACTTTTACTATGTTTTCTGCTCCAAGGAAGGGAAGAATAAAAACCTTACATGAAGCAAGTTTAAATTTATCAACCACTCCACCTCAAAGTCAATGCAGTCAGCACTCACAAGTGACAGAGCCCCTGCCTGACTGCTCCTTGGGAGCCAGGACCTGTAGGAACACCTCAGACCTGAAGAGTGAGGGCTCAGTGGGGAACACTCAGTTCTGCAGTTCAAAGGGAACCATCATCCAGACACACACATGAGAATACTCTCACACTGCAAGTGCTTCTTTGAGGAAGATCTAAACCCTCTCCTTGCTTCTGCTGGAACTTCCTTAAGGACAGTTAAGCCTGGTACTTTTTATCAGCCAGAAGAAATAATTTTTTTTATTTTAAATAAATGTCCTTGACAGTTTGACTGAATAAAAAACTACAGCAGTTGTTATACTGTTCTTTCACTGAGAGGACTGAGCTGCCTTTCATTGCAGAGAAAGCTCCTATGACCTCTACAGATAAACTGCTCTAAAATACCTGGATGTAAAGAACCTTTAAAAATAAAGCATTTTTGATTTATGCTGCTGCCTGGTATTTTTCACTTAGTTTACTTACAAGTAATTTCTCACCTGTTCCAAAACCCAGCATTATTTTCATAATTCTGAGGCACAATGTTGGACAGATAAAATGTTTCAGCCATAGCTCTCTGCATAGAGAAAGAAAATACTGTAACTTCACTGAAACAATCATGAGCTGAAGATACATTTTAGCAGTTTAGAAATGGATCAGAATTCCATTTCTAGTTTAGTTTTAACATCTAATAACACAGAAAATCAGAAAAACCTAAGTCAAACACCTACAAAATTATTTAGGATTAAGAGGTGCACAATTGAGGTGAAACCTTGCAAACTTATCTGCTTTTTTTTCCAAGCAGAAACAACATGAGAACGTCCAACTCTAGAGGCACAGGAATTACTATCACCCACTGTCAGCTTGGTAATGTCTTTGAAAGCAACTAGACATTTTTCATTTTGAAAGGGAAGGACACTTTCAAGCATGCTTTTTTAATTTGACTGCTTAATAGCTAACTTTGTATTTCTTTTACAAGAAAAAGTTTTATTAGATATACTCATCAATATTTTACACATATATAATGTACAGGCAATGAAATATATGAGACCATAATGGTCAAACATCCATGTATCTGCTTAATTTCGTCTTGTAGAAGTGCCATAAACAGCTCTGAACAGAAGCTCACATACCTCCAGAGGTGAAGGACCAGGTGATAAATCACTAGACATATGCAGGGAAATATAGGGAGAAAAAATTCCAAATCTTAATCCAGTATTTTCACAGGTCCTGTATTTGTCAATATTTTTCACATACTACTATTGCAAAGTGATGGGACTGACAGAACTCTTTAGAATAATGAGCAAACACTATCTCCACTAATTAGACTGTGAAATTCAATTTTTATAATCCTATATTTGCAAGACTGTATCATCTCACTGCATTTCAAAAGAGGTCCAGGATCTCTGCACAAGGAGCTCACCACCAAAAAGCACCCCAGATATCTCAAATAAATAACAACGAAGACATTTCCAATAGAAATAAAACTACTGATTCTTTCATTTACCACATGCCACTGTGCTGTCACTCCACCCCACTGAATACTATCTGCCTGGAGAAATACAAATTCAAACTGCTTCTTAATTAACAAATTGCTGCATTAGGCACATTTCACAAGAGGATCCAATAAATTCAAGGCTGCTTTGTAAGTCAGCCAAGGCATTAAGGCATGCTTCTCTTACAGCCTGAATAAATGGCAGGTGAAGACATTTTATAGACTGAAAGAAATATGGCAAAAGGGTCTAATTTACCTCATACACATTGCAAGGAAGGAAAAAGCCTTTTAAATCATCCAGGCAATCCCCTTGCCAATACAGAACAGTACTTAACAGCATCTTTGCTTTGCTCAATCTAGCCTTAAATATCTCAGCAGCTGTTGGCCACAATGACATCATTGTCCCTGTCTCCCTTTAACTGAGCTTTGAAGACCTTCAGGGCTTTTTTGGTGAAGGCTATCATCTTCATTTTACAGGTAGACAATGTGACATGCAAGAGGGTAAGAAAACCTGCTTAACACCACACTGTTCAAGACATCATCTCTGCCAAACAAGCTGATGTAGGTGTGATTTAATGAAGGGAGGTACGTCATCAGAGCATGCACCTGATTTAGATGCCAGAAGCAGACTGTGAGAGCATCCTACACTGCACTGTCAGGAACAGACCTTGTAACTCCAAATCCAGCTCTGTGCATCAATAATGACATCATGCTCCACCTCAAAACAAACTGCAAAAGGAACATTGCAGATTACTTCTAAGGGTCTTTTGACCCTCTCCAACCGATGAACACAAATTAAAAAGAAGGGAGAAAAAGTCCTACTGTTGAAAATTTGTTATCTCCTGCTGGTGCCATGTGTCCTCGTGACCATCCACTGCCAAGGTAGTCTTCATTGACAGCACTGAACATCAGAGGGATGTTAGGGTCTGGTCTGAATTTACAGTGCCTTCGATCTGCATCACCTGAAGAACAACAACACATTAAATGGTCAGAGTATCATGAAACCATCATAATCACAAGACAAAAAGATCTAATTCTGTCATATCTTGCCAGATGACTCATGCTTAAGGATTCAGTATATTAAACTGAATTCTGTACATCTCATTTACAGGTAATGCTAATTTCTTTCTGCCATGTGTTTTAAATATTTAAGTTCTTACTTACCAATAAAATATATGGGGTTTTGCATCACGACTTTTCAGGCTTCCCCAAACAAAACAGGTCTGCCTCAAATCTCAATTCGAGTAGCTACAGACATAAATCAGAACTGAATGCCTCAAGATGCTTAATTTCAACTTGAAGTTAGTTGTATCTGATTATTTGGAAAACATTTTAACAATTCAGCTGTTAAGGCCCACTTGAAAGTAAGCCTGAAATTACTGTTTCCTTCTCAGAAAGAAGTGGGATCAATGATGCTACTTAAGGGTTGGTCATAATGTTTTCAAGATCTTGCTTTTAATTTCAAAAGGTAATTTGAAGACAGTGATTTAGATACATTTAGAGGGCTATTGCTTTCATAAAGCATTTTACAATTACATGGTTACCTCCATTACTAATAATCTGCCTTATAAAAACTGAACTAATGCTATAAACTTAATTTACAATGACTGTATACCGCTCATATTTCATTCACCACTGACAGCAAAAAATCACTGAGCCTCTGTCTTGCATAAAGAACAGGGAGAGAGTACAAGAACTGCATCGGAGTAAATAATGGCTGCAGTGAGGAGCTAATGCCCTAGCTAGCTCTGAACAATTGCTGATGCCCTTTGCTCAGTTTTTATCTCACAAATGGACATTCTCCTCCCATTCTGAGCAAATCTATAAGATCTGTTCATTAAAAGCTCTGCCTACCACTGACATAAACTGGGCCTCAGAACTAACTCCACTGTTAAGGAAGCAGGAGCCATTCTTATGCACTCAAGCAACTTTGTAGATCCAAATCAAGCAAGGAAAGGTTAATTTTCATTGTTTCATCTTCTCTCCATTTCTGTTATAAAAACTCAAGTTGAACTTCCCTCCCTGAAATCACTATAGGATTTTTCTCCCTGACTGCTCCAGGGTCCACCATCTGTGAGCAGCAGAGCCCATTCAGAGCATCACAAATGCAAGGAGATAAATGTTGCATACAGGTAGAGATATTATGAAAGAAGGCTCTTATAAAATATGGTTTAGGCCCTGCTACTCTAGCTAAGCTAGCAGTTAGCTTGTAACTTCCCATGTGAAAAAACCACAAGAATGAAAGTCAGTTAGCACAACAATCTATTCTGGTAACAGAACCCTTCACACCTGCAATAACATGAAGTCTATCCCATGGGAATCAGTGAACAAAACATGTAAACTATCCAGGAAGAGAGAAATTTGATGGACATGTAATATGCCATTTACTAACCAATGAACTGAGTGGCAAGAAAGTTATGAACCAATTAGAGTTATACATCAGGTCTTAAAAACTGTACAAAAATGAACTGTAACATTAAAGATTGGCTTTTCTGCATGAAGAAATTGAGTCCTGTTTGCTTATTACTGCAACAAATAAACATACCCAGCATCTTTTGTTTTGAAATGTGTTCAATCACCCATCTAGGCACCCGTTTTGCCTGGTCATAAGACAGTGCATGATTTGTGTAACATCTGGTCTCTGTTCCAGCCTCAGGAAATCCATATCTTTCCAGCAGAGCCTCTTCTATTGGTTCTAAAGAAAAAATAAACAGAAAACCATCCAAAGATGAAATGTGATCATAAATGGGACAGTAAAAAAAACACATCTCAGTGGGTGTAAACCTACTGCATAGGGAATTACTTGATGTTACAGCCACAATTAAGACCTAAAATATATTAAGAGAGCTATCCAGTGAAAATCTCATCTGCCAAAATAGTTGTGGTTCTCATCATGTTTTAACATGAGGATCTCAGCTCGAGGACTAAGTCATCTATCTACTCTAATGACTACAGAAGGCAGAAGGAAAGCTATGAGACATTTTCTTTCTACAGAAAAAAAAGCTCTCAGACGTGTAGGGACAAATGAGGCAACAAGGAGTTACAGACACAGAAGATCAACAGGTACATTTTACCCTTTGGAGCTGAAAATCAAATTCCTCACAAACTGAGATTTACAAGTTAGGCACAAACAAGTCCTGCCCTCTCTGGGAACACTTATACTCTGCTGAATGAATGAAAGCTTCACTGAATTATCATTATTTTTTCAAGCAACATTTTTTTCTCACAGACGAATATTTACATCCATCTTACTGTCTTGTTCATTCTCCAGCCATCTGTCCAACAGCAACTCATGTTTTTAGAGCCATTCTTCCTCTGCTTTCCAACAATCCGGTACTTTTAAAGCCTTGAGGCTGTGGAGAAAACCATTCACTCCCTCGGTGCCCAAACATCTCTCCCCACACCTGAACCCCCCCAGACCCCAGACTTGATAAACGAGCCTCGGCTCATCCAGGGCAGCAACAGTTGAAATTTAGTTATGGTCGAAATGAGTGTTTAAAACTAAACGCGCATTCATCTCCTGCCACCAACATTGTGCCGTGAGCAGCTGCAAAGGGAAGCGCTGGGAATTACAAGCGACAGCCCAGCATCCCCAGGATAACCTCCTCCCCACTCAGCCCAGGGCAGGTACTAAGGGAACCCCACGATCTCCCGGCAGCATTTGGGCATTCCGGGAATGGGGGAAGGAGGGAAAAGGCGCTTCTGAGGGGAAGGAGAGAGTTCAGGGACAGAAGAGACTGTGGGGAGCGGGGCTGCGGGACCCGGCACCGCGCTGAACCGGAGCTCCCGCCTGGCCTGGCCGCGGCGTCCCCACTGCCCGCGGCTCTTACCCTGTGCTGGGGCCCGCCCGGGGCCCGGCTCCGGTTGGCTCTGGCTGCGGAGGAGCCGCCACGTAGCCCAGCAGGACGCGACGGCCCCGGCCGCGGCCCCGCAGACGAAGCCGCCGAAGAAGCGGCGGTGGCGGGGCAAGGCCGCCATGGCGGCGGCGGGAAGGGAGGGGAAGGGAAGGGAAGGGGCGGGCGCGGCTCCGCAGCGCCCCCTCACGGCACAGCCCTGAGGGCGCCATGGCGGCGTCGCCTCGGTGCGGGGACACCGTGTGAGGGGATGAGGCCGGCGGGGTTTCCCCGATAGCTGTGGAAAAATAAAGTGAGTTCCTTCACGGGACTACAGAAACTACAGTGACTAAACTGCCCCCATCCAGCTTGTCTGGGGGTGACCAGCCCGGGCTCCAAGCAGAGAGGATCATTGAATCATAGGATCATAGAATGGTTTGGGTCAGAAAGGAGCTTTAAAGTCTTTAACTGGAGAAGATAAGATCACCTCCCTTATGAGGAGAGACTGCGGGAGCTGGGGCTGTTCACTCTAGAGAGGACTGAGAGAAGATCTCATTAATACATTTAAGTATCTCAGAGGTGGGTGCCAAGAGGACAGCGCTGGACACTTTTCAATGATGGCCAGCAAGTGGATGAGGAGCAATCGCCACAAAGTAAAAGAAGTTTCACCTCAGCATGAGGAAGAACTTTACACCGAGGGTGGCAGAGCACTGGATAAGGGAGGTCACAGTTTTCCCTCTCTGGGGACATTCCAAAGCCACCTGGACACATTCCTGTGTCACCTGCTCCAGGTGATGCTGCCTTGGCAGGAGGGATGGACTGGGTGATCTCCAGAGGATCCTTCCATCCCAAACAATTCAGTGATTCTGTGAGAGTCCAACCCCTCGGCAATGACCAGGGACACTTTCAACCAGACCAGGTTGCTCAGAGCCCCATCCAACCTGACCATGAATGTTTCCAGGGATGGGGCATCCACCACCTCTCTGGGCAACCTCTGCCAGTACCTCACCACCCTCATTGTAAAACATTTCTTCCTTATATATAATTTACATCAACCCTCTTTTGGTTTTAAACCATTCCTCCTTATCCTATCTCCACAGGCCTTGTTAAAAAGATTGTCCTTGTCTTTCTTAGTCTTAAAGTCCCCTTTAGGCACTGGAAGGTCACCAGAAGATCTCCCCAGATCTCCAGGCTGAACAAGAAGATTGTGGTATGGGATTGGATTTAGTCAGTATTGGGTGATGTTACACTGGGCTTCTTTTCAGGAAAACCACCAGCCTGATTATTACTATTTTTCCCTAAATGCCTGGTAATGTTCATATTTGCCTCATATCTGTCCAAACGAAGCATTTTCAACCCAGCACCAAGCCAGAGGCAATTTTCTGAAAAAAATGGTCACTTTAGCAATGGAAAACACCAGAATACAAGGATTTCATGGCCACACCATCACTTTATTGCAGGCAGCTTTCCTGGAGAAGTCTGGGCATGCTTTAGTGTGTGGCTGAGGGCATCTTCGTACCTCATGTGAGGATTACAGACCTCAGTGTGGTGCTATGAGTACAGGGAACTCAGGCTTTTATTTTTTTTTCATTTTAATCTTTTTCCTGGTCAAGTTCCCCTGCCTTTGGCTTCTGGCAGTTGAAGTACATTGCTGGACTGTCTTGATACAGCTTCACATGCACATATTGCCACTGTGTGAACTGTTCTTTGCTAGGAGTGATAAGCAGTGTTACCACAGTGCTACAAGAGGCAACACACTCAAAAGGGAAATTAAATAATAATAATAATAATAATAATAATAGGACAGAGGTTGCCCAGAGATGTTGTGGATGTCTCATCTCGAGGTGTTCAAGGCCAGGTTGGATGGGGCTTGGAGCAACCTGATCTAGTGGATGGTGTCCCTTAGCAGGGGAGTTGGAACTGGATGATCTTTAAATTCTCTTCTAACCCAAACCATTCTATGGTTCTGTGAATTTAAGATAACTCCCACTCCTCTTTTTTTGCAATGGTGGGTAGTAGGGGCAGGCCTCAGCTATGCCTCTGCAGGGACTTTTTAGGGATTTTGGATGGCAGAAATGCCATTGAAACACTAAAAACACTCATCTGCAAAGAAGGAAATCCTCCAGCAAGATGCCAAAGAATAAAATAACAATGATTTTTAATGTCACACCAACAAGGGAAACAGTTATTTGTAATTTACTGTTTATTTTCATATACAAAAAGATAAACTTGAAATAGTTCTTTCTAGGTTTTTTTTCTCCTATCTGTTGGGGTGTAGCTGCTTCACACAGGGCAAGTACTACATTCATACTGGTTTATTCAGACACCCAGTGCAAAGCTGAAGCAGCAAAACTCCAACTTGGCAGATCTAATTTCAAACTTGAGACTCTTTCTAAAATACCACAGTAAAAAGGAACAAAGATCCACTGCAAATTCATGAACTATGATACAATGTTCTTTCCAAAATGTCTTCATTTCATAACTGCAATACAATGGATGTCTGCATTAGGCCATTTTATACATACATTTTATATATGTATACTTCTGTAGAATATATATATATAAAATGTACATATATGAAAATCAGCACACTTCAATCCAAAAGGGGTTACAGCAACGAGCTTAACTCTCTATACTTTTTTCTTTAACAGGATACTTTAGTATAACTTTTGTTAACTCAGTAGTACAAGCTATCTCTGTTCTACATTTTTATAGCTACAAGAGTGAAATATAACCTACAACATTTACATTTCACATATCTTGGTATACAAACAGTACTTAGTGAATTTGAGCCAAGGACCAAAAGACTCTTTAAAAATTATTTCACCATCTGATAGAGCTTCCTGTAATTTACACTCAGTCTATTCTGCAATCTTCTAAATCATTTAATCTCATAGTTTGAGTTTAAATCCATTCCAACTGGAAATCCTGGAGAAACAGGTTACTGCAAACTCTTATGTATACTCTATATATACAAGTTAAGTAACACAGCGTAATAAGACTTAGCTATTTATCCTAAAACTGATATACACATATTTCACTACGCTAGACAAGTCTTAGGATTTTATTTTATTTCTTTAAATAAAGCACAAATTTAGAAGTAGCTGGTAAAACTTACAATAGGATGGTTATAAAATGACAAATGGTTAGGGTGAGATTTCTTCCTGCTGGTGCCAAAACATTTTCTTGTGAGTTTTTGTACTATGCTGTGTTGTTTAACTGTATGCATCTAATGTTACATGCAGAAAGCTCTTTCCACAAGAATTGACATCAAACTGTACTTAAGTCAACTTTACAGTACAAAATTTGTCAAACTTAAGGACGAATGTGAAAATATTAACAGGTGAAAGATCAGGCTTTCAACTCTATCATGAGAATCATGCAGAATTCATTAGCAGATAGTTTGAACAGATTGACAATGGCATTGTGCAGGCTTATGGCATAGAATTGAGGCCAAAAATGTTACTTAGTTTGCAGTAACCACCTCCTTCAATCCTCACCCACTACGAGATTGATTTTTGCATCATAGTTATTCCATTGGAAGGCCAGCAGCATTGCAAAATTACCTCCTCCTGGGAGATTTTAGTACTTTGATTTACCAGATAATAATCATCAACCAGCAATAGCCACAGAAACATTAGGCAGTCAAGAAAAAAATGGGGAAAGAGAAATATCATGTTTTCTTCCTTTAGTAACAGTAAATTAATTACTATCCATTCATTACCAGTAATTAAATGAATTACTAGTAATGGTAAATGCATTAGTATTTGGAAAGCTACAGGAAAGCTACTGTCCATGTAAAATACAGACTAATGTATCAACTACATGGATACATTTTTAAAAAAAACCAGACATTTGGGAGGGGAACATATAAAATAAAATGGTAATTTTAAAAATGGTCCCACTTTTATTTTTCCCCAAAAAATATAGCCTGAACATAATTCTCTTCAGAAAAGTACCCTTAAGAAGTTGCTGTAGTTGAAGGTCTGATTTTGTTAGTTGGTTCTTGGAAGCAGGTATTTGGAAAAGGAAAGGGCCAGACAGGTTCTAGGTCTTGCCAACATATTTTTTTGTTATCCACAAATTTGCTAAGTCCACTTTCCAAAGCTGTAAGATGCTCCAATCTCCTCCTCCTCTGTCATGGCTGGATTTTTGGTTTCAATTGTTTCTTATTTTGGAGTTTATTTTGGTGTTTTAACAAACGTGGCAATGCAGAGATGCCATTGACTACTGAATTAGGATTTAAATTGACTAGGATGGTTACTTGTTAAACTTCAGTTCCTCAAAACACTGGAAAATTGAATGAAGTATGGCCTTCCTTGTCACAAAAACAGAAGCTATGGAATTTTCCTAGAATATGTCTGAGGTTTGCAATACCAACCTTATTGGAATGTTATAAACTGAGTTTTTGTTTATTTTAACAACTGGAAAGACTAAGAGGCTTCTGCTTCAAAATGGGCCAAAATTGCAGAAGTGGTGTTTTATTCACATCGTCTGCCCCATTAAAATACTGAAAAAAAAAGGTTAATAAAGGAAGCACTTTTCAGAAAACACTTTTTCTTTGTAGATATCCAGCACAATGCCATTATAGAGCTTCAGAAAAGCCCTTTTGCTTTCAATATTGGAATACAAAATAAGTTTTGCTTTTTTCCTTCAGTCCTTGGGGATGACTTTCCATTTACATATATATATCATATATATACATGTATATATGTATATGATACATATATATAAACACCCATATAGAGCAAGGTTCCTGTTTGTGTATGTTACAATATTGTAGTATCAAGGAGAATCCAGATAGCAACACTGTTTAACATGAGGTTTGAGGTAATTGGTTCTTGAAATACCTGGATCACAGACTGCATCCAGAAATGACAGCTGGGCAATGAAAAGTGGTTTTTTTTTCAGACAGAGATAAAAATTAAACTAGTAAAAGAAAAAGAAAGCTTACAGCAGTTGCTTTTACATGGAAAAATAAAGGCACAACAGAACAGCATTACATTTCAGAACAGCTGGATGGACATAACACAAGTATGATCTCTTTCTGTGGAAGTGTCCTGACAAAAAGCATTGCTGCTTATTCCATAGGCTACTACTTCAGTCAGGGAACTGAGTGTCACCCTAAAACGAGTCACGAAAAAGGAAGTCCCATGTACACAAGGGACCAGGTGTGTTTGAAAGTGTTCCAGGAACACATACACACACACTCGTGGTCACACAGGGTTGGATGGAAACTCCTCTCCTGGTTTCTACAGGGCTAGGACTTCACCAGAACACAGCTGAGGGACTCGGTAATTGCAGGAGCCTGCCTGAATTAGTGAGCACTAATTGCAAAAGGTACACTGTCAAACCAGCTCCAAGGCAGTGCCATGTGTTGTTTGGTTTAAAGCTTTTTTCAGTACCTCTCACCCACTGACACTGTGCTATTGTGGTTGAGAGGACTAAAAAGACTGGAGTGAATTTTAAGTCCAATAGAAAATTAGGTTACACCCCCCCTGCCCCCCCCCCCCCATTTTGTTTTCTTTAAGACTTTTAGAATACCTTGGATTGCTTACACAGACTTGGGAAGCTCTTAGTAAGACTTTGGACATGACAATGCTCCTTTTCTTTAGTGCCTCTGACACAGACTATTAAATCTGATTTTGGGAGCACAGAGCACATAGCTGTGTGTTCTGGTGAAGCCTGATTAGTTGTGTCACTCCAGAGAGAAGGAATTTCTAGGAACTGGTTTTATCAGGATTCCACTGGCAACAGCTCCTTACAGATCATATTGTCAGTGCAGCAGACACAGCTGCTATGAGCGGATACGGCAGCGAGCGACATCAGCCCGGCTATTTGGCCTCGGTAAATTCTTAACACCCTGACTTCACAACTCACTGCAGCACCACAGCATATGCCAAAAGACACACTGCCCACACATGGCTACTCGCATGAACACGTGAAAAAACTCCTCCTGGCTTAACTGAAGATGGCCATAGAAAAGCAATAAGCATCTTTAGCAGAAGGGATGTGACATGCAAGATAACCTAAACATATACTCAGCGCTGTCCTCAAAGCATGTCCAAGTACATCCAAACTTGCTCCTCAAACTGTTTTCAGACTACACTTGTTCTATCCTCTAGACTTTGATGTAGTGCACACTTTAATTTAAACATTATATATATATTTCTTTATTTATTTGCTGTGCATACACAGACCTTTCTCCCTTTTCCCTGCAGAAACATATTAGACATTACAAAAATAATTTGTGGTATAAAAGAATTCTCACACAATGTAGAATTTTTGTTTGTATATGTAACTAAAATATATATATATTTTTCCAAAAGTAAAAAAGTCAAAATGTCCTTATTTTCCTCTATTATATAGTCTATTTTATTTACAATGTTACCAAACAATATCCTGTATGTAAAAGTGACAAAAGTTTGTGGGACACTTCCTGCTTAGCAACTTCCCAAGCGGAGTGTGTCTTGAAGAGGACTGCAACAACAGCACTGTCACACCTTATCACCCAGCACCTTCCTCTGCAGTACGAGCTCCTTCCATGCCAAGTGAAACCAGACCTTTTCCCTGCAAAACAGGACAAGCTCTGACACTGCCTACAAAGTCGTACAAGAGGAATAAAATGTTTCAGTGCTGCAGTGTTAAGGGGGATCAGGATTCCTAACAGCCAAGCCTGACCCAGCCAGCCTGGAAATATCTGCTTCCACTGAAACCACTGACTTCAAATGGGAACAGCAGGGAGTCAGGAGACCCAAGGAAAACGCAGGGGAGTTACTGGGGGGGCACTCACAGACCTTCTCTTCAAAACAAAGACCTCTGCACTTCCATAGGTGTAACTGTCTAGCACATAAAAAATATTCTGTAAGAGAATTTCAGCAGAATAAAAAGTGGCTTAGTTTTGTCTTAAATAGAGGTTTCTTAATGATCAGGACCAGCTAAAATCCTTAATTATAATGAATAGGCCTGGAACTACTTAACTGATGGTTAGGCTGGTTTATAGCCATCTCTTGTAATATGCACGTGTATTTCAATATAAGCCATACATAATTTCCAGCCTTGCTGTATTAATGCAATTTCATCAGCAAGTCACAGCTCTACCATCTCAAAAAAACACCCCAGTTTTAGTTCCTGTGGTATTTCCAGTTGAAAAATGTGAAGCCAAATTTTCTGCACCTAGGAAACCAACCCAGCCAGTGCAATAAATTCATTAAAGGGAGTTCCACCAGAGAGATGGGGAATCCTGGCTTCTAAAGTCAAGGAGAATTTTTACTCAGGATATTCAGTGTTAGTATTCACCTAAGAACTTCCATATGAGGGAGGGAGGTGACCAATATAATTCTGCAACCTAATTTTTGAAGAGCTGCTTCCTCCAGTCTGAATGGGAAGTGAAATTCAGCACTTGGGAAGTAACATAAAAGGTGTTGTCACCGTCTTATTCAAGGGAGTGTTAAAAGGAAAAGAGCTACAATTGCTTACGACAGCTACACCTATGGATGGGCCCAATTCCTGACTTGGAAAAAGCCTCTGCAGCACCAAACAGAACCAAAATCATGTTGTCAATGAGAGTTCAAGTGGATTAGAGGTGAGGAAACTACTTGCTTAACAGCTCAGTTGTTGGAAGACCAACAAGTTAATCAGAGCTTGCCTTTGTTAATAAAATAAATAAATACCAGTTTAAGAAACATCTTTATCCAAATTGGTACACAATAAAAGTTCAGGATTTCCTTCTATGCTGCAATAGCAAGACACACGTACCTACATACATATAAAACTTGTTACCCAGCACTCACCCAATTTGAAAATTCTTTTTCCAGTCAGTTTCTGAATCCTGTTGACAAGATGATCTATAAGGAACCATTACACCAGGAAGATGTAACACTTTACAATCAACATTCGGTCAAGGTTTGTACGGTCGTGCAGTTCCCCGCAGTAAGATAAGCTACATGTGAGAATTTGTGTTTATGCTTTCTCAAAAGAGAAGATTTCAGACACTGTTTAATAGGCTATTAAAATAATATGGCACTTTCAATAAATACTTTAAAGCTTCTTAAAGAAATCAGGATAAAAAAGCAACTGCTGTAATGAGCCTGTTTTAGCTGTAATACGTAATGCTGAAGAAAAAAATCCAGAAGAGCAAACAGATATTAACAGTTAAAAGACAGTACAGCTTTTTTCTTTCTGCAGCAATAGGAACTGGCTCCCATTCCCTGGGGAAAGGGAGCGAGCCCACCTCGAAACAAGTATTCACTCAGTCTTAACTGCTCTACGCTCCACCCCAACCCTTACATCACTTCACTTCTAAGACATAGTCACATTTTCATATAAATCTCAGTGCAGAAATGTATCAAACATGAAAAATACTGATCCTGCAAACATTTACAACCACACTTAACATTAAGTGAGTGCCTAATGTCATGACACCAGAAGAGCTACCTACACCCTCAATGCTAAGCATAGGTATGTTGCAGCATCAGGCCCAAGGGTGCCAATGGCCACCGGGGACATTGGCTGGGTCAAAATGGTCATTCTGTCTGGTTTTGTCAAGGTTTTCTCAACAGAAGCACATCAAGAAACAGAAACTTTCAAACCTACACACGGAAACACAGTTACATGTGTGTACATACTAATATGCAATATACATTCAGTAACTTGAAAGAATAGGTTAAGACTTTATTCAGATAGACAAATTAAGGCAATTCTCTTAATGTCTCTTCAAGATAAAGGACCATGTCCTCATTTGTGACCTCTAGGTTTTAAAGCTATACTTTTCAAGAAATATATTTCAATTTTTTTTTTAATATTTTCTCCAATTAGCAGTTTCATTTGCTTAATAAATTATATCTGTGCAAGGGTGCACACTGATAATTTGGCAGTGGAGAGAAGTCCAATTCATTCAGATATAATACAGGATTTTTACATTTCCATTAGAGGGTGATTAGTTTAGGACTGCATTTTGGCTTAACACAAAGAAAAATTTAGAAGATCTGGCCATCCAATGGACATAACTTTGTCAGTCTAGCAAGACACAGAAATCATGTTATATTCAAAGTAAAAAAAGAAAAAGAAATTAAAAAAAAAAAAAAAAAAGATGTACTGTCCTTTCACTAAAACAGACCAAAAAAAAAAAACAAAAACAAAAACAAAAACAACACAGAATGGAAACAGCCTTCACAAATAATAGTGAATAATGCCCAGGTACCTTATATAGGCAGTTATTCCACAACTGTATACAGTTATTTACAATGGTGCTTTATTAAACAAAACAACAACAAAAAAAAAAATGGTAGCACTTCCTAAAAGATTTTGGAACTTTTTTTCTTTTTTTAATTTTTTTAAAACTCCCTTGTCATAAAAGCCAACTTACATTAAAATATACTTACTACAAGACAACACAACTAACAAAATATATAATAAAACTCATACAAGTAGAAAATTCTGAGGTATTTCTGGTTTGAGGTGGTCTGTGGTCATGAAGTTTTTAATTTTTTTTTCAGTTTAAACCTCGGAAGCCACGTAACGTGTGTGTGTATGTTTTGTGTTTGGTTTTTTTTTTTTTTTAAGTTTTTTCTTTTTTTAAACATTGCATGTTTTGCAAATTAAAAAAATATTTCAATGTTGAATCAGCAGCATTAGGAACATTCACTGACTAGAGCGAGTTTATGGCATAATAAGAGTAACGGTATTTTCAAATATGCACCACTTTAAGACAAAAGAGTTTCATCACAGAGTAAGGAGAAAGCAGTGTCAAAGAAACCAGTGGGAGAGGTGCTGTGGGGATCACTGCTGCTGCTGAGCTGCCTCAGCTCCCTGCAGCCAGGCAGCTCTCAGGCTTCTCAGATGCTACAGGAGCCAGCTGCCACCATTCACTCCCCCAGTCCCAAATTAATAAAGAAAAAAAATTCATATAACCAGTTTTCACCCTTTTCCTCTTTCCACCATCTGCACCATTAGCTTGGGCTGAAAGATAATCAACCCAAGGCCAAATTCTCTCAGCTGACTCACACTTAAAATGAGATGCAAAAATTTTCTCATCTTCCAGTACTTCACCAAAGTGCTTGTGAAATCACACTTCCCCACCTGTCCTGATGACACTGAAAGCATCCTTCCTGCTACTACCTGGAATTGAAAAATAAAAGTTATAGTCCTGCTTTGCTCTTTTACTGCCCAACCCCAGACTCTGGAGGAAGAAACAAGTGCCTGTCTTCCAACCACAGCCTCTTTGACTCTGCTTTCTCCATACACTGCAGCTGTAAATACTCTGCCCAGAAATGTCCTTCCCCTCCTCTAATGGTTACCTGAGAAGTAGCTCCATAGCAAATGATGTTTCCCCAAATGCTGCCAAGTCCAACGTCACTCTCCCCACCCCTATTCTACGCTCCCCCCTTCAATTATACCATCAAGAATTAACATTCTCTGCCCAGTTACTTTTTTTTTTTTTCCCATGTTACAATGACACCCGTTAGATCCGTAAAAGACACATCTGCTGTTTTTTTCTGAAGCTCACTTCCAAAAAAAATTTAAAAAAAAAAAAAAAAAGAAAAAGGAACTGAACCCAAAACCAACATGGGGAAAAAATGCTTTTGAGGAAGGTGTATTCTTTACATAACAGTCTTAAGTTTCCTCCACAGTTTGCAGCATTGCGTTTTTGAAGGTGGTAGGTGGTTTTCCTTTATGTCACGTAAGCTTTATGTCACAGATGCTCCGCGCAGAAGACAAACTGATAAAGAGAAACCCAGAAAACTGAATAAAATAAAAACAACTGAAGTGAGTTTGTTGAGGTTCTGAGGTACCTGCACCTTTTCTGCATTCATTAGTCGGCACCTGAATGCTTGCTGAAATGTCCATTTTTTTTTAATACAGTAGAGCAATGTGCTGGTAAAATTGATCCAATCCAAAAAAATAATAATAATAATAATAACAATAATAATAAAAAGTCAAGATAAAATAGCAGCTGCATTCATGGGTTTGTTGAATTTTTGTGATTTTTTTTTTTTGTACTTTTTTTTTTTCTTTAAACTCTTTTCCTTGTTGTGTTTTTTTTTTGTTTGTTTGTTTGTTTTAAATCCGCTGAGTCTGGAAAGACAAAAGTGAACCAGGACCCAGGACTCAGATACTAGACTCTTTGGGTGGCAAGTCCACGTTGGTGACGGACGTCACGATGGAGACGAGGCAGTCCGAGGTAGTGCCGTTGACGGATTTGCGGATCTGCGCGATGCGCTCCTCGACGCAGCCGGCCGAGAGCCGCGCCTCCGCGTCGTGGTCCCAGCACTCTTCGATGGTCACGCAGAGCTGCGCCAGGCCCTGCGGACAGCAACGGCGAGAAAACACCTTCAGCAACGTCACCTGCCCTGGGGGAGGCTGCTAGAACCCTAATCACTGACAATTTCAAACTTTCTAGACTAACGTAACGACTGTCATGAGTATCAGTGCAGGTGCTGGATGATAGCAGTAACTTCTGCTTATTGAACATCATTTGGCTTTTGGCAATGCGTAGATGCTCTCTCAGAAAGACTAATAAATGCTAACCCCCTAAGAAAACACTGCTTTAACCTACAGCCATAGAAAAAAACATCCAAAATTAAATGATAGAACTAAGATTATAAGTGTATAATTTAAATAAAAATGTGTAATATCACATAATGAAAACTTGAAGTATTAAAAATATAATAATACGTATAAAACAAAATAGAAGTTTTAAAATAGAAACTAGTCCTTCTTCTTTACCTTTTTCACCTTCTTCTTCATAAGTTTAAGTAATATTGTGGAATTAAATTAAAAAATCCACATTACAAAATCCAAGTAGTTCGTTATTAAGTTAAAAATAAAAATAATTTAAGTATAATTTCTTAATTAAACAGTTTACCCTTAAAAAACCTCATAAAAAAAGAAATACAACTCCATTTTTTACCTTATTGGTAAAATACTATAAAACTCACAACTTATGAAAATATAATATAAATAAAAACCAAGAAACATCTGAATCCAAACAAAAAATATCATCCCACAATTTAATCCCAACCTTAACAAAGAAAAAACAAAAAAATCAACATTAGTGGTGCCCCGTGTGAGGATCAAACTCACAAACTTCAGGATGCCAAAGTGATTTTTGCTTATGTATTTCCTTCATACATGTTTGTAGCTCTGTAGCCTATTGCTGTATAATTATATAACTCCTAGCTAGCTCCAGCACTTTTCCTACCCTGATATGCAGAAAGACAAAACACATTCCAAAGGCTCCTATCCTACCTTGTGTTTCTTGGGAATCAAGGATGAGCAACCCTCCCAAGACACTTTCTCATAAATAGAGTACAGCTATTACCAATGGGGGGCTCCAGAAGAGGTTGAACCAAGAGAGGGAATTACCTCATCACCTGTGTTTCTAATTGGGGATTCTTGTTAATTATGCTAATCAGCTAAACTTATAAAGCTGTATTCGCCCTATGTGGGGTGGGCATTTTTCCACATCTGCCCCTGGAGGCCTGCAATCAAAGACCAGTTTTTATATTACCTCCTATGCTAATATTGTCTCAAAAGTCTGTTGTTTTATTTCTATATCTTTAAGGCATCATGAGCACCACCTTGTCAGTGGGTGGAGAGATCCACTCAACACAGCCAATGCTCTAAAAAACCCCTACAAGTATTTTTTCCACAGTATGCCAATTACCATGAGATAAGCTCCAAAAATTACTGGGTGGAGAGATCCACTCAACACAGCCAATGCTCTAAAAAACCCCTACAAGTATTTTTTCCACAGTATGCCAATTACCTTAAATATGTGTTTTCATGGTTCTTTAAATATGTGTTTTCATGGTTCTTTTTAAGCATCTGCTTTCTAAGGCTTGGTCGCATTCCGCCCCAAAAGTGCTTTTTTTAATATCAAAATAAATCCCAAGATTCAGCAGTTGAAGCTTTAAAAGACAACATGTATTAAGATTCCCATGATGAAACTGTGAGAGCTGGCAGCACTGTATCAGTTACTATGAAACCATTTGCTTTGTTTGCAATCATTTCTCTTGATATCCCCAAAAAACCTGAATTCAACAGTGCTTGAAGAATGCAGCTCTTATTTGAGCCCTCATTTGAAGTGATGTACTCATCTTTTTGTACAATTCACAGCTCTACCTAACTTCTGGGAAATGAGTTAGTGCCCCTGAGTCTAGCAAAATCTGTAGCAGTTTGGGCAAAATAGAGGCATTTGACTTCTTACTGAAGCCCAGTGAGATGTCATCATCTCTTATCTTCCAGATCTAAGAAAAATCAGCTCTTTTATTAAAAACGTGAGCCTGAAATGAACTACCTCTGGGAAACCCACACTGCATTTTGCTTCATTGTCTGCTCACTTTCACATCTAATTAATTTTTCCTCCATAAACTGCTCCAAGTCTTGCATAGTATCTGGCTTGTGAGGAGTTTGTCTCCAATGGTATGGATGGTTTTCTTTTTCTTAATGAAAGGACTTTATTTTCCATTCTTTTACCATATTAAAGGAGTCCTACTAAAGCACCACACGCTCCACATTCAGCACTAGCTGATTATTCAGCTTGTTTAGTCTCTAAAAACAGGAGATAAAAAGAAAAGGGAACACAAAGGTGTTGAGCAACCCCTCGTTGCCCAGAGCTGACTCTGGCTAACACTGGGAATGCATAACCACATCCCTCATTCCCATCACACAGGAAAATATTTTCCACTGTTAACCAGGAGGGACGTACGGGATGTTTTAGCCAGTGATCCTTGAACACGGGGCGCATCTTCTTGTGAACCACCACTTCTTGCAGGTCCTCAAGGGATGGGTGCTGACCTATTTCTTCTTCAAAAGGCAGCATGTATTCATCCACTGGACCTACAGTGCACACAGAGAATCAGGTTAGGGAAGGAATGGCCTCTGCAGAGCTACAGTGTCCCCATGCATGAGTGAGCTGCAGCTCTGGAGCAACCTTAACCCACTGCAACAAAGCCTGACGTTCACATGTCACTGCAGACAAATGTGATTTACATTCCTCCTGCACAATGGTCTTTGCTGTCCCTGCTGCTTGTCTGGCCGTGCATTTTCCACCTCGCTGAGTTACAAATCCGAACCCTCAGCCAGGCCTCCAGATCCCACCATTTCCTTGAGGAAGTTTGCCAGGTAATCCATGATTTATTTTAATATAAAGAGCAGATCAACTCATCCTCCCCACATTTTAACACAGCAATTCAGGACACAATAACCTAGAGAAAGATTTCAGCATGAGCATAATTTCATTTTAGCACTGACTAACAAGGTCAAGCATATACAACACTTATATTTTCTTGCTTTGTGATCTGGTTTGTTCGTAGGTTTGAGTCAGCCCTGACACACTGGAGCCAGATGCACTTGTCCCAAGTACTGGCTCCTAAGTGTAAAATGATTTCTGAATGTTTTACTTATACCAGTTATGGCTGTGCACTGCCCAGGGCCACAGGAATGAGACAACTGCTATGAGTATCAGTGCAGATGCTGGATGATAGCAGTAACTTCTGCTTACTGAAACATCATGTGGCTTTTGGCAATGCATAGATGCTCCCCCAGAAAGAGCAGCCCAGCTTAACTGATGGGCTTCTCAGGGTGCTCCATGGCACCACTTACAGTTTCTCAGTAACCAAAAATGACCTCTTTTCAGAGCAGAGATACCTCAAAAGGGTCTTTCCAGACTAAAATAAGGGTCTTTCCAGACTAAAATAAAAGAGCTGACCACTTCATCTGGTCATGAATTGTGACACCAACAGCACAATGTTTACTCTAAAGAATGAAATCACTAAAATGGCTTTTCATTATTCTTGTTTACTCAGTGGCAGTCACTAAAACAAACTAAAACACTTGCTCCAATCAGGGTCATTTATGACTTTCCTTTTCCTCCAAGAGGAGCCCAGGCTGCGAAGAGCTGCACTGGTGATTTGGAAGCTAAATATGCTGTTTTCACAACATCACTTCTGAGCTGAAGTGCAGATGAGGCTCAGTGTAACTCCCTGTCATCCCAAGGGAAGCCTTCCCTCTGACTCAGTGGTGCTGAGTGTGGCACCTGGAGTATCTCAGCTGCCTGAATTGGCAGGGGATCACAAACATGACAGGAAAAATGAAAGTGGATATTTGGGGCACCTCAACAGAGAAGGGCAATTCCTACATGAATGATCTGTGTACCACTGTTTTTCCCTACTGTGCTCCCAGCTCCCTGCTCCTCCAGCATTCTACCTCGTTAGACTGTACATTTCTGAAGATGTAACCTTCTGTGTAAGATTCTGTTACCACACACTTATGGGAGGCATTTTAATTATAATCACGCTCCTCAGTCCTACTGTAATGCTAACAAAAACATCTCAAGTCTAGGTGAGGTGCTGTTGTTTTGCAAACTTGATTTCAAACTTTCAACTTGATTTTCAGTTCAAAGCACCCATATCTATACAAGAAGAAAAAAGTTGGAAGAAGAAGCCTTGGAGCTAGTACAATGTTGTGACTGCTTTCCTGTCCTGCAAATGTCAAGGGTCAATAAAGGACAGATGTGCTGATTGGACAGAAAATATGGCCCACTTTACAGCATCATTTTTAGATTTAAAAAAGGAGAAAGGAGACACCATGAAGTTCATACTTTTAGATCCTTCAGGAGAAAGTGAGATCCTCCAAAGCTGTAAATGAAGAAACAAACCAAGTGCACTGCTGAGAGAGGGCTTGATCAGCAAAAGATCAACAACTAATGATTTATGATAGCAGGGAAATGGGCTTGCTGACTCAAGAAGATCCTTCCAGCCCTGTGTTCCTGCTATTTCACTAAGGTGCTTTCCATTCAGGCTACTCCCCTGCCCTGCATAAGCCAGGTGACAGCCAAGCTGGCTGTGTGGCTCTTCTCAGGAGCCCAAGGCATGCCCTGGTCACTGGCAGAAATGTAGAGTGCCACTGAGAGCAGCACAGGGCAGGCTCAGGAGTAAAGGACACCCATCCTGTAGGAATCACCTTCTCCCTCTGAATTCTCAGCAATTTGCAAGGTAACCAACACAGTAAAAAGTACTTTGAGGCTTGAGCACTTACAAAGGTTATTATATACAGAGAGTAACACCTTATGTCAAAAAACAAAGGAAAAACAGGTTAGCTGCTTTTAATAAAAATATGCCATTGATTTTTTTTTTTTTTTTAAACAGAGACAGATCCATTTTCTGGCCAGCTGAACCACACTGAAACAGAACCCTCCCTAGGGAAGAGGTCTTTATTCTTACCATCAACTGCTCTACATCTGGAGACTAGCTCCCACAGCACCAGTCCCATTGCATACATGTCTATTCTCAGGAAGGCGTCTCGTTGGAAGTTGATTGCTCCCTCCAGCACTTCAGGAGCCATGTACCTCCTTGTTCCCACCTACAGAGAAAAAACACAGCTTAAGTTACATTGCATTTGGGCCCCTCAGCCTCTGCACGTTGGAGGTGAGTGACAGCTGGTTTCATTAGCCTGGAGGCCACTGCTGCTAAAGGTGCACCTTGCTCGAAAAACAAGCAAAGGGGAGCTGTTTCTTCTGACACTGATTCTCATTAAGATCACCCCAGTCCAGATAAGCAACATAAAGGAGGAAGCCAAAGTGCAAGGCTACGTGTGTGATACTCATTCAGTGCCCACTGCAGGTCTGCATCCTGCTGCATGTTGCTCTGGCAGCACACCCTGCATGGGGAAATGCTGTCTTTGGAGACACACAGAACACCTTGAGGTCAAGTCTGGCTTGGTTATCTCAGTTGTTGAAAGTTCAATCCTCTTTCACTCAAAAAAAACCCTCAACAAAAAACTCCAAACCCAAACAAACAGCCCCCGAGATAAACAAAAACAGAACCAAAAAAAACAGAAAAGAGAAAAAATTATATGTCCTGAAATGGTAGGAAAAGGTGTTGTTTTGACAGCCCTAGATAAAACAAGTCTCCTGTATCCACAGAATAGTAAAACATGAACCCTGACTTGCCATGGTTTAGAAAAGATCTGCTCTTGTTTTATGGAATAGGCATTATAGTACCTCCATTGTTATGTTTAGTATGGCTCATAATGTAGGAGGGTAGACAGGACAGCAAGGGAAAAAGCAGCTTTCTTGAGAATTTAAAGACTTTTAATAATTTCCTTTAAGGAAATTCTCATCTCTTCTTTCTGTTATCTGAGGCAGTGGGGACAGAGTGAAGCCAGGATATGGAAAGATGTGCAAAATACTGGAAAAGTCAAAATAAAAGCGACAAAAATGAGGAAAGTTGAATAGGGCTAACCCAGAAGAGTGTTCATTCCTTCTGAGATAAAGCTAAAAAAGGGAGACTACATTGGAGATGGAAATTCAGAAAGTGCTGGAGGCACAAGGAGGGGATGATGGACTTGCTGTCCTGGCATGAGAGCAGAATGAGGAGCTGCTTGCTGCAACACAAAGGCAGAAAATTAAGAACCCATAAAACTGTAGCATATTGTTTACACAGTGCACAGCCAGATGTGCCAAAGGTCACCCAAACAGCCAGCCTGGCTGAATTCCTAAAATTAAATCAATAATTTTAGGATTATTAATATTAGTATTGTGGTATCAGTATTAACATTTAGGAGCTTTAATATTTGTGTTATGGCCTGGAGAAGTAGTATGTGCAGCAGACTCCAAACTTCTGAGGTTCAGCTGGGCTGTCTTGCCTTGCTTTGGTCAAGAAAGGTTGGAGCAGATGATCCTTGAGTCCCTCTGTGATTCTGTGATTCTGTGGGTATGTATACCAAAACAATAAAGATACAATGAGCCCTGTGTCTGAAGGAGGAAGCCACCTGACCCCAGAGCTGGGGGAGCCTCACCTGCACAGCAATCAGAGATTTGAGCACCCTTCCCACTCACCCAGATTAAAGCAGCTCCCAGAATTTATGTCTGAGCACAAGTTTTTATGGAAAAAACACATATCTCAAAGAGAATTAAATGCATCTCCACAAACTAGCCCCCACTCCAGAGAAGCTATGGCAAGTCCAACTTTTTAAAAAGTTAAAGGTAATGATTACCTGTCCATGAGTGTCCCCTGGAGGTTTTCCAGGTTCAAACCGTACAGCCAGTCCAAAATCAGCTAGCACAGCTGTCAAGTCGTTCTTCAGCAAGACATTTTTACTTTTGAAGTCCCTATGGACAAGGCAAGAAGTAAGGGAAGGGTTTATCATGGCCTGTGTCTAAATCACACTGCAGCACACACATTGGCTATAGGTTCAGCAGCTCCCAGTAAATCAGCTCCTTTCTTCCTTTCTCCCCCAGGGTCCCAGCATGGCCAGTGCTGCAAACTTGGCTGCTCCTCACTGCCCTTGTCCCCAAAACATGACAAAGCAGCCCTGAGCTGACCAGCACAGAGTCAGCCAAACTCCCCAATGAATTAATCTCAAAGTAAAATCTGACCTGAAGGGGCGCTTTTAATTAGAGCAAGCTGTATATAAGGCACCATTTCTTTCTCCAAGCACCAGCTCTGGACCCCCATATTCTGGGCCCTTCTCATTCCCAAGAACAAAACCAAGGCAGGTTAAGGGAGTACATTACTCTTTATCCTAGTAAGGATGTTTGCTCCTATCTACAAAATCAGATCTTTCTGGAAATCAGCAGATGCTGGTGAGACTCTCTCCACCCTGACTACAGGCTTCAACAGACTTCTGCCACAGTCATCTATCAGCCTTCTGTTGTAATTGCTGGATTGATCTTCCCTGGAGAATTCAGAGGGTTGGAAAGCAAGCAGGGAAGGGGGTGAGGCCACACAGACATGCTGTCAGGGTCAGAGCAGGCAGCTGACAGGCAGGTATAAGAATTTGCAGTAGAGATGGTGGCTCTGTGCTTGAAGGGGACATTTGTGTCAGTCCTGTGCTGCAGCAGGATCATTTCAGGGCAGCTCAGGTAAATCTGCAGGGGCTGGGAAGGGTGGGGGTTGGAGGAAGATCACACTGAGATGCCAAACCAGTCGAGCCCTGTTCCCTGGGCTTCCTGCATTTTCATCTGAAAAGGAATGTTTGGCAATCTAATTAAATTACAGACCTTAGACAGCAGATGGCAATTGTCCTGTATGCTCAGCATTATAACTTCCCTATCATCAATTCACTCAGTGACCCTGCTGATTGCAGGACATTGCAGGCCTGCACAAAATAATTAATGAGGGCAGATACGATTGTTCTGCACTAGAGAGACCTGTCAAAATTCTTTGTGAAGAGGGAAACTGCTGGACCATAGAGAAGGGGCTGCTCCCTGCAGCCTCAGATGCCAGAGCATCAGCTCAAAGCACTGCAAGCAAAAATCACGCAGCCCCTGATTCTGAGCTTAAAATATCAAAAGAGAGGATTTATCCTCTCTAAGCTAAACACAGCATGATGGGCATTTCTGGCTTGAGGATTAAGATGGGGGAACTGGGTGTGAAGTTGGAGGGCACTGTGCAGCCAGCGAACCCCAGCAGAAACCAGCCTCCATCAGCTCTAGGGACTCAGCACAGCTTTGCAGAGCCTCCCAAACATTGGTACCCTTCCATTACACAGAAGAACTGCATTTCCCACTATCTGTCATCCCAGAGGCTGCCTGCTTCCATGCTATAGCAGTTTCCCCACAGGCTTAGGCTACAGCCATCATCTGATGACATGGATAAACGCCTTTGCTCGTTCAGCTTTAGGGGATTATGCCCTCAGGATGGTACAGATTGTGCACGAGATTTTTGCAAAGCAGTGGCTCGATGAGGACCACACAGAAATTATCAGACAATCTGCCTGAACGATGTGGTTCCAAGGTGAAACGATGCAAACCAGCATTACTGTATGAGCATGTGCTGCTGCTCCTCACCTGCAGTGCCCTTCAAGCATGCAACAGTTAACTCCTACATCTTGATACACAATGCAGGGATTTCCCTTTGCAATTCTATTTTTTTCCCCCCATTTCCATACATTTCCCCATTTTTCCATGCTTTCTTTCCTTCCTTTCACAACCTTGAACTGGCAAGTCTGAGCTGCAATGCAAATGTATCCAGGGAGAAGGACTTAATCCAAGCCTTGCCAAGTAGATTTCCCATAACATCATATCCATTAGACCATCCTAAAATTGTCACTGCCAAATAAAAGTGGCGTGAAAAGAAGAATTTTTTTTTTTTTTTCATATAGCACTTCAAACTAGGGAATACAGAGCAAGCAGACTATGAGTAATGGGTGAGTTAATTCGATTGAGACACTGGAGATTTTATTTGCAGCTTCCACGTGGGGGCACTTTTGCACCGACAAGTGATTCCATAACCTTAATCCTCCTTGTAGTGCCGGGGGCCAGAGAGGAGTTGGCTGAACCCCTGCCCAGCAGTGACTGGGGAGTCCCACCTGGCAACCCCAGCATCTCCATCCATGTGCACCGTGAGAAGCCATTAAAAAACACCCCCCATGTCCCCCTCCCTGGATTTAAAATGCATTTAGTGTTTTCTTTCAAAAATAAAATTAAAAGGAGTGGGGTAATCCGAGGGAAATCCCTTGTGCCCTGAAACCCCTCCTCCACTAGGTATGTGCTAAATTCACACAAACGCTGCATTCTACAGCTTTTATCGCTTGCTAAATGGACAGGGACACTAATGAGCACGATCTGTTGCTTTAAAGCCTCTCTATAGCCTTCCCCTGTTCCCCACCCTCAGGAATTTTCATCTATAAACCACTGCCTTTATTCTGCAGGGACAAATGTCAGGGACACAGGGGTCAGCTCCAGGAGCAGCACAAAGGCAGCTGCAGATTCTTTCAAAAGCCCCCAGCTCTCCAAAACTTTCAGGTTTGGGGAGGTGGGTTGTTTTGGGGGCAGGGATATCCTTGCAAAAACAGGGATTATCTTGCCACAGATGAAGCCAGGCCTGCTAGATCAGGTACAAATTGCTGCAGCTGGACGTGGGGTTTTATGTCCCTCCTAGATGAAATGGGCTGGGTGGTGGGGGAGTATGGCCACGGATTACAGCCTGTAAATCCCTTCTGGAAATCTCCCCCATCCTGCCCTGCCACGAGCAAACCACTCAGAAGAGATGCTTTAATCTAGGGCACGCAGTGTGGGACTTTGGAGAAGGGCTGAAGCATGAGGATGGTTTAACCCAACTTCTTTCTCACTGTCCCCTCTGCACTGACACCCAGGCGGGTTGAAGCAATGCCAGGAGGTCTCAGGGGCAGGGTGGCACCTGCTGTGGTGTCTCTCCATAAGCATCTTGGCACAATTTGGGCATTATAAAACTACAGGGAAAAGTAACTAGCAGCCATTCCCTGCCTTTCCACGGTTTCTCTATTTTTTATCTAATGATCAAAGGCTCTGTGGGAAGACATGCAATGGAGTTATCAGTCTAAATCAGGGAAAAATAGGGTCCTGCTCCTGGTACAGCCATAGAAATACACAGGTCTTAATGTGATGATATTATCAAGCCAAGTCCTTTCAAAGAGTGGTTCTGCAGCAGCCAGAATTCCCTTTCCACCACAAGGGAAGAGTTGATGGAAGATGGAAACCCCTACTCTTTGGACATTCACCATCAGCCACTACCAAGACACTTACTTGCCCCCCACCATTTTATATGTGGGTGAAAAAAATTCTTGTCTTAGCACAGAATTTGCTGAGTTAAAAGGCCTTTACTTCCTACAAGCACAACTTCCATTCAACGGCATCATTTCAAAGACAGTGTCAACAAAAGAGGCTTTACCTGTGTGCTATGGCAGGTTTGTGTCCTTCACCTTTGCACCAGGGGACATCTTCATGAAGGTAGGACAAGCCACGGGCCATTGTTTCTGCAACATGGCAGAGCTCATTCCAGCTGATAATGTTGCCCTTCAGGTAATCTGTCAGAGAACCCTGCAGAACAGGACATTGTCAGCTCTTAATCATAGACCCCTCTGTGTGATAGATGTGCTAACTCATCAGTTTAGAGAATGGTTTAGAGGGTGCTTGAAAAATTTGAGCCTTGATTTTACAGGGGGGGAAGAAATCACTAGTGAAAGCAAAAAGAAGAAATAAAAATCAGAAGTGTCCATGAGTTTTCAGCCCTTGACCTCCTGATGTCTACTTATCTGCCAGGGAAGGGGAGGGAGGTAACGAATGAAAAAATCATCTTTAACCAGAGCAATTCATCCAACCTCAGCAAGGGGAAAGCCTTCCATGCAAGTTGGAGCATTGTATCAGCTGGCTGTGGCAATGATTGACTCAAGCAGACCTTGGATTTACCAGGGGATAACACTGCTGGCTCAACCCCAGATTTGCACGTTTGTTTTAAGTGTTAGTCATGGTTTACAACTAAAGCAATCCATGAAGGGGGAGATGTGTCCCAGGCCTCAGAAGCAAACATGGAGCCCATCTGCAAGGGGCCATTTGGATCTGCAAAATCTGTCTCCCATGATGCTCATCTATGCACATCAAGAGATGGTGACCACTACAGATGTGAGCTGTGGCCTTTTGTGCCTCTCTCCCTTCCTAAATCCCACTTTTATTAATCCTTTATTTGTGTAGGAAAGCCTTGAAAACTAAAGGAAGGGCGTTTGAAACAGGGGAGCAGGAGCACTTTGCTACCACAGAATCATGGCCCACCAAAAACAGACTGGAAGAATTACAGGGATTATAATCCTGCTGTATCACAATCAGCTCCCTCTCTGCCTTCCCAAAATGTACATGCAATGATCATTACCTTGTCATGGAAAGCTGTGATCAGCCAGAGCTCTGTCTCCAGGTTTGTCCCCCTTTTCTCTGCTGCGATAAATTGCAAAAGGTTTTCATGCTTCATGCCAGGAGTGTTGAAAATCTCCCTCTCACTCTGCCAAGATTGCTTATCCTGAAGCAGGGAGAAATGCACCATCAAAGATCACGCTTCCCTTTAAAGCAAACAGCTCCTTCAGTTCAGTCAGAGCTGCTCACACTACTCTAAAAATCATGCTCCTGTGTTAGGATGTGATGCATTCAAAAGCAAGGAGGCTGTTTTCCCTAAAGAAGAAAGACATGTTGCTGTCCTCAGTCTCCCCTCTCCAAAATTATCCTCAGCTGTTCCTAAAGGACATGTGTGGGGAGTGGAGAGGAAACCAAACTCAACCTTACTGAGAAATAATATTTTTCAAGATTTCCTAAGGATACTTGCAAGAAAAAAGCCTGAGCATACAGCACCCAGGATGAGCCTTGCAGTGTAATTGCTGCAATTGCAAAATCTAATTTAGGCTCTATTGAATATTGAATACTAGTAGGTCACAGCTGGCTTGGACAGAAGATGTGCAGATCTCCTTTAGCAATGTATGACAACAAATTTGAGGTGAAAAAGTAATGAAGGAGACAGCAGAGGAGCACAAAGATGTTTTAGTAATTTTTCTTTCACTTGACTTTTGATTGCTTTACTCTTTTCATCTGCAATTCCTAGAGAATCAAGTCAGGAGTGTTCAAAGGTTTCCTAGAGCAGAAGACAGGAGCTGACAAAAACGCTGCAGCACAATTAGCTCTCACAGCACCAGGGCTCTGCCTTTGGAGGCTGTAAACTGCTCACTAGGTCTGGATCCAGATTTACAACCCACCCAGGCAGGACACACAAAGCCAGGGCTCTGGCCCTTTGTGTGCCCTCTGGGCACTGCAGCTGCACCCTTTCTTGATGGATTTAAACAACACGGCATTTGCAGGGAAGATAACATACCCTGTAGATTTCAGAATGTGCTTGTTTTTGCCCTTCTTGCAACAAGTGCTACTACAGGAAGCATTTGGTAATGAGATAACACAGGGAGAAGTGTAGGAAGGAAGGGTTCTTGAACTTTTCCCCCAGCAGAAGAGCCCAAATGCATCTTTGTTATGGTCTCAAAAAACCATAATCTCTACAGGCACTTACAGCATCTCAGCACTGGTGAGGAAGCCCCTGGCAAGTAAGAACCTAATGCAGTGTCCCTCTCACCTGGATAGGGAAGATTTTCACTGCCACGTAGTCGTTCATCAGCTGAGCCTTCCACACGCAGCCAAAGCGTCCCCTTGCCTTGATCTCCAAGAGCTGCAGGGGCTTTAGGCCAACCAGGGGAGAAGGGGGTGGTGGGCCAGGATCCTGCACAAGAGAAAAAAACACTGTCACCAGCTGAAGCTGGACTGTAAAATAAAGGGAAGGGAGGAATCAAGAGGAAAGAAGTGTGAAGAAATAAATTTATTTAATACAGATTATTTAGATGCACTGTTTGCAGCAAGAACAGCCTGAAATTCCCTGTCTCACTTGCTCTGCAGGAATACAGCACATATAACAATCTACACCTTCAAGTGTCACTTTGTGACACTACTACCTGCCATGCTCTGGGCAAAACCTGCATTCTGTGTTTTCAAAGCAAAAGTTATTTTGGGGGTAAAGCAGCGATGTCTTCAAGGATATCTCCTGCTGGAAGTGGGAACCTTTAGATCTTTGTGACCAGAGAGCCAACTACATCTAAAACCTCCCACTGCTCTTCACTACATTAGCATGTTCCATGCCACCCCAGCCACGGGCAGTGAACAGGTCTGTCAGCACCATACAGATCATATCTGGTTAAACTCTGCACTTGTCCAGGAGAACAGTGTGACCCTGTAGGATGTGTGGGGTTGGGCCTCTGTCCTACCTGCTTTCAGATGGGAAAGGTCCACAGTAGCATAGAATGGTTTGGGTTGGAAGGGAGCCTTAAAGATCACCCAGTTCCAACCCCCCTACCATGGGCAGGGACAGCTTCCACTAGACCAGATTGCTCAGAGTTCCATCCAATCCAGCCTTGAACACTGCCAGGGATGGGGCAGCCACAGCTTCTCTGGGCAACCTGTGCGAGGGCCTCACCACCTTCACAGGGAAGAATTTTTTCCCAATATCTAACCTATTTTACCTAATATCTAATATCTAATCTGTTCTCTTTCAATTTGAATCCATTCCCACTTGTCCTGTCACCATATGCTCTTGTAAGAAGTCCCCCTCTATCCTTCTTGTGGGCTCCCTTCAGTCTGCAATTAGGTCACCCCAAAGCCTCCTACACCCATTATCTGAGGGTTCATAAAACCTGAGCTTCATCAGGGAAAGCATCTTCCCTCCTCTCATAGAGCTGGTAGGATCTTTATCATCTCTTAGATCTCTGATGGCTGAAAATGGCTCTCTCTCTGGCTGAAATCAGGCAATGGGTCTGAGATTCTTAATTCCCTCCCTCAGCTATCTCAGACATGGTGGTAATTCCACCTAAACCCATCAGTCTGACACCTCCATGGAGGCCAACTGTGCTACCAACTTCAAAAAGCAGAGAAGAAGAGTCAGGCCACCTGAAAAGAGCGAAGCAGAAGTGAACACACACTGAGCAGCCCCCGTGCCTTTTGCAAGGCCCAGACAAAGGGGAGCGAGTCCCTGACCTCAATGATGTCCACGTGGCCGTAGGGAGGCTTCCTGTGGCGGTACATCCAGAAGGCCAGCAGGATGGCCATGGACAGCACGGCGATGGGCAGCAGCGAGTACACCAGGATGTTCAGCAGGGAGGGCGTTGGCGGCGGCGGCTCGTATATGACTGTGAGAAAAGAGCAGGGTAAGAGAGGGAAAAGAACCTTCAGGAATGCAGTCAGCTGCACATCCAGAGACAACCAAACCCCTTCTGTTCCTCCACTCCAAAGATGACTGGCATGTTCCATGATGAGAGCCCCAAGGTTCAAAATCATCTTTACAGTCTGATTCATACTGATGGACAAACTGTTTTTTCTCTGTGTTTATGGTCTTTAGTCATATTTACACTGGGTGTCAGCAAAGTAAGCCTTCCAATGCTACATGGACCATCTTTGGTGTTTGATGGGATGGCTGGCCAAGCTCGATCTCCACAGATGAAAAACATCCCCCATGGCAGATGTAAAGGGGTATGACTAGGTGCTAAAAACTGAACTGAGGTACAATTACACCAAGAATCTTCATCTTTATACACAAGGTGATAGGGAGTGACATCTGAAGTTTTGTCTTTGTTTTGTCCGCGCCCAAAAATGCCAAATTTGATGCAAAAATCCATTTTTACAGAACCAAGAATTTCCAGTTCTTGGGGTTCAAAGGATGCTTCAGGAAGGAATTTCATCCAAATACCCCATCCATCAAAGGGATTTATAACAAATTGTGAAAGATGTGGAAGAATGGTTTTCAGGATTGGCCCAAGTATCTACTGGCAAACTGACCAAAGAAGTTGAAAATGGCTTTTCAGGGCTTGAATGAATTAAACATGTGGTATCTAAGCCTGATGCATTGGTTAAGGTTACCCAAACATTGGTTTTTGGCTGATCAATGGGCAAAAGCGCATTGCTGAGGGCAAACAAAACAAAAAGACATAAACACAACATCAGATTCAACTCCATGTTTACAGTTGTTGTATGTAAAGCAACAGTATTCATAAGGCTCCATGGTTTTCTCTTCTCCATAGAAGAAATTTTAGTAATGGAGTTACAATGGCCCAAACCACACTTTGCAAACTGAGCCTCCATCTGACCTTTATTTAAGATAGGTATTTCTTGTTGGGATACATAAAAACAGAACATTTCCTCCTCTTAACCCTTCCAAATGTATTAAGACAGCACGAAATCCCTTGCAGCATTGCTTTACCTTTCACAGTGATTGACAAGTTGTCAGTTTTTAGTAAAATGCTGCCGGAGCCACAATCAAATGCAATATTCCCACAGTAGTTCTTGTTCCAAATTACATCAGTGCAGTTGAGACACAAACAATGGGAATACTAAATGGAGCCATGTTGCTATGTTGGAGACATAGGGAAGGAAAAAATAGCAAGACTTGCCAAATTAAACAAAAAACTGTGAGAGAAAGAATATTTGCTACTAGGTTGCTACGGGTACGTTAATAACAGGAGATAATATAACCCATGTAAACAATTAAAAACCTATCAGGACAGCCCAGGAAAATCTGATAAAGGTCTATTTGAACATCTCAGTAAATGCAGGTAGTTCAAACCAACCCAAAAAAAAAGATTCACCTGTTTTAATAGTTTTTATTGAATGATACTTAAAAAATGTAAAATCTAAAAGAATAATTGTTTTTCTATTAGTCTCTGAAGACGGTCCTGCTATTACTTTTCTTCCTTGATGCATATCTACAAATTCTGAAAGCTGACACACACCCTTTCCCTTTCAATCCCCAGATCAACAAAACAGAATCAAATGCAAAAATCCCAGATGCTCAAGGTATCTGGAAACTCAAGACCTGTGAATTTAATGAGGAAGGTGTTAAACACCTTTTAAGAGTTTGAGGCTCAATCCATGGTATATAAATCACTCTGCCCTCTTCCCCTTGTGTAGAATTTTGTTTTGTAACATCCCACAGTGAACTGTCCACCATAAAGAAAACCTAACCTTACTGATGTTATCCAAAGTGTTGGTACAGCTTTAGCCATACAGTGAAATAACCTTAAAAAACTATTCTTAAAGAACTGTAGCCAAAGGATTTCTGACTTTGTAACCAAAACATCCAGCAAGTCAATGTTGACATGAAGCTGGATCAGAGGAGGTTTAGGACAAATATTAGGAGGAGGTTCTTCACCCAGAGGGTGGTTGGGCACTGGAACAGACTCCCCACAGAAGTGGTGACAGTGCCAAACTCAGAGCTCAAGGAGCTTTTGGACAACACTCCCAGGCACATGGTGTGAATCTTGGGGTTTCCTATGCAGGGCCAGGAGTTGGACTTGATGATCTTTGTGAGTCCCTCCCGACTCAGGACATTCTATGTTTCTATTAAAGTCCTTGGAAAATGGGTCAAGAGGAAGAGACCCCAACTCCCCCTCCTCCCAGTCACTCACCTTCTGGGCCGGTGACTTCAGGCAAGTGGGTAAATTTCTCATTGCAATAGTTGCCCTCGCAGCAGCAGAAAAACACCTGAGGGTTTTCTTCTGTGGCTACACACTCCTGCCTGCACCAGGGAGGGACAGACATGGAATGAAGGGGAGAGAAAAACATTGTCAGCCAACTCCTGTCTCTTGCCTGTGGGAGCCAATCTGCCCAAAATTGACTTCTCCACACACCTTTTCCTGCAGCTGCACTGCACAGATCAGCAGTCTCCACTTAGGGAGAACAAGTTGGCACTCAAACACCCCAGTGGATAGCAAAGACCCTTGAAAAGACTGCAAAGGAAACAAATGCTTCCATATGTACTGAGGGCATTAGATGGTGAGTAATAAATAACAGCCGCTGCTGCTAACAGAATGAGAAGGAGAAAAACGACAGGGAGACGCCTCAGTCCCTGAGCAGTGACTTTCCCACAGCCCATATGAACGCTGCCAGGGCAGAGAAGTATTTGATGATGCAATTAAAGATTGTGCCATAAAGCACACATGATGAGGGCTGAGCTAAGGCTGCTCCCACAGCCTTGAGCATCACCAGCTCTGCTCACTCGAAGGGCACCAGACAGCAGCAGCCACAGCCCTGCTGCAGCAGGAGAGAGCTGCAGGTCTCAGGGCATGCAGTGAGAGCTCAAGGTAATGCCTTTAAACTGAAAGAGGGCAGGTTTAGGTTGGATATTAGGTACAAATTCTTTACTCTGAGGGTGGTGATGCGCTGGAACAGGCTGTCCAGAGAAGCTGTGGATGCCTCATCCCTGGAAGTGTTACAAGGTTAAACATAACCTTGGGACTTAGATCATCCTTGGTCCTGTGGAATGTATCCCTTCCCATGGCAGGGGACTGGAACCTGATGATCTTTAAAAGTCCCTTCCAACCTTAACCATTTGAGGCTCCTATGATTCTCATTTTGTTTCTAGAGTTTGTAAATTTAATTTTCAAGTGTTGTCTCCTCCATAGAAAGATAGAAGCTGCACAAAAAAAAAAAAAAAAAAAAAAAAAACCCTTTAAGAAAATCAGGTTGCAGCTCTGATTTTCTGCCTTTGCCTCTTATCCAGGTACTGCTACAGCCTTCCCAGCACTGAGATTTCCTTCCACATTGTGCAAGGCCTTAGGGGACTTCCATGGATCAAACCAACTCCACTTCCACGCATCCTCCCTCTCCCCACAGATCAATGCCAAAAGAGATGTGCAGTGATTTTTGCAGTACTTTAGCTGTCATTTCTTTCTGTTTCTTAAATGCTGCTTCCCTTCCTTGCCACCTTTTGCTGTGCTATGCCCTGGTTTTAGTTATTAGGCTTGCAGAGCTGCTCTCCACAGAGAACTGTATCAAACTATTTCCTGAAGCCCAGCTAAATTATATGCATAACTTCCTTCCCTCGACCACTTGGAGGAAGTAGCAAAACAATCATATGCGTTTGACATTATTACTCATTTCTGAACCCATGCCAAGCCTCCCTTTCTGTGTTATCACTGACATACTGCCATGAGAGGAATGGAAAGGGCTCTCTTCAATCCTAGCCCTGGGTAGTTTTCAGTGCTTTACTCCCTTTGGGGGGAAAAAAATGGCTATAGCCAAACTGTCTCCTCCAAGGTCTCAGCTGGGAAGCACTTGGTTTGTTTTTCAGGCTCTCATTTTTTTCAACTTCAAAGCAAAAAAGCAGCCATTTGACTTATTCAAATGAACAAAGATGTTTCAACAAGTTAAACAGCGTTTCCAGATGCTTTTTTGTGAAATCAGATAACAAGCCCTTTGGATTTAACAGCATCAGTGTTAGAGCCTTCAATAGAAAACACATCCTTTGCTAAATCTCTTGGTTAAAAAATCAAGCTAATGAGTGAAAACAGCCTGCTCCACATCTGCAGTTCATTATCCCTGTCTCTGAGTGAAGCCATCCAGGTATGTATGACATGTTACACTTAGCAAATATTACAGCTGAGACAGAGGGAGAGAATGACACATTTTTCTGTGGCAGGGAGGGCACATTTCAGAGGGGTTCACGTGCTCTGCAGGGGAATGTGAACATGACCTCTCCAGCAGGGCTGTGTAAATAAACGAGTTGATTTTTAAACACTACCTTTTTCCTATAACCTTAAATGTACATGTGCCATGTTCTTGTTTCCTCAAGATAAAGAACAGAGTAAGGAGCCGTCACCCTCAACGTCCCAACCCTTGCACTCCAAAATTTTTCCACATTCTGGCGACAAAGGAGGCAGCACTTGGCACATCCCAGCATGTGCTGCTCCAAAAGCAGCTGCAGCAGCCAGAACAGGATCATTCCCTGCATCCAGGGACACAGAACACAGGTGCATCTGCCAAGGCTGCTCCCAGAAACTTCGGATGTTTCTGGCATCCAAAGGTGCCAGAGACACAAAGGGCATCAGCACAGCACCACTGATAAAAAAATCATCTTCTTAGCCATTTTTGCCACCTTGGGATGCAACACTGCCTGCATGGAAGTCTGCCGAGGGCACTCAAGGGAAGAGAAAAAATGAAAAGGACTGCATTTAAAGAGGGTTTATTTCTTTATATTATTTAAGCTAACCTTTATCTCAAATGTTGCTTTTGGTATTTGTACTGTTTTTTAATTCTCAGAAGATTTTTTAGCTTTGCCCTGGAACTTGTGGCTTTGAAAAGTCAGGCAATGGAATGCTGGATGCTCAGTTCTAGGGCTGCAAAAGGCTGGTGAGGAGCCCTGGAAACTTTTTACCATTGTAACAGAGCAACACATTATGACAGAGTTTAAGAAACACTACATCCCTGCAGAGACACTCAGTGACAATACAAGTGTCACTGGATATGAGAGCAGGCACTGAAAGGAGAAATCTGTTTACAGTAAACACTTCTGCTTGGAAGTAGGAAACTACAGTGACCTTCTATTCTCAGAAGAATCGGCATTAAGATGACTAATGGGCCAAGGAGGATTGATTTATTGGGAAAGAATAAAAATTTAACTATATATAGAGCCTGGCTACTCAATTGGCAAGGGAATAGGTGTGGTAGGAAAGTAACTCTGGAGCTAATAATAGAACAAAGATGAGGAACAACTTACAGTCGAGGTAAGCCAAGACAGCAGGCACAAAGGCAGGGGAAGTGTACAGCACCAAAGGGAGAAAACACTGCAGCCACAGGACAAATCTAGTTCCAGCTTAACCCCACAGCTTAGCACCTGATCTTCCTAAAACTTTCAGAACGAGACGCGACCAAGATGCACAACTGAGAATTGCACAAAGGTGAGATCGACCCACAGCAGTGTTATATCAAGGGAAATCCTTGAATTTTATGTTGCTAATCCTTATTGAAAGGGCTGGGCTTGGCTTGGTTGGTTGGTCATTGGTTTGGGGTTTTTTTTAACAAAAACCCTGAGCTTAGAGCTACTGAACATTGTCCTTTTCAACTGTGAAACTTCATAGGGCTGTTTTCTTTAGCCTTAATTCTTTTCCCCTTTGTAGAATTGCATCAAGGGAAGTGAGAAAAGACTAGTTAATTTTCCCAGCTATTTAATGAGGCTGGAGCCTTCACACTACAAAACCTCACTCCTTTTCAGCTTGCTACAATCAGTGACACACAAACTCACATTGCTTTTGCTCCCCACTCTTTCTCCTGGCCCTCCTCTTCACTCAGCCAAAGAACAGTGGAACTTTTTGCAACATCACAAACGTCAGAATATCTCAACCCCAAACCACCCCCAGATATCTGTGCTTTTCTAGACAGCTCCAAATGATTCCAAGTTTTCACTTCTATCACCAAATGCTCCTGGAAGAACATATTGCTCTTCACTTGATGGTACAGGACAGGTTTTTCAACGAACGCCAGAATTATCAAAGCTTTGCTAGGGAAAAAAAACAAACAAAACAAAACACAACACAAAACCCCTAAAAGTGATTTTTGCAGCTTCTATTTAGAAAGTCAAAGCAGGTAAGTAACAATTCTGAGAGCTGCATTAGCAACAGAAGCAATTACAGGGGATGCTTTTGCCAATTAACTTGGACTTGCCTTATTTTCCTCTATGCAAAAAATCACAAGTTTTTACACTTAGAGGGTTGTTTAAACCTGTATTTGGATAAACCAGCTGGGCTATTACCTGTCATAGCAGTTGAAGTCATCTAACCAGCAGCCTTTCTTCACCAGCTCGATGGAGCCCGAGTTGTTTCTCCAGGAGGCGTAGCAGTGGAGCCGCTTGTCCTTCTCCCCCTCGCAGCGCTCCACGCCGCTCTGGTTGGTCTTCTCCAGCTCCCAGTTGGCATTGTAGTAGATGCACTCCCTTGTCTCAGCCTCCCCGTGGCCTGGCCATGAAAACAAAAATCAAGCCCCAAGAACATTCAGGTAAAATCAGAAATAGATCCTGGGAATCGCAGGGCTCTGTTTTAGGTGATGCATGCATTTGATTCCCCAGGAGCTGAGCAGCTCAGCAGTGAGAGCTTCAGCACAGCGTGGAGATTATTCTTCTTCTCTGGGATGAGGTGGGAGATGGAGAGGTCAGGTTTGCCTAAGCTCACACAGGAGCTTATGGTGAAGCCAAGAGCCCAGCTGAGACCTTCCCAGATCTCCTCTGGACAATGCTTCAGCCTTAGGACCCTAAAACAGGAGATGCACAAGGCAATGCATACCCAATAGTGTCTAACCACAGAAACCTTGTTTAGCAAAGACAACCTGCCAGGGTGCTACTTGATGCTTGCTGGGATGTCATGCAGTGGAGTTTTTCTCCCTCTGCACCACTACTTTGGGAAACACCACCTAAAAATACACAGTTTCTTCCATGGATGTAACTGAGAACAGATAATATTCATTCTGCAAAGGAGGGCCAAACCAGTGGCCATTTCTCACTTAGATCCTGGTTCAGGCTTATTTGGATAAGACTCCATATGATAAATGCCCTGTTTTTAGCTGCATTTGACACAGCTCATGGTGCCTCTCCACCCAAGCAAGACCTTGAACAACAGAAAATTCTGTTCCCCAAACAACGCTGGCCACCCCAAATGGATGCTTGGCCACCAAAAACAAAGGAGTCTCCATAGCCTGTGGGTCTTCCCTCCTGTAGAGCCTCTTACCAAAGGAGTGTGGAGCTCCTACTGCCGCCAGGGAAACAATTCCCCCATAGCCACCAAGTGGCAGAACTGAAATACACTTGCAGACACACCCATTAAAACCAGAGTCAAAAAAGGGAACACTGATATTTGCAGATGACCTGTTATGTCCTAAACCTTAGAAATCCTCTCTTCATCTGGAAATACTCTGCTTTGTGGCATTTTGAGGATTAGTTTAAAACAAAACGAAGAATGAAACACACGTCTTGTAAGCAGACAAACACGAAAGATGCCATGAGCCCTGTACCATGATGGTTCTGTAAATCCTGAAATGCCCTGCAGCCATCTCTCCTTGGGATTGCCCAACCTAAGGTAAGGTCGGGCCTGGCCATTATTTTGATGGATTGCAATCATGGAAAACGTAGGTATCTCAATAAAATGTGTTGACAACTGGGTAGAAAACACAAATCAGTCCCGCAGGATGGTGAAACGAAAGGGCTGTGCTCCCAAAATAGACAGATCTCTGTGAAGCCTAGAACTGAGTTTCTAGCTAGAAAACCAGTTCTGAATAAACTAGGGGTGATGGGTCCAACCTGCTCCCAGTCCCAACACCTGGACTCAGCAATGGGTAATTTTCATGGCACAGAGCAAACTCATCACACTAGGAATATCTCTTTGCAAGCTGCTGAGGTGTTCAATCCTTCAATAACACTTTTTAGGAAGACTGCTTGATCTGCATCATGGGAGAGACTGCAAGGGAATAGGGGTATGAGAATGTCATAAAGCTGACTTCTGAAACTGTAAATTATATTCAAAGCACACACGAACAAGAGCTCAATTTCAATAGCACCTGCAGGTTTTATCAGCTCTTGCAAAGCTCCATCAGAGTTTTCCTCTGACAAGTTGCTTACAATAATGAAAACAACCTACCAATATCCCTCAACACAGAACAATGTCAATATTGACACTCCTTGTTAAAGCCTTGATATTTGTTCTCTTGATACTTACAGCGTGCTTCTTTAGGGCAGATTAAGCATTTTTGCTAAATACTGGTTAAATCAGCAGGAAAGCAAAAGAGCTTTCTCTTGTGTGTGGGGGTGGAGGGCAATATCTTTTTACTTATAAAGGAAATAATAAATATCTTAACGGCATAGAATCATAGAATGGTTTGGGTTGGAAGGGATTTTTAAAGGTCATCTAGTCCAATATCCCTGCAATGAGCAGGGACACCTTCAACTAGACCAGGATGCTCAAAGCCCCATCCAACCTGACCTTGAATACTTCTGGAGCCACCACCTCTGTGGACAACCTGGGCTAGAGTTTCACCACCCTCATTGTAATAAGTCACATGGCTTCCAGTTGGTACCTGACACCTAATCCTCACTCATCATTTTCTTCTCTTCTCCTGGAAATACACTTTGTAATATCATTTTTACCATCCTAAACTCAATATCACTTTTGATCAAGACAGAAATTTCCTCTCCATCTCCCAGAAAGCTGGAAGGTTTAATGAACCATTTCACTGGAAAACAGCCCCAAAATCTAATCCTAGCTCAACCACCATCATCTGCAACCTCAGGCAATATTGTGTAGCCTCTGTTTTCCCCACCATAAACGACAGCCAGTGCGATGTACAGAGCTGCAATGAGATTTGATATTTCCACTGTGCTTTGGAAAGGGAATGTTGAAAAGATGTGAAGCAGGAGCTGTATCGGCTCTGGGACCAGCAAACCAAGGCTGCTAAATCCTGTGTTGAGCCCAGGCTCCCTTCCCCCAAGACAGTTGTCTTTTCTGGAACAAGTTTCAGCTGAAGAGTAAGAGCTGCTTGCAAACACGCAAACCCAACTCTGCAAACAGCGACCGCGCCAGGAAAAAGGCCTTTCCCAGTTTTCCCCCCGCTGTTAAAGTTTAGATGATTTGAATAAAAGCATGCATAAAGTTTTAGATGACTAAATAGATGTATGCTTTCTTTATAACAGCTCCTAAGGATGCTTGCATTAAGAAGACACTTTAAAATCCTGTGTGTTTGTTACCTGCTCTCAGATCTCTTTAAAAGCCATTTGGTAGGATCCTCGCCCCGCTGGGTGCTCACGACTGCAAGAAACCCTTCTGTTTGTACCCAAGATGGTCTCAGCAGGAAGGGGCACAGCTCCAGGTCTGGGTATTAATTTACCTGCTGCTTTAGCTCATCAAGAAACACTCACACCTTGCTCTGTAATGGATCACGCAGAGACCAAAGTTTGCAGATAACTGCCTGTTCTGCACTCGCTGCGGTAAAACCCTCACTGAACAGAGGGAGGGGGAGTCAAAACAGGGGCTTGTCCCTTTGAGAGAGAAAGGTGGTGACTAAGAAAAGAAAATCTGAGCTTTGCTCATCCATCCCCAGGGAGCTGTGCAGATTTTCCTGCCTCCTATACCCCATTGAGCAAGGGATACTCCCAAGGCCACCATAGGTCTGTAAGAAACACTGAGCTGGACATTAGGTAATGGTCTTAAATGAAAAAAATACTTAGATTTGATATAAGGATGAAATATTTTTCTCAGTGAGGGTGATAAAACACTCAGGGAGGTGGTAGATGCCTCACCTCTGGAAACATGGTCAGGTTGGACAGATCTCTGAGCAACCTGGTGTCATTGAAGATGTCTCAACAGCAGGCGAGTTGGACTAGATGCCTTTAAAGGTCCCTGTCAGCCCAAACTATGATTCTGCCAAGTGACAAAGGTGTGGATAACAATGTCCTCCTTCTCATTTCAAGTTGCAAGAAGAATCAGCAGGTGTTCCCCCAGGATATGTGCAGGAAGCACTTGTCTCCCTCCACTGGACACAGCTGATGCATCAGCACAACAAGGATTTGACTGGGCTCCCCTGTGCCCCCAGCAGTACAACCTGGCTCAAGAGAAGTCTTGTACCAAACCTGAGCATCTGACAGGAGTGACACCATTAATTTTGGCCAAAAGGGCCTTTCCTGAAACAAGTCTTTCAGTGCAGTCACAAACCAGCTGAGACAGATTAAAGGGGTTGTGCCCCCACAGTCCTGCTCTCCCCCTCCTGACTCGTGTCATCTCCCTCACAGCAGGCTTGGTACATAGGAAAGCTCCTGAGTGCCTTCATTTGATGGCACTGCCTGGTCACATCCTGCTCATGTGGGATGGCAAATAAACACCCCAGAGAACTGCTCAACTTTTGGCAGAAAATCAGTGGGACTTGGGTGCAACGAGATATAAAATCTTTGCTAAGCAAGTGTTTGAAGCTCGCTGTTGGAACCTGGTCTCATTCATTGGGCCCCTATTTGTCTCCTGCCCAAGCCAATTCAACCAGCCACAATGCAAAATTTGGGAAAAAAAGTTGCAAAGCAGAAGCATGTATGTGGGGCAGGAGCATGGACATGGGGCAGGAGCACAGCATACCCAGCACTGCATCCCACTCTCAGCCCCAGCTCTCTCCATGGAAAACAGCCTCGTGCCAGCAGCCAGGCAAAAACAATCAACTTTTTAATATCACAATCCACAAATAGTCATTTAAGCAATAAAGCCTGAAGTCCTGTTTGAAATCAGAGTCTCGGGAAGAATCAGGCTTTGCAGGAGCAGATGGGTTTCTGGCATCCCACTGCATCCACCCAGCGCTTCGGGGATGACGCAGTGTGGCTTGTCCTCAAACAAAAGCTGCACAGAAATACCTTTACACAAAATACCAAGCCCAAATAACTCCCATACATCACACAGGCCGAGGGAGGCTGCCCACCATCGCCCATTTTTGGGGTGGAAATCAACTTTTTGACCTCAGTCCTGAGGAACTGTCATTATGCTGATTCCCCTGGGTCAATTTTCTGCTCCAAATTACTGAAGTATCACTAGGTTTTTGCCAAGCAAGACCCCCAGCACCCATCTGAGGCACATAATGATGGGAAGAGTAGTCGAAGCACCATGCGACATGGGAAGACCTCTCGCCTCTACTTGGGAGTTACAAGGCACAGAGGGAGCTCATTAAAAAAAGATCCTCGTGAACTGAAGGACTTCAACCTGCTGAGACATGGGACCTTGCTGCTGATCTGAGACTAAACCCTGTTCTCCTAATTTGGAGTCGCTGACAGATCACTGAGGCTGTATCATTATCCAACAGCTTCTAAATTATAGCCAAGATCCAGTGTAGCAACTCCAGGTCTAGGTGTTAGCAGTTGCCAGGCTCCTAACTCATAATTAGATACATAGGGAATATCTTCCCCAAGGCTGCTATAAATCTCAGCTCTTTATGTCTGCCTGTCCCCTTTTGAAAACCTAAAATGAAAGTATATACGAAAAGATGGGATGTGTCAAAATAGTCTGCATAAACACTGAGTGATTTACCAGACAGTCTGTTTGCCTGACTGTCAAAACCACCAGGCTTTCTATATGAAACAGTGTATGCAACTGAAGTTATTTGCAAACACTTCGTTATGTCCCTATATAGCTATTTGTACATGTAATTTTATAATATAAAACGGCAGAGATTGTACACTGAATTGGGGTAATTGCCCTCTAATTTGGAGGGTAATTGCATGCAGCAATTAAGCAACTGCGGATGCATTCTTGCACGTGTGATTATGGAAGTCGGGCCCTTTGTTTGAGGTTTGGGTTTGCTTTCAAGAGCTCCCCCTCGAACCGTGGCAGGGTTGGGAAATCAGGGGCTGCTGGGTGCTCACCTTGCAGCTCAGCATCTGCTGGGATGAGCCACTTCACCCCCTTCCCAGGGGATGCTAAACCAGCTGCCTCCAAACCCACAGCTGCATTTTGGCACACCCTTCAAGTGGGGGACCACAATCTGAGCATGTGTGGAGAGCTCTCGGAGGCACTGGTGAGGAGGAAAAGGCAGGGAAAAAGAGGGAAAGGCAGGGAAAAATAGGGCTGCTGTCTCCCAGCTCTCCCTCTGCCAGACACCTGCCCAGAAATCATGTGCAGGACTGCAAATTAAAGAATTTCAAATAGTTGTTGCTAGAAATTCAAAATCAAGCCAGGTTGAAGGCTTGCAACTGAGAATGTTTGGAAAATGTTGCTCTAGAGAGACCACCCAGTTGCATCTCTCCAAAACGAATGTGAGATTTCTAAGCCTTGCTCCAACACTTATTCCCCAAGCAGGGTGATTTCATTCCTGCTGTACTTACATAATAGGGGCTAAATACATTTTTAGGCAAAGCATCAAACTCGTGATGACATCTGTGGTTAAGCACGTAACTGCACATGAGGATTTGGAGACTTGTTGCTTTTATCCCCTGTTCTTTCACTAAAGTCTTTAAACAGCAGAGCAGAAACAAGCCCCTGTGACTCTGCAGAGCCTCCGTCTCAAGACAAAACTTTTGGGAACCTCACCTTTCCCCACCTTTGGGAACCTCAGTGACCAGGGTTTGTCCAGGCAGAGATGCCCCATCCAACCAGTTGGACGTAGGGATGGCTAATTAGAAGGATTTATAACTGCAAAATGTTTTGGTTCTTAAGCCAGATCAGGTAAATCTGGGCACAGGCAGCACTGAGAAAGCAAAGGTGTAATGCCAAGGGAAGATATTACTTGGAATTTTGTTTTCTGTCAATAGATTTCGTTTATCCCACAGTAAAAGAGCTCCAAGTTTTTGAGTCAATCAATGGCTGTTAATCTATTATCTCAGCATATATTGCCATGGTAACCTGCAATGATGCCATTGACAACTACTCTCGAAAGGACAGGAGGCTTTAAGATATTTTCTTTTAAAATTAAAAAAGGAACTTTAATATTAAGAAATACATCCTCCCTGCTCACCAGGGATGACAACTCAGGGCTTCTATATTCACACCATGACTCACACTTCACAGCTTCCACGGACATCTGTGTAGCAACCCCCCCTCCCCATATATCTCTTTTTTAACTTGGGTTTAAGTCACTAAATGATAACAAGAAAATTATTCCCAAGAATTAGATCTTCATTAGAATTTTCCCCCAAACAGAATGCAAAACCTGTTTTATAAAATGTAAGGAGTGTGTTTTAGGAGTTATTACTACCAGCTCAGGGAAAGGATGCAGTAATGCTTTCATTCTTCTGAATAATTTCCCTGGTATTTTAAGTTGAACAGCATGGGAAGGAGAAGGACCTGGAGAAGGACAGCGAGCATCCCAGCTCCTCACAAGGCCACAAAACCAGGCAGACCCTGCAGAGCCAAGTGAGATGACAGAGATACTCAGCTGAGTGAAATATTGAGTGTCCACACACACATACATGCACACAGAGCTAATGAGAGTAATCTCTTGGCCCAAAGGGGAGGATCACTCAGGAAAAGGTTCAGTAAATCATTCCTCTGGCCAGGCAGAGTGATCCAGGGAGGTTTGGCCAGGTTGCTGGCTGGCCTGGTGTGCAGCAGGACAGAAATGTTGCCAGCAGTTAATCAATTTTTGGAAGCAGAGCATTTTTGACTTGAACTCATAGGGTCACTTCTATATTTTATTTAAAGAAGAGATCATTTTAGTTATCCATTAGGAAAATCCTATTTTGTATCATTTCAGTTAAGGACAAAGCCAAAAATGTAATTACATTTCTCCCTTCACATCACTAACTGTATCTGTCTCCCCCAAAAAGGTTTTAGTTCTTTAATAAAACCATCAGGGAGATCAATCAAAAGCATTTAATGCCGTGGTGCTTCTGCAGTTCATGTTTAAATGCACTTTGGGTCACAAACGAGGCAATTTGGACAGCAGAGCTCAAACCAGATTAGTAATAACACACAAAAAAGGCCTAATTCCTAATTTATTTTTCTTTTTTTCTTTGCACAGATACATACTCCTCCTCAGCTACACCCAAGAGAATGAAATCAAACTCCAGGCAGCCCCAACAAGCACGAAGTCACAGATGCAAAAAGGGCACTGCTGCTGCCTGCCTGTGCATGGCACAGGGTGGAGAAGAAGCTGCAGATCCCATCCAAACTCCCAGAGCTGCTGAGCTGCTCCCTGTCTGTGTGTGACCAGCCCTGAGGATGCCACCCCAGGCAGCATCTCTGAAATGATGCTCCTCCATCCCCCCAGTTCACTGGAAGACACCTCCTGGCTTCCTCTGCACAGCCTCACCAAGAAAATGCCTTGCTCCACGGAGGAGTTCCATAAAGGAGAGGTTGTGTTTTCTCTCCCAGACCACAAGTTTCTGAACAGGCATATAGTTATTAATTTTTTTTCGGTTATTTTCCCCCTTGAATTTGAGGTGTGCATTTATAAAAGCATTAAGCAGGCCATTTATTTGGCTCGTAACAGCAGTGACTACTCCTTGGCATGAAAAATGGCCCCTTGTGGGCTGAGCACTCTGCACACAAGCTACCAGGAAGGTGTCTCAGCAGCCAAACTTTGCAGCCTCTGTAAGGGAAAATATTAGAGCTTAATTGCAAGATTAAGGTATTTCCAACTGCACTCCTGAAAATCAAATAGAGGGCAAGTCTTGACCAGATTCCACAAATCACTAAGTAAAATATGCAGCAAGTTCTGAAATGACATTTAGAACACAATCATTTGTTCTCTCCATTCTCCTCGGGAGCCAGCATGGGGTCTCCAAAGAGCATGGGAGGAGGAAGTGAAATCACGTACCTACATAAATATTTTCCCCACACACAGTGAAGTTTTGAAAAGCTTTCAAAGCAAGCCTGGAAAATGAATTTCCTTTCAGGCAGAGGAAAGAGGGTATGGGAGCATCTCCTTGTGGAGTGCAGAGGTTTAAGGAACAGCAACAATCATGTGGTGATGCCTTTCCGAGCTTTTTCACGTGCATCTGCTTCATCCCGCTGTCCTCATCATCCTGTGACACTGCCACCAGCAGAAATGCTTTTCAGAGCTCCTGATTTTTAAGGTTTTCTCCAGGGAGAGAGTGATGTGTGTCCACCACAGCACAGCACAGCACACCTGGCAAGCCACAGAGATCTTTGGTACCAGAACAGCAACACCTCAATTCATAATCTACACAGGGTCCTCTGAGACTTATCAGCAGGGACATTTCAAATATGCTTTAAAATGTGCTGAGTCTACTAAGATTGGGCCCCAAGTGCTTTTCTATTGATTCTGCTTGACATTTCCAAATACCACAATTCCAAATTTAATTCACTGGTAATTGGAAAAACTGTAATGCATGTAAATGGACAAGAAGATGTGGGAAGTCCAAAAGGTCAAGCATCAGGAAAACGTGTCCCCAAGAACTAAATGATGCTTGTTTGTGTTTCTGTCACCCTCTTCTACTTGAATAATCAAAGCTTGGATCTGAGCAGTTTTCTCAGCAGGAAGAAGGAAGCCAATAAAAAACACAACCACTCTAAACCATGGAACCGGTTCAAAAATCACTGTTTTAAACTCCATCACTGACCAGAATTCAAATACACCATAGAGATGAGTCACTTAATCAGCAGATTACATGAGCAAGTGGGAAACTCAAGGAAGAATTAATTTGAAAATGCTCTCAGTAGAATAAGATTATCTCTACCTAGAAATCAGGTTTCCAAGATTTCTACTACATCACAGCTTCTCCTTGCCAGCAAGTTGAAGGGGAGGCAGTGACAGAGAGAAAACCTTACAGATGTCTAAGTTCAAACCCCAGATCCAGCATGATGATGGATGGTTGTTGGTAGGTGCCAACTGGGGTGTCTTCTTTACTGACCTGAGAAAACCAAACTTCTTCAGAGGAACTAAGGGTTTCAGTGGCAAGAAATGGTGCAGCAGCATGGAGGGGATGTTTGCCCAGCTCTTTGCAAAGAGCCCTGAGCTGCAGCAGAGCTCAAGAGCTCACTGTGTTGATGGGCAATCAAGCCCTTTTGCGCAAAAAACATTCATATGCTATGTAAAATACACTATGACAAAATCCCCATACTTTTTCATGTTCTAGAGAATGAACATGCACATTTTAGCTGCCAGTCTGCATTTCCCCCAGCACGTGAGCAATCAGTGATGGTCAGACACCCTGGTGCATTTTGGCTCAAAGAGTAAGGACATGATGGAAGTGCAGTGCACAAAAAAGCACAAGCACAATTTCTAGCCAGCCTTACACTGAAGATGAAGATCAAGCATCCATTACCACATCCCAAAGAGAGATTCCTCCATCCAGCCCACAGCAGTACCTGTGAAAATACTTGATAACTCCTTGGTGCAAGGGACATCTTTTGCATTACACTCTAGACCTTCAGACTATTCAAGTTTTGCAGAAGAAACCACATTTTTAAAACATGCTCCTTCCCCAGTGTACACTGGTATTTCAAGAGTTAACAAGCCAGCAGAAGCCAGTCCTAAAAGAGAAGGGAGGCAGGAAAAAAAGCAAGTCTCTGGCCCTTGCAATCACAAACTAGCCTTAAGCCCTACAAAAGGAAGTAAAGACATTCCTAAAATTCTTTGAGGATGAGAAGTAAGTTGCCAGCCAAATCAGAAGTCCATTTCTCTAGTCTTTATGCTTTTAATGGCAAATCCCACATGAGCAATTTTAAGAGCCTCTTTTACAATGGAATTTTCTCCCAAGTGGCTACAGCACATCTAGGACTTGTCTCATGTTTACAGAAATGTACCTTTCCCCTTTGGGTCTACTGAAAAAAGCTGCTGTCAAACGACCTGAGGAAGGAATGCAGCACAACCCAATACCATCATGCAATTTCCAGTGATTGTTTCTGTTACAATAATGAAAGGCACGGAAGAAACGTCTGGATAACTGCAGTGATTCTCCAAAGACAAGTTATAAAAGAGATGCTGAAGAGATTTTATGTAAAGGGGCAGGGAGGGAAATAAAGTCACCTATTAGCTTTCATTTTGATTGCACTCATTAAGCAGCATCCAGATCCCACTTTGAAATAAAAATGGTTTTGAGCAGATTGTCCCAGGAAGCTGAAATCCTGTTTCATGGGTGGGAAGCAATAAAACACCTGTGTGCTGTGGGACAGGTCTTTTCCTTCCTGGTTTTCTCACACCAGAGGAAGACTAAAACACTTTGGACCACAGTGTGCCCACGGAGTGAAAGAAGAACTTACCCTCCATCCATGTCCAAGCTTTCTGGATGACCTGAGCTCAACATCTCCAGCCCAGAAACTGGGTACATTCCCTTCCAGTTCAACTTTCTATTTGGATGCCATTTAGTTCCCATGGTGACCAGGCTCCAATATTACATAAAAGAGCATAAAGTAATATTCTAAGATTCAGCACAGTACTCTCAGTTTCCTGGCCTTGGATAGGTGGGAATCTCCACTAGCACCACCTCTGATGCTGCTCCCACATATTTAGATGCTGATGTATGTGAATAAGGAGATGAGGGTGCCCTTGTCTGGGCACTTTCAGAGACACCATGAATATTTAGAGGGATTTATCACTGGAAATACAATAAGAATCCAAGACAAGAGAAGACTCCAGGGAGATCTTACTGCAGCCTTTCAGTGTGCAAAGGAGGTTTACAAGAAAGGTGGAAGACTTCTTACTGAAGCCTGTAGTCATAGGACAAGGAGAAATAGTTTCAAAATTAAAGATGTTAAGCATAAATTAGGTAAAAATTCTTTCCTGTGTGGGTGGTGAGGCACAGATTGCCCAGAGAAAATGTAGATGCCCCACCCCTGCAGGTGTTCAAGACCAGTTTGGATGGGGTGTGGAACAACCTGGTCAGTGGAAGGTGTCCCTGCCCATGATGGGGGGGTTTGGAACAAAAGGATCTTTAAAGGTCCTTCCAACCCAAATCTTTCAAATACTCCTCCATAACCTGTAACAAGATCATTTTAGGCAGCAGTCAAACCCTTTCCTTTCACCTCAAGAGCTTCATCAGCAAGATGCAATAATCACTTGTTTTGGTCCATGTGCTTGAGTTGAAAGGTGGGAGAGGTGCCTGCAGGAATGTACACACAGAGGACTGGCAGCCATAGAGGCATGAGCAAACTGCAGCCCTGAACACATCTTTTCTCTGCCTCCCCTTGCTCAGGTTTACCTGGGGACACAGGCATGCAAACTATTCCCACCTCTCCAATAAAAAGGTATTTCCTGTGACATTACTGTACACTCCTGCTAATCAACAGGAACAGAAATGGAAGACATGCCACCAGTAAATTCCATTTTTCACTAAAGAAAAGAAAAAGCTCCAAGGCAATGTGAGAAGCTTCACAGTGACAGCAGCCAGTTGAGCAATAAAACCACTAATCTCCCCACTAGGTTGGGGCTCATGGATCCCACTGCTCTTCAGCCAATTTCCCTGAACTTTGGTAAGGCGTTGCAACCATCTGGGAAGAGCAAACAGAACTTTTGATAACTTTTTGGAAGGTGCAGGACCATCTGTTTCCACACCAAGCAGATGAACACACCTGCTCCAGGCAAGGCAGCAGCACAGAGGGGAATCCCTCCACCTTTATGTTTTTCTTTGGGAACAAAGAAAAGACCATAGGAAAGTGTCAGCCCAAGCTGCTTGTACATATTTTCCGTGGACATCATGTCACAGTTCAAGCTTTTCAATATAAATACTTTAGTACAGGATTCACTTCCTTTAATACAACAAGCCCAGGAAAACAACCTGATGTTCTGGCTATATCCTGGGAGCTCTGGTGGGCACTAAGAGAGGCACTTTTCTTCGTGCTGAATGAAAACCAGAGAATAAAACTGCTGATTAACCTCGTCCATCTCTAGATGGCCCCTGCTTTCCAAGAGTGAGGCAACTGCTAAGAGTGAAACAAGTAATGAAGGATGAAACAAGTGGTAAACAACAAGTGATGAAGGGTGGACCGATCACAGCTGGTGGGATCAGGCACACCTGGAGAAGGCAGTTCCTCACCCAAAGGGCAGCTGATGTGGGGAACCCCTTCTCAGAAGGTTCCCCATAATGTTTTAAGAAGAACCACGTGCACTTTCTTGTTCTGCTATTCCTCTCCTGTCATATTTCAGCAAAAGGTGGAGTCTGATCACCAGGCTGGGTGGGCTTCTGTTCTGGCCTAGTCTGGCCACTGTCTAGTTCCTATACTAAATATCATCAACCTAAAAACATCATTTAAAAATAAGTCAAATGTTGAAAGACCCAAGCAGCTACTGACCAACCAAATGCACTATGTCACTGACTGCAACTTCGCTCTTGATTTCCATCCCCACCCATTGAGACAGCCTGCATTTCTTTTCATGCTGGGATTTGAGAAACCCAATCCCCCTGAACAACTGCCCTGAGCCCAGAAGTGCCATTTGGAGCTGACAGCTGCTGAGAGAAGAACACAAAGCCCTCTTCCTGCCAGAGGCCTTCCCTGATACCCTTGCAACTATTTCCCAATAGACAGAGATTTTGCACAGGCTTTTTATCTCTTTGCTGGTATTTTCCATCTTAACAAGTTTTAAATGTTTTATGTAGCAAGGATGCCCCTGCCATTTAAAGAGGGAAGCATGCAGTAGTAATTATTCATTAAAAACACATCATAAGTGACCTTTACACTGAACCAGAGGAAGCCACGTGCCTGCCTGGCTGTATTCTGGAAGGGCCAGAAGTTTCAAAGGGAATAAATATTTTCACGTAGGATAGCCAGCCTAAGCTATCTTGAAAAGGTGCCTCATTCTTGAGGGAACAAAAGCTGTTTAAAACATCTCAGATTGAGTATCCACAAGTCAATATACAGTTTTGAAAAATCTAAGTGGAAAGGAGAAGTCACCATAGTGCTTGGTCCACGCTGGCATCTCACAACCCCCTTTCATCTCAGCATAATGAAAAATTAACATTCTGTCTTCCTTGCTATATAAAGTACAATTTCTAGACTGGAAAACTAACGGGGACTAGCTGTCTCACCATGAAATATGAAGAATATTGGTGTTTCTACTGAAAAGTAGTTCTACAGATTAAATCAAAATCCAAGGCACACCTACAAGCTGGAGCCCTTTGTTTGCAGCAGCTGTTTTAGTGGGATATGCAGGTTAATTTTGCTCATACAAGCCACACCTCCCTAATGCAGCAAAAATATAAATCCTGGTTTTGCAGAAGGGGGTAATGTAGCTCTTTTATTCCTGGAGGGGGACGAGTCCCATCTTTGGGTTGTGTCTCAGGCATGCATGTAGGAAGCAGAGCAGCATAGAAGCAAGTGAGAAGCAGAGCCAACACACACACACAGAATCCAGGCACCAGCATCATTTGCAAAGCAAAACTAACGTACATCACTTTATGCATGATTACATTTTGAAAAGCAAGAAGTGTTAGGAAATATTTTTGAAGATAGTCAGTAATGTTTTGCAAGAATCGCTGACTCAAGCCCTTGATCTGCCCGTTTAGCTGATGACTGGAAAACAGCCCTGGCTATGTTTATTCTTTAGACAAAGTCCAGCTAAAAATGCATCCAGGCTTAAATAATCTGTGTAACAATGGCCTCAAAACCCTGAATACAACACTGCATTGCATGCAGGTTTCCCAACAGGATAAAGCATTGCCAGGGCTCACACCCAGCTATCCGCTTCTGATGCACAGTCTCCCAACACGGCATTTTCATCTTTAGACCACTCTTGGAAGTAATGCACTATTTCATTTCCATTTGCATTTCAATATGGCCCCAAGGGCTTCACATACATCTGGTCCTCACTGTGTTAAGATTCTTCCCAAACACCACATTGCCTAAAGATGGTGAGACAAAGGATGTGCTGCATTTTGAGCAACCCCGTGCGTCGGCTCTCGGCCAGAACAGTGAGTGGAACATCCTGCATCCTACCCCGTTTCACTCTGCAGGTCTCCATGCCAGCACTGCTTTACGAACAGCAGCAAATGTCACCACCCCAGTTATCTCAGGTGGGGAGAGCCAGAGGAGGAGGCACAGCTCCAAGCTCAAGGTTATACATCGAGCCACCAGGAATATTTGACTCATCCATGTCAGAAGATCCAAAACTTTCCATGTTACCTAAACAACTAAAGTCTAAGGGAAGACACTATAACAGGGCTGCTGAGCACAGCTTGGGAACTACAGATCTCACACACAGGCTGGGAGCTTTTTATCCATCACCTTGCTGTAAGTGCTTCCCTCTCTTCCCTCACACAGCCCAACCCAGCAGCAGCTTTGCTCCCATCATGCATCTTATCTTCAGTGGGAGAGGACTTCATATATTTTTAAGACATTCATACTTTTGTAAAGTATTATTATATAGGATCTGTGAGCTCTTCCAGAGGGTGAAATGCTGCTTTTTTTCTAGACTGAGGAGTATTTTTATTCATGCTTTCGGTGTCTCCCACACCAATGCTGGCCCTAATTCCCCTGGCACACCCACCTTCTTGGGGCTGAGCAGAGGCAGAGATGATAAATGAGACCAGGTGCCTCAGACCAGCCATGAGGCTGGTTAACCCTCTCTTCTTCTCGGAGAACTCAGGCTGAACACATCAATTTTTCCTGTGCCATCCAGGGGAGAGGCACTGAGGAGATGGTCCCTCCTGCCTGGAACAGGGTCAGCATCTGGCTGCTGGTAAGCAGAGAACTGCAGACAGGAGGATCTTCAGACCCATTTTAAAACCATCTTAAAATAGGGTGCTGCCTCTCAGTCGAGCCAGCAGCACCAGCCTTGCCAAGAAGCTGAAGCTTTCACTCTTCACACGGGTGTTTACTCCTACCCAACCACCCGCACATCCCAGCCCTTCCCAGCCTCCAGCACCGACTGCTGAGCTTCCTTTTGGCACAGGTGTCTCCAGCAAGGGCTCACTGACGTGGAGCAGAACACACTTACCTCTCCATCTGCAAAATAAATATATAATTCTTCGAAGCAAGGACACATATCAAAGAGCACAGGATGCAGCACAGTGACTCATGCAACCAGCAAAGTAGAAACTTGGCTGCATCCGTGCCCGCACAGGGCATTCTGCATCTCTTCCTATAATTAGTCCTTCAAGTGCTAGAGGGGAAAGGAACAAATTCAAAGAGGTTTTACTTCCCAATTATTCACATATTTCCAAATCAAATGGTTGTCTGTCAGAGAGCAACATGCCATTGCCCTAGGATATCAAAATGCAAACTGAAAAGTCTCTCCAGGAACAGGATTTGCTTTCATTACATTTATATCACCTAATTCATTTTAAGATTATATATAATTAGTCTCTCCCTCCCTTCCCCACCCCAATCCAATATACTCTCCCAAGCAATTTCAGAACATGCCACACATGCCAATGGCACTTCTAAGGCAGCAGTTTCTTGCCTTTCAAACAATACATGGAATTTTAATTTCTTTTTTCAAGCATTTTCTTTCTTTGAATTGCCAAATCTTTCAGGTGTGAACCAGTATTTTTATTTTAATTTTTTTTTCTTTTTGAAGCAAACACCTCTAAGGAACTTTTTATCTTTACTCTTCATTTGCCTTCTGACTGAGATTTCAGTCTGCCATCCCTAATGTTTCACAGCCATTTTCCATCACCATCAGACTCTGTGTGCTACCTTCATTTGAATGTCTCCATTTTCATTTTAAGTCCTCCTGATTCCAGCAGGTAAACCTTCAGTAAAGTTTAATTGAGAGAAAGCCAAAGTGCCTGGATCACTTCCCCATCAACACATTATTACAGCATCGCTCCCAGCAAGGATGCAATTTCCCTGAATCATGGAATGGTTTGGGCTGGAAGGGACCTTAAAAATGTTCTCATTCCAGTCCCCTGAAATGAGCAGAGACATCTTTAACAGACAAGGCTGCTCAGAACCCAGTCCACCCTGGCCTTGAGTACTTCCAGGGGTGTGAACTAGAAAAAAGTGAGCCCTCTGATCCTGTAAAAACTCCCAGCAAACACATGAGGTAAGTCTGGAGACAGGCAAGGGTACTCTGACCAGCTGTGAATATAAAATAATTATTTCATTATTATTGTCTCCTAATAGGGAAGGAGGAGGATCTTTCCCCATGATGGAGAGACAGTGTTTGCTTGCTGCTGCTTCCTGCTCTGCTCCACCCTTCTGCTGAGATTTCCCTGAATTTAAGGGGAAAAATCACATAAATCATCAACGACTTTAGCACAGATGATGTTGGGGCTGGATGAAAAGCATCCCATTTCTACCAGAGGTGAAACAGCACATTATCAAGTACAAGGAATCTGCCTGGAGTGTCACTGCTGTCACCCCAAACCACTCGTTGGGTTTAAGTGAGATGAAATTGAGCGTTCCCCTACGGCAAGAAGATGCCACAGGGGTGTGAGAGTCCAGGATCCCACAGCATTTTACTGCTTTGCACTTTCAGCTGCAGCCCTGTACCTCTTCTCTTTGCTCTTTTGAAACAATGGATTTTTGATTTCTTAAACAACAAAACAGGGAAATCAGTTTTGAGAGCATTTTCCACTTTGCAAAAGCCAATTTATACAAAAACCCAAAAAGCCAAGGGGTATTTCACCCAGTTTCCACATGAGTCCTTGACCCTGGGCAGCTGGAACTTGGATCAGCTGTTTGGCACCAGGGCTTTGAGCACCTCTAAATGACCAAGAGAAAAACACCAGAGCTCTTAACTCCGTTAACTCACAGCCCTAAAGGTAATACCAAAGTGAAGATGGGCTCGTTTTGTCACAGAATAAAGGTGGAGACAACCTCAAAGGAAGGAGCTCTGTGCTGAAATAGAGACCAGCACCAGCAGGCAGGGTTGTCTGGATGTGTAAACACCCAAAGCAAAAAAAGCATCACAACCCCCCATGAAAGGAGAAGGCAAGAAAGAAAATAAAAGGGAAAAAAAAAAAATAAAACCATCATTATTTAACTCTATCAAGGAGAAAATGTGGCATCCTGCATTGCTTCCAAACAGAGGACCCAGGAGCCTAAAATAACAACAGTTCTGAGTGTGAGGACATTGGGGACAACGAGCCTGCCTGGGATCGCTGGCACAATGCCAGCTGCAAAGGCAGGATGAGGATGAGGAGGCAGCCTGGTGTGGAAACTTCTGCTGCTGTGAAGGCCCCTGAATGCACCTCAACCCTGGGAGCTGGGAGGGAACTCCTCTCCCTACCCCAGAGCCTGCCCAGAGGGGTCAGGGAGGGGCATGGTTTGGCATGTCCACAAGGGCAGGCAAGCACCAAGAGAGGAGGGGGTGATGGAGGGGTGAGGCAGCTCAGCTCAGGCACATTAAAAGGGGAAAGTACAGTGATGGCTTACACCCACCGTAGATTTATGTGGGTTTTTAGCCTAATGAGTTCCCAGAACCACTTTGAAAAATTCCTCATCTCCTCACACGACCCTCAGTGCCAGTGAGTCCTGCAGAGCCACCTGTGACAGAGCTGGCTAACTCGGAGCAGGCCTCGTGCCAGCACCCCAGAACATGCTCCTTTGCAAGGAATTTTGATTAATCTCGCTGCTTTTTAAACACTGATCAAGATCAGGAGCACCAGCTCCCATTTCTGTTTTTTCAACTGTTTTTACTTCTTATTCTCCAACATTAAAACCACTTGTTCCCCTCGCTGCAATTCCCCAGTAAGTCCCAGCATCTTATTTCTATATTTACTCAAGTTTTTTACAAGCTGCACACCTTCAACTGGGAAGCAAAAGTGCTGTTTGTTATCCCTCCCTCCTGGCTGATCCTCAGGTATGACTGACATATCATCTGCAAGAGATTTTCCACATCACAGGCTCCCTCTCACAGCTGCAGCTGCCTGCAATGGGTTTGTGGCTTGTGCACACATGGAGCTGTTCCAGCAGAGCTGCTCGGGCTCCTGTTCCTTCTCAATACCCACAGGACAGCGTGTTTATCCTGGAATAATACTGTTTTGTTTCAATTTAGCCTCATGGATATATTGCAGTGAAATAAAACAGATTAAAAATTAATCTCCACTCCAGATTAGGAATATCTAGATGGATGCAGCCATTTGGGAGCAGCTATTTCACATGAAATCCATATCATGTTTTAATTTCAACAGCTCATCTGACCACATCTGCAGCAGCCACTTCCTAAAAGCTGCAGTGCTGAAAAGCAGGGAAGCTATTGAGCTCCCGCAGACAGTTTCTCCATTCAGGAACTAGTAACACTTTAAACCAGGTAGGCAAACACGGGGTGTGCTGAGCCAGAGCATTACAACAGTGGTCCAAAGAGCTCTGCCCAATGCAGCATCCAAGGAGCTGGTGGCAGCAGCACGAGGCAGCTTTGTGTCACTGGAGGAAAGCCTCACATGGATGGGATTTCGTTGTACTTGTGGGGTCCCTTGTGGCAGGAAGGAAGGATGAATCTGACTCCATGTTTTCAGAAGGCTAATTTATTATTTTGTGATACTATATTACATTAAAGAATACTGTACTAAACTATACTAAAGAATACAGAAAGGATACTTACAGAAGGCTAAAAAGATAATAATGAAACCTCGTGAGTCTCTCCAGAGTCCCGACACAGCTTGGCACTGATTGGCCAAAGAGTGAAAACAACTCACAGCAGAATCCAGTGAAACAATCACCTGTGGGTAAACAATCTCCAACCATATTCCAAAGGAGCAAAACACAGGAGAAGCAAATGAGATAATTATTGATTTCTAAAATTTTTTTTTTTTTTTTTTTTTTTTTTTTTTTCCTTAGAGGAATCATCTCCATCAGCCAAATGTGCATTCCAGGTATTTTCTTCAGTGCTGATCTCACTATCCTAGGATGGAAGATTTCTTCATTATCACAGGATGAAAGATTTCTATCCCCTGATTCATATTTCTATCTTCCACTTAGAAAGGAAGGACACAGCTTCTTCCCACACTATCTTCTCATGCTGGACTAGCAGGAGAGTTCAAGCAGATGCTTTTCAACTCAAACTCCAGCATACATTAGGTTTTTTGGTGCTATTCCTTCAGCAGAGCTTTCTGCCACACCATGGGCATCCCTCAGGATTTGGAATTGATTTACCCAGTATCATTTTGCTCCTCATCCAACTGTGCTGTTTCCAGCTCTACTGACTGCTAAGCAATCTTAAAGGCTTAAGTATCCTCTTATCTTGGAATGGATTTTAAGCATCCAGCACAAAAAAGACAGGTTGTGGCTATCAGAAGATCAAGTTCCTCTGTCCATGCTATGTAAGAGGTTAAATTAATGCATCACAGTCCTCTTAAACAACCTTAACACCTACAAAATCTCAAGCCCATCACACTAAACTTCTGCTGGTTAATTCCTTTTTTCATCCCAGCTCTTCCTGGAATGGTCAGCCTATGGCTGAGTATCCAACAGCAAACTCCAAGCACACAGATCCATCATAAATCCTGCTGAAGATAGCATCTCTCCAGCCCTGTTTGACCAGGGCAATGGAGTAGGTTTGACTGGTTGCAGTTTAGTCCTGTTTTTAAAATGTGCTTGTTGAAAAGAAAGAGAGAAATACACACCCCACCCTCCAAAAAGGAGATATTTTGGAAAGTAAAGCTCAGGGCTCATTAGAAACGAGCTTCATTAATCACAAAGCATTCCTCCCAGCTGGCCTTGTAAAATGTCATGGTTAATCCAGCCTCATTGCAAGGGGATATTTTTTGATAATGCATCAGGTGCAAAGCAGTAATTTCCTCGTGACGAGGCTGAGTTAGGAGGGGCTGCAGCAAAGGCAGCTCCAGCAGAGCAGAGCAGGATTTCTTTCCAGTCTATCCTCCTCTGGGGAAGAGGGACACACTGATTTTCCACATGGGCATTTCATTGGGTAAAAATCATTCCTTGACTGTTACACGGGAACAAGTAGAGCATGATCTGCCTCTTTGGAGCCACTGCTCCTGCAAGAGGGATTTCCCAGAGCTGCCTCTGTGGCACAGAGCTGAGCCCACCCCTGCCCAAAGCACACCCCACACTCCTGTGCGAACAAGGTAAGATAATGGGGCAGAGAAGGAGATGAATAGGTGAGCAATTATGTATATTTTATGTATTATGTGCATTTTTCCTCAACCAAAACAAACCACCTCCATTGTTACTGGCAGGGATGAGTGTGCACTTTACATTCCCCACTGAATAATTGCTCTGTTTCAAGAGGATGGGAGATTCAGAAGGTGAAAGAGATGTGGTCCTCATGAAAGAGATACTGTCCTTGAAGCAGTGATTGCAATGATGTGTGCCCACGAGAAAACACCTCCCTTAGAAGCAGGATTCCAGCTATAATATTCAGTGATATAACAGTAGTTCCATTGTAGGGTCAGAGCCCATCTGAGGGTGACACCTCTGTAACTAAAGGTAGAGATTTTCATATCAGTTTATGGAGGCAGAATCAAGCCCCTCTTTGAAGGATTTCCCCCCAAAAGCAGAAGATCTGCCAGGTTTCTGGATGCCTTCAGTTACTGCAGCACCTCTGTTCCAAAGCCAAACTGCTCACCCTTTTACCCTAACACACAACAGAGCTTTTTCCTTTGTTAACATTAAAACGTTCAGGCCCAGAAGTGTCTGTTCTCCATTTCATTTATAGCACAGTTAAATTGAGAGTCACTGGCCAAACAAAATCAGCAGTCCAGTGTTCAAAGCATGGCTAATCTTCCTGTGTAGTGTGACATACAGACAGATCACAAGCAGGTTTTTTAAATGCCATGTCCTCCAACTTCCACTTTTTTTTTTTTCTTTTTTTCCCCCCATAGAATTAAATCCCTGTGGCAGGTACTATTAGAAACAACAAGCAAATTAGAAACATTCAGCAATCAGTGGCTGGATGATGCATGCCCACCCTCAATCACTAACACAGCTGGCCAAGTTTGCCCATCCCAGCTGTGGCAGATACACCTCTGCCAGTGGTGTGCAGGGCGCCTGTCCCACAACATAAATCACAGAACAAAGAGATCCTCCACTGATTTTTCCTTCCACTGATATTTTTCACTTTTTTTATTGATTTTTTAACAGGATGGTGTCAATACAAAGCACCAAGTCTTTATCAGAAGATGCTCATTCTGTATTTACAAAGGAGCACAGACTAAGCCACAGCAGCCATGGGAGGAATTAATGCAATGGCAGCTCATATGTATCCATACTAGGGCCAAAATAAGCCCAAATAGAAGCAGCACATCTGCTCCCACTATCCTCAGTGTATTCTTCAAACAATGGGAAGAAAAGCCTGGAGAAGCACTGACCCTCACTTCATTCAAAGAGTGCCCCTGCTCAATTCATGAAAGTTTGCCTTTCCTTTTCAAGTGAAAAAGGCCAGAAGAATACTTGGGAAACCAAAAGATTGCTTGGGAAAAAAAATCATTTTAATTGAGGGAGGCTTCAAACCATCAAACGCCATAAACTTGTATTAAAAGATTTACACCAAACTAGCGTGCTGGAGATTTGATTTTTTTTTTCCTGGGTTTTTAATAGGAGAAAGCAAATACAGTTTTTTAACCAATTTTCCACAAAGAGATTTACAACACTAATGTGCTGAAGCATAAACTGATACAGTGACAAACCCCCTTTCTCCTTGAATGTGCTAATAAGGTTGATCCTTTCTCCAAAGCTTTGTTCTTGGGAGGTTTCTGCAATGAGTTCACTTCTTTCACCAGCAGAGCCCTGCTCATGTGGAAATCATCGGGCTGAATACATTCACTGCTTCATCTGGCCCTCAGCATCAGGTCTCAATTGGGATTTGGGGTGGTGGGCAAATGACTGGACAGCAATGCAAAAAAAAAAAAAAAAAAAAAAAAAAAAAAGAAAAAGAGATAAAGAAAAAGAAAAAAAAAAGAGGGAGGGCTGCTTTTACAATGCAAGTGAAGCATCATATAAAATGAGCTGTCTGGGAGTGGGAACAGCTATCACAGGGCATGCCAGTCCTGGAGTGCAGCTTCCCAGCACCTTCCTGTTCATGAGCAGCAGCATCCACCTGCAGAGCCATCCCAGCTGGCCAGGAAGCCCCATCCCATGCCACCCATTTATCAAGGAAGCGATGACCCCACGCTAGGAGTTTAACAACAGAAACACTAAACTGAAGTTACCTGCAGGGGTAAAAGGCCCTAGAGCAGAAGGTTAAGCCAAATTTAAGAAATTCCACCCCACTGAGACATGCAGGGGAGAGGTTTGACTTTTTAAGAGCAGTGAACTGATCAAAGGCACACACAGCCAAAGGAAGACAGTGAATTCTCAGGGTCAATATTCATTTTGCCCATTAACACAGCAAACAGGGCACCTTGCTCGAAGAGGAAGTTTTGGTATCACAGAGTGATTCCTGTAAAAAGCTAGGCTGAGACCCTTCTCCTCAGCCTCCAGCTCTGTGCAGCAACAGATTGTCACACTGAGGAGCAGCCTCGAAGGTGCTCCATCCTGCAGCTACCAAAGTTCAACTCATCTCAGTAACCTCCAGGTTTTGCTTTTCCAGGTAACCACAAACAAACTCACGTTGCAAATAGCTGCCAAGAAGTCCTACTCCACGGCCATCAGTGGATGCAAACAAAGGTCAACAGGGACTTTGGCTCTTCTAACACCCCAGGACAGCATCACTTTGAAGACAGATGAAGTTTAAAAACAAACAAAATCTCTGCGACTCACAGCTGCTCTCCGATATCGGGGCTGTGGCCAAGGAAGGATTCCTCCTGCAATATTTTTAGCTGAACATGTGCTACATTTATTTCTTGAAGACAAGAAATCTCCTCAAGGCTGTGGCAATGAACACTCGTGACAAGACACTTAACTCTTTCCCACTAAAGAGCCTGTAAGACAAATGTGAGGATAAGTGCACTACCAACATGGGACAGCAGGGATTTTGTTTAATATCCCACATGTTTCAAAACCTTTTTCCACCCCAAACCAAGAGGCATCTCCAAACCCCTTTTACTCATCTGAGTGCCCAAGGAGGAAAATATATATTAACAGTACTTTCCAGGGACTTCACAAGTGGGATCACTGCCATATGAGCAGGGCCAACACCTGCTAAAAAATTATCATATGCATGGAGCTGTGATTGCTCCCAGCCCAAGGCACCTGAAAATATTTCCAGTGTTGAAAATAATTTTCAACACTGGAAATTTTCAACATGGAGCTGTGATTGCTCCCAGCCCAAGGCACCTGAAAATATTTCCAGTGTTGAAAATTAAGCTGCTCAGGGATAGAGAACAGAGGCTCTGCACCACCCAGCCCACAGTTACCTCTCAGCTGCTGTAAGGTGCAGGATGTGGTCCTTGGGAAGGGACTAAACCCCATTTAAACCCCCCCTCCCCAGCCAGACTCCTCTGGCTGGTATCCAAACTGGGTAGTGGTCCTTGGGAAGGGACTAAACCCCATTTAAACCCCCCCTCCCCAGCCAGACTCCTCTGGCTGGTATCCAAACTGATATCCAAACTGGTATCCGAACTGGTATCCATGCCCAAGATACAGTCCATGGAAAGGGACTAATTCTATTTAGACCCCCCTTCCCAACTATATTCCTCCATCCAAGCTGGCCACTGCATCCTGTGGCACGCTGCTCTTGCTGCTGGCTGCTGTTTAGAGCAGTATTTATGGCACAGGTCTTTCTCCATAAAATAAACACAAACCACTTAGCAGCACAAACACGGGCTGGACACGCAAGACAGAGTATAAATAACCTGCTTACCCTTAAAACCTTTTTCCAGCTCACCTATGCCAAGTGTTTGTGCAGAATCCCTGTCTCAATTTAGAAACCAAATGTATTTTGAACAGGAGCTGACACCGAGCGTCCCCCGCCTCCAGGCCAGCAGAGCGGCCACGCCGGCGCCGCTGCCAAGCAGGGAGCCAGATCCTTCAGCTCATGGTTTCACCTTCCCAGCAGGAAAATACTGCAGGAGAAGGGCAAGGAATAAAATGGAGATGAATGAAGAGTCTCTTCTGTTTAGACATGCCTTCTCTTTCCTTTTAAACGGGGCCTAAGAGCAGCCTGGAAAGGCAAACCCCAGCCTGAGGCGCTGGGATCCACAGAAGGGGCAATGCCAACCTGCTGGCAGCACTCAGGTGAGCTGGCCAAGAGGGATTTGAGGCTTGGCCCTGAAGCCCATCGTGTGCGTGCCAGCTGCCTCTCAAGCCCATCATGAGTTCAGATGTAACCAAGGCTCTTAACGACAGGAGTTCTGCTAATCTGAGCTCATCTCACCCACTGCCACCCTGCTGAACTCGAGAATCGACTCCTTGGCACCACAGGGCAAGCCCCACTCTCACCGCTTAGCAGGGGCCTCTCAATCTTTTATTTGGTCCCTTTCTTCTGTTTAAAGCTGAAAGCAGCAGTCTCTGGCCGGATGCCACAGAAAGAACAGTTCATGGAGCACAGCTGGAGCCCTGCAGCACCCACCTTCTCCCCACGTGGCATTTTGGCTGTGAAATGTGGTTCCTGCTCATCTGAGTCAGGAACAGCTCATCCATGAGCTGGCACTGGGCTCCATCACTGCTCTTGGCACAGCCAGCCCAGCTCATCCCCTTCTTGCACCATCCCAGGGAGACAGGGATGACGCCAGGCAGAGCTGATGGAGGGGCAGCACATCCTGGCACGCTTGAATTTTCATCTCTGGTAGCAAAGGTGGAAGGCCAAACTCAAAGTTTATAGGTTGAAGTTGTGTTTACTCATGCAATAAGAGATGCAGGGGGCAAGATTATCACAAGATAATCACTCCCTTGATTTTTTATAAAGCAAAGCCAGCTGCTTCTAATTCCTGCATGGTACCAGCTGCTTTCCAGGAACCCACCGGCACAGGAAAAGTTTCAATTGCTTTCCTCCTCAACTGTTTCGTTCCAAACTTTAGAAAATAATCACACTGCAAACAGTCCTGCATCCATGTCCCAAAAGCACTCGCTGCTTAAACATGAAAAAAAACCTCCCAGTCATACAAAAACTACTCATTCAAGACTCATCTGTGCTCAATTAAAGAACAGAGAAGCAGCTGATGAAAACATTTACAAGCTATTATTAAATTTTACCAGGTGGAGAAGCCAAGAGGAATCCAGATATTCAAATTTTTGCCAGGATTGATTTTTATTCCAGACACACAAATAAAAAAAAGCAGTTGTAGAAGGTTGTTTTGCCTCAACAGAATTGGTACATGCAGCTATCAATAACCATTGCAATAAATAAAATATTTGCAAAGAATAAAATACCTGCATAATCAGACATTCAGTGGAAGTCATCTTTCCTGGTACAGGGTGTGCTAAGCACAGGGTACATGGCCTGGCAGTAATTACTCATACAGCAAAGTACTCTGGGACTCAAAATCCAAAGGGACAAATGGGAACAACAATGGTAAAAATTATGAAAATGGGCACATCCTAGATGGGTCCAGCATCATTCCCATCTCCCACAGTATGTACATAAGTGGGGAAATCACTGAACCTGCTGCATTCCTTCTCCGTGAGGGAGAATTGGCAATTCCCCAAAACTGATTCCAGAAGGAGCAAATCCCCATTTGCCTCATTCCCCAGAGCAGCTGTGATGCCGACGGGTAGCATTTCCCCAGAGCACTCATAGGGCTGATTGTGTGTTTCCCAATTCTTTGGGGGACTCCTGCTGGGCACCACTGCTGCCCTTGGAGCCTTGGGACAATTCCAGCAGCTTTTTGTGGCCGTGAATTCACCCAGGAGGCCACATGACACTCGTGTGAAAGGGAACCTGCACTGCAGAGCTGCTGTGGCAGGGATCAGGTGAGAGCCATGCGAGCATCCCTGCTCGTGTTTCCCTAGCAACTCCAGCTCCTGCTTCCCTTTACACATCCCCTTCCTCTCTCCAAAGTAGGCCAAGACTGCTTCCATCATTCAGCCACACAAAGCAGAGATTAGGGGAGTTCAGTGAGCCCTGTGTCCATTCAATACCAATATTGATGGAGGATGCATTGGCATTAAATCCTCTCTCTGAACATGCACTAAACCTCCCCTAGAAACACAGGAGGAAGAGAAAGAGTATCTCAGCATCCCACCCATCTCAGATGTTTACAAAACATCCTTGTAAAAAAACAAGGATGAAGATGGAAGACCAAACTCCAGCACCTGCTGGCACACCTGGATGTGCCTGGGCAGGTATCACCTAAACCCAACAATCACACAAGGGGTCCAACATCCTTTAAAAAAACAGATCTAAGGCTCTGACCTGACCAGATATCAAGGTACTTTAGTGGGTTTTTTTTTTTATGGCTGAGGCCTACAACATCTTTGTCAAGCTGGAGAACAAAGCACAGCCAAGGTAGGCACTCCAGACTCCCACCCACCATGCCCTTCCTCTCACTCAACAAGAACACTTCACCAGTTAAACCAGCTCCTGACACTGCTTTTTTGCCTCTTCCTATCATGAAAATCACATTTAGAGTTCAGGCATGAATGCCCAAACTCAGTTGTGGGCATTAATCAGGCTCCATCCATTCAGACCTATCCCTCAAGAGAGGAATTTGCTTGAAAAGCAGATATTTAATCACCTGCTGCTTCCCCCAGCATTGTGGCTGAACCATCCCTGGCTGAAGTAGCCAGAGCAATAAAAGCTCAAGAACAGGCACAGTGATATCAGTGAAAAAAACACCAGATAGGTGGATGGTCTCACCCAAAATACCCCTGCCTAACCAACAAGGGTTTTTGGATATAGTTTTGGAATGCAATTGGTCCTTTACAAAAGCACTGACCTGCTTATTTACTCATGTCACAGGTGTAGCTGAAAAAAGCTGGAAGTTTGTGACAATTCTTTTAGACAATTTCTCAGGGAAAGTGGCAGCTCAGGACTTAATCCTCCCCTAGCCAAGCGAGCACATAAGCACTTGTTTAAACTGGAACTAAAATATGCTCAGGCTTCTAGGCTTTATAAAAGCAACCTGGTCTAGTGGGCAGTGTCTCTGTCCATGGCAGGGGTGTTAGAAGTAGATGATCTTTTAGATCCCTTCCAACCCAAACCATTCTATGATTCTATGAAGGCACACACTTAAAAAAACCAACCAACAAGCAACACAAACAGAGCAAGAAATGCTACAGGGGAGAGGAGGCTCCCAGTTTTCTCATAAGACATATCAGATTGCAGCTAAATCTAAACCCACACCACAGAAACACACCTTCATCCTCAGTGAAGCCAAGACTAATCTTTGACCCCTTAGATTAAAAGAAAAAAAAGTACACCCCAAAAGCCCATCTCTCAATAAATTACTTGACCTCTGGTTATTGCTCCTGCTCTTATACCAGTATAGAAAGAAGGGATCAAGTTAAATCATTTTGATTATTTGGCATTAAAAGAAATCCCACTGTGATGCTGGGCCATTCAGTCCTCAGTGCACACATGCTTTGCTGACCAAAAAGCTTTGAGATGTGCTTGACAGTCCACACTCAAAACTCAGATGTTTTAGGCTAAAAACCACACGTGGCCAGAATGAGAAAGCACTCCCGTGGCAGAGGAGAAGCTGACAATGAGTGGAGCCTCTCAGTCTATCTCCTCAACTGCACAAAATCCATTACAACCAGGCACGAAGTCAAAATGCTGTCAATAAAAAAGGTGGGGAAAGACAGCAGTTGTAGAATTCTGCAGGACTGCACCAGCTCTGGGTGCCCCATCAGGCAGAGGTTTGCTGAAAGGCTGCTGGAGGGCTGGCCTGTGGGGCAGTGCCTCCTCCAGCTCCATGTGGCAGCTGGGTTTTGCACCCCAAAATCAGCCCAGATGGGAGAAAACACCTGGCTAAGATGATGGCAGAGCAAAGCTCTCACAAGCCAGCAGCAGGAACACACAACCTTCAAAATCATCTGTTGAGATGGTACCAATGTCAAAAGGCAGAGCAGGAAAACAGAGGGGGCAAAGATGCAATGCCATCACCAAACATCTCCTTTAGGAAACACCTGGGATAAGAAGAGCTCATGGAAGGAAAGCTCAGGATACCACAAAGGACTTAGACCATTTTTTTTTGAAAATAGCTAAAACCTGGAACAGTTATTTTCACCAGGATATAAAAATGTGGATGATGAAGAGCATGTCACTGCTCCATTCCATTTATACACATCCCCCCCAAAGGCTGCCTAACATCTGGTTAATGTCATTAAAAACAACCAATCCAGTGTTCAGACCACATGCTTTAGCCCACCTCTTTCAGCAAAGGCCTTATAGAAATTAATATATGCTGCAACAAGAATAACAAGATGTGCTCCATTGAACAGGGACCAAAACTGGGACACAGGATGGCTTCAGCCAAAATTTCATGTTCTTGGAGTGAACTGAGCAGCTTCAACAGTAGAATAAGTGAAAAGAGAGGGAAGCTTTGCTTTAGAAGAATCAACATGCTCCACTCTACCCTGCACCCAGCTGCCCCAGGGTGAGGGAGTCCACTGTAGACACTGCAACCTGGAGACTGCAACTCCAGCTGCAAGGGATGGCAGGCAAAATGAATTTAAATTGAATTAGAACACTAATGTACCATAACTAGCACTGGCAGTGAATATATGTTTATTTTATATTCATGTATTCTATTTATGGGTGCGTGTGTGTATACGTGATATTTAAAAAATTCAATAGTAAACCTTTCACTGGCCACAAATCTTTTTTTTTTTCCTTCCACAATAAATGAAGCATTGCCTGGGTTAGCTGGCCACAAATCTCTGCAAATTTTTTATATTTTTCTTCCTTAAGAACAAAGTGTGGTGCAGGTTTGGAGATGAGCACCGTGGATCCAGCACGGCTCCATCACACGTGAATCCTCACTTTGCCAGGGAACACTTTGCATCAGGTTATAGGGGAATATAATTAATCAGGTGACACATCCCACATAAATAACTTATGAGGAGCCCGTCGCTTGGAGGAGAGATGGTAGCCAAAAGCTATCTTAATTCACTCTAATAAAGGACTGGGGAGAAAATACAAACACCTGGATGAAGCATCCATCTTTGCACCTCAGCTAAGAGGAACCTGTGCATCTGCCTGGCAAATATTATTTTGTTTTTCTCTTACCCCCTCAGTCCTTTTTGGGGATGGAGGGTGGCATTTGCAGCACGTTGTAGTTTCGAGGTAGCATCAAAATGAGTGAAGGCAGAATTCCTGGGCAAGATGGGCTTTCTGCAATGGGTTGTTGGGATCACACACCTTTGTCCACCAAGGGCGACTACACCACAGCCAAAATCAGGTGAGATGTCAACTACCAGGCAGGCAAAGGAGAAGAGTTTATGAGGAATTTCCAGGAGCAGCAGGTCAGCTATTGAAAGGCAGAACAATCTATAAATCACTCCTGCAAATTAATGGAATTAATAGAATGGCTTTTGAGCACAGTAATCTGGCAGTTCCCTCAAAACAGAATATTACACCTTTAAATATTCTCAGTAGTGCACATTAAACAAATTTGAAGTAATTTAATTTATACTAATCAGGGACAGGGCATCAGGGACATCCACTTAGAATCACAGAATTATTAAGATTGGGAAGGACCTCTAAGATCAGTCCAACCATGAACCCAGCACTGCCAGGTCCACCCATGAGCTGCACCCCCAAGCACCACAACTACACCTTCCCTTCCTATGGAGCCTCTCTCCTTTCCCATCTGTGCTACGAGTGCAGAACTCCTTCACGTGTCCTTCCTTTCCCCCTGCAAACTTCTGCTCTGGAGCTGCCACCACGAAGCCACTGAAGCTTCCACACACCCGAGGTCACCCAAGCCCCTGGGTTTTTGCACCTCTCTTCTGCCCTCATAATAAAGCCACCTTCTTGTGTTGTTTTTTTTTTTTTTTTGGTGGAGAGGGTGAAAAGAAACCACCTCGAGGTCCACCAGCACATCACTCCCACAACCCCTCATGAAGGGGCCCAGAGCAATTCAGGAGATTCATTAAATCTTCAGCTATTACATGTAGCAGCTCGAGTTTATTTGGTATTTTATAATGATAGAGCACGGGATGCCCTGGCATTGCTCCCACTCTTCGAGCATAACTAACCTCCAAGACTGCTCAGACTGTCAGGAGGCTGATTACATGAAATAAAACACTGCTTTTGACTATTAATTAATATTGACTTCACTGTTTGACCTCCGAACATGCTGAAATTTATAGGATCGCTCTCCAGGTTTATTAGGGCACTATTAATAATCTGAGGAGTATTTGGAGTCAGGCACCTTAAGGAACTCAAAAGAGCTCTTTGGTATGATGCATAGACATCATCTCAGGCTACTTTTGGCTTGGAAAAAGCATTTGGCTAATTTTCAATTTGTCAAGTGAGCCCCTGACAAGTTGGTAACGTATCACAGAGCAGATCTTTGGGAATCTCCAGCAAGATTTTTCCCAGCCCTGGCTGGCCACAACAGCGTGGCACAGGGATATTACAGCAAGCAAGATAATAACCAGATGGAGCAGAGCACTCATCTAGGCTATTTTGGTAGATCCACTGCAGATGAACACCATACAAAAGCCAATTAACTCCAACATATCTGACATGTAAAATAGTTTCACGCTCAAATTCTGTTGTTTTTTTTTTCTTTTTCTTCTTCCATATTTTTCCTCCAATACTGGGCCTTGTTAATATACAACAGTCTGAATGAAACACAAAATTACCCTTTTAAAAAAATATTCAAAGAAAGCATTCAGGTTGAAACATTTTTAAGTTCACAGAAAAATGGAAAGAGTTAACAACTTTTCTTAAGAACTTGGGTTTCTACAAAAAACCAAAAAACAAACCCAATCCAAACCACAAATCAAAACCACAATCCACCTTGCTATTTTCAAGCTTTTACTTGAAAACTAGAAAGCACCTTCGTTTCTTACATGTGTCACATATGAAATTGTTAAGGACTATATTTTTGGGCAGTTTATTCAGTGACAGGGAAGAGACTTATGACAGTCTCCAGGAATCTTACTTCTAAGCCATCTCATTCTTTACAAAAGCCAACACGTTTTTTAGAAAGACCAAATATGTGAATATGAATCTCTAAACATTACAAAGGGTAAATTTAGTCAGCATGCTTTCTTCAAAAAAATAAATAAGCAAAGGATGTGCTGAGTGAACTAGTAGCATCCAGCATTTTATCTTCTAAATCTGTTTGTGACTCCTGGATGTTTAAAAGCAGTGGTCCAAGACCTGTGAGCTGTTAAAAGCACTTTAAATCCTTTAGGCTGCTTTGAAAAATCTCCACGTCTTTGCCACATGTGGATATTTTGCACTGCGGAGCCAGGAATCAATGCAAGCATTTAAACTTCCTTTTGTCAGGAACGACTTAAATCGGGGAGCAGGGAGGCTTGTAAACAAAACTGCTGAGACCTCCTGCGTTATCGAAAGGGAACCATGATGCAGCATTAATTGAAGGAGCACCTTCAATCTGTCAAGTCAAACAACACCCACAGGGGCTGGGTTGATGCTGCAGCCGTCAGGGCCGTGTCATTAAATCGGGAATTTTTCATGATACCTCAACGACTGTGACAGCACTCGGGTCGTCTTGGAAAGATGAAAGGACCAGCACAGCTGCGGAGCCCGGGCTTGGTCATCAGTGACTCAGTGGCTCCCGGGAGTCGCACTCCACTTGGAGGTTTCCTGCAGATTGGATGACTGTCACCTCTGGTGAGTCTGCACTGACCTTCCAGCCCGTGGAAATGGGTTTTCTCCCACTGAAATAGGTCCCCTGTCCCAAGAGAGTGGATGTTCTCCCCCATATCCTCACGCCCACGTTCGTGCCGGTTCCACCGCGGAAAGGAACAGCTGAAGTGGGACAGCTCTGCTCACCAGGCAGAGAGAGGATCAGGAGCTCAACGCCTCATCCCAACACAAAAATCAAACCACTGCTTTCCAGCACAGTCGTCACAGCCAAAGTGTGAAAAATGCCTATTTTATGATTGGCTTTTCGCAAATACTAAAATGAATATTGTATGTGCTATGTTAGAAAGTTATGCTATATTAATTTTTTTAAAGTAGTGTGTTAAATATAGTTTTAGGTTATAACATAATGTTAAAATAGAAACTATGCTATGTAAGATATTTTTTTAGAGAGGACTCGCACCGAGATAGCAGCCACAGGACACCTAAGTCTTTCAGAGAAAGAGAATTTCTTGCCCCATTATCAGAATAAACTAACTTCTTCCCACCTCGCTCAGCCAGGAAGTTGCTGTTAGGATTAAGAGGAAGAAGTTGACAATGACCAGACAGAATCCTGTGTTTGAATGGAATTTATGCATCATGTATGAATTGTATGAATATGCAACAGGTTACTGTTTTTAAGGGTTAATCCTCTGTTAACGTGGGTCCTTTTCCTGGCTTATTTTGCCCAGAAAAAGGTATCCAGACATCTGTAACTCTTTGTTTCTTATTGTCTCGTATTGTCCTCATCTCAACTGTTCAAATTTTTATTACTTTAACTATATTGCTATTTTTATAACCATTTTATTACTATTAAACTCTTAGAATTTTAAAAAAACAATTGATTGGCGTTTTTCACACAAAGTGATCCGTTTTGCACAGTGTGCTGAGATGACACCAAATAGCTACAGCAGAAAGGAGCTTCCAGGAGATAAAAAATCGCTAAAAATTCACAAGGAACATAAAAACTGATGAAGGTCTGGGCCACCATATCAGCATGATTACCCCTGCAGAGCTCATGCCCCTCCAGACCTGGAGGCTACACTGGTCTCCAGTAAATTTTATTGGTGTGAATGAACGATGATGCCAAAAGACAAGCCAAAAATTTAATCTTGTTTAAATGGCTGAACTGCTTAAAATCATTTTCATCACGAGCAATCAAACTTTCCAGTTGCCTCCATGTTAAAACAGGAGAGAAACAGGAAAGAGTAAGCAGCTGTTTGACTTTTCGTCTCCTCCCATTCATTGCTACCTCTGCTCGGAGGAGACCTGCATTACACTTGATTTAAATGCAGAGTTAGAGAAGGGCATCTCCTCCTTCCGTGGAGACAACAGAAAAATATGCCACAGAATTAAAGACTAGCTAATTTAGAGCCAAATTTACAAATAGCAGGGCTCCAAACTGCTAGAAAGAGGCAGGCAGAATAAAGGCAAGACCCAGCACAAAACCTGTTATCTCAAGGATGTTCTCTGATGGGGAAAACCAGAAACGGGTGGGGTCTAACCCTAAACCCACGAGATACAGCTAAAGCAACCATCAAGCAGCTCATTATCATTAACATCTCACTAACGAAAAGAGTGTTTTTTACCTTTCCTTTCAACCCTCCATTCTTCTCCATTTCTTTAGGCCATGGCATTTTGCAGCAGGAGCTTCTGCTTGGCATTAGAATTCATTCTCCCTGCTGGCTCAGTTTTGGTAAAAACCTGTTAGTAAGAACTCTTGAATTTGACAGACATTTGCACTCTTCACTCTTGCAACTCAAGGCACAAGACCTCTCGGAACTCTCTCTCAGGGTAAAATTACTGTTTTTTTTCATAATTACACCGGTGGTTAATGCAACCCCTGACAGAGAAAAGGTTGAACATTTAATTTGGCAAGGTTTAGTGCCAATCTGCATTAGGCCACAAAGACTTAACCTCTACCTCCGTGGCACTGTGCCTACATCATTCTCCTAGCAGCACATATCCCTGCCCTCCATGTTTCACTGGGATCCCTGTGGCAGCTCTGCCAGAGCTCCCCGGGGCTCTCAGGGAGTCCCAGGGACACTCTGCAACCCTGTGATAGCAACAGGTATTCCTCCTCACCACCAGTACACTATTTTGGAGGTTAAAATCAAGACTTTTGTTAATTAGAAGGCTAATTACAATTCTAATTACACTGAACATACCAATATGCTCCTTTGTACAGAGTTGTGTTTTTGGGATGCAACCTCACACTCCAAAGTTCAAACAGAGGAACTATCCAGTGATGCTTTTGCTGCTGAAATAACCTCACAAACCCCTCACCATAATTTCCATGCACAGACACATAAGAAAACATACAAACTACATAATGATAAATAAAGTAGCAATAGAGAAGAGATCTTTTCGTTGGGGATGATGCATCTTGCTCTTTGTGTACTGAACTCACTTGAAATCCTTCAATCCAACCTGAACTCATGCAACCTCATCTCCTAAGACACCTTATACTCATGTAGGATTATCACAGTGGCAATTTATCCTGCATATAACCAGGAGACAATTTCATAAGGCACATGCTGGGTGAGTACATTACTGCTGTTTAAACTATTAAGTTTATTTGTGTGTTTATTTTTCTTATAATTATTCATTCGTGTCTGTTATTTATTATTAATAAACCATTAATAATGCATTAGTTTTTAATTATTATTTCTATTATCTGAGTACCCTGCAAACACTGATACATCACTTCCAGCCTCCCAGTGGAGCTGGGAAGTGTTTTCTGTGCTTACAGGCATGGGGTTGGGGCACTGGAAGACAAACTGACTTATGGAGAACTCAAGGGAACATGAGCAAAGGGGATCAACCCAAGCATTTGCACATGTCCAGCATGTCTGATGACTGCTTCAACCTTCCTCTCATCAACAGGATTAAGTAAAAATGGCCACCAACTATGGCTATAACCTCTGCAAAACCAATGTGGGCATGGGGTCTTCTAAGAGGAACAAGTTTATTTTTTTCATGCCCCTTTTTTTCTGGCTTAGCAGAGGAGCTGAAACATGTCTCATACTTAGTTCTGCCTGTCATTCAAAGGAGCAGTGTGGTTTCAGTCTCTCACCATTGATGCACCACCTTCCAAGCTGCACCAGGAGATGTGAATCCCTTCTGGGATGGTGAAACTTGGGTGCGTTGCCCCACCTCAAGCAGAAGGTTTTCAGCTCCTAACTATGAGCATTTGGTGCTTAGAGAAAAAATAAAAACTCTTATGATGCCAGGTTTTAACTTAAAATACCTCAGTACAGTTTAAAAAAAAAAATCAATGTAAAATATAAAATGTGGAGGCATTGTGCCATAATTAGCAAAAGAAGGCTTTGGCCCCAGAAACAACAGTAACTTCCTAACACCCTGATGTGGTCCATGAACTGTGCAACCCGGGAACGAACCAAAGTCCATGCAGGAAGGCAATCATTGCCAGCAGCC